>NC_023752.2:4462913-5092532 GCF_000499845.2 Phaseolus vulgaris | reverse complement strand
TAGATGTATTTGATTAAAAAAGAAGTTAGCATTAAATATAAAATCGTTATTGCTAGTTTATAATGTAAGATTTTTTATTTGGTAAATTTCAACTAATAAAAGTTGTTCTCAAATTCAATAAAATGAATTTATAAAGGAATTTACATTCCAACTTATTCTATGTCTATGTAAAAATTTAGTGAAGGTAGTGTTTTTAGAATTTTGCAATTTTGATATTTACCCACGATTTGAAAATTAATATAATAATTTTAAGAACCATTTTTAATATCATATATATAAAAGAATTCAATGAATATAAAATTTTAAAATAAAATATTATAGCAAAACAAATTTATATACCCCATTTAATATTAATACACAGTTGTTACAAATAATATTTGAAAAAAATATAAAACACTAATCAATAAACATTCTAAATTATAGTTTAAAACCGATGTTTAAAAGATTTTGAATTTAATTTAATTTGGTCTAACATCATCCATCAAACAAATTTAGGCATGGACTTGCAGATAGGAGTCATTAGTTGTATGAACAAAGGTTGGTGAAAAACATCATTCCCACAAGTGATTTCGATCTTCTACGGTCTCAAAAGACAATGCAAATTTTAAAATATTAACTTTTTATGTAATTAAACAGATTCAACTGATGAAAATTTTACCACTGCTAACTTCTCAAGCTAGTTTTCAGCCAAAGTTAAGATTATGCTAAAATATTTTATGCTCACAGACAGCATTATTCTATATATGCCTTTCTCCAAAATGTGAATCTGAAAAAAATTATTCAGTAAATAATATATTTTTTTTCAAAGAGGGACAATAAATAGTGATACTAAAACTTTTTGCTGATTTATTATTCAACTCATAATGTGCAGATGCTTCCAATGCCTAAAAAGGTCTCAGCATGTCAGAAAGAAAGGCACTTTTATTTGTTTCAGTACAAAAGCCAATGATGGTGGAACCAGTTCTGCACTGAACTTTCTAAAGTACGAAATTGCTCAATTATCCTCACTTCATTTGAATTTGCATTTTGGACCCTCACATGGATGAATACAAGATTCACTACCAGTGTAGTAGTGTACCACCAAAATGGATAAAGATAGAAAAGTATGGAGTGTGTCTCAGAAGCTACGAACTCAAAATGTTGAATCAAAATGAAATGTCTGAGATTAGATTCCACGTCCAACGCATGCTGATAAATGGAGTTTGGCACTTACCTAGTGGATTATCCAAAACGCTGTTGTGACTTCTTAACAAATGCTTAATTTCAATCAGTGATAATAGTGATGTCCACTCACAAAGATATCTCGTATCAGGGTACTAACAGTTTGTTAAAAGTAATTTATCTATGCATTTAACTAATACATGCATAAAGTGGAACTGTAATAGTAAAAAACCAGCAAGTGGAGCTGATTATAGAAAGCACTAGTCAAAATGGCCTCCCATTTGTTCAGCAGTTCAAGTCTTCCACTCACAAAAAGTAAAGTGAGGTTTTCACTTAAATAACGAGCTCAATCTTTTTTTTCGAAATGTAAAAAGCTTAGTTGTTTCCACAGTTTGGATTAGAAAGTAGTTTACAAACACCATTTTTCTAACACGTGAAAACTTGTTTTTCAGTAAAGACAAAGTCATAAATGAACTACATGGTACCAAACCAGAAGAGTGATATCATAAAGAATAATGAAAATAGTCTGAGTTGTAATGATCCATAAGTCAAAACATGCGAGTGAAGTTAACACTATATTTTAGATTAAATTGCAGTTGAAACTGTGCTGAGTTTTTAATTTTTTCAATATGATTGACCACTAAAGGGTTTTGGTTGACGAGTTTCAGAGGGAGTTCTTGATGAAAAAGTGGAGAAGAGAAGAATATTTGACAGAGGTAATGTGTTCCGTGCATCTAAGAGTGTCAGGGATTGTTTGACATTGTAGACAGTGAAAGGGATATTTCATCTAATTCCTGTCAGGCAGTAGAATACAACAAGAATATTGAGAGAAAGAATGAAGAGATATCAAATACAAGCTGTCTACAAATAACGACAAATAAATGGGTCCATGACTCAAGAGAAAAAGGAACCCAAAAGGCATCAATATCTTCTTGTCCTGAATGAATCAAGTGGAGGCAAAGGAAATGACCAAAGCTAACACAATGAAAAGAAAATCATCTAACATGGGATCATGAAGACCAAGAAAATTAGCATCATCACCAAGGGATGAATGATGATTTCATTTGCGGCTCAAAACACCAGAACAATGAACAGAAGGTTATTTAGAAAACTACTGCAGATAATTTTACTCATTGCCCACCATCTTTTTAATGGTGTATGGAAGATTCGGATACACATTACACGTGTTTGACACTGCGTCAGATCACAGGGGATTCGGGACAAATACTCACATTCCCAGAAAAGATACTCCAAACAGCTTTTTGATTTTCACATCTGCGTGTTTTCTCTTGTAAGATGTTGAATCAAACACTCCAATTACATGAACATTAACTTCGATTCCTTAAGTACATGTCTTAAACCACATTGATACAGAAGGTTGTGAAAAATCAAATCAATCAAAATACACTAATGGTCGTTTGTTTTATCATTAAAAAAATCAAAACCAGTTTCATCCGCTGAAACTTACAATCCGGAACTGAAATTAACTTCAATTAAAAACCTTTTCAAATGCAAAACCAGTTTCATTAGAGTCCAAAACAAGCATACACTGTATGACACGAATCACGATCACCAGCCGCATCAAGCACCATATGAGGAGTCTTGTTAAACAAAAGAAAAACCCCAAATTTATAAAGAAAAACATTTAGTTGAATTAATATTATCTATGTAAAAGAGAAGAAACGGAACACCCCAACTAGCCCTAAGAATTTCCCCATTTCCCTCACATCAAACCTAAATCTAAAAGTAAAGAAGAACCCTCCAATTTCCCCACCCCACCTCTAAAAATAAAATCAAAATCAAAACTTCAAAAATCTCCCAATGACAAAAAAGGCAAAAGCTACATCACAAATTAACCCAAAAAGTCCAAAAAAAAAAAGTCACCTACTTCGCCTTCTATCGGCGGCGTACTGAGAGAGCGGCACCACCTCCTGCAGCGGCGTGGAGAGCGGCGTCGGGAGCGGGGAGTTGCGGCAAACGGGGCAGGAGCCTCTGAGTCTGAGCCAGGAATCGAGGCAGCAGAGGTGGAAGAAATGGCGGCACTCGGGCATCATCCTCAGCATCTCCGAATCCTTGTACTCGCACAAACATATGGAGCACGTGTTGTTATTGCCGTTACTATTCCGCGCGCTGCCCCTGTCGAACTGGAACCTGGGGTAGGAATTAATCACGCTCTGGTCCAGCCCCAGCGCCACGCTGGCCTCCTCGTCCTCCTCATCGTCCTCCGCCACGAAGATGACCCGTGGCAGGACAACCCCGTCGGAGGGGTTGGCGGCGGCGGTTGCGACGGCGGTTGTCTGGTTGCGGTGTCGGGTGGCGCGGCAGCAGAGGTAGGAGGAGAGGAGGAGGGTGGAGAGGAGGAAGAGAAAGGCAAGGGCTATGGCGATGGAGTAGCCAAGGCCAAGGTGGGTGAAGTGAGGGGAGGGAATGGAAGGGGACATGGGGAAAGGGAAGGAAGAGGAAGAACAAGAAGAAGAAAATGAGAAGGAGGAAGAAGAACAAGGAGAAGAAGAAGAAGAAGAAGAAGACGAAGAAGAAGAAGAGAATAGAGATTCTCCATTTGGGAAGGGTAAAGGGTGGGTGAGGGCTTCATCTGCTGCATTTAATACTTTGTTTTTTTTTTATTTTCTTCACAGACTCAATTCTCAGCAGAGGAGTTTCTCTGCATTAAATTCTGCGAGTGGAAGAGAGTTACTTATCACTCACACTATCTATCATACATCTTTTGACTTTCATTTCCTCATTTTCTTTTTCTTCAATATTTTACCATAACACTTCACTACTCATCAATCCCATTTTCTACTTCTCTTATTGTAAAAACAAAACCTATTCTTCATAATACTCTTTAACAGGATCACACTATAAATTTGTTTGCAATGCACATACCATGTTTGACTGATGATTATGATACTTAAATAATTAATTATGCATTTTATTAATTTTCTTTTACTTTTTTCTTTTATGATAACACTATGTAAGAAGTGTTTAGTTACAAATGAGTGTGAGGTATCTTTTTTTATTGATATTGAAATCATATAAAAGAGTGGTCCAAAGTATATGGAAGACATGTATGAACTGAATAAAAATATGTTATATTTTAATTATGACATAGTTGAAAAGTGTAAACACAGGTTTAATATTTATCCCAAATTATGATGTCTAAAAAGTGTGAAACACACTCACATATTATTGTGTAGAGGTGTGAATTTTGCCTAAGTTGGGACATTGGCTTTCTCCACTTTTGGTTTTGGAGGTTGGTTCTTGGCATTGGAGGGAAACAGGGGAATAAACTAGTTTCCATTACAAGACAGTACTATTTTGTTTTGGACTCTGTTTTATTTTTTTGTCTTCTTTGCAAATTGGTAATCTTTTTTAATTTTAATATTAATATTGGGGTAAGAAAAAGGTTTGGGATTGGCTGAAACCTTTGTTGGTGAGTGCTACAACTGAGAAAAAGGTTGATGTTGTGTTTTGGTGTGGTGGGTGCACAGAAAATGAGTGGCTAAACAACTTGATTCACTAAGTTACTAAAATTAAGGTTAATGATAATTTAATTTTTTTTAATCTATTACAACATTATTATTATTTAGTTTAAACAACATTAGTCCCACTTTAATATTTGTTCCCTATGTTTTATGGGATAGAAAAAATAGAAATAAATTTATTTAAAAATTAAAAAAAAATCATGTAATTTTTGAAGCTCGAGGAGAAATTAAAAATATAAAAATAGTCCTTGACTTGAATGGGTGCTTGACTTTTGTTGAGAATAAAATCATCCCTCTTTGCTGTCATATTCCCTTAGTACGTTACAAATGAGAAAGAAATAAATAACATCTCTGCTTATTTATTCTTCTTTATGAAATTTGAAAAAATCATAACCACACTTAAAACAACCAAGGCGTTTCTTACCACTAAAAGAATAGTATAAAATAAAAATGAATGGACCCAACCTACTTTTAATAATACATAATTATAATTATATGTATACACTCATACTGGGGAAATTGCATTGGGGGTTTCACCATTTTCAGCTGTACCAATTAATTTAATTTAAATTTACTGTATATATATTAAGAGAAATAAGTTATAACTTCATTTTTATTATAATATATGTTAATTCACTCAAATACAAGCAAGTTATAACTGTGATGAATAATTGAATTTTGAAAATATTTATTTCCTCTTCAGTTTTTAAAGGTTAGAATTTTTAGGCTCGTAAAACAATACTATGAAAAAATCATTAAGTAATAATTAATTTTTAAAAAAAATAATTAATTCATACATTAACTAAATTAAATATTATTGTAGAGAGTAAAAATTTATTGTTATTTAAATTAGTTTCTATTATTCATAAATGATTTATAGAGTGTTATCTAAATTCTAATTTAACTAACTATTTTGGTCTCTAAAATTAATTTATAGTTAATGATTTTCTTGTAGTGCAACTCTCATCACAATTGATTTTAAATGACTTTGATATCATCTTAGAAAGTGAAGTTTAAGCTTAATTCAAACAAACTTATGAAACTGACTAATACGATTAGGTTTGCATTCACTTATATATTATAAAATGTTCTTATGTATGCTTGATGAGGTTTGAAAGCATAGGAACGGAATAATCTTTAAATGGGAATAGTAGATGTACTAGAAGTTTTTGCTTTTGTCCAATTAAAGGTTTGGTCTTGGGTTACATCCAAATCACAATCTATTCATTTTTTCTTTTCCGATTGGTGTATAAATTTGTTGGTTTGTATGAGGATGATCTCATGATGTATTCATTTAAGTTGTATGATTGTTTGTCTCAGGTGATTTTTTATGGGTTAAGCTATGAGTTTTGTATAGACATACATGAGAGTACGTATAGTGAGAAAGGTTAAAGTTGTGTTCATGTATAAAGGTTGTATCATCATAAAATAATTTATATTTATTCATTTTTTATTGTCGATAAAAGAATGTGTATGCTTGATGTGGAATCTTCAACATTTTAGATAGTGATATATAATAATGTATTTGTAATAGATTGTAATTCATTTGCAATAGATTGTAATTCATTTACATATAAAATTAAAAATATACGAGGGTCACTTACTATGATTTTTTTTCTTCTAAGTTAATTTGAAATTTTAGGTACTTCAAATATTTCCGCTGAAGTGTTCTAACATGATAATTAGTCATTCATGGCATAGTTGGTTAAGTTATTCATAAAGATTCCCAGGAAAAAAATGTTTTCTTTTCATGAATTAAGATTTACTTGTGGGTAAGATAATGTGTCAAAACTTTCTCATTTTAGTTTCTTTAA
The DNA here is from genome assembly GCF_000499845.2 of Phaseolus vulgaris. NCBI lineage: Eukaryota > Viridiplantae > Streptophyta > Magnoliopsida > Fabales > Fabaceae > Phaseolus > Phaseolus vulgaris. Next base: position 5,086,072 of record NC_023752.2, on the reverse strand, counting down.
AGAGTGTTTAATTTGCTTTCAAGTTAAATTTAACTTATGGAACTTAAAATTTGATTTTTCGAAGTAGTCACGCTCATGAACAAGAATATCTCATACATTAATATTACTTAGTCTGTTATTTAGAGTATTTATAATATATACTTATTTAGTTGAAACTGGTATATAAGTTTTCATTAATGACTTCAATAGTCAACCATCACATAACTAAATTCACATTAATTCATATATTAACATCAAATCATCAAAATATATATACAATATATTACTTACTCATTATCATTTTAAAACAGGTATTTAATTTAAAATGACCAAACATAAGATTTTGAAATCAAATAAGTAACACTTAACAGAAACATTCTTATTTGAGTGGCGTTTTTCTATTTGAAAGAGAATAAACATTTACTAAAATGCTTAAGTATTATTTATTTGAAGGAAAACAAATTGATTTGATTTATTTTTAAAGTATAAAAAAAAGTGTTTGAATGATCAAATTCTTATAATAGAGATTACTAATTTAATAATTTTCCCAAGTAAGCTATGATTTGAAGAGAAATGTTACCATTCTAAAAAGAATAAATGAATGCTTGAAGAGTAATGTTCTATCATTACATTAAAAATTACTCTTTAAGACTCACTCAATCGATTTTAAGCAACATACTAAAAAAATCACAATTAAAATTATTCAACAAATGAACTAAATTTGTTTTTCTTGCAAATATAATTATTTATTCTTTAGTAAAATTCAAAATATCCCTATTTCAATTCCATTAAATTCAAACACTTAATTTATTCAATAATAATACATTAACTATTTATTCGTACAAAAACAACTACAACCTCTCATTAATATATAAACTATATATCTATTTACTCATTAATATATTAATCACATCCATATAATCATGTACAAGTTATCAGCATAACTCCAATATCACAAATATTCAACTTTCTTATTAAATTTAAGACTTTAAGTATATATTTTTTATTTGGAAAAATCATCCATCATTAAAACACAGCAAATTCTATACCAATTCATCCACAAATATCTAACTCAAGATTTGCAATTTATTTTTACCATCTATGACATTTAGTTAAGTTTCTCATATCTCTGAGCCCCTTGGTTATTCAAATCATTCTCACACACAAAAGTTAGAAAAGTTTCAACTTATTCCTACAAAACTTGATTCAAAAACTAAATACATCATTCCAAACATAAACTTATTAAGAATTATCTTGATTGTATTGTACATACGTGTACAAATTGAATCTTATGCCCGAGAATCAACACAAAAATGTCAAATTTAGATAAGAAAAGGAAAATCTCATTTTAATAAATTTTGATTGATTATTCTTTACTCGCTCTTAATAATCTTTAAGAATGCAAAGTTAGATTTAAGAAATGATGAATATACATTTCAAAATCTTAAAGAGAAAGGACATAAATTTTGTAAACTGAAAATATTTTAAATTAGTTAGTTTTTTATAAGTCATGATGAATTTTTCAGTAGTTGAGTTTCCCTGAGTATATATATTTATCTTTGATACTTAGATGCATGTGATCATCTATAACTAAAATAATTTTTAATGACTTAAATATTAGAATGCGATTTTATGTCAAATATATGTATATGCTGACTTGTTTGTGATTATATTTAGTATATAAATATATAAACTTAAATACTTGGTATAAGGATTAAAATAATAAATTTAATAAAATTGAATTTAGTTTTGTAAAAAAGCATTATCCTAATTTCATATATATATATATATGTGTGTAGGAAAATATTGAATAATTTAGTATTAAGAGAGATAGTTATATAAATTAGGGTGTTAGAAGTATAGTGTGACAAGTGTTAACACTGAAAATTGAACATAATTTTTTTTATATAATAATGTTTTTACAATATAAGTACATAGTATCTAACCATAATGAATCGAATTTCTGTTTTAATGTAAACTACGTAATTGAGGGTGAGATTAATAAATTGAATTGATTATAGTTGTTTACTTATTTATTATATAGTGTTCCACATTTTTAGTATCATGTCATTCAACAATCATAAAATAATAAATACCGAATTTTTGGATACTAATGATTCCGGCATGGAAGCATACTTCCTGCACAAGTCACTGCATTCTGGAATTTTCAAAGTATGGATTTTGTGTTTGTCTATATTTATGATTATGTTATCTTAATAATTTTTAAAAATGGTTTCATTAATGATTTTATGAACACTATATATGACAAGTAATAAAAACTATGTATATTTATATATCAATGATAGGAAAATGTGAATAGTAAATTAAATTGTTTATCTTTTTAGTCTTTTTTTACTATACAATAAGTAATTTTGAGTTAAATTATAATTATCATTACAAGAAAAATTATGAAATAGAAAGACCAAACATAATTAGTTGTTATAGCAACTAAATTAGAGACATTTTAGGAACTAAATAAAATTTTAGTTTCTAAATTAGTTTCTATTATTGTTAAATAATTTTTAAATTGATATCTAATTAGCAACCAAAATTTTTGCTACCAAATTTAGAAACTAAATATCTGGTAGTTAAAACCTTGGTAGCTAATTATATACTAATTTAGAAACTATTTAACAATAATAGAAACTAATTTAGAAACTATTTTTTTTTTAGTTTCTAAAATTATCTCTAATTTAATTATTATTGCAACTAATTATTTTGGTTTCTAAAAATTGGGTTATATTGATGATTTTCTTGCAGTGAATATAACATTAATTATGAAAGTTTTTATTTTATTTTATTTGGGGTTTAATATGATTTTGATGTTTGTGGATGTTTTGGAAAATAATTAGAATCTACAGATATTTATACTAAGGAGGATAGTTAAATTGTGGAAAATTTTGTTCTATGTTCAGAATTATTGAAGGATTAGAATATTAAATTTTTCATACCTATATTATATATTAAGACTTTTTTTTATAATGGATTGGAGTATTCTAGTACCTCTACTAATTCTATTTCTTTTTGTTAATAAAAAGAATAGTAATATAATTCAGACTTTTGAGTATAGAAAGTCACAAAGATAACTTCAAAAACTTAAAATAATCATAAGTATGAAATTGTAGGTTAATTATAATTTTTTTTATTAATAGATGTTAATTTCTACGTTATGTGAAGTTAGTACCAACCAGTTTCCATTTTGTGGGAACCATTACGATGTTGAAATTTGTACCCACGGCGCACGATAATTAATGGAATAAAATGGAAGAGTTGTTATTCTCGTATCATACCAAACCTTCTCGTTTACATCAGTTCATGTTTTTTTTACACTATATTTTCAGTTTTCGTAACTTTTTTTAAAATTTAAAATTATTATTTGATTATTTTTAAGTATATTTTTTACTTTTATTTTGATTTAGACCACTTTTGCTTCTATATTTTTTTTTTTTGCAAATCCTCAATGCATTTTATCATTTATTTTTTTCTTCAATGTAGTATCTAATTTTATTAAATTTACACAATTTGATTTATTCTCTTATATATGAATGAATATTTCAAACAATTATACGTGAAATTTATTGTATTAGCTAGTTGACTTATCTTTTTATTCTCTTTTAATTGTACCTGAAAATTCTCTATTTGGCAGGCAGAGTATGTCTTATCAAATCGGTGCTTACGTCCCTACCGCTTTTCTATGTCGGTAACTGTGATGAGGGAAGTGAAAAGGTTACAAAAAAACTTTTTGTGGGAATGGGGGTCAGAGAACCGGAAAATTGCTTGGGTGGCGTGGGATAAGATTTGTCAATCGAAAGATAATGGCAGATTATGGGTCATTGACATAGAAAAGTTTAACTTGGCTCTTCTAGGGAAATGGATATGAAGACTTAAGTCTGAAGAGAGTGGGTTTTGGAAGGATATTATAGAGTCTAAGTACGGTGGGTGGAGGGGTTTAAGATCTCAAGATCAGTCTTGTAAGGAGTCGATGTAGTGGAGGGACCTCAGGAAAGTTTGGCACTTAGAGGGGTGGGGATTTGATTTTGAAGATAGAGGTCGGTGGGAAGTAGGAGATGGGAAAGAAATCAGATTATGGGAGGATAAGTGGTTGGAAAACATCCCTCTAATGCATAAATTCCCTAGATTATATTTAATCTCCTTGGATACTGGTTGTACTCTGTCACAAGTTGGGATTTGGAGTAATAATGGTTGGTCCTGGAAACTGCGGTGGAGAAGAAATCTTTTTGTGTGGGAATCCAGTCTACTTGATCTTCTAATGCGGAAGTTGGATACCAAAAGGTTAACAAGAGAAGGTGGAGTTAAACCTGATAAATGGCTATGGAGGGATGTGGATCATACGGATTTCTCTGTGAAGGTAGCATATAAGTGCCTCATGGGGGAGGAGTCAGTAGTGGGGGAGGATCTGTTCGCGAATTTATGGACTTTAAAGACCTTACCTTCGGCACATTTTTTGGCTTGGAGGGTGTTACGTAATGCTATTCCTACTAAGGACAATCTTTCGAGACACGGTATACCTTTGATGTGCGATCAGTGCCCTCTGTGTGGTGTGGAAGAAGAGTCGGTAAGACATTTATTTTTTGAGTGTAAGATTTCTTGGAGAATTTGGGGTATGTGTCTCACGTGGTTGGGTTTCCCGTTGGTGCTACATTGTGATGCACAAATGCACTTTAGGATGTTCAAACCTTTTGGTCTGAACCACGCAGTTACCAAGTGTTGGGGGGGTATTTGGGTAGGTTTTGTGAGTGAAATTTGGAATCACAGGAATAAGGTTGTGTTTGAGAATGGGCGGGTGGATCTAGTGGAGGTTTTTACCGTGGCACAAAGGAAGACCTGGTCTTGGGTCATAGTAAAAGAAAAATCGGTTGCATTCTCTTACTCAGACTGGTGTTTGGATCCTATTTGTTGTATGAGGTATTTGAAAGTCTGATTTTTTGTGTTTTTAGCTAACGTTCTTTCCTAGTTTTGGTAGTTGTGGTGTGGTTTGCGCAGGTTCCTTCGGTAACTCCTATATGAATGGCTAGACTGAGGCTTGGAAAGCTTTAAGTGGTTGTGCAGGTTGTTTTGGTATTTCCTATCTGGCAGGGTCAGACTGATGATTCTGCTCTGTATTGCGGTTGTCTGGGACATTTTGTTTGGCAGGGTCGGGCTGAGTTCTTTGCTCATAACTGCGATTGGAAGCTGTTACGTTTTTCTTGCAGGCAATATCTGGTCTATGTACTATCCTCGAAGGATCGGTTTGTTGATGTTAGTTTTTGGATTTTTGGTACAGTTTGCCTGTTACAAAGATTTGGCTTAGTTGTTGGGTGATGTGTCTTTTATTATCGAGTTTGACACTTGGTTATGGTAATTCAGCCTGATGGCAAAAACCTCTTGTATATCTTTGTTTGAGGGTGTAACCTTTTTGGTGGGTTGATGTAACTGTGTTTGTTGGGTTCTTATATTTTGTACTGGGATTGTGTATTGTTGGATCATTAGTTGGTAGGGTACTAGATTACTTGCATTTGGGGTTTTGTATAAGGGTTGGGACACCCCTGAAGTGTCTCTTTTTTATTTTATTTATTCTTTGCTGATAAAAAAAAAAAAAGGTGTGTGTTTCATTCTTCATCAATATCTCACTACTAGTCCTCATCCTTGTACAATTGTAATGTTTGAGGATTGCAAAACTAATATAATTCTTTCCATGGTTGTGGAAGTATGAGTTGCATAATTGCATCCATTTGTCATTGTGCAAATTTTTTAGTATTAAAAACAATTTCACTTGAACCTCACCTATATTGTACATTTGTCATTCCCCCTCCATACCTAACCTCACCCACATTCTCACTCTTAGCCTTAACCTCAACTTGACCCCCCTACCAAAAATTAGCCTCAACATCATTCCCATATTCAACATCATTACTTTGCACACTCTATACAATCACACTATCCTTATCAGTCTTATATTTCAAAAGATTTTCAAGTACCTCAGGTTTATAAACCATGTGTATAAAAAATAAATGTACTTTGTCACATTGTCTTGCAATATTGACCATATTACACCCACCCACCACTAGAATATCACTACTCCTTTAATGTAACATATCCCATTTCTTTAAGAATGTATAGTATATTAAAATAACTTCATCTATGTGAGTCACATGACAATGTACCTGTTTAACCAACATATTTTAGTCTATCAATACTCACAAACTCTCATCATAGTGGACCACAACGTCAAAAAAATCCTCATACATCACAATTAATTAATATATATATAACCCTATAAATATATGGATATGTACACATAAACCAAAAAATATTCAAATCAATCCAACAACACATACATTGGCAAAAAAATGATAAACCACATAAAATGAACATTTGCACTTGGTGGAACTCTAAACCTTAATCAACTCACAAAGTGCAATGAGATTTAAAAATTACACAATCAAATGCAAAAAAAAAAACAACCAAAATTAAAATAAAATAATATTTTGATCTCACCATAAAACTTAAACCAAACATGGCAACAACAATCAAGAAGTGACACTCACCTTAGAAACTAAATAGAAAACATCACATTACATAAACCAATGACAAAACCACGATGCAATCACCAATTGTTAACTCCAATTTGCATAAATTCAGTCTCCAAATCTCCACACATTCAACTAAGAAAAATCTCACTATGCTTTTGTCTTCAATCTTTTAAAAAATATATATTTTTCCAACTCATAAAATGACTAAAAACACAACGGTTATTCACCTTAACTTAAAATGTCCACGTGTCACATCTCACGCTATCATTAGTCATATTAATGTTAAAAAAAAATAAAATTGAGTCATTTAAACAAAATTTGAAACTATATTGTTGAGTCCAAGAAAAACTAAAGGAATATATTGAGTATTTGAAAAAAAATACTAAGTGGTATTATACCTTTTATTTTCGTCTTTCAAAATTTAAAATTGTTATTTTTAATTTATAATATTTGTTTTATCTAGATTAGGTGCGAGAGAAACCATGGAAAAAGAAAATCTCTAGAACCTATGTATTAAGATTAGTTCATGGCCTTAAATTTTTTTAAAAGTTTAAGGGTAAGCTAAAGCTATATTATAACACAAAGTTCAAATCCACGATAAAATAAAGTATTTTAATTATTTTTTAAGTAACTTGTAAATTTAAATATTTTTAATTAAATTCTTATTAAAAAAATCATTTTATTAATATACACAATAAGATAGATTTAAAAATCAAAGAATTTGGGTTTATTAGATTGGGTTTATTTCTAAATACACACAATAAGATAGATTTGAAAAATCAAAGAATTTGGAGAGCAAATTAAGAAGCATGTTTTACCCTAAAAAAAAGGTTCGAGTAATTAATTAATTAATTACATTCGTATACATTTTACATTTTTTTCCCTTACAGTTTTCGTTCTTTCTCGTCATTATTATCACTTTCCCTTTTTTTTTCCCTTTATCTCCTCTCCATTTTCTTCCAAGAACAAAAAGCTACATTCATCAATTTTCAAAAAAACTCTGAACATTATGAACATGTACACGTAAAACCAATTTGAAAAAGAAGAAGAAGAAGAAGAAAAAAAATCCTCTCTGCAAAACCATTTGAGCTTGTTGAATGATGATATTATTAAACACGTTCAAAGGCATTGCCGCCATTGTTATTAATATTGTTATCATTATTGCTTCTAGTTTCCTTGAGCGAGTTCCTACAAACGGGACACGTGGCATTGACCTTCAACCAGGCGTCAACGCAATCTCGGTGAAAGTAGTGGCGGCACTGCGGCATCATCCTCAGCATCTCCGATTCCTCGTAATCCTCAATACATATGGCGCAGGTGGAATCATGGTCGCACATCGTTGCCACACTATTGGTTTTGCTGTAAGGGAAAGTGTGGTACGACTTCACGACATCAAAGGGTAGCCCTGTGAGGTTGTTATTGTTTTGATCGTTATGGATCATGGATGCGATGCTGTCGCTTATGTTGTCGTTGTTGGCACCTTGGTCGCGTCGCAGGCTCATGTACACGTAACAGACACGAATGAAGAGAGACAGAAAGAGGATCAATAGGAAGACCTTGGTGAATATGTCCAATCCAGCGTTGTTGGAGTTCATGGGTGGCCCGTTGTAGACGACGGAGGGAGAAGGAGACAACAACGACATTGCCGATTGATCTTCTTCTGGTCAAAGGTTGTGACATGAGACAAGTTTCGTGGTGATTACATCGTAGGAGCCTTTTGTACATGTTTTCTCTATCAGTGTGTTGGGTTTGAACAAATTTTTAACCTAATTCACGTTGTACATCTAAAATTAACCTATAAGCTGGTGCTTAGTTGCTTAATTAACCCCAAAAGGTTTATTACTCATTTGGTGTTGTATTTGCGATTTATTTTGCTTTTTTAGGGTTGCATGCAAACATAATTAAAATTTAAGAAATTGGTTGTTTTTACAAAAAATTTAAAACAGCTTCTTTATATATTAATAGAATAAAATTAACAGAAGATTGATTATTCACAAAAAAAGATAAACTATCAATTTACTACTTAAAAATTGTTTCAATCATTAATTTTCAAAAGATTTAATGGGGTTTGAAATTACGGAAGAGGCTGAACATGTTGTAACTAAACGAAGAATGTGAGTAAACAAACATCTCTTAATTTAAACTATTTCCATTTTTTCAAAACACTTATTTAGGAAAGAATTTGAAGGTTTTTTATAGAGTGAAAAATTGATTATACACGATTTACTAATCGGGTACCAATAACTATAGCCAAAATGTCAAAGTACAGATAAATTTGTTTTTTATAAATTTGTTCTTATTTGTTTCAACAATTTGATGTGTTATTTTTATTATTGATCGTGTGTTTACGTTTTCATTATTCATACATACATTATTCATACATACATGAGAACAAATTAAATCCTACTCACATACTTAATTGATCTAATTATTTTCTATATATTATAATAATAATAATAATTTGCTTTCTACCATAGAGAGGTTGACCAATAGAAAAACTGAAAAGTTGACCGAAAGGTGAAAAATAAATAAATAGTTATTGTTGCAAAATTTATCGCCCAAAACATAAAAAAGATCGTGTGTAAAGAATAAAAGTCCAACTGTGTTTTAAGCTCAATAAGAAAGTGTTATAAATAGATAAAAATTTAAGTCATATCAAGTCTAAACCGAAAACTCAAATCGAGAACTCACATTGAGAGAAAAGACCGAGAAGTCAATCGCCTTAAAAAAAAAAAAAATTTTTCTAATCCATTACAAGAAAAGAAAAGAAAATAATAATAATAAAAATAATAATAAAAATGAAAATAACTTCAAACATGAAATCACTAGTATACATAATTGATTGATTAAAGTTATCACATGAGAAAATTTAACAACTATTATCTTCTTCTATAAGTCGTTTGGTCATTTTAATTAGCTTTTTCAATGAATTGATAATTCAATTTTATATTTTATACATTTTAATTTTGGAACTTTTTAATTTTTGTAAATACTTTTATTTAGACTTTATTTTGTATTTTAATATTATAACACTATACCAAATTTAAGACAGGTTTATTTTAGACAAACTGAATATTAAAATTATTATAATCTTAATAAATCCTTATTTTAATTTATTCTCTAATTTTTTACGCATTATGTCAATAAAATTGGTGTATTTTGATTTTGAATAATTTATCATCATAACTCATTCATTTTATAGACAACAATATATTTAAGCTTACTATTTATTATCAATAATTAAATGATTCTCCTTTTATTTATACTTTAATTATTAATTTTATTCAAAATTAAAATTATGAGCACCATGTATGAGAAACTTTCTAGTTGGATAATAACTAGATCCAAATCTTGAATCCAACCAAGGACAAAAATTGAATAGTGGTGGGCAATTTGTTTACCTAAACTAGTAGATTTGGTATTTTAAGAGGTTACCGAGTTCATAAGTTTTGGAATTAAAACTTGTAATATATTCATAAAATGTATATCTTTTAAATGCATAATTTTTTTTCTAAAATGTGCATTAACCGTTGAAATAATCCTATAAGAAATTTAACGTCAATTAAGAAAATTAACTAAAATTAGTTTTCTAACCTGTCGCGTTAAATTTGTTTATGATTTCAATAATTAAAATAATTTGGAGCTATTATTAATAATAATAATAATAATAATAATAATAATGTTTACTCAACCTGAGTGAATTTAACTCAAATTCCATGAATAAAGAAATAACTATAACCACTACATAAAAGAAATATAATTATTATTATCATTATTAAAATAATAATAATATTAATAACTATTATAATTATAATAATTACATATCATAATAGATATTAATATTATTATTATAATTAATATTACTATTATTGTTAATAATAATATTATTAATGTTAATTATAATTATAATAATAATCATAATAATGATAATTATAATTATAATAACTATACTTATATATTAAAGTTATAATTATAATTGTCACTAAAAAAAAATCAAATCATTGAATAGAAATCAATTTTAGAGAAAAAAATAATTAGTTGCTAGTGACTAAATTATAGATATTTTAGAGACTAAAATAATTATTGATTTCTAAATTAGGTTATAGTATTGTTAAATAGTTTCTAAATTGGTATGTAATTAGCTAACAATGTTTTAACTAACAGTTATTTAGATTATAAATTTGGTAGCAAAAACCTTGATAGCTAATTAAATACCAATTTAGAAACTATCTAACAATAATATAAACTAATTTATAAACAATTTTTTTTGTTAGTTTCTAAAATAGTCTCTAATTTAGTCAATATAGTAACTAATTATTTTTGTTTCTAAAATTAATTTCTATTTGTTGATATTCTTGTAGTGTATAGTATAATTATAACATTATTATTATTATAATTATAATTAAATTAATAATTATAATAATAATAAAACAATCATAATTTAATCACTAAATTTAGTAGTTAGTTTGTATTGATTTAACTACTGAAAATAAATTGATTACTAATATGTGGTGAATTATTTGTATTTAACGATCAAAATTAAATCAGTCATTAATTTGTAATAATCTAGTAATCAAAACCATATCAATTGTTAATTTTTAGTGATTTAATCATTGAAACCACATCAAGTTACTATTTCGATTTATGACTAGTTTAATTAGTTGCTAGTTAAATTACAATTTACAACCAACTTATTTTTTTGTCAAAATAATGCATAAATGATTTGACAAATTATTATATTTGGACTTGTTTGCTTAGATTTCTCAAGAAGTAGTTAGAGTTTTATAAGATAAAATTGAATAATTAATTTGTGAATAAATGAATTTTAGTTTTCTTTTCTTTTCTCATTTATTTTTGTGAAAAAATTATTCAAGTAATCCCGTTACAAGAATGCAGAAAATGTGAAGTATATGAAAAATAAAATAAATTTGAACCTCTATATATTTATAGAATAAAGTTTGTTTAGTACTGTAAATAGTAAAAGCAACTACTGGATCACAAGTATCATTTACTCATATAATATGGTATCAATAACTAAAATTAACGGCTTCTAAACGGAGCAGAACCCTTGCAACAAGTTAACAGCACGACAAAAATAATCGAATACTCTGTTCTTTTTTCTGATTCTTTGACGTTAATTCATACTAACACGTCTCTTATAATCGCCATGCTTCTTTGTTTCTACTCCTTCGAAAAGAAGTGTCATTTTGGCTTTCATATATGTTCTTAGATATTGCTAAACAATAAGAATATTAATTAAAGAAGCATTAGATAGTTAAAAGATTTTAAAAGAAAAATGAAGTTAAAGATGTGCTGAAGATGAATAATTCGATCATAATTGGTGTTGTTCTACAGACCCAACATTTTCCTTTATATGCTGCATGATCTGATAGGCTTTTCACAGAGGAAGTTTTCATTTTGTGTTGCATAAACATAGATGGCACATAAGCCTAACTTTGTGTTTCCACTTCCTTTCATGCTCCTCCTCCTTACTCTATTGGCTCTTCATGGCAGTGCTGCTGAGAGTTCCACATATATAATCCACATGGACAGATCCCTTTTTCCCACTGTCTTTACAACGCATCATGATTGGTTTGAATCCACCGTTCACTCCATAAAATCAGCAACACTTGGTCACTCATTCAAGCAATCACAGAATCTCACAGTGTACTCCTATAACCATGCCATGTATGGTTTTAGTGCAGTGCTAAGTTCAGAAGAGTTAGAGGCTGTTAAGAACTCCCCTGGTTTTGTTGCAGCATATCCAGACAGAAATGTCACTATAGACACCACTCACACTTTTGAGTTTCTTTCCCTAGCCTCTTCCAGTGGCCTATGGCATGCCTCGAATTTTGGGGAGGATGTCATTGTGGGTGTAATTGACACTGGTGTGTGGCCTGAGAGTGAAAGCTTCAAAGATGATGGCATGACCAAGAAAATTCCAAACAAATGGAAAGGGACCTGTGAGGAAGGGCAAGAATTCAACACTTCCATGTGCAACTTCAAACTGATTGGAGCTAGATATTTCAACAAAGGTGTGATTGCTGCACACCCCAAGGTTAGAATCAGCATGAACTCAGCTAGAGACACTTTGGGTCATGGAACTCACACATCATCATCAATTGCTGGCAACTATGTCAGAGGAGCCTCTTGCTTCGGCTATGCCAAAGGGGTGGCTAGAGGCATTGCACCAAGAGCTAGGCTTGCCATGTACAAGGTCTTATGGGACGAGGGTCGTTACGCCTCTGATGTTTTGGCTGGAATGGACCAAGCCATTGCTGATGGGGTTGATGTCATTTCCATCTCTATGGGGTTTGATGGTGTTCCACTTTATGAGGATCCTATAGCAGTAGCTTCTTTTGCAGCAATGGAAAAAGGGGTGGTGGTTTCATCCTCTGCAGGTAACGATGGTCCTGGTCTTGGTTCTTTGCACAATGGAATGCCCTGGCTTCTGACCGTGGCTGCAGGTACCATTGACCGCATATTTGATTCTCTAATTCTTGGAAATGGCTGAACCATTAGGGGTTGGACCTTGTTTCCAGCAAATGCCGTGGTGGAAAATCTTCCACTTATCTACAATAAGAATATATCAGCATGTAACTCAGTCAATTTGTTATCGAAACTGGCAACAAATGGGATCATTATATGTGACTTACTTCCTGACACTGACTCAATCTACAAGCAAATGAGGGTTGTTAATGAAGCTAGTTTGTCAGGGGCAGTGTTTTTTCTTGATGGTCCTTTGTTAAATGACATAGCAACTGCCAGATCTCCAAGCATTGTAATCAGTGCAAAGGATGCACCATCCGTGATCAAGTATGCAAAAAGCCACAGGAAGCCAACAGCCAGCATCAAATTTCAGCAAACATTTGTAGGAATAAAGCCAGCACCAGCTGTTGCCGGTTACTCTTCAAGAGGTCCTTCACCAAGCTACTCTGGGGTCTTGAAGCCTGACATAATGGCACCTGGCTCTAATGTCCTTGCCGCTTTCATTCCTGATACTCCGGTAGCTTCAATTGGCAACAATGTGTACTTAACCAGTGACTACGTTTTTCTGTCTGGAACATCGATGGCCTGCCCTCATGCTTCTGGTGTTGCTGCTCTTTTGAAAGCTGCACACCCTGAATGGAGTGCTGCTGCTATAAGGTCTGCACTAGTAACCACAGCTAGTCCTCTAGATAATACACAAAATCCAATCAGAGACTATGGCTATCCTTCTCAATATGCTTCCCCTCTTGACATGGGAGCTGGTCAAATTGACCCCAACAAAGCACTTGATCCAGGTTTGATATATGATGCCACCCCACAGGACTATGTTAATCTCCTTTGTGCTTTGAACTACACACTAAAGCAAATCTTAGCCCTTACAAGATCAGGTTCCTACAATTGTGCAAAACCATCGTTTGATCTTAACTACCCTTCATTTATAGCTATCTATAGCAACAAAACAATGTCAGTTGTCCACAAATTTAGAAGGACAGTGACCAATGTTGGAGTTGGTGCTGCCACATACAGAGCCAAGGTGACACAACCTAAGGGTTCTGTGGTGACAGTGTCACCTGAGACATTAGCATTCAGATACAAAAATGAGAAGCTAAGCTACGATGTGATGATAAAGTATAGGAAGTACAAAAAGGAAGATATCTCTTATGGGGATCTTATTTGGATTGAAGATGGTGGAGCACACAGAGTTAGGAGCCCCATTGTTCTGGCACCAAGTGGATTTGTATGAGTTGGTTTGAGTTTTCCTTCTCCTGGCCATGAAATTCTGTCTCCAAAATTGAAACCCAGAAATAATATTACTATTTGCTAGTTAAGTAATTTGGTGAGAGTTTCCCATTTTCAGTGTCATATTTGCATAGGATACTTCTGTGGAAGTGTCATTTACATGAATTTGGAGAAAGTGGTGAATAATGAAATGTGACTAAAACGCCTCATACTAAAACATGTATCTTCTCCAACACATTGCACTGAATCTTCACTTGAATTAAGAGACGAATTACGGGAATAAAAATCAGCAGAACTAACTAGAAATTTCTTGCAGGGTTAGTGCAATTTGTACTAGACACTAACATCTTACCCATATAAAAGTTTATTGTCCATCAATAATAGCTTAATGCAATCAAGGTAATTTATTGTAGCCACTTAACAAAGTTTGATGCAAGAACTTTCTTTAATTTCTCAATTACATATATCTCACTAATAAGTTCCAATACTTAGCACTAGAAAACACAAGTCAACCCAAACTACCATCTTAATACCATCTTAAGTATTTTCTATTATCATCCAATTCAATATTCACGTATATCTCAATTCATACACATTCATTATATCCACACTTTAACATCTAAATAGATAAAAAATAAAATAAAGGCTAAACCATTATTATCTCAAAACAGGTAGGTAATTGCAGGTAATATCAATTATCTGTGGTGTAGGTTAGGTGGTTATGTGGATCAAGTCATAATCAAATTCTAATATTTTAGTTGTCATCGCTCTTGAATAAAAAAAATTTGCAGAATAAAATATAATGATATGAGTATAATGATTCCAATATTACAATTTTAACTTTTACAATTAGACAATCATACAAAACTCAAAGATTTATCAAGTACACCAAACAAAAAAAACACTTAAGAATTTTTGATCTAAAAAAACCTATTTTTAGAGAACATTATTGAGAAATCAAGCATATTATTATAATCATAAATTGCTTATCAGAAATTCATTTTATTTGCAATCGTATTTCACAAGATAAAAACTTCACATAAAAATAGAAAATCTTAAAACTTCATTTACAAGAGATTTTTTTGTACCTTAATTTTATATTTAATATATTTTCTATTGTCCTTTATACATTTGTTCTACTAGTAAAAAAATACGCAATCATCTCAGAACTCCAAAGATAAGTTAAACGATAGAAAATTTAAAAAAATAAAATTTTAAATAAATAAAAATAAAATAATTTTATTGTTATATATATATATATATAATTTTCTTAACTTAAAATAACAAAATAATAATACTTCGTCTATTTTAGATATTTTTTCATCCATACTTATTAAAAATTGGTAATTCAATAAAAAAAAATTAGTTATAGAATAAAATTTGTTTTCGTTGTATAAAATATTTCGAAATATTGAATAAAGTCTATTCTTAAAATTATAAACATTTTCATTTCCTGAATTTTTACAATACTTCTATTTTTAGAGAAGGTTAAAGTTATGTTACTTTTGATAAATATAAGGATTAAAAATATAAAAAAATGTATTAAGACAAAAGCTAACATTTTACATTTGTTTTTATCGAAACCTAATACCTTAGTGAAGATGAGAAGGTTTTTTATCCTTTCCTTTATAGTCAACACGGATTTTAAGAAATTATGTCGCTTAAGTCAGAAATAATCTCCAAAAAATTACAAATACATAATTAAATTTATAACATATTTAAAAAAATCTTTGTATAATTGTAAATTAAAATCTTTCATTGAAAATATTCCATTTAATTTATGATGTAATTAACGAACATGACTATTTTGTTTATTACCCTTAATAATTAATAAATAAGAGATAGCATTCAAAATAAGTTATAAAAAGATGAGACATTTAAAACAATATTTACATTTTCTGTGTTATATACTAGCTGCAGATACGACACGGATACGGACACGAAGATACATATAATATTTAAAATGTAGGATACAGGAACACAAATTTATATATTATATAATTATGAATTATATAAATTGACAATAAAGATTTATGTGCACAAATATCTTTCAAATTATTTTTTGGAGTAAAAAAATATTTTTCATGATTGATTCAAAAGAATTTGTTTTTTATTTTTATAATCATAATAAAAACTTATACAATAAGTTTGCGTTTTTAAAAAATTAATGTATTTTTTCTTTTTAAAATTATGTTAGAATCGTACTAAAATTGTCAGAAATCCAACACATACTTTTTTTAATTGGACAGTTCATGGATACGTATCCTACAAGTGTTCATACCAGTGTCGGTGTCCGATATGAGTATCCGATACCGACACCATTTAATAGAAGAAGCTTCATAGGTTATATACTCTCCCATGCCATGCAGTGCAAAAGTTTATATTTCCAAAAGTAAATAATTTTCCTCGTAATATTATTTTCCAAATACCTAAGCATTATTTCTATACAATTTTTTTTCTTTCACTCTATATGTTTTCTTTCCAGCTTTCATATTTATTTATTCTGATTTCAATATAAATAATTTCTTAGATTTTACTCTAGTAAAATGGTAATTGAAGGAGTTTTTCCTTTTTAAGTGGTTCACTAAACATGTTAGGGTAATATATTTAAAGTGTTTGTATTTTAGAATTTAATATTTCTATCGTCATCAATTATATTATTAATATTTTATCCGAGACTTCTTAGGGTGTTAAAATTTTGACTTAATTAAGTTTTATGTTTTTTATTTGTAAATTTAAGTATTTTTTTAATTATTTTAGCTAAACAAATTTTGTGTTCTATTTGAGCATTTTTTTAATCTCTTTATGTTGATATTTAATTAAGTTTTAAGTCTTTGTAAATCTGAGTATTTTCAGTTTAGTTTTTATTAAAAAAATTATATTTTTAAATTTTTTTATATTTTTCTATTCAATTTCTGTTGTTTAATTTTGTTATTAAGTGAAATGATATGATTGTTTGATTTTGCAATCTGACATTATTTGTTTTCTAAATTAAATACTAAAATAAAAATAAAATGAGTCATGTGGAGACAGAAACAATATCCATTGGTAAAGATAATTTCCAGAGATTACTTTTTTATCACCCAAATTTATGTTGCGCTTAATAGTACAAAAATAAATGGTCAGGTCAACTTAATTAATAATAAAAACTCAATTAAAAATATTTTTTTTAACATAGAATAATTTTTTAATAAGAACTTACTTTAAAAAATACCCAAATTTATAAAATATTTAAAATAAAAGTATTCAAATTTATAAGAGATTTAAAATTGAATTATGTAATTTTTTATTTTCTAAGTGAAAAGTAAACACTTAAATTCAAAGATAACAAAATTAAACGAGTCAATTCAAAAATATATATATATTTTTAAAATATTTAATAAAATTTACTTAAAAACATCTAAATTTATAAAATGCCTAAAATTTAATTAAACCTAAAATTATATATAAAAAAAATTAATATTGAACCAAACATGTGATTTATTCCATAGTTATATGTTGTTTCCAATTTAGTCAAATCAACGAAGAAGACGTGCTTTTTTTTAATGACGAGACATTTGGTTTCTTGTGAAGGAAATTTGAGAGCTTAATTTGCCCGTGAACATTGAATTGATCAACCAAACCATTATTATTTCATCATTCTTCCATATTTGCATCGTTGAGTGCCATAAAATAATAACTACTATTAATACGACATCGATGCAAAATGCTGTCTCATTTGCCATTCAAGATTCTTATCTTATTTGACATCGATGTTCTTCTTAAAATAGTAAAGTGAAGAATACGTTTGTTTTAAAAAAGAAGAAGTTGAGACTACCATTTGATAGTGGGAAATGCATGAGAAAAATATTACAAGGAATTTCCAAGTACCTATTTTTTTATTGCTACTTCTCTATGTATTTTTTTATTTGTATGTACTAGCAATTTCGTATTATTTAAAATATCAGTCACTATTTTTTTTATTAATAATAATTATAATATTTAAAGTTGATCTATCTCACTTCAAATAAGTTAAATTTCTATAAAACATGAAAAAATTTAGAGACTTTACAATGCTAGATTTCTCAAATAGTAACTTTTCTTCTAGTTCAATTTCTAGACGTCTAAACTTTTAGGTGTTATAATCTTTTCATCTTTAATGCATTCCATTTCTACTGAGAAGATACCTCCAAAGATACTTTGACGCTCAAGTTTGTCTGAGTACGAGATGTAGGTGTGAGAGTTGAAAAATTATATGTATATCTTGACTTGAGTGTCTCTCTTATATATACTTCTAGTTGGATCTTTGATGTCACGGACTTGGACGTAGGACCTAAAAGAATAGTCAATCACGTTTTAATTATGCTTTGCAGATAATTTAACGTCTTATTGACTAATAACATTTTAAAATTTATTATCATTTATGTTAATTATGCCGAGAGGTCGAGAGTATTGTTGGCTCGCTATTGACTTTTCTCAACCATCCGATAATACACTAGTGATAAGACTCATTTAGACTCAAATATTTTATCCAACGTACCTTTAAATTTCAATTAAAGAGAATTAGATATAATAGTTTTAATAAGTTTATAAAACTTTTATCTTTAATTAGATAAAATAAAGCCTAAGAGGTTGTGTTAAGAAAACGTATTATTGGTATTTTATTCTGGATGTTTTGTGAATAAAAAAATAAATTTAAATTTCTTTTGACAGAATAAATGAAATATAATTTTTAATTTTAAAAAATATTAAATAAAAAAAAATATAAGTTAATAATGTTTTTCCTCGGATAAAGGATTCTTTATTGCTACTGTCTAATGTTGTTTCCAGCTTATGTCTGAGGTTATTTATTTTATAGTATTGGTTGAGATTTTTTTAAAAAAAATTAAGAAATGCGTTACTAGAAAATTTAGATCATATATTAAAAATTGTTCTGACATTGTTAACAAAATTCTAACTAATGTTAATTAAAAAATAATTTTAGTTTAGATAACAAATAATTCCAACAATATAAGTTTAAAAATAGTTATAATTGATTTTAACATACGAAAAAACCTCGTCAACCTTAGTTGAAGAGAATAATGCGGAGTCTTTTCAGTAAAAATATTAGTTTTAAGATAATTAAAAATGTTTTAATCGATATTGAATCTGTCAAACATAATAATAATTCAATAATCTGCTAAATCCTCAAAACTAACACAAAAATTGGGAAAAAAATTCAATTGTAGAAAAGAAGAATGTAAAATAGGGTAGAAAAATGCATACACAACACAATTTAACGTGCTTCAATTGAAAACCTAATGCACAAATAGAAGTTTATTATGAATAATATCTGATATTACAACACTAAATTTCTTTCACAATGAACTAAACTCTTATGTTGAAGAATAATCGTCAAGTTCAAGTTTTTAGACATAAAACAAGACATGTCTTATAACTTTCAACTAAGAACCATTCTCATAAGATTTAATCACATATACATTGATTCGGTTACAATAAATGTGAAACGTCAACAGTTATTGAAAAGTTCCATAAAATAATCTAAGATTTAATCTTTACGTTTTTCTTTGTAGATGAAAGTTAACTCATCAAATAATTCTGATACTCACGAAATCATAATCACTAAATGGTTGAAAAAATCAACCACTAAATTAGTATCTAAATCAATTGAATTAAAATGTGAAAATTATCCATATATCTTGTTATAATATAAATTTGTATCTCAATAGTCCATGAGTAGTGTGTGTAATTTGCTTAACAGATGAACGACAATGTAATCATATTCTTAACTCTAAAATGTTACCATGCAAAGATGTGAATTGAATAGATTTCATCAAGAAACATCAACATTAGTATAAGAAAGAACAGTGATATATTAACAACTAATAATAGTTATATAACTAATAATATGCTCAACAATTTTAGCATATTATTAACTTTTTAATCGGACATAAGAAGTAACACAATTTCGTTGTTGTTGAAATTGTCCTTCTCATCCAAATTTAAAAATCATGGAGAGAGCTAACCGACTTCACTTTGCTGAATATTCGGCACACAAAGACAAAGCATAAAACCAACCACACCGCGTGATAAGAACCAAACTAACACATAAACATTGTAAACAAAATTCAACTGTGTAACTCATCTGTTGTCTTCTCTGAACATTTGTTGATGGAGCTTCTTCACAACCTCAACACTCTCACTACAATTCTTCTTCTATGCATGTTCCCTCACTCACTCAAGTGCCAACAAGCATACCTCAATGCCACTGTCTATGACTGTTCTGACAACCCTTCTGCACCAAAAGGGTACCTTTGCAATGGCCTTCAAAAGTCATGCACTTCCTTCTTACTTTTCAGGTCAAAACCACCCTATGATAGCCCTGAAAAAATTGCCTACCTTCTTGGCTCCGAGGCATCTACCATAGCCTCAATCAACAAGATCTCAAGAAATGAGAAGATTGCTTCCAACAAGACAATCATTGTTCCTGTTTTCTGTTCATGTTCAGGAAACATCTACCAGCATAACACACCTTACACTGCCAGCAAGAATGACACCTATTTTCAGTTGGTAAAAGAAACCTTCCAAGGCCTTACTACCTGTCAGGCAATGATGGGTCAGAATTACTATGCAGCTACCAAAATTGAAATTGGTGCTGAGCTCAGAGTTCCGTTGTTATGTGCTTGTCCAACTGAAAATCAAACAGCAAGAGGGATCACCTCCTTGCTGGTTTACTTGGTGAACTATGGTGACACTATTAAGTCCATAGCAAAGGCTTATGGTGTGGAAGAACAAAGTATACTTGAGGCCAATGAGTTGGTTGTGCCACAAAGTGAAAATAGCAGAATGACTCTCCTTTCCTTGACACCTCTTTTAGTTCCTCTAATAGGGAAGAGCTGCAAAGAGAACCCAGATAAATTCTATTGTAAATGTTATCAAGCACCAGATAGAAGCACCAAGGGGCCCTTCTGTGATGAATCTGATGATCAGAAATTCCCTGCCAAGTTGCTAGCCGCTTTAGGTATTTTTATCTAACCCCTCTTCAAGAAGAATCAAAATATGATTTTGATGAAATTTTAGTTTTTGCTTTTTAGAATAGTGTAACAGTTGTTTGTAGACGATATACCCTTAAGAGCTATGTATCATCCTAGAAGAGTAAGGTCAATAGAGTAAAATAAGAACTTGTATTTTATTATTTTCAAAAATAGCTTTCTGTTTTTATAAATTTGTTTGTTCCCTTAGCACATTTGAATGTGCTTCTCTTGACCACATTTCTCTGTTTCCAAATGGTTATTCCTTGAACACTTGATTGGAGCATTTGAAGAAAATAGAAGAGGATGAGAAAACTTCCCCAACAGTTTCTAGTTTGTGGTTCTTAAAACACTTATTTTGGAAACACTTTTTAAAACTTATTTGATTTTTTATGAGAAATTGATTGCTAAGTAGTGTGTTTATAAAACAGTTTTTAAAATAAAATAGTTATAAAGAAATTAAGCAGACCCAAAATGATCAGTAATGACAACACAATTTTCACTTACTTGAACTTGCAAGTTTGTTATTTACTAATTGCTCCAAAACATAAGGATGTTCATTGCAAGTCTTTACTTTGCTTTTGAATTTGAGTTTTACTTTTTTAATTTACAGGAGCAGGACTTGGCGTAGGCTTTCTCTGTTTGTTTCTTTTGGGGTACAAATCATATCAATATATACAGAAAAAGAGAGAAAGTATCCGAAAGGAAAACCTATTCAGGCAAAATGGTGGCTACTTGTTACAGGAGAAGCTCTCATCTTACGGAAATGGAGAAATGGCAAAGCTTTTTAGAGCTGAGGAACTACAAAGAGCAACAGATAACTACAACAGGAGTAGGTTTCTTGGTCAGGGTGGCTATGGCACAGTGTACAAAGGAATGTTACCAGATGGAACCATAGTTGCAGTTAAAAGGTCCAAAGAAATTGAAAGGAACCAGATAGATACTTTTGTGAATGAAGTGGTGATTCTATCCCAGATCAACCACAGGAACATTGTCAAACTATTAGGTTGTTGTCTCGAGACAGAAACTCCTTTACTAGTCTATGAATTCATTTCCAATGGAACACTCTCTCACCATATCCACAGGAGAGACAATGAACCCTCCCTTTCATGGGAGAGTCGCCTTAGAATTGCATGTGAGGTTGCTGGAGCAGTGGCATATATGCATTTTGCAGCTTCTATTCCCATTTTTCATAGAGACATCAAACCTACCAACGTGCTTTTAGACAGCAACTTCAGTGCCAAAGTGTCTGATTTTGGAACATCAAGATCAGTGCCACAAGACAAGACTCACTTGACCACAGCTGTAGGAGGAACTTTTGGGTACATAGACCCTGAATATTTTCAGTCTAGTAAGTTTTCAGATAAAAGTGATGTGTATAGTTTTGGGGTTGTGCTAGTAGAGCTCATAAGTGGGAGAAAGCCAATTTCATTCTTAGAGGAAGATGAGGGTCAGAATCTGATTGCACAGTTTCTTTCTCTGATGAAGGAGAACCAAGTTTATGAAATTTTAGATGGAAGGGTAGCTAAGGAAGCAAGGAAAGATGACATTGTTGCCATTGCAAACCTTGCAATGAGATGCTTGAGACTTAATGGGAAGAAAAGACCAACAATGAAGGAGGTTTCACTGGAACTAGAAGCATTGAGAAAGGTGCAAAGTTCCTTACAGATCAACCATGATCATGAGCACAAAACTAGTGATATGGTTGAAGAGTGCACAGAGGAAAGCATGTCACTGTCTTTACAACTAGAATCTACATCCTTCTAGGAAGCTAGATTTTATTTTTATAATGTTGTAGGAAGCCAGATACCCCATTTTTTCTTAACTATGTTTCAGTGTTTCATTTTTTCTTTTACTCATGTGTGCATAACAAAGTTTGTACTTCTCCACAAAAACATCAGTTGAAACTTGGAAACACTCTTAGTTCAGAATATATATTTTCTCGAACGATTTTGGGACCTAAACAACGATTGTTCCTATTTTTACCTTCTGTCGGTTACTGATGCTCCAAACTTTGCTTACCTGCAGAAGACACTCCGATGTTCAAGTCAGTCAAGGTGTTAGTACTCGGATGGTGTAAGAGATGATGAC
Source organism: Phaseolus vulgaris (assembly GCF_000499845.2). Lineage (NCBI taxonomy): Eukaryota > Viridiplantae > Streptophyta > Magnoliopsida > Fabales > Fabaceae > Phaseolus > Phaseolus vulgaris. The sequence goes on along the minus strand of NC_023752.2, from coordinate 5,062,731 downwards.
GTATCTTTCTCCTTGAAATGTGTGCTATTTATATTATATTAATGGGTCTTCATTGGTGGGTCGGGATTAGGGGGTTGGTTTGTGTTTAGGGTTGCAGTAAACAACCCTTAATAATGAATTAACCCTGTTGACTTGGTCAACCCTTGACTCAACGTCAAGGGTCGGTCGGTCACGTGTCGTAACGTGACCTTCTTACCATGGTTTGGCTGGTAACTTGGTCCGCCGGTCCAATCGTATTAATACAATATAAATCCTCTTTCATACTTGTCAACTTTGTTGTCTCATTGAACTGTTTTATTTTTTAATTCCTTTTTTAACATATTACTATGTGGCAAAAAAGAGAGCTATTAAAAATTGAGATTTCCATAATTGAACCTGCATGAATTGAAGGATGAAGCACGTCGAGCAATAAAAAAAATTCAAAGTCAAAAGCTTGAAACAAGCAACATAAAGCATGTTGAAAAGTTCAAAGATATACAATATCACAGTTTGATTCTTCAATGAGGGATATATTTTAGTGGATAAAATGTACTCTCTATAAATAAACAAAGGGTGGAGAAACGTGATAAAATCAAACACATAATTGATAAAATTTAAATTAAAAAGAATATCAATAATTGGTTTTCTAATTAATAGTTATTCTCTTCTTTCTCTTCTCTTTTTCCTATTCTTTGTTGTTCTTAGTTACAAAAATGGGTCTCTTATTTAAACAAGTAAGACAAAATAGTAGACTTGCGTGTTTGGACTTCTCTTAATATAAGAAAAAAATGCTTAAAACCAACATTCTAACACGAATGAGTACACATCATGAGACCAGTCTTGTCATTGTCATAAACGATATCTCATACTTAGTTATAACTCATATAAGGAAAACTAAATTTTAAACGCATTAGATAATCTAAAATTGAAATTAAAAGTAAACTATGACATCAAACTTTGCAAGCAGGGGAAAAAATGAATGATAAAATTAACTATTTTTTTAGATTTGATTATTCTAAAATGAATGTGTACTTTAAAAAGTAGTGTATAATTTTAGTTGTTTAAAAAATTAGGATTAGAATTGCATTATAGCCTAACAACTATTTAACACGAATTCAAGGTTTAACCAGTTTGATTCTGTTATATGGTACTGATCTAGTTTTACATTCTGATTAGCTATGCATTTGGTTTCATTGATGATTTTCAAATGCATGACCAAGGCAACTATTGAAATGTCAAAGTGCAGAGGATAAACAAAATTTCGTTACTCAAAGTGTCTGACTATTGACTTTAGAGGGATCAACATTAACCGACACCATTGTTCCAACATTGAATGATATTTTGTCTATGAATCAGAGATCCTATGAAGCATATCTCCATAGCTAAAAAATAATGATTTTTTTTCATAAAGTAAGAAGCACAACATGGTGTAAAGAATGCATTAGATCTTAAACAGCACTACCAAATTGAATTTGTCTTCTCCAGAGACATGTTCATGGAGTTTCATCTTTACCTTTACATTCTCTACACAATCCTGTTCTTACATATGTTTCCAGAATCAGCTAACTGTCAACAAGCATACCTCAACAGCACTGTCTATGACTGCTCTGAGAACCCTTCTGCATCAAAAGGATACCTGTGCAATGGCCTTCAAAAGTCATGCACTTCCTTCTTAGTTTTCAGGTCCAAATCTCCCTATGACAACCCTGTAAGCATTGCCTACCTTCTTGGCTCTGAAGCATCTACCATAGCCTCAATCAACAACATCTCAAGAGATGACAAGATTCCTTCCAATAAGTCAATCATTGTTCCTGTATTCTGTTCATGTTCTGGAAATATCTACCAGCATAACACACCTTACACTGTCACCAAGAATGACACCTACTTCAAGTTGGTTACAGAAACTTACCAAGGCCTCACCACCTGCCAGGCACTGATGGGTCAGAATTACTATGCCTCTGCTGACATTAGCGTTGGTGCTGAGCTCACAGTTCCAGTAGTATGTGCTTGTCCCACTGAAAATCAGACAGCAAGAGGGGTCACTTCCTTGCTGGTTTATTCAGTGAATAATGGTGATACTATTAAGTCCATTGGAGAGGCTTATGGTGTTGACGAACAAAGTATGCTAGAGGCCAATGGGTTGTCAGTGTCGTCAAGTGCAGAGAACATCATCATCATCTATGCCACAACTCCTATCTTGGTTCCTCTCAGAGGGAAGAGTTGCAAAGAAGACCCGGATAGTTTCTATTGTACTTGCTCCCAGGGAAGGGTTGAGGATGGAACCTTCATGGGGTTCCAATGTAATGAATCTGATGATAAAACTTTTCCTACCAAATTGGTTGCTTCTTTAGGTATTTTTTTTAACCCTTTATAGAATTAAATTTAGTTTTGTTTGAATTTCGGATTTTAGCATGGCCATAGTATGTAGCTGATGCCACTTAATGAGATAAAACATGGTTTACAACATGCCAATAGTTTTTCTTTTTGATAGAGTAATTATAAAGATGTTTTTGCTAGTTACTTGAAATTTTATCCTTGTTTGTGAATTTGCAGGTGTTGGAATTGGAGCAGGCTTTGTGTGTTTGTTTCTTTTGGGGTACAAATCATATCAATATATTCAGAAAAGGAGAGAAAGTATTCGTAAGGAAAGCTTATTCAGGCGAAATGGTGGATACTTGTTACAAGAGAAGCTCTCTTTTTATGGAAATGGAGAAATGGCAAAGCTGTTTAAAGCTGAGGAGCTACAGAAAGCAACAGATAACTATAACAAGAGTAGATTTCTTGGTCAGGGTGGCTTTGGCACTGTGTATAAAGGAATGCTACCAGATGGGACCATTGTTGCAGTTAAAAAGTCAAAAGAGATTGAAAGGAACCAGATTGAGACTTTTGTGAATGAAGTGGTGATTCTATCCCAGATCAACCACAGGAACATTGTCAAACTCTTTGGTTGTTGTCTTGAGACAGAAACTCCTTTACTAGTCTATGAATTCATTTCCAATGGAACACTCTCTCACCATATCCACAGGAGAGACAATGAGCCCTCCCTTTCATGGGAGACTCGCCTTAGAATTGCATGTGAGGTTGCTGGAGCAGTTACATATATGCATTTTTCAGCTTCTATTCCCATTTTCCATAGAGACATCAAACCTACCAACATACTTTTAGACACCAACTTCAGTGCCAAAGTGTCTGATTTTGGAACATCAAGATCAGTGCCACAAGACAAGACTCACTTGACCACAGCTGTAGGAGGGACTTTTGGGTACATAGACCCTGAATATTTTCAATCTAGTCAGTTTTCAGATAAAAGTGATGTGTATAGTTTTGGAGTTGTGCTAGTAGAGCTCATAAGTGGGAGAAAGCCAGTTTCATTCTTAGAGGAAGATGAGGGTCAGAATCTGATTGCAGAGTTTCTTTCTCTGATGAAGGAGAACAAAGTTTATGAAATTTTAGATGGCAGGGTGGTTAAGGAAGCAAGGAAAGATGAGATTCTTGCCATTGCAAACCTTGCAATGAGATGCTTGAGACTTAATGGGAAGAAAAGACCAACAATGAAAGAGGTTTCAGTGGAATTAGAAGCATTGAGAAAGGTGCAAAGTTCCTTAGAGATCAACCATGATCATGAGTACACAACAAGTGACACAGTTCACGAATTCACAGATAAAAGCATGCCACTGTGCTTAGAACTAGACTCCACCACATCATTTTAGAAGTCAGAAACTTTGTTTTGTATAAGGTTTTAGGAAACTAGATTCATACCTGTTTCTTTGTTAACTATGCTTTAGTATTTCATTTCATTGTTTCTTTTTTATTTTTTTTATTGTTTTTTCTTTATTAATTTTTTTAATTTTATCTCAATTTTTTAAAAGTAACTTCATATATTTCTTTTTTTTAAATAAACAAAAATTTCGTTTAAATTTGTAAATGATGTTAAGATTTGGAAGTTTCAATACTCATCAATGTGAGACCATGATGACTTTCTGTAAGTAGAAAACAACATATGATCGAAGGTTTATGTCGGTTACAATAAATGAATTTGTTAAACTAAACCATTTAACTATTTCTATTTTTAAAATTAATTATTATAATAGTAATTCTATTTTTAAATATGTCCTTCAACCCTCAATATCTGTATATATTAATAACATTTGAATAGATATTTGTAACAATAAATCTCTTTATTATTTATAGGAAGAATATATCTTAACTGAATTAAGACTATTTATCACACAATATTACATATTATTCATAATATTTTTTATTGCACCATTTTAATTTTTTAAAGCACATAAATAAAAAGGGACACAATATTTTATGAGAAACATGTACACTTAAGTTAAATTAAATAATTTTGTATAAAAATATTAAAGATATGTAATATTAGAATTATAGTAAAAAAAATCAATGAGATTTTTACAACATCACATTTTAAGCAAATATATACATAAGGCAAAGACACATATATAAAGAAAATAACAGTTACTATTTGAGATTTTTTTATAACTGAATAAACTTGTCAATAGTCCGTTGGATACAATAAGTATTCACTTATTTCATTTTAATATAATAAGAATAAAAGGAATAATTAATAGATGTCTTTTTCTCCTCTATTTTTTTTTTCATAGAAGCTGCAGAAATCTAACATTTCTATTTATAGTAATGACTTAGGGTTTAGGGTTTAGGGTTTTTTATAGTAATGACTATTATTTAAGACCGAAATTTTAATCTTAAAAACTCTTCACTTACATAATTACATAATAACAAATGACTCTTTCTCATTGGAGCAAATCCTCTAAAATTGGAACTTGACAAGTGATATATCTTTATCGGTGGAAATCTTCTCCATTAAGGAGATGTCATGTGGATGCTCATGCTCTCCTTGCTAAGGTTCATACTCACTATGTCAAGAGGGATTGCTTCATGTTGTTAGACGCACACGCTTTTATTCTAGATGCACACCTCATTTACAATTGGACTCAATGAAGCGCAATTGTAACTCTAGTTAAACTCTTTATTACTAGGTCAATTCTCCCTACACCATATCATTTCTGACCCGCATTCAACACATGTAAAAGAATTAACTCTTTTGCCCTTAACATTTTGGATATCTATGTCTACAACACAAATAATGCATTTCAGGATCTGCTCGTCCAGAATTGATTAGTGACTTATGGATATCACCATTTGTAGTCTTATCAAGACACCCAACAATAGCTTCTGGACGCTGAGATTCAGAGGCTTTTTTTTACCTTCTGGATGTGAATACATTGAATGCTTTCGAATATCTACATTCGTAAGCCACTTTCCAAAAAAATGAAAACGAAAACGACTTGCACCATTGCCACTACATCCATCACACGAAAACAAAAATGCTTACCTAAAAACACAACTCCACCGCACCTAACAACAATGCCTCGCCCTCCACCACCACAACAAACGACTACACCACCACCACCTCCACTCAAAACACCTCCACCACAACAAATGAGTTCCTCCACAGGTTTTTTTTTAAAAAATAAAAATGACAAGGGCAGTTTGGGGTTTAAAAATAGATGTTGGGTGCAGGTCAGAAGTGATATGGTGCAGGAAGAATTAGTCTTATTACTATCTACACCCTACTCTACTATTAGCTCAAATACAAGGTCCAAAATATGAAACTAAGGCTCATTACATGATCCAAAAGAAATGTAGAAGGATGACACCGGTTGATAAAAGTTTGACTCTGCTCATATTACTTGAATAAAACATTTATAGTTGGTCAAAAGTCTCTCAACAATTTTAATAAAAAAATGTTAATTTCAATATTTTTATTTAAAATTCATTAATAATTATAATAATTAAACAAGTGTTTGATCTTTAATAATTATATTTATATGTGTTTATAAAAGAAAAATGATTATTAATATATAATTAATCTTCAGGATCTTTTACTCTTTCCTTTTTCTTTGTAAATTTAAAATCCTTATAAGTGATATAGTTCAAGCATACACATATGAAAGCATGCCATGCTTAGAACTAGACTCCACATACTTCTGGGAGACCCATATTCATATACCCTATTTTTTGTCAACTATGCTTTAGTGTTTCTTTTTTCACTTTTTAGCATGTGGACCAATTTGTATCAATCTCCTAGAATGCTTAATTATAAATGAAAAATTTGTCATTTCTCTACAAGAATATAAGGTTAATATTGGAAATGCTCAAGTTTACTAGATAATTGAAAAATCCCAAATCATAACTATGCACTTTATTGTTGACTCGTTGTAATGTTATTGTAAAGTACATGATCAAAAATAGAAAAATAATCATTAATTATAATTATGGATTAAATTAAAAGTCTATAACAATTAATAACTTTTTCAACCTTTTTATGTACACATGTTATTGTCTCTTTTACTTTTTGCACTTTTTTTTTTCTAATAATAAGTTCTCTAGTTTCTACAATTTACAAGAAATTAGTCATAATAAAATAATAAAAAATTGAAATTACTTTTATGGTGTAATTGTCACAGTTAATAAAACTAATTTTTAGGTACATACTTTATATTTTTTAATTATGTTTTTATAATAATAATAAAATAATTATATCATTTTTTAATTGTATTTATTATTTTTTCTTGTCATACAAAATGCAAAAGTGCTTGTCTTTTCACAGTATCTAAGATAATTAGAATAGCAAACATTTTTTCATTGGTTGCAGTGATTTTTCACATATTTCCAAGTGATTGAATGTCATTCCATACTATAAAGTACCAAATTTGGAGAGACCTTCGAAGGAGTTGCTTTCTTCTTCTTTCCCCCACAAATTTAAAGGGGATTACTTTCTACAGGCAATAATGTAACTTATTTCTTACTTTTTCATATTAAATTTATTTACCTAAACTTTTACTTTTAGTGAATTTCTAAATTTATCTTAGAAAATTTAGTTTAGATTAACATAATTCTTATGTTTTAATTGATACTGCAGGGTGGCAAGAAGAGCAAGAGACTAATGTGATGGACACACTCATATGTATTTTCTAGTCTCTTTAGTTATAAACGGCTATTCTTATAGCTGCTGTAAATGTCACATCAAAATTTGTGAGGAGCATTTTCCAGTTAAAAGGATTTTGCAGTGCAAGAATGAGTTAATTCACGTGGCTCCTACTGCCAGTATTCTTCTTCCCATGATCCATCACTTATCCACAAGTAAAGATTGAAAACCATGTGTTTCAGAGATACCCTTTTAGTTATAAAAGAAGCACTTCAGTTACCATATTCCACAAATCCATCTGACTCACACTTCCACAAATCCATGTGACGCACACATCCACAAAACTACCCCATACAACAAGATAGATATCGATTGATAGGACAACCAAAATGGAAGTTACTACGAAATTATGTAATCATCACATTATTTATTATTCTGGGTCCCATGATTTCAGGCCCAGAAAGATAAATCCAACTACAACAACTCATACAATTCCACTTGGTCCCACTACAATGGGGCTCCTGACACTATGTGCTCCACCATCTTCAATCCAAACAAGATCCCCATATGAGATGTTTTCCTTCTTGTACTTCCTATACTTTATCATCACATCATAGCTTAGCTTCTCATTTTTGTATCTGAATGCTAATGTCTCAGGTGACACTGTCACCACAGAACCATTAGGTTGTGTCGTCTTGACTCTGTATATGGCACCACCATCTCCAACATTGGTCACTGTCCTCTTAAATTTTTGGACAACTGACCTTGTTTTGTTGCTGTAGAAAGCTATAAATGAAGGGTAGTTAAGATCAAACGATGGTTTTGCACAATTATAGGAACTTGATCTTGTAATGGTTAAGATTTGTTTTTGTGTGTAGTGCAAAGCACAAAGGAGATTAACATAGTCCTGTGGGGTGGCATCATATATCAAACCTGGATCAAGTGCTTTGTTGGGGTCAATTTGACCAGCTCCCATGGCAAGAGGGGAAGCATATTGAGAAGGATAGCCATAGTCTCTGATTGGATTTTGTGTATTATCTAGAGGACTAGCTGTGGTTACTAGTGCAGACCTTATAGCAGCAGCACTCCATTCAGGGTGTGCAGCTTTCAAAAGAGCAGCAACACCAGAAGCATGAGGGCAGGACATCGATGTTCCAGACAGCAGATTGTAGTCACTAGGTAATAACACATTGTTGCCAATTGAAGCTGCTGGAGTGTTAGGAATGAAAGCGGCAAGGACATCAGAGCCAGGTGCCATTATGTCAGGCTTCAAGACCCCAGGGTAGCTAGGTGAAGGACCTCTTGAAGAGTAATCGGCAACACCTGGTGCTGGCTTTATTCCAACAGATGTTTGCTGAAATTTGATGCTGGCTGTTGGCTCCCTATGGCTTTTTGCATACTTGATCACGGATGGTGCATCCTTTGCACTGATTACAATACTTGGAGATATGGCATGTTCTTCATTTACTAATGGTTGATCAGAGATGAATACTGCCCCTAACAAACTGGCTTCTTCAACAAACCTCCTTTGTTTGATCACTAACTCAGGGTCTGACACTGAGTCGCATAGAATGATCCCTTCCATGGCCACTTTGGATAACAACTTGACTGAGTTACAGGCTGATGTATTCTTACTGTAGATAAGTGGAAGATTTTCCACTAACGCATTTGCAGGAAACAAGGTCCAACCACTAATGGTTAGGCCATTTCCAAGAATTAGAGTACCAAATGTGCGGTCAATGGTACCTGCAGCCACGGTGAGAAGCCAGGGGATTCCGTTGTGCAAAGTACCAAGATCAGGACCATAGTTACCTGCAGAGGATGAAACCACCACCCCTTTTTCCATTGCTGCAAAAGAAGCTATTGCTATAGGATCCTCATAAAGTGGAACACCATCAAACCCCATAGAGATGGAAATGACATCAACCCCATCAGCAATGGCTTGGTCCATTCCAGCCAAAACATCAGAGGCGTAACGACCCTCGTCCCAAATGACCTTGTACATGGCAAGCCTAGCTCTTGGTGCAATGCCTCTGGCCACTCCTTTAGCATAGCCAAAGTAAGAGGCTCCACTGACATAGTTGCCAGCAACTGTTGATGATGTGTGAGTTCCATGACCCAGAGTGTCTCTTGCTGAGTTCATGCTGATTCTAACCTTGGAGTCTGCAGCAATCACACCTTTGTTGAAATATCTAGCTCCAATCAGTTTGAAGTTGCACATGGAAGTGTTGAAGTCTTGTCCTTCCTGACAGGCCCCTTTCCATTTACTTGGTATTTTCTTGGTCATGTCATCATCTTTGAAGCTTTCACTCTCAGGCCACACACCAGAGTCAATAACACCCACAATGACATCCTCCCCAAAATTTGATGCATGCCACAGGCCACTAGAAGAGTCTAGGGAGAGAAACTCAAAAGTGTGAGTGGTGTCTATAGTGGCAGTTCTGTCTGGATATGCTGCAACAAAGCCAAGGGAGTTCTTGACAGCCTCTAACTCTTCTGAAGTTAGTACTGCACTAAAGCCATACATGGCTATGCTATAGGAGTACACTAATTTCTGTGATTGTATGGATGAGTGACCAAGTGTTGCAGATTTTGTGGAATCCATGATGGATTCAAACCAATCATGATGGGTTGTGAAGACATGAGGAAACAAGGATTTGTCCATGTGGACTATATATGTGGAACTCTCAGCAGCACTGCCATGAAGAGCCAATAGAAACCAATGAGTAATGAAGAGCATGAAAGGAAGTGGAAACACAAAGTTAGGCTTAGGCTCCATCATTCTTTATGCACCTCAATGAAAATTTCTTAGTTTGGAAAAACTGGTGAGATCATGCATTATATATAAGAATTTCGGTCCACAGAACTTCAATGATGTTGACATTTGTAATTATACAAAGTGTGTAAAATATCAGTGCAAAATAATTGGACCGAATTTTCTGCATCAAAGGTGCTTTGTGATGAGAAAAAAGAAAAGTAGAGCTTACTTTTCTGATTGATGCAATGCAACGTAATCAATCTTAGGTAAGATTTCCGTATTGCATCAATCAGACACAAATGCTTAGGGTATACATGCGCATAAAGTCTTTTAACCGTGTGAGTATGATATTGTACCAGAAAAATGTTGTTTCCAGTATTGAATTAATCACAACTGGCAACTAACTTCTTTATATTAGATTTTTTTTAATGACCAATTAAGAGAATTGAAAGAAAGAGAAAGATATAAAAGCTTTACATTGTCGATTAGAAATTAGTGGTGAAGACTTATAAGTTACATATATAGCAAAAGTCAGCAAAGTTATCATAAATAGTATGTACTTTTTTTTACATAAAAATAGTATGTAATTGGATAATTGTATAGAATTACTTGCATAACTTATTTTTACAATTTAATAGTCATATGGCATCAATGTAAAATTTTATGTACTTATAAATAACCATAAATACAGCTTAAGTTATTGTAAAAATCAACTACCTATAATTTATTAAAAATTACCATCACAATCATTCTCTCCCTCACCTTTTTTTCCCTCCTCTTCCTCTCCCTTCCTCCAATCCTCTCTGCCTCCACATGCCGTTCTGGTGAGGCCTTTAGGAAATGGGACTTGCAAGTAGGTTGTGTTGGCTTCAAAGACAAACCAAAGAGGGTGCCCTTCAACCAAATAAATGTTACACTTATAGCATAGAAGGGTATGTTTTCAAAGCATGACTACATTTGCTAGCTTCCTGCATTGGATATCAGTTACCATGTTCTTCATTATTCTACCATATCTGTCATTTTCTAAATGAGGTTAACACCAATTTAATAAAAGAGATAAAATTGACTTTTTAAAATTAAAAAAATTTAAATTTAAATCAAATTGAGACCTTTAAAAATAATAGAATTAAACTGAAAAAATAATAGAATATTAGACAGATTAGATTCCCTGCTTTTTGTTCTCAACCTGTACATGGTAACAAAAAGAGAGCATTTCATCCTTTTCTGATTCCTCAAATTAATACCGACCATTTAATATCTCTAAAAAATTCAGTTGAATATAAAAATCAATGTTCATTTGGCAGCAAGTCACATCATTCTCCTACATTATACAGATTGCTCAACTACAAAACCATGCATCATTCACCTACAACCTTTATGCAGCTTACAACAGTAATTAACAAAGCCTATCATTTTATCAACATCAAATACTTTGTTCAGATCTACAAGCTGGCACGGTTATCATCAGATATAGTCTCTTCAGAAGAAGTGTCACTATCAACAATGATCAAGTCATCCGGTTTCCGGACACGATGTTCCACAGATTTGTTCATCTTCACCACCCCATACTTTCTTGAATAGGTTGAATAGTGAGAACCATTTGGCATGTGTGGCTCACTTGCCCTCAAACCATTGAACCAATTTGGAGGTACAAAGCATGACTTGCTGGTATTGAAGCAATGATCTGAAGCTCCTACTTCTGGATGAGAACTCAAGGAACACACTGCAGCCATATTTGGCATGATTGGAGGAGTGTTAACAGCTTCCCTGAGCCAGTGGGGCAAATTATTTGTCGCAGCTGAACAATTAAAGGGATAGTCATTCGAATAAGCATTCTGCCTGCAAATGCTCAAGCTTCCAGGAGAATTGAAAAATCCTAGTTCATACTTGTCTATGTTGTTGTAATTGGCCTTTCTGGAATGAGTAGTTGGCCTATGACTGTGCGCAGTGGTGTTACTTTGAAAATTATATCTGGTAATAGGTTTCTTCAAAGGGTTGCTCTCCCAGAGACTTGATTTAGGATCCAAGTAGCAAAAGTTTCCTTGCAATGATGCCACAGCTGCTCCCCTTTCTGCTGCTGGATACATGAACTGTGGAACGTCAATATCGTTCAAAAGTTTTAATTGTTCATCCTCCCACCTCTCAGCAAGGTCACCTGGTACCCTTAATGGTGAAAACCGCAATCTAGGATCCCTTAGCATGGCATCCCAATTGCCCCTACCATGTCTCCTTACACCAATCCAGAGAAAATCCAACTCCTCTTCAGACCACCTGATAGGATGTGGCTTCAAATATTCTTGAAAATTTCCTCTTTCATTTAAAGCTCTTGTTCTGTGTGCAATGTTGTCAAGTACCACCTGGTTCCTGGGATGTAATGGTTTCCGGTTTGGTGATGACCGACATAATCCATCTTGGACAATATCTCTAGTTTCAGTGGTTGAATTTGACAAAGAGAAGACAGACAAACTACTAACAGAATCACTGCCTCTGGTCTTGAGCTCCATAGGTAAAGACAAGCCCAGAGAAAGAGAAATCAAAGGCATCAGTTTTGATTTATCGGTTTTTGTTTGTTGAACCCTCATTCTTTCTTCAGTCATCATTAACTGAGGTTGAGTACTACTTGAGCAAACACCAGCTATAGCTTTTCCTTCCGAAATCAGCTGGATATACAAGAGGATAAGGAGAACCAGATATCAATAATGGGCAACACTATTATCTTCTTTTAAAGAGAAGATAAAACATGATGAACTTCATAGTTGATGCTCACAAACAGCCCCATGCAAAAGCTTTAAAAGGATGAGAAATGCTGCACTTGGGAAGACTAACAGTGCACAAACCTTTTTGTAAGAGATCAAATTAAGCAAGTCTTGGTACACATATTTCCAATTAGGAGGACAAATTAAAACATTTATATTTCCATTTCGGGAAAAAGCAATGTTTTATCCAATCTGTTATTGGTTAACTGCTTAAATATATTTCTAGATTTGTTAATTCTTCCTAAATGGGAATATGTTTGCTGGGATTTGTGCATTGTAATTTTCTTTTTCTAAAATATAAAATACCATCTTTGAAGTTATAGAAATGAATTGGTACCCTCCTTATACCTGTGTGTTTCTAGTGTTTAAAAAGTCCAGTTCAGAAACTTTATCTTCAGCAATGGCAGAACTACTGCTTGTAGATTCCAATTTGGACCCCGGAGCCCTCGTACTCAAATGAAGGGGATGCTTCTCAGCACCCATGTTTAAATCAACAGTGTGCTCTTCTGTATCACATAAAAATGTATATCAAGTAAAATTCTTTAAATAAAATGAAAAAATGTATGATGAAGCTTTCTGGCAGAAATACATAACACTAATAACAACTTCACAATTACTGAACAAAATATTTAGATTCGCCACTTCAATGTTTGAGGCTAGGTGAAAAATCATACCCCCGGAGTTATTAGGCCGGTCAAACCGAGATTGGTTTTCACCAATTTTCATCGTTTCATTGCTCAAACCATGTTCATTGGCCTCACAGCACAAGATTTGGGACTTTTCTTGTTCCCGATCAGTGGCTGTGGCTGAAGGATAGGGATCTCTAGAATCAACTTTGATAGAGACTCCCTGACAATCCTTATAAAGATGATCCTTGTCAATCAGACAACTATGGCTCAGTTCTGCTGTTCTGTCTGTATGAGAGGCATTTTTTCCCGAGTCTTCCCCATGACAAAGTTTCTCTCTCATGTCTGCCACACTGTTAGAATGAAAACATTGATATTCAACTTTCCCCCCAGCAGCTAATGGTTTTCTATTTGTTTTATAATATTAAAAAAATTGCAGAGTTGAGATTTATGAAAATATACCATGTTTCAGAAACAACTCCAGGGGAAAATGGAGAATCAGTACTTTTGACCTGTCATAAAATTAAGAGCTACTGTTATTCAAGAGATTTGATTGATGATCAACATCAAAAAAATTCGCAAACTCAATTTCCCTTTCAAACTGAGTAGTTTTCATGATCAGGATGTCTAATAGCACTGTCTAATATTTTAGAGTTCTGTTTCGAATCTGTTTACTCCCATGTCTTTAAGCTATTATCTGTTGACTTTGTCACTACATGTCCAGAAAAGGATTAAAAGAGGACAAAAAACCTTGTATCATAAAGAACTCTAAACCTACTAAAAGCTTTGTATGATTAATTGGTCTTTTGGTCTCTCTTATTTGAATTGTACATGATTTTGATCCTCAAGTTTTAGAGTAAATTAAGTCCCAATGTTTTCAAAATTAAGCATATTTCTTCATTTTCTATCTAAAGCCTTTAAATCCTCACTCAATCTCCTAAAATTGAATTGATTATGTAGTTTTAAACATTCATCTGCTCAAAACTAAGTAACCAAAATATCCAACTTCATACAAAATATAATTAAAAAAATCAAAACTTCACCTCTTCAACCCTGATCTTTGTGAGAATTCTTCAAACTTTCTTCAATTGTTTACTGTTAAAATTTTATAATTATTTCATATCCCAAACACATCGTAAACCTCAAATATTTATTCACATATAAAGAACATCAGCAAAGGAGAAAAATGATAATCCTAAAATTGGCGAAAAATATTAATACAAAACTTAAGAAGCTTCTACAAATTAAAATCATCTCCTAAAGTAATTATTGTATACCTTCATGAATCAAACTCAAAATTTCAAGTAACAAACCATAAGGTTTAAGAAAATCACCAGGAAGCCATACTTTTTCTTTAGTTTGACAAAGCTCCCCTCTTTTTGTAAGCTCAGCAGATTGATTAAGGTCTGCCACAAAAAATATAGAGCAACTTCTACAAGATGTTTCATCTTGCGTTTCATTCAATGCCTTCCCTCTTTCTGAAAGCTCCACTGATTGATTAAGGTCAGGTACTTTATCTACAGGACATTCCTCACTAGATGATTCATCACTAGAACATAGATTATCATTTGCAAGCATACTCCATTTGGTTAACACTGAAATGTTTTCTTTCGTGTGCAAAAGGCTGCTTTGCTTGCCATTTCCATCCAACCCCTTTTTTCTTTTGTAACATCGATTAAAGGTTATTAGAGGACTGGTCAAGTTGGCCCGAATAACCATATCTCCAGATGGGTTTCTAATATTATCTTTGGAGCGTGAATCAGTAGGATCATCCATTGAACTATTTGAAACAGGAGATGTATTGACTTGCGCAGAACTGATATCCCTTGTGATCAATGTTTCTGAGTTGACCAAATTAAAATCATTGCCAGGACCCAATTCAACTGGCAGGGAAATAATTTTATTAGAACAGTTGTCATATACATTATGAGAGCTTTCACCAGCACATGAATTTCTCTGAGTATCGCAATCATTATCTGAAGCCTTTTCTACTACAGGCAACTCACCATCATCTCTCTTGATGTTATCCTCACAAGGATGCTCTGTTGAAAATGATTCATGGGCAGTAACCATCATTTCTGTTGCATCATTGTTTCCAAGTACTCCTGCCTTAAGGTCACCGGTATTTTGAAGCAGAAGCAATGATGAACAATCCGGCTGTTTGAAACATGGCACTTTCCCATTACTAGTATCCTACAAAATATATAGATGAGTAAGCTTGTCAGCATGCAATCACAAAAGCTCTCCATGTAATTAGCAGTTAAGTGTTATTCCAATATATACCCATTTTTGCACCCAAAAATAATTTACTTGCTCTGGATTTGACAATTATAAGAATGATGGAAGTTATCGTGATGTAATGCATCACATCACGAGGGAAACTCCATACGAGTGTTCTTTACTTGATATTTCCATTGTTCTTTAAAAGGAAAAAGGAAAAAACTGAACTTTAAAGGGCATTATGTCCCAGCTCTTACATCTAAAGAACTTTCTCAACAAAAAAATCCACCTTCCTGACGTGTAAAATAACAAAATAGTAAAATATTGGCCATTTAAATTTGTTACTCAGTTATCAGCTTTCTGGATTCCTTCCCTCACATCCCAAAATTGCATTAGGCCTTCTTGCTTTCACGTGTAGTACATTATACTACGATTTTATGAGTATAGTCTGAGTATTTCAAAATTTGGCTATTTGTATGAGTATCTCAGAAGTTCTAAAGGGAACAAGTCTAGCATTGAGTAAATGGGCAATGATGAGTTTAGATAAATCTAATTTTTGCATTAATATATTTTGACTTAACCTATTGGTTGTTTTACTTTGTCAAAGTCAAACATCATTTGTTATTATAGAACATTACTCTCGTGATTCTATCACCAACTCGCTCTCTTCTTCTCTTCCTCCTTCAAATTCCCCGTAATATTGGGAAAAAAATTATAATTTTGTCACTTGGGGGTGCATCTTACAAGAGCATGTTGAAACCTCGGAGATTTTCACGTTACTAACAAAATATTATGTGAGGCAAATAAATCTTCAGGCCTTGTTTATATAAAATTTTCCATAAACACTTACAGGGAAAAGAAATAAAAAAGTATAATATTATGTTCTCCCAAAGATAACATCAGCTTACACACTTTACTTTTGGAAAACTTAAGAGTTTCTATAAAAATTATGTGCATAAGTTGATTTTAGCTTATGAGAGAAGTTCAATTTATTCCCCTTTGTACATTTTTCTTTCATAAGTTTTTATAGAGAAGTTTATTCTAACAAGATCTAAAGTTATTGTTTTCACATGCCTCGAACTACATATTTTCTTCTAATCATTAAAACAGTCTCAAGAATTTAATTTCTTTCTATAAAATTAATAGCTATCCATTCCAATTTCTTTATACTTTTTAGCTTTATACTCTTCATTGCCAATATACATCAATGCAATTAAATCAAATATTTTGTATCAAGGAACTCACAATGCTACCTATACTTGTTAGACATGAGAGTTTACATAAAGCACATGAGCACCAGTAATATAATGTCAGAGTTTCTCTCTCTCGCAATAATCCTCTTCACTGCCGACATACAGCATTGCACATAAATAAAGTATTTTGTAACAGCGAAAACCATTTTTATTTAGTAGAAATACATTAATCAACCTATCCACTGGCTAGTCAAGGGTTACAAGAGTCTTGTCAAATCTTGTTACATATGGAATTGCAGAAAGGGAGAGCGAAAGAGAAGTTTAATGCTTCTTGAACATATCAACAAAACCAGAAGATGAGTTTTAAGAATCTCACCGTTGTTTTTTCTTCATGCTTTTCTGATGTTTTCTCCACAGTTTGATTGCCATTATGGGCATCTTCACATGCCGAATGTTGGTTACAATTCCCATGGATAAAATTACTAGTTAGAGATTGCCGCTTTCTTTTATAAGTTAGAAACACTTTGTTCCCGAACATTTAAACTTCTTTGGATAAGAACTCCTGAACTACTGGATGCTAGGCTTGGAGCACTGAACACAGAACTGAAACATGGGTCACAAATGAAGATCAATCCACGTGAGAGTCAAGCCTTCAGCACTTAAGTATAGAATATTATGAATATAGAGAAATAAATGACAAATTGAATATATCTTACAAATCATAGGACACATCTCTCAAAAGATTGGATTCCGATAGCATATATCTTCAGTCTACAAAGGCAGTTTAAGTCCTATTTTGTAGTGCCTTCCTGATTTAACCTGCAAATTAGTTAAAAAGCCTTTATGGAGTTGCAATTCACATCAACTAATATGAATGGATGCAAGAAGGGTAGCAAGTTTCACCACAGGCATTTGAAATATCAATACCATATTGTGATGGTTGAAAATCTTAAAATGGTTTTAGTGCCATGAAATTTCCCTTTTAATATATGCAAAAGCAAAATGGAAACTCATCCTTTTTCATAATTTATACAAAAGGACCAGCCAGCTAAGCATGGGACATCTTTGTTGCCAAGAAAAAATGGCAAGCTCAATAAGCTAAAGTAAAAATGTTCATCTTTCTTCTACATAGAAGTTCAAGACACCTCTTAATATGCCACAATATTCATAAACCACAAGAGTCCGTGATTCCCTCAGATTTTTTTTTTCCATCAACAGTAGCAATAACTGGACCAATAAGGTCCTTTATGAGGGTATCTAACACAAAACACATTGAAGCAATCCCTACCAAGAGAAACTTCTACAGTTGCATCTTTAAACAATAATACTTTTCTTCGATGACCATACTTCCCAATGTCCATTGACATTGAACACTTTATTAACCACGTGAACCCACACAAAACCACTTCACTAACCTGACCTCCATCAAGTCACCACCATCCACACTCCATGATTTTCAAAGCACAAGAATGAAAATGCTCCGTTTAACACAGTTTGTAACCAAAAACTGAGATAAAATATAAACACCCTAGAAAAACAAAAAGCAAGAAACTCTGCTTATAACCTGAAGCTTCACATACTTCAAACACAAACCCCACTATTCTTTTTTCTTTAGACACAAAAAAAGGAAAAGAATCCTTGCAGCAAAACCTAACGAGAGAATGGGTCCATTGACACTAAAGAATCACCAGCTTACATTCACTGTTGAGCCATTCTCTACAGCACCCAGATGAATTTGTGAAATTTGAAGCCATGCAGTAAGCAAAAAGAATCAAACTTTGGCAAGCAGTCAAGCAAAAAAGAAAAGGGAAATGATAAAAAATATGGAGAAGTGCAAAAATAAAAGCAGAAAGAGCTTACAAAAGAGAAAGCAGAGACAAGTGAGCGGAACAATAATACACCAAAGTTGAAAGCTCTTCCTGTTGTCAGCATCTGTCTCTACTCTATAGTACTTTGAGAAACTTAACAAGAGCTAAGATCAGTCCTTGTACAATGTATTTGGTTATGTTTTTCATTTTTCTTGTTCAAGTTTTTCATTAATAATAATATTAATTAATTATTAATAAGCAACAACACCAGCGACACTCACTGACAAAAACATTTGCTTTTTGCTTGCGTTTTCACGCCAACAGTGACACGTCCCTTCCATGAGCTTATGTCATAGGCCCAGGCCCACTTTACAATCCAATTTAGGACATTTCTTTTTGCACCCCGTTCTTTCCTTCTGCACTTGTCCGACTAAAGTTTTTTTCTGAATTTTGCAATCTAGGTAAAAAAACTCTTCTAAATCATAGAATTCAAAACAAAAAATCATAAAAAATTTAAATTATATAATTTAGAAGATATATTTTTATTTCTGAATTATTTAATACAAAAAGTACTTTTTAATTTATCAATTACACATTGCACAAACCACAACAGTCATTTTGTATAAAACAAAGTTTTCAGATTGTGTGTTTGTGAAAATACCTTTTATTTCTGAATTACAAGTTATTTTTTCACAAACTTTTAAATTATATAATTTGTAACTTGTAATTCTTTTTTCACCTTATTTATTTTTTATCCTTTATATAATAAGAATTTGTTAGTATAATTTTTTGTGGCTATAATTTTCATTTCAACTCTTTAATAATAAAAATAGCTTTAAGCTATCAAAGATTAATAATAACGAAATTATTGTTACAATATAATAGTTTTAAGAAAATGCTAACCAGTGATTTTGGAATATTAATTAACAAATTTAAAAACAACAAAAAATTAGTAATATATATTTAAGTTTGATTTTTTTTCAGTATTTCAAATTCAGAGTAAATCCAGTTCAGTGTTTATTAATTTTTTTATATAAAAATCATTTGAAATTAAAGTGGTATAAATTTTAGTTTCTAAAGTGAAAAATCAGTTTTTACTAACGTGCTATCGGCGGTTGAAAACATGTTTTTTAATTATTTCCAAACGAATAAAACATAGTTTTTATAGGAAAATAATAATATTTTTTCTTTAAATACAAACATTTTATATCAGTAGGGATAAACAAAATATTTCATTAAAAGATTAAGAAGCTAATTTGAATTTTTTATAGGTTAAACTTGTTTTGTGGTTGGATAAAGGGTTTTGTTTTTAATCTGAAAAATAAAACAAATTAGTTTCAAAATTTTGAAAGCAAAAAAGCTGCTACATGTTGGGGGACACGTCCATGCATGACGCAAACGACAACCATGCGGTGGTGACGCGCCGTGTAATCATCCATCATT
Source organism: Phaseolus vulgaris (assembly GCF_000499845.2). NCBI lineage: Eukaryota > Viridiplantae > Streptophyta > Magnoliopsida > Fabales > Fabaceae > Phaseolus > Phaseolus vulgaris. Next base: position 5,042,975 of record NC_023752.2, on the reverse strand, counting down.
CCATCACAGTCAGTTATCTTAACGTAGCACACAAAGCAACGTTCTCTCTACCACTCCCACGTGGCACCCTCCTTCATGTTTTCTCATGCTTTCTACTTTCCCTTCCCCAGAAAATTCAAAAAATAAAAAAAAATAAAAAGAAAAAAGCGCAAACATCTGAACCTTTATTCCTTTCTTCACGGTAACCATAACTATAACCGTAACCATAACCAAATTCTTCTGCGTAGCGAACCTTTCGTTTGAGAATCTTCTTCGTTCTCCGTTCTCCGTTCTCCATTCCGATGGCGAAGGAGAACGTTCTTCACCGCGCGACCTCTTCTTCCAGTGACATCTCGGTCTCTTTCGACAACGACGTCACTTCCGGCCCCGCCGCTTCTGCCGGTAACCTTTCCTCATTCATTTTTCTCTCGATTTTACGAGATCGCTTCCATGCAATTAGGATTGTGGAATAACTGTATTGAAAACAAGAACAAAAACAATTCATGCGGTTACGTGTATTGCTTCTTCTTTGGATTGCTCTTACGCAGGGCCTGTTCACAGGAATCCATCCTCTGCGGAGCGGAACGTTCCTGCGCCTGCACCTGCACATGCACCGGTTAACGTTGAGACTGATCTTACGAGAGTTAGCAGCAAGGGAAGCAGTGCACTGGCGCTCGCTAAGTTCCTTGACGCGAAAATTCCCTTCAGGAAAAAGGTTTCACCAGAATCACTGTGTTCTATAATTATTCTTCGAATTTTGTGCAATTGAAGACTCGTGTGTAGCAATGTTGTTGCTATTCGGAAGTTAGGCTTATATAGCAAGGCAGGGTCAGAAGTGTAATTTTATGCTGTGACTTGTTTTTCAGTTGGAATCCTGTTGTTGGGAAGATAGATTTATGCATCGATTAAATTGGAGGTGTTGATAGTGGCGTGCTGAATTGTGGTTTTGTGTTGAATGGGGTCTCAATTGTGCATATCCGCATATATAAATAGATAAATATATAGGTTGCGGAGTATCCGAACAATCATTCTGTATTGGTCACATTTCCTGATACTACTTCAAATTATTTGCGTGTTTTTTAATCCTTGAAAACTGTTTGCAAATGTGTTAGGTGCAATGGATACATCGGGCTTCCGTACTTAAGGATGATGGTACAGTTGAAATTAAAGTTCCAGGCGCAGGTAGTAGTATTCATGAGCATGATGTTAAAGGTGATGAACCTCATAATGAATTAGGGGACGAAATACACAGTCAGGATATTCCACCCATTAAGCCACTTCAAATTGTAATGCTTATAGTCGGCACACGGGGAGATGTCCAGCCATTTGTTGCGATGGGGAAGCGTCTGCAGGTTTTTTGCATTCCTGGTTTCTGAAGTATTAGTTTTACACAATATACTACAAGAATGTGTTGTAAATTGTTACGTTGTGTTTATGGAAATAGTTAGGGTTCAAAAGGTTTAATTTTACTCTGGCAACATTTAATTTAATTTAATTTAATTTAAAAGATAATGGAAATTAGGTTATTAGTTCTTTGTTCTGAAATTAAGGTTTTAAATTGTAGATAGGCTTTAGCAAAGTGATGCGGTCTACAATTGGAGTGCTGCAGTCTGCAATTTAAAACCTAGCTTGTATTGATGGCAGGTGCCTTTCAGAAATTACATATAAAAACATGATAGTCTGGCCAAATGTTGGATGAACAACCCCTTATTATTATTTGCTTATGAAATATTTTTGCACCAAGCAAATGTTTTGTAATTTTCTACTTTTAATGCTAAGATCCTGCTCTGGCTTGCTTAATTGCTTCCAAAAGCCTGGGAACATAACTGGTCTCCTCCAAGTAACTTGTGGTTCAGGTTTTCTGTGCAAGTGAGCTTACACTAGATTTATGCTTTTAAGTTTTACAAATATACCAAATACAGCCTTGCATATGATGTCCTTCCTTACCATTCCCAGAAATTTCAAAATCAGTTTATTTGAAATTACTGTAGTGTGGCTTTGTGCCTGAGAGCGGTTGAACAGGATAAAAGCAATTTTATAGTTTCACAACTTGTAAAGTACAACTAAAATAACCCCTTTGTATGTCTTCCCCATTTATCCACCCCATAAGAATCGTAGGTGACCCTAGAGCTTCATTTATTTGTTTTGACTATGATTGAAACTGTCAGCCCCTTCTGGGTTTCATTATGGATCACAAACTTTGTTTCTAATTAGCTTATTACTTTGGAACATGATGAAAATCTTGATGTCTTTAATTTCTAAAGCATTTTCATTCTCTCCTCCTTTAAAGCATAGTTTTTTTCAACTTAACTTCTTAAGTCAATTTTTATCCTATGTGGTGCAACCTAGTTGAGGCTGTGTCTTTTGCAGGAAGATGGCCACAGAGTTAGGCTAGCTACTCATAAGAACTTTGAAGATTTTGTCTTGAATGCAGGCTTGGAATTTTACCCTTTGGGTGGAGATCCTAAAGTTCTTGCTGGTTGTAAGTGTTTCTAGATCCAACTTGTTTTAAATATTTAAAGGTGAGCAATAATATCACCTGGTAATGACTGCTAAAACTATCTTTTATTAGTAACTTGTCCCTAGCATCATTTGCAGTTTTCTACTATTTATCTTCATAATTCAACACAAAAAAAACTAAGTAGATGAATGCAGTCCATTTTAACCAGTGGAGTGGATCACATGACAAGAAATGTTATGTATGCTGTACATATTTGTCAAAAAAGATGTATACACAAAAAACTTTATCTAAAAGAATGAAGAGGTCTATAGCTGGAATAGAAGGTAAATCTAAAAATTGATATAAAATCATGAGGTTTACACCTCAAAAATCAATGATACAGTTTTGGTCATATGGAGGTGAGAGAATGTTTATACCATTGATTTCTAATATAAATATTTGTAGTCATTTGATGAATTGTGTTTCTTCTCTGTTCACGCTTTCAAATTACTTATATACATGTTTTTTTCAGATATGGTCAAGAATAAAGGTTTTTTGCCATCAGGACCTTCAGAAATACATATACAAAGAAATCAAATCAAGGATATTATTAATTCTTTGCTTCCTGCATGCCAGAGTCGTTACCCAGAGTCTAATGCAACATTTAAAGCAGAAGCGATAATTGCTAATCCTCCAGCATATGGTTAGATTTTACTTAAAAAAATTATTTCAATTTCATCATGTTATGTCTCGTAATAAGTATAATAAATAACATTGAAGAGAATGTAATTCAAATATTTTATTAAGTAATAAGAGATTGCATAGTGACAAAAAGTTCAATCACTAACTGTGTCCCATAAAATTTATGGATTTTTATCCTCTAAAGTGCTTGGTATGTACAGAGTGGTAATCTCACAGTTTATTATAACTGTGGCTGTATTTTATCTGTTAGTCCATCAATGGTTACTAATTCAACACTTCATAGATTGAAACTACACTGCACCTTAGAGGATCACAATCTAAAGTTTAAATTATAATTATTATTAGAAATCGAGAAGCATTGAGAATGATAACATGAGAAAAAGCTTAGCAAGAAATCTGGGAAACCTTTGTTCTGAAACTATCAACTGAAAGTCTAAATCATACAGGTTCTGTTACATTTACTGTAACTGGTAAACTGATAAGGATAGTTAGACTGACAGATGGGCATATTGGAACTGAGTATTACCCTAATATTTGCAAATTGTAATTTGGGTAGACCCTGGGAAAAAATATATACAGAAAAAATTGCTGGAATTTTTTTGTATTGTGGTTTGGCAGCTTGCTAATATTGATGAAGACCTTACAAGGAAATATCCGTAGAGTGGCTTTTCAGTTGGGTTAGTTTCCCACATAGAGCAACGTTTCTAGAGCTTTATGTTGATTGAGTTTGAAACTATCGAATTTAAAGAGTGGGCAAAGTCAAAAGCATAGGGAGCAAGAATGTATTGGCAGCAGCAGTTTTCATGTTTTACTGATTCGTTCTTATTTGATGACTAAACAGCTAGATTAGTTATGGTTTTGAGGGTTACTTCATTTCATTATGAGACTGAAAAGGTATACTGTTAGTTCAGCAAAGCAATGAAAAATAAACTTGTGGGACGCTTGTAGTGGCTGTGAAAAGTAACTCGTGACAGAGAGAGGGGAAAAAATCCTAGTTTTCTCAAGCTGACATGCATGATGAAAGAAGACATTGTAGACTAAACAAGAAATTCCTCCGTTTTATGACGAAGTACCAAAGATGGAAACTACTAATAGGCTAATACCAAATAGAAATAAAGTTCACTGGCAAAGGAATATATAAATTACTACGGTTCTAGAAAGCTATCTGATATTATTTACAGCTGTTATGTATTACTAAAAAATATTGTATGTTATTTTAATGTATATGAACTTATGCAGGGCATACACATGTTGCTGAGTATCTAAAAGTTCCACTTCACATATTCTTCACAATGCCATGGACGTAAGTCTTGTTTCATGACATGGGCTAATCCCACACTTAATTATACATGTCTATTGTGATTTTTGTCCTGTGTTTGTCAAGCATTGGCTCAGGAACTAGAATAGTTTTCAGTAGTCATCAAGAACAGGTAAGCAGATACATTAGAGGTTAATTTTGTACTTTGATTATTCATGACAGTGTTTTATAACATTTGCAGGCCTACTAGTGAATTCCCTCATCCTCTTTCCCGTGTTAAGCAACCAATTGGTTACAGAGTGAGCTCTACTCTCTGTCTGTTAATCTAAAACTATCCAATCTATTAATTTCCCATGGGATTCTAATTTATCGTGTTGTTTGGTGTTTCAACTCTTTCAGGTGTCATATCAAGTAGTTGATGCTTTAATCTGGCTTGGAATACGAGACATGATAAATGAGTTTAGGAAGAAAAAGCTGAAGCTAAAGCCTGTTACTTATCTAAGTGGATCTTACACTCACCCTTTTGACGTGCCCCATGGTTATATATGGAGCCCTCACTTAGTCCCTAAACCAAAAGGTTAGATATGTATTTATAATTCACTCTCAGATTTTAGTCCTCACTTTTCTATTACTGTCCCTAAGCCACTATAGTTGTATGCACTTGTTATTAGATAGGGTTGTGAGGCATACTACCACATAATCATTATTTTTTGGAGGATGTCATGATAATCTATTTGTCTTTTACTGATTTGCAGACTGGGGACATAATATTGATGTCGTTGGATTTTGTTTCCTTGATCTTGCTTCAAATTTTGAACCACCAAAATCGCTAGTAGATTGGCTTGAAGAGGGAGAAAAACCTATTTATGTTGGATTTGGAAGCCTTGTAAGTTTCTATGCTCCCGTGTTTGGGTCATCTAATCAACCTCTGATGAATCAGCAGACTACACTGTCTAAGTAAGATTGGTTAGTAATAGATATACATGTATCAGACTCGATCGCTTGTTCCATACTAAGGTGTTGAATCAAAGGTGCCTCACCTTTTGATCTCTAATTTGTTTCCGAAGTTGTCTGTGAGAAGGGGAAGCTAAGAGATAAATTTTTCTGAGTTTTTCCTGGAAGTGCCCATGATTTCATTTTGGTTTCAAACTAACTCAAATTAATAAGAAACACCTGTCTTGAATGAAATTCTGTGCAACTATAATATATGATTGTATACTTTGAGAAACAAAAGTAGAAAACGCTTTCTCAAGAAGTAAAAATAAAGGCTCTTCCATTTCATTTATTTGTTTGCCAAAACAGAGATATGAAACTGCGGAGAAACAACCTCTATATGTATTGAGCTATAATTCTGCCTTTGATTGTATTAAACATCAAGATATATGTATGACATCGTTAAACCCTTCAAACTCTATTGTAATGTAATATTTGTTGGTGTTTTAAACAGCCTTTACAAGAACCAGAGAAAATGACGAAAATTATAATACAAGCTCTGGAGAAAACAGGACAGAGAGGTATCATCAACAAAGGCTGGGGTGGTCTTGGGTCTTGTGAGTCACGATTTCTGCGTCAAACATGCCATTGGTATACTATTTTTGCTGCTTTGATTGTGAAACATGTAGTAATTTCTGTTTCTCAGTGGCAGAACAAAAGAAGTCCGTGTATTTATTGGACAACTGTCCGCATGATTGGCTGTTTCCCCAATGCTCTGCAGTGGTAATTTTTTCTCAGTGGAAGTACTAATGTTTTTTATTTAAGTTTGAGTTCTGCCTGAAAGTTGCAAATCTCAGGTACATCACGGGGGTGCCGGAACAACTGCCGCTGGTCTTAGAGCTGAAGTAATGTATCGTGTAATTCAACTTTAATGTTATTATTCATCTCACAATAATAAGATCATTTCCATTCTGCATTTTTGCAGTGCCCAACAACTATTGTACCATTCTTTGGGGACCAGCCATTTTGGGGAGATCGGGTACATGCTAGGGGAGTAGGTCCTGCACCCATCCCGGTGGATGAGTTTACACTAGATAGGCTGGTTGATGCCATACACTTTATGCTGAAACCTGAGGTAATAATTTAAGATTAAAGACCAGAGAAGTTAGTATTGTGAATGTAGCTTATAGAATGTGTTCCGGATCTACCCTTGTTCACAATCCATAAATATCTCATACAATAATTTACCAGGAAAAAGGTTATGCACTTCATTAAATGTTTTGCTTGGCGATCGCTAAAAGTTTATGTTTACCAAACACCCATTTATTTACATGTGTGACGCACCGATTTATATTATATTTTGTGTCATGGGCAGTGATATCTGGGATACAAAATCAGAGTATTAACAACTGGAAGTGACTTCACAGCTGTAGTTTCCCCTAATTCTTTTTTTAATTAGGGAACGATGTGTTTTAGTTTGTTATACTTCCTGTCAAATGTGGTCAAGATTCTTATACGTTTATACTAATGAATTTGATCTTGGAACTGTGAATAGCTAGTGAACTTTAAAAAACATTATGAATTCTTAGAGAGATGAACTAAATCAACAATGTCCTTTAGAGTTTGAGAACCAAATATATCGATATGAAAGCATAGGAATCTTGACCGTGTACTGTGATCTAAAAGCATATTTTTCTTTTCTTATAATGGTGTGACTAGAAGAAACTTGGGACTTTTTGCATCTTATTCAAACCCTTCACTACTATGTTGACGCTAGTAATTTGTTATTATGGTAAGAGGTCTGTGCATTCATCGTCATCCTGGAATGCTTTTCGTTTTTACTCTTGCTGATATATCATTTTGGGGCTTATATACAGGTGAAAAGGCGTGCTGTTGATCTTGCTAATGCCATGAAAAATGAAGATGGGGTGCTAGGAGCGGTTAAAGCTTTCTATAAACATTATCCGGACCAAAAATCGAAGTGCGAATTCGCCAAGGATTTAGCAACGAAGCCCAAGCCAATTCATAAATATTTCTGTTTACGAGGATGTTTTGGTTTCTCTACATCTTCTGTGGATACACATCAACCATCAAAAGAGAAAAGAAAAACTACATAAAGCACATTCGTCCATGTAATCGTGTCCGCTATCCAGTTGTGTAATTCTGATATATCAGCAATAGTGAAAAGTAAATAGTCCCGCTGGTTTTGCCGAGCTTATCCAGAAGCATTTCTGAAGGAATTCCAGTACAGTCCAATCTTTTTTACTTTTAGTAAGGTTTGCATCAATATAAGAGCCAGTGTTTTGTAGAATTCAACCAATCATTTTCTAAAATATATCATGGATAAGGAATGTGCAAATTTGTTGGGTTATCTTTGTGTACTGTTCTTCTCCAAGCATTGTATTCAATTTGTTACTGTCCTCGTTCCCCCCTTTGTTTATTAGACTATTAGACTTACACACACAACAACAGAAATTTTTTAACACGTGATTATTAAATAAATAAGTGAACTCAATTTTATAATTTTTAATGAGCTTTAATCAATAGCAATGCTTTCAAAAAGTGATAACACTTTTCTACTGTACTTTCCAAGTGTGTTCTACATGTGCAGCCTCGCAATGTCTTAATTCAATGTTGTATTTACAAATTTATAATATGAAAATACACCATTTCAAATAAGAAATTTAAAGGAATGAAATATTTGTAGTTTTGCTCTCTTCCTTGCGAAAGGAGCAAGGGGATTGTTGATTTTTGAGGACATAAAGCTTCACCTTACTACATAATTCACTCAAAGCTAAAAGAATGAAAAGAATTCTACTCAACTTTTTCCCCTTTCCACTCATTTTATATATTGTATTGTATGGTTTATGATTTGTTACACAACAGCAGTTAGGGCTGACCCTGAGCCTGAGCCTGGTAAACTTGGCCTTTCAGACTTATTTCTTCCTGATCAGAAAGGCTTATAGATGGATCCACTTCCAAAGTTGACATCTGTAATGAGGGCACAATAGGAGGTTTTATTCTGTGTGTTACCGTCATCTTCAGGCCTTGTGTCGTATGAATTGTAGCTCCAGTAGTCATCTCAACCTATATAGGTTGTATAGTATCAGTTTCTTGTTATTAAGATATCTTAAAGCAATCAACTTTAAGACCATCATTCTGAAACTTTAAGGTTATGCTTAAAAAATTTAAAACAATATCCCGAGACCTCATCAAAGCATTTAACCATCACAGCATAGTATAAAACTTACAGGTGGAGCTCCAACTGCCATTTGAAAGTTGAACCGTCTAACAAGCATTGCAAGTGCTACTACAGTCTTTACAATAAGCATCATAGAAGCATACAAACATAAACACCCATTAGTATGCGCAATAGCATTTGCTCACTGTAACTCTTGAGAAAACTGAATCCACTCGTAATTATAAGATCCTCGAACTAGCCCTTTGGCAAGTAGCAGATACACAAAAAATTTACAGCATAGCAATGAACATTACCTCGTATGTAGCAAACAAATCACCTACACATTTCCGTGGTCCTCCACCAAACGGAAGATATCTGAAAGAAAGGATAACACACATTATAGAACAGATAAACTCTTGGCCTAATGTAAGACAAAATTCTCCTCAACATTATAGGATAGAAATAAGACAAATAGTATACTTGAAGCTTTGATTAGTCTCGTTGGGGTTTGGTCCATCTAATGGCCATCTTTCAGGCTCAAACTTGTCAGCATTATCCCACAGTTTTGGACTGCGATGCAGGTTCCAGACAGATATAAATATATCTTCACCTCTGCAAATAAATATTAATGCATAATCAGCGTGGATCAGAAAGGAAGATGCTCATATATTCATAATGAGAGAAAACATCTGTATATAGAGGGAGGCCAGGTTTTTCTCAAGTTAAAGTGATTTAATCACACTTTAGGAGGTTAGTGTAATTCACTCCATATCAAGGAGCTTTGAGTTCACACTTGTGGTTAAGGATGCTATAAGAAACTTGAAGATTAAACAAAAAAGAACAAGACCTTTAAACAAGATAAGAAGAATAGGTAAACTATTTCTTAACGAGTTAATCCAGCCAAATATTTATTGCAATGCAATTACCTCTTTATAGGGTACTCTCCAAGAATATCATTCTCAATCGAGCGACGAATTAACACAGGTGGTTGTGGGTAAAGCCTCAATGACTAAAAATTGAGTATATTTATAAAAGTCAATTACTAGATAGATATAAAATAATGAGATGAAACGTAATGCAAGTATGTGTATGCCATCTTTATACCTCATTGATCACTCGGGTTGTATATTTGAGTTTCTTCATATCTTCAATAGTTGGATATCTATCTCCAAGTACAGAGTCAACCTATAAAAAAAATCACTTATTTATTAGATTCTACTGATCTGGAAGCCTAATATGATATTTGATACTAGTTTGAAAGTTAGGAGGCTGTTTAGTTTGAAAAAATGTTTCTTGTTTTCACTTTTAAAACAAAAATGCAGCCCATTATCACTTTGTTTTATGTTTTCAGAGATTAGAATAGGAATCAGTAACATGTTTTTTATTGTTTTTACTGTTTCCTACAAAAATCTGAAAACAAACAACAAAGTGACATGACCATAAATAAAAGTGAAAATATAAAACACTTTCTGGGACAAAATGGTCCCTAAATCTCATGAAACCTCTTCTTGGAGCTTGGACATGACCCTAGGCTCCTGCAGCCAACAAAAAAGGAGAAGAAAAATATTCTTGTATTAGTCATTACTGCACTATGAATGAATTCTTCACTTACATAATTAGGAACAAATAATTTTTAAGTGTATACATCTCAATTTGGGATTGATGACAAGAAATAACTGTAATGTTATGTTGAACATGCATTATTACCAAACTTTTCATTATTGGAATGAAAAAACTTTAAACAGCATTATAGGAATGAAAAAAACTTTAAACATGCATTATTGGAATGAATTTAGTTTTTTTGCAGTTCCATCAAGTAATTGTTAGCCCAATTAGGGATGCTAAGAACAACGTATATATAAGATCACCAGAACAAGAATCCCCTTCTTATTACCTTGGATAGAAGATAAAAGGTCCAAGTTAAAACAGCAGCTGATGTTTCATGTCCAGCAATGAGCATGGTCATTAAGTCATCACGAAGTTGCTTACTTGATACCTACAAAGAGTCAATATTTCATACTTCGCACTCACATCCAGGTTTTTTATAAAATAAAATAATTAGAGACGCAGCTAACATACATCATCTCCTGATGCTAACAAGAAGTGTAGAATACTTGGATCTTTTTCATTCATGTACTCCTCATAAAACTGTAACTCTTCTTCATCCACTATTCTCTGAAAATGATAATGGAAAAATATACAAAACAAAGAAGAGCTATGATGAATCACAGAACGGTATTTTGATGTAAGACGAGTGAATGACAGCTGAAAATTTCCATGTTATAAAATTGATATTTACTTAACTACATATGCACATCAAAGCTTGAATCTTGTATAATGTTTAAAAGAAAATCACCAAAAAGCTACTGTATGCCTACATACGTCAGAGATACAATATTTGTTGGGCAGAAATGTGTATTTCGGAAGACCATATATATAAGCACATTCATATTCAGGGAAACCACCAAAGATTTTCAATCTATGCTCTAAAGATCTAATCATAGAAGTTCTCCTAATCTAACTTGTGAACATAAAAGGAAGCAAGAATAATCAGATGTCAAGTGCTTCAATTTGGATGGAACTTAAATGATGAAAAAAGGAAGAACAAGCATTTCATTCATTTTTAATGATGGACATGTAATCACCAAGTAGTTCCTTGGACTTTGACTTTAGCTAACAGTTTAGGAATCAAGATCTAGTACCAAAGTTCAAAATAGAAGATAGTGTCAGAGATCGAAAAGATTCCATATTGATGAACATAAACTTATATTCATAGCAGATGCAAGAATGTAGACAGCATATCAATATTTACAAGTGCCTTTCTGCAGTGGCATCAGATATTGCATAGCATCTCACATGAACATATTTTGAGACTACAAGCTTGAGTCACACTAATGACAACATTACCTTGCATATTGCTATCAGATCATCAAGCGTATCATTGATCAATTTGAGAGCTTGATTAACCTTCCTCAAACGTGGTGATACATCTTTCCATATTGGGATATCCCATACTGGAATTGGAGAAACACTTCGATCTTCTGCTTCTCTCAGTACAGTATAAACTGCCTGATATGATTAAATTAAGTACAACAATGTGAATGTGGTATACTATAAATAAATTCCTTGGTGCAAGATAAATTGTATACTGGAGCAGTGAACATATAAATGAAAAAAACATGAGGAAATATTCCAAAAACTATACCTCAATTATACCAGTGTCGTTTGATAAACTATCAAAATCATAATTGAATACTGCCTTTCCAATGATGTCCAAGGTCAATCGAGAGAAAAGTGACTCCATCTCAGCATCTTCTCCATCGGATGCAGCAGCATCTAGCTTCTGGCAGAGCCTATCTGCGGCTTGTCCAAAAAGGCCAATCATAGCTGCTACGTACTTCACAATCAGGAAATCAAATCAAATGCAAGATAGACAAGCTGTGGCAGAGATTTAAGACAAAGTGAGGATGGTGTAGTATGAAGTAACAAACATCTCTTATTGACACCATAAAATAAATATATCAAAATATGATGCTCTATGCATATGCCTAGTTTAATAAGTATTTCCTAGTGCCGATTCTGTTTCTCACCTACATAAATTAGAAATTGATTATTCAACATAAGAAGGTAACCCTTTAAATCATGACCTCAGCAGCCAAGAAATCTATCTAGCCTATGGTTCAAAGTGACTATAAATAAATCGTCCAAGACCAGTAGAATACCTTCTGGTGCAATGCTGGGACTATAGCACGGCGTCTAACTCGCCATATTTCACCATCAGCTGGGATGAGACCTTTCCCCATTACAAAATCTAGGATCTCAGCCAAGATGCCCTGAACATGAAGAAGTACTAATAATAACATGCAAATACAATGTATGAAAGAAAGGCGAGAACAGAAAAGCAATTGTACAGCAGCAGTTGTTGTTGATTACCTTTGAATAAGCCTTTGAATTGTCTTTCAATATGTGTTTTGCAATATTCGGATCAGATACTATCAGAAAGGACTGCAAAACAACCAAGAGCAAAACACGGTTATTCCCTATAAGGTGTCCTTTTCTTTATTGATAAATTCAGGTTAAGGGAGTTTCTCCCTTAACATTGAGGGACCCCTGAGCTTAGACCCAAGCATGCAATATCATAATCATAAAGGTCAAACAAGTAAGTTAAAGTGTCAAACCCCATTGGCTATCCCACAAGGTTTTAAAAAACAGTTTGCAACCATGATTTCAGTTACAACGTCAAGGTTCATGGGGTTTCAGCGACCGCATGAACTGCATCTGTCTGTAAATTTCCTCAATAAAGAAGGTGATGATATTGCGACCGCAATTTAAAACCCTGCTATCCCACATGAGGCATTGTTTCCAAAGAAAAATAAACTACATTTCACCTGAAAAAAAAAAGAGAAAAGAAAAACAGAACTAACCTTTGGTCCAAACGTCAACCTAAAAATCCCACCATATGTGAGGTAAAGTTCATACAAGGGGATGAAGAAAGCCACACTTCGAACAGCTTTGATTGACCCTTTTGCCTCAGGAATTTTGGGGTGCTCACCACCCTCTTCAACCCAACCAAACAAAAAGTCCAGAACTCCATTGGGCACCCCCGCCTTTGCCAATCCCTCCAGTATAGAAACCAAACTACATCAAACCAACAAATAAATAAACAAAAATCCCTCTTGGACTGTACCCAATTCAAATCATACACCATACTAGAGTTAGACCGAAATTGAAGACAAGAGGGTAAATTAACAACTACCCCATCATTGTATTAACCCAGAAAAAAAAAAAAACAGAGAATTTTCCGTTAAAAAGGGCATTTTTAAAACCTCAAGAATTTTGTTATACTTACACAGATTTCTGCTTCACGGTGAATTCCCCAGAGGCAATCCTCGCAGACAATGCAGCTCGTCGTTTCTCTTCGAGAATGAGCTCCTTCTGTACCTCTTCGTCATCCACCGAACCCGGGTCTCTTCCATTTGAAGAGGAACATGCAACCACTGAGGAAAAAGAGCCTCTCTGTGTTGTTATGGAGCAAGGAAAGCAAGAAGAAGAAGAAGAAGAAGAAGTAGAGGTGGCAGTGGCTAATTTGAGTCCGCTTATGCAAATTTGCTTTGCATGGAAGCGGTGAGTAGAAATTGAAAGAGGAGGAGCTCGAAGAAGAGCAATGTGGGAAGCCATGGATCACACAAAGTGTTGGTTGTTAGAACAAGTGGAAAGCAGATAAATAAGTGGTTAATGCACAAACATAACAGTGTTTTGCGTATAACATCACGTGTGTAAGCTTCTGAGTGGAATCTTTTGTGTAACCAAGAATGAACAACTTGGTTGGATGCCGTTTCTGGAATCTCCTTTTGTTCTTTTTATTTTCGTCAATGACTAAGTTTTTTGTTCCTATCAGAACAAGCCACGTTTCTCTCTCTGTTGTTTTATCACCTATGTTTCTTTGGTGTGTACAAATCAAATGTATTATATTATAAGTTAATTTAACTCATTTATAAATTATTTTATTAAAATTAAATTAAATGAGTTAAAAGGATATATACTTTTAATTATAAATAGGAAACAGTCTTAATCTCATTTAAGATATCATGTGAAAGACTATCTCATATAAGAGAAACTTCATCATAAATCATTGTTTGATTTTTTTTTATACCATAAATAAAAGATATTAATGAAAAATATTAATACATGAATTAAGTATATGATCTGTAAAATTAAATTAATCATTCACCATAAATATTACATTAATTGAAGGAATTTTTTATGAGCTAAATATATATGTTACATTAATTATAAAATTAAGAAAAACAATTACTCTTCTGATGGTATAAAAAAAGATAAGAAAAGTTGTTAAAGTGGTCTTTGATTAAATCGAATAATGTATGCAAGAAACAATTGAATATAGTCTTATAAAAAGTATAAAAAAATATCTTATAATTAGAATTAATTAGAGAGAAAAGAGTCTTGGTACATACAGAAACAACAAATTATTGAAATTCAGTGAAAATTCACATATTTTTCGCATAGATTATAACAATATAATTTTAATACCGAAACTCACTGAATATGATTCAACTTCTTCACAATTGATCAACCCCTGAATTTAATTTGATTTTAGTTCTATGTAAATTAACAAATTGTGTTACACTCCTACCTTCACTCTTAAAATAAATAAACAAAATAATTACCAAAATAAATTTAATTCAAAATATAAAAACAAAAAATAAAAATTATATACGCAAGTTTAATTTTTTTAGAAAATAAACATACTATATTTAATTTTTTAGAAAAAACTAAAACACTGAATCGTATACTTAAACCTGATTTATATATCCAAAATAAAAGAAAAAATTAAGGTCAGAGGTGATAATAATACAACTTCAAAGTAAAAATATTATTCTCTTATACTACTTTTATATATATAACAAGATGATAAATCCCTATATACTGTTTATAATTTTGTGAGATTTTTTTCTATAGATATTTTATGAAATATTGCAAAAAAATTCCATAAATGTAAAAAAAAAAAATCGTTAAAAGAAAATGTTGATAAAGTGCATGATGAGTATACTATAATTGTCCACGTTGATACGTGGAATTATCACTAAAGAGGATTGGTTCGTGTGATTCTGCCATGGATATGGTGAGACTGACATTTATGATGCTTCATTCTTTATCTCTATTGCTTTTCATTTTCATCTCCTTTTCTATCTCTCTTTTACTTTTTCTCAGTCTTATTATTGCACTTTCTTCATTTTAATTCTTTCTCCATATTTTTTTATGATCTTCATGGATTTTCATTGAATTATCATACATGTTTCTAAATATCGAATTATAAATCTGAGTTTCAGAAAATCCATAAACATGTTATTTTAAAATTTAAAATTAAAAAAAAATGTAATGATCTCTTTAAGAATTTGTTCATAACTTGTTAGTATTATTTTGTCCATAATTTATTTTAAAAGTCCAATAATAATTATGACTATAGTATCACAATAGTATTAATATTTAGCAAATTTAGTTAATTGGAGATTTAAGGTGCACTAAATATTAAAAAAATCAATTTAATTTATAATATATAAGTGACAACAAACTTTATTTTTCGAGAATAAATGAAGATAAATTAAGTTTAAATTTTCTTCTTAATTAATAAGATCTTAAAGTCTATTATAGTGAAATTTATTGAACTTATCATAACACTCGTTATTTGATCATTCATAAATATATAGTTTTACATACAAAACCTACATGTCTCAACATGAGTATAAATATTAAAGATCTTATATCGACTAAAAATAAGATGAATTTATAATATAAAGTAGAGATAAACCTAATTTTAGAAGTTGATAATGAGTTAAGTTTAAAGTTACTTCCTAATACACTTATATTAATTTTTTTTATTTTTTTTATTATAATTAAATTGACCTCTATTATTCATTATTTGAAAATACAATCGATGAGTTGCAAAAAAAATTTAGTAAGAGCACCATCATATAAAGTTGAGATGTTTGTATATTTGAAAGGTGTATACTTTCACAATCGTTTTCTTTTTTTGGACTTTTACTTAACATGCATAATTAAGACATTGGTTTTAGAACATATTTTATAACTTTTTGAGTAATTTACTTTATTTAGAAATATTTTTAGTATTTTTTCATTTTAATATTGATATTTTCGAAACAAATATTTTCCCGAGACTTCTAATCAATAAAATGTAAAATAAAAATAGTATTAAAAAATATAAAAAAAATACTATGTTTTAAAAATGAATAACGATGAAGTAAAATGAAATTGGAATAAATATAATACAAAAATCAAAGTTAAATTTTAATACTGCCCATGGGAAAGATTATGTATTTTGCAAGCCTTTCAAATGCTTTGATTCCATCCAAACAAACTAATCAAATCGTTCTTTGGATTGAATAATACAGTTTTTATTTTTATTTTATTGAGAAAAAAATAATTAAATAAATGAATATAAAATATTTAAAGAATGTTTTAATAGTTTTGTAGCTACTAATTGAGTTTGTTTCTCTAGTTTAATAGTTTTTTCTAGTTCATTTTAATGTTGTTGAGTTAGTTATAAATTATTGCCTAGTTATTATTAGGTCTTGAATCCCAACTTGAACATGTTGAGTTCATTATTTTTCATTATAGTTTGTCAAATAAGGAAATCCTTCAAAATACCTTTATCACCAACTATTTTTTTTATTAATCAAATGCAAGAGTAAACTTTGGGTATGAAATCATTAAAAATGATTATTTGTATAGTTAATAGATCCCCTTAGGCTGTGATTCTTAAATTATTTTTAGAAATATTAAAAATCAACTAAATATATTAAATTGCACTAGTAACTTAAAAAGTTTTTTTTTATATTTTCAGCTTAGGTTAATGGACATAACTTCAATTTATTAAAAAATATTCATTTTAAAGTAAATAATTTAATAACATTTGTTAAATGTTATAAAATGTGTACATTAGTAACATTTTTATAATGTTGTCTCTATAAAAGAATATTCTTAAAAAAATTTAGTAACATTTTTAAAATATAACTTTTTATTGAGAAAAGGTTATTAAAAATTTGTAGTAATATTTTTTTAATGTTTTTTTTATTTGAAAATGTTACTATTAAATTTTAGTAATATTTTAAAAGTGTTATATTTTATGAAAAATAGTTATTAATTTTTTTTACTAATATTCATATAAATTTATATAAATATTTTCATTAATATATATAAATGTTAATTAGTAAAAGTCATTACTAACGTATTAACATAGTGTACTAATAATGCCTTGACACTGATACACATTAAAAACACACTCTTAACAAACAATTAAATTAATATTTTAATTTTTCATCTAAAATATTATAATAGTATTACAAAAGGTTTGATGAATAGTGTTATTTACTGTGTGCAGTGTTAACAAAACTTTTTCCATAATATACTTATGAAACGCTTAAGTATTTATTGATTTCATATGAATGGCATGTGGGAAGAGACACATCAATCTTCTCCATATTTGATGCCATGCAGAACAAAAAGAAACTACAAAATTATTGTTAATAAGTGGGAAAACATGAAATACTATGGTGATGAAAAATATCAGTTCTTTGAGTTCATGTTGTTCTTCACTGCTTCAGCATTTTCTTTGACATATTCAGCTGATTCTTGAGACTTTGCTACCACAGTGTCTTTAGCCCTATTGGCTGTGTTCTTAGTGGAATCCCATGCATCTTGCATTGTCTGCTTTGCCCTCTCTGCCATGTTTTGAGCATTTGCTGACACCTGATTCGCCATCTGGTCTGTCTTGTGACTCACCTGTTTCAACAATATCATCAACTTTTGCTTAATCACTTTCATTGATTTAATATATATATAAGTCACTGCTAAGTATTAAAATGTTACATGTTGTGCTGTGGTGAAAGCCTTGTCTTGAGTTGATTCATTCAAACTGTTATTCACTGTTTCACCAGCTCCTTGTTTGGTTCCTTCAACTGCTGCTGAGCCTTCTGGTGAAGATGGTACCTACAAACCAAGATATAGAATTATTGTTCATAGCAACTATGATTCAACTTTCTTTTCCCATTTTCCTGCAACAATATCATAGAAACAAAAGTTGAAGTGAAGTGTTTACTTGAATTGATCTAGGGGTGGTGGCTGCGAAGAATCTGGGGTTCCAGGCACGAGCCCTAGCAATGATTGCTCCAGCATGGCCAAACTTTGGGAGGGATGTGACTAGGGTGAAGCTTGCCATTGTCTATGTTCTTTGATTTCTTCTGTTTGTTATGTGTTAGGGAATTGTGTATGATTTGTTGCATTGAAGGTCACTGTGTATAGGTATATATAGTGCTTCTCAGAGGTTTGTTTGATCGTGTGGCAAGAGTTATTCACGTCCACTAGTGGTAGAAAAAAGAGATCCACAATGCTACTGAACGGTGTAAAAGACCCAGGATCTTAGGACTTTTGTGGCCTTAGAAAAATAGGCTCAATGTTGAGATTCAAATTTAGACTTTGTATTCTTTTTTTTAATACATGGTATTTGTTTCAATTTTGATTCTATTGTTCTTGATTAAAGCTAGGGTTTTCATAAGCACTTATCTCACGAGGTTATTGTTCTACCACTTCTTCACCAACTCAACTTGTTTTTATGTATGTTTTTAGCTATGGTATATGTAAGTTTGTCACACATCTGATTTTCAAAAAAAAAAAAATCATGAAATAAAAACCAATTTTAGATATAAAAAATAATTCGTTGTTATAATGACTAAATTAGATACTATTTTATAAACTAAAAAAAATTACTTTTTAAATTAGTTTTTATTAATATTAAATAGTTTCGAAATTGATATATAATTAGCTACCAATGTTTTAACTACCAATTATTTAGATTCTAAATTTAGTAGCAAAGATTTTGGTAGTTAATTAGATAGCAATTTAGAAACCATTTAACAATAATAGAAACCAATTTAAAAACCAAAAAATTGTTATTCGTCTCTAATTTAGTCACTGTAGCAACTAATTATTTTTTATCTCTAAAAATTGGTTTCTATTTCATGATTTTCTTGTTAATGTTTGTTTAGTTGGGATAGGAGTTTTTTTTTTGGAAAGATGTTATTTTTTTTAGGATTATGATTTTTTTATATATATAAATTGAAATATATCTTAAATACTTCAATTAATAAGTTTTTTTTTTATAAATGATACCATTTTTTTTTAAGATTGATTCACTATGTTGACATTGATTTTTTTTTGTTTTTTGAAAACAGGTCTTGTGATTTCCAACTACTACCTATAAAAACTTGGAATTTATTATTTGTTTTAGTTTTGATATTCCACTTAGAAAAGAAAATACTAAGACGAAGAGACAAAAAAGACTCTATGCTAAATTTAATTCTTAATATCACTTATAACATGTTGAAGAGAAAGGCTAGGTATATTAGTCTTACTTGTCACAAATGAAAAAAAAAACAAAAAACTATTAATTAATCGATACAATTTATAGGTAATATTATTATTGTTATCCAATTTGGAGTTATTACCTTGTGACTCTCATTTAGTTCTACAATATATAATCATTAGAAGGATATATATAATTGACATTGAAAGAAAATAAAATTTTAATACTAGTTATAAACTTAATCAATGTATAAAGTAAGTTTATTTTTTATTCAGTCTATTTTGGAGAATTCACAATTTCATAAAATTTAAAAATAGGTAAAATAATAATATAATTTAAAATTTAAGATGCATATAAAAAAATAGTTCCATTATTCACAAATTTGAAAGAAACATAATTTGGTAATGTGTTTATCTATTTTTAATTTTTAAGAATTTTATTTATTTTTTATTTCTAACATATTTTATTGCCTTCATCCAAAATTATTTATTCTTTTTAAATACTTATAAATTAAGTTATGAGTATAATATAATATATATACCTGTAAAGTGATAAGGTAATAATAATAATAATAATTTTTTTAATTTAAAGAAATTGTGATGTTGTCCATAACTATTGTTTTTACATGGTCTTAGAAATAATAAACTTTTTCTCCTTCAATCGGTTTCTCATCTTCTCATCTTCTCAATGATTACTTGGACTTTCGATTACTGGATCAACTAGTTTTGATTTTTTGTTATGTGGACTAGAACTTGTTTTTGGCTATTGGATGTGAACCATCACTCAAGTATTGGATTTGGTTTAACTCTCGACTTCTAAGTCCAGGATCACTCTCGGATGAGTGTGTGTACCTGCAAGGACTCTAATGATAAAGTCAAAATCAATTTACTCAATTATAAGATAAAAACACTCAACTTTTCAGTTAAACAGATCACCTATTTATAACGGTTGTTGTTAGACTTTAACTTGATTGAGTTTTTACTTTTCACACCTTGACGTTACTAAATATATTTTAGTGTTTCAGACTTATTTGTTGGACTTTGATACAATGTTATTTTATTCTATTATTTATTTGTATTGTTTTAATTTTTAATATGCTGACGATCTTTGGAGCTCTCCTTATCAGTACAACTATTTTTATTTAGTAGTATACTTTTTTAACTTTATATATTTTTTATATTAAAAACTAACTGTATAGAGTATATTTTTTTGTTAAAACACGTTGTCTGACAAGGTATTCTCCCTTGGTACTCAAATGTTCTAGTGAAACTTTTATCATTTTACTCATAAGTTGCCTTCCAATTCACATATCTTAAAATAATTGTGTGAAATTTAAGGATAGAAAGGAGTAAGGTGAAAACTTTCAAACATCATAGAATACATAATCTAATGATTTTTATGTTGTGACCTTAAGTTCGTTGAGATAACATCATTAAGATCAATCACTACATTCAAGATATTCCATTTTGAAACTCGAAACTCTGTCACTAGTTTTGTCCTTAAGAAAGAAATATGTATATAAATTGTCATTACCCTTAACTCCTAGGTGATGTAAGACTATTGAACGTACTAGAACAAACACACAGTCGAGAACTAAGGGAACGAGTTTTCAATTCCCATAGTCGGTATCAATGTTTCAACCTCTAGTCTATTGAGATAACATCACTAGGATCAATCATTGCATCAAAGATATTGTTCTCTTTGAAATTTGAAGTTTCATCACGATTTTGTCCTTAAAAGACATCTCAGTGAATTAAAAGAAAAAAAAAATATAAACTGTTATTATCCTTGACTCCTAAGTGATGTAAGATTATTAAGCGTATCAAACATCTCCATTATAAATTCTTCAATTTGAGAGATTTCAAAAATATCACTCACTTTATTGTCTCATGCTTATGTTTTATAATAAAAATGATAAAAAAAAAATCAATGATACTAGTCCAACTTCATTGAGAAATTCTAGAAAGAAAATTCCAAAAATTGTTCAACTTTCTTCTCTTAATCTTTAAACATGCAAATTGCATTTATCCAACTTTCATCTTATTTTCAAATAGTTAGTAAAGCTTTTCTTATGCATGTACATCTCACTTTGAGAGATGTTGTCATAACTCATTTACAAACACAAATTTTATATTAGATTAATAATATGCATTAAAGTTATACTTCTTATTTCTATAAAATTTTGATACTATTTCACAATGATAACATGACATGAGAGTGGTTAGATTAATTCACCACAATTAAGACATTCAAAGAAACAAAACTAAATGAACATAAAGAAGAATTTTATGAAAATATAGTAGGAGATCTGATGTGACATATTAATTGAGTAAAAAAAAATATTTCCAAACTATTGAATTAGACAACTCTAGATTCAATAAAATGATTAATATATATTACATAAATTATTACTCGTTGTATTAAGTCTCAAATTTTAACATTAATCATTGTATTAAGTCTCACACTTTAACGAAATAAATAAGTTAATAATTTTTAATGAAATTTCAACAAAGTCTCTTCTTTGTTATTGTACAAACCAAATATAACAAGAGAGACAACAAACAATTCCAATCTCAAGTCCAAACAAATTCTCAATCAAAGTATGAATTAAGTCATTATAATAATTCAAATAAACTCAACGCAAATGTGTTTAATTTGAATTTGTTAAGATATAAAATCATGTTTTAAAAGATAATTAATTTAAAAAGACAATTATGGCGCATGAAATTAGAAAATGTTTTTATTTGACCTTCTTCTTGATGAATCCAAACTTAAAATACAAAACTAATTTAAATGGACCATTAATTTTGCTTAAAAATGAAATGTAATTAATTTTATTTTCATATTATTTATTACACGTGTTGTAAGATATTTATAAGTATTACGATAGATAGATCAAAATTTAAAATGGACAATTAATTTTAAATCGATAACTAATTTGATTGAAATAGTCAACAAAATTGAAGCAAGCAACAAAAATTGTTAGATTTCCTTATAATAGTATTTTGAATGAAAATTGATTATCTTTCTTTTAATTCACTCAAAATTAACGTTTTTGTCCAATTAAATAACTCTGATAATTAGGTAGTCACATCTTGTATATATTTTCATATAATTATGTCATATATACTTTTAGTAAGAAAAAAAATAGTGACTATTTAAAAAAAAATAAAATATATATATATATATATATATAATTTGATATGGGGTTCAGTGTTATTATTGGAGCATATTTCAATCTACTGATTTATGAAGGGGTCATTTTCTCAAACCAAATTTGACTAAAACCTAGTATTACAACTTAAGACTTAACCTAATAGCTGTGAATCTATCATATCCCCTTTGTCGAGTCATAGCTAAGATGGTGTATGTATAAATTGAAAACAATAATAAGAACTAGCTATTCAGATAGAATTGATCTCAAACCTAAACAATTATAAGAATCAAGTTATTGGTCTTTCATGATGTGTTGGTTTGCAGAAGCAATTCGAACCATGTTCTAAGGAAAAGAAACTTTCCTTGTTAGTGACAACCGAGGACAAATAAGAATCTTGGTATTGGTCTCAAAATATAATATTCGCTTGAAGAAGCAATTCGAATAATGTTCTTAAATCTGTTTCCATGTCATTGGTGATTGCATTTGTTTGTGAACATCTAAGCATGTATTCTCTCTTGTAAGAGAGGTTATATAGAAACAAAGAAAATAGCAGGAGTTCTGTTCAAAGTATTGAATATTGTAACTCATGATTTGATGATCTTGATTTTGATCAAGACTGCCACAAGAGAGTTGATAACACTCTGTATGTGATTATCACACGTGTGAAAGGATAAAGGAGGTGATAAACTTTCTGATTATCATTCAAAGTTGCATGAACAAAACAAAGACTTCCTATGTATATGATAGGAAGCAAAAGAAAGAAATCAGTAAACCAATTGATATAACATCATATCAGTAAAACAGAAAACCAGAAACAAGTAAACTAGAAAATTAACACAAAGAGCAGTTATTTATAAAGCAAGACAAAGCATTTATTCAATTGTCACAAAGCCCATAAGTAGTATCATCATTTTATTCAGCCTTTAGTCTATCTGTGTCAGGTAAAATGTAAGCTAAGTTCACAACAAACCGGAAAAAAGAAGACATATATAAATTAGTGAAACAAAATAAAGAAATATAGAAGCCACCCAACCGAGGGAACGTCACTCTTACAAGGGTCCTCAAGTTCAGGAGCTTGAAGAAGATGCAACTGTCTTCCAGAGCGTGACCCAGTCTACCATGGCTTCAGCAGCCTGAGAAAACATAGGATCAACCTTCCCTAGTTGTTCCTTCACTGTTTTGGCCATCTCAACCACACAATCCTCTGCTGTAGTTGCTGACTGTGGCAACTTCAATGACTGAAAGAAAGGAACAACATCCTCCATCAATTTCACCCCTTCCCACTCTTTCTTCAAGCTCTCAACTGCATCACCCCTTTCTGTTCTCCAAACATAGGGTAACCCACTTTTCACACCAAGGCCAAGGTGGTCACATATGACTTTCACACACATTCCACACCATATGTCTTCCGCAGTTTCCCACCTGAATTTCCCTTCCCCAGACAGCCTCAATGCTGGGCCTATTGCTGGACCGATAGCTTCGCGGTTAAAGGCAATATTGATTCCACTCACAGGCACCAAGGCTCTAGCAGGAACAGTCAAAACTGCATCTACATATCGCAAATTCCTCTGCGCTGGCTTCAGAGCTTGTGTTGGAGCATCAAGGTCGGCCAGATTGAGCCATAACCCACATGAGAGAGCACAAGTAACCCCTTCTCGCAGGCTAAATGGGTAGCCACGAACAAAATCTGCACCCTTCCGGAATGGATCATATAGTGTATTGAAGAAGAAAGGGGTGGCAGGAGTCTGGAGGTTCGTAACATGCTGAGCCACAGCATCCACCAAAAACCCCGCATTATCTTTTGCAGGAACACAATCATCATCAATACAGACAACATACTTTTTCCGTGAAACTAGAAAGCCAAAATATCTACAAGAGTAGCCACTGAAGCGAATAGAAGAGGAAGAACCCACCGCTCGCTCAATATCAGCCTTTTCATACACATCCACACTGAATCCTTCAGGAATTTTTAGTTGTTCTTTGAGATCAGGATCTTTTACTATTATCAGGTGAAAGCGGGAGAAAATTGGCCTCCATTCATTCATAAAAGCTGTGAGGTCAGGGTGCAGTGCACCAATCACAATGTCCACTTCATTATCTTTGATAACTGCTTGAGACATCTTGCACGGTACAGAATACAGACTATCTCACAAACTAAAAGTCTTGTTTGACCTCCTTAACTGCGAATAATTTAACCTTTAGAATCTCTCAGAACACCCTGTACTTAGAGATATTCAAATGTCAGAAAAGAATCATTTGTCACTACATCAATAGCTACTGTACGTATTGCATAAAATCTTAAACTAACTCACTTGTGGGAAGCACAGGGGTCAGATCATGTTGGATATTGAGTGCCTTAACAAGGGAGATGACTTCATCCTTACCAGTTGCTATGAACAGTCTCAGAACTTTCTCAGTCAGTTTCCCAGCTCTTAATATTCTCTGTCCATGAAAAACCACAAATAATAAGGATGCTGAATGACAGTGAAATAAAATAGCTTCAGGTTTCATCCAAAGGCCATAATATATATAGACAACAAAAGGACTGAAACTAGATCCACAACAATATTTGACATTTCCAGATTCCCATCCTGATTATGAAACAGTTGTTTGACCCAGCTACATTTGCAGCAACAGGGAAAAAGAAATTTCAAACGTGATACCCTACAAGAAAGCAGAAAGTGAAGGAAAATCTTACCCTAGGGATAACCGCCCCCAAAACAGAAATACAAGAAAACATAATCATCAATTCAATCCCAATCCCTAACAGTCATAAACGATATTTGTTTCATAATTTGCTTAACACAAGTCCTCGGAACTTTCAAAAAAGCACAAAACCAGTACCCAGTCCTTCCATCAACCACATTAGAATTAAAATTCCACTTTGATAATTCGCACAAAACAGAACAGCATGAACCAACTAAATACGTTACACGAATCAAAACTATAATTCTGATGGGACAACATTCCTTAAAGAAGTACATCAAAAGTTTTGTTTTTTGAAAAATGACAAGAAAACAGAAGCAAAGAGCATGCAGCTGAATAACATTCCTTCCCTCATTCAACAACGAGGCAAGATTTAATTTTTACGGAAGATCTAAAGAAGGGGCATTGATTAAAACAAAAGGGGAGGTGGCAATGAAGAAAAAAATGAAAAAAGGGCACGAAAGTGGAACCTTGGTTAACTAGGAAGTAGGAGTAGGAGGCATGAGAAAAAGCGAGAAAGCGAGAGAGAGATGATAAGAAGAAAAGTACCAGGAAGAGGTCGAGGAGGATGTGATCAGGGATTGAGGAGAGATCGTAGATGTCGGATAGATTAAGGACGGCTGAGTCAATGGTGAGAGATAAGAGCGATGGCGGTGGTTTTGTTCTCATTCATTCGAAAGTAATAATTAAAAATAAACGGTGGTGGATGGCTACAATTATCGGTGTGAGAGAGAGAGAAAAAATGGTGATTAAAGAAATGGTCGCAACAAGGAAGCAAGAGAAAGAAGAGAAGGAAGAACGATCCAAGAATCTCTGTGCTGTCTCCGTCCTCTCTGCAACAACACAAATTTCAAAATACAACTTTATTATTAATAATAACATTATATCATCATCAATTTTAAATATTATTTAATTATCAACATAAAAAAAATACTTAATATATAACGTGATTTTTTTAAATAAAAATTATTAAATATAACAATTGTTATTATTATTTAATGATAATAAATAATAATGGTAATTAAAAAAACGCCTGCTACAATTTCGGTTTTTCTCTTCACATGCTTTCTAAATTCAACGCGTGTCTTTCGTACGTGTCATGTGCATCGTATCTTTTAAAAAATCAGAGACTTGCGTGACTTCCGTCTTCGGCCTGCTTTTTAAACTAACTACACAAAGGGATTTTTTTTTTCTAGTAATTTTTATTTAATTTTTTGGTTTGTTGTAATTATTTTAGGAGTGTAGAAATAGAAAATATTATAATATTTTATTGGAATAAAAAATAAAATTAATGTATAAGAAATGCATATAATATTTTTCTAACAATTATAGAAATCAGTGTATGGATAAAAAGAATATCATGTACAAATTTAAAAAACTTGTGCGTGAGAGATAGAGGCTTGGTGACTAAGCAAGAAATTTGGAAGGTCAATGATCTTGTATATTTATTTAATTAAATTAAATTGGAAGCCTATGGACCAATGAGTCACACTAACAATAGGAAAAAAAATATAATATGAAGAATTAAAAATGAAACAAAATTAATAAAGAGTAAAATTAAAGCATTTCTATTCTTTAAGACAAAAAAACAATTAAATCCATCATAATTTAAATATCTTTTATCAAATAAAGTATATATTTGAATAGAGAATAGTTATGATACAACATGTTTCTTTTATCCGACACCCATAATAATATTGAAGGATATGAATACAAACATTATAGAAAAATGATATTATTAATTGTGTCTTCTCTAATTTTTAGTTGTTTTTGTTTATAAGATGAATAACCTTTATTTTATTTTTGTCTGTTATGATTTTGTATTTATTAATTGATTATTTTTTTCTTTAATTAGACTTAGAATGAGTATACACCTTATATATATTTATTATATATATTTAGACTATTCGTTTTGATTTCAATATAATAAAATATATATTCATTTTTATATCATTTGTTTTTCTTATATTTTTTTTTTCATCTTTGTTCTTTTTTGTCTGTTATATTTTATAATAGAATAAGAGACAAATTGAGATTTTATAAAATAAATACTAAAAAATAATAATACCTTGTTTATATTGTTAATTAACAACATATTTGGCCTATTTTAATGCTTTTTAAATTTTACATATTTTGAATAAGAAAATGTAAAAAGATTAAAAATGATAAATATAAAAGTGTAATGAGAAAATATTAAAGAAATTATAAAATATTGGATAGAGGTTTATTGCAATATCCCATCTACTAAAGCTAACAAATACAGATAAAGATAAAGATAAAATCTTAAACTTGTAAATTAGTTTCGTGACTTAAATCTTCGAGGTTTACGTGAGCTTAAGTATCAAATTAAGATAAGGAAGGTTATATGATAGATTTGGCTTGTCTTGAAGAAGTTTTAGGAGGTCTTGTGTCTTTTTAAGAATTTCTTGAAAGGTTTGTAAGAGATAGGAAGTGAAAGCTTGGTTTTTTAATAATTAGTTTCTTAGTAGGTTTTCTTTAGAATTTCGGTAAACTATTTAGTGAGTTTTGTTTGATGGATAAAATTTTAGAAGTTGTAATTATAGATTAAGTTTTTATAGTTTTCTATTTAAGTAGAGGCTTAAAAATTTGTCTTCAGTAAAGCAATTACCTTTGTTCACTTAAGGAGAAACTTAAACAATTCTCTTTAGTAAAACAATCACATTGGTTTACATGAGTGAAGTGAAAGTTAAAGGAGTCCAAAAATCTAGAAAAAAAAAACAAATTTACTCATTTCATAAAAGAAAAATGAGCAAGAAGTAGGACACCTTAGAGTCGAGACGATAGAAATAAAGACACATGAAAAAAATACTTATAATGATCTAGTCAAAGTCGAAGCACAAACACGTTTCAACAAGGAGTCTCTTATTGTCAACCACACCGTTGAGAATAAGGATTGAGAAGAAGAAAATAAGAAGTTGCATAAGATCGAGAATGTGATAAAATCAGAACTAGCAAAAAACTTTTGACGAGGGATTTCAAGCGATGGTGGAACAAACTCAAGTAATCGTCAACTACGTGATCGTGGAAGAAAATTATTATTATTTTGTTATTTTTTTTATTAAATATAATTTGTGGTATTGTGCACTTACTTGACTCTTAATTAACTATTGTTTGTTTTACACAATTTGTTCCTCTCTTTTGAAGTTCATTTTATGGCTTAAGCAAAAATAAACACAAGATGCACATTGTTCAATAACGAGACATGACTTGTAGAAATAATTGAAAAACTTACATCATAAAGTAAATTATGTAAACCAATAAGTGATTGACTTATCATAATCAAAGAATCTAAATAAAAAATGAGTAAAGTATTTTGTAATCAAGTGGTAACTTATTATATGTGCATGGTGTGTTTATGTTGTTTAAAACTCCTTGAAAAAACTAGACGCGGAAGTCTAGCATGCATGTTCGAGCATAAATTCATAATGAGATGTACAAACCTCATATGCATGCTCGAACCTAAAGTCGTAATGAGGTGTATAAACCTCACGTTCTTGTCTCTACCTAAAGCCATAATAAGGTGTACAAGTCTTGTGTGTATGTTCCGACCTAAAACTATAATGAGGTGTATAAACCTCTCATATCAGTTTAAACTTAAACCATAATTAGGTGTGCAATTACCTAATAAATATATAAAATAAATGAATAATCAATCGATTATAAGTATATAAAGTAAATTATTTATTTAAATAAAAATGAATTATAGTTCTCTTCATGACATATGCTAAATTAGTCCAATTTTAGAATATTGATAATTCAATTAGAGAGTGTGTTGAGTGTTCAGTCAATGTAACTAAAATTTACACATTATAATCGCTTCCTTGATTTCTCGGAACTGAATTTTGTAGCAACCAGGTTACACGATAGTCCTCGCTGTGCTCCCTTCAGCCGCCGATGGCCACCGCGGCGGTGCTCTTTTCTCGCCTCCGCCAAGCGCGTTCATCATCCTCCCTCTCCCTCCTATCTCTGCCACGCCTTCTATCCTCTCAGCTCCCTTCTCCACTCCCCGCTCCCGCCTTATCTCCCTTTCCAACCCTTGCCTTTCTCGACGCTTTCCACTCGCGCGCTTTCTCTACTCGCTCTTCCGATGACCGCGAATTGGAGTCGAACTCGTTCGGTGTCGACTCGCCGGTTAACTCCGAGCTTCTGAAAGCGATCGCCGATACCAGTGGCGGCGATCAAGACGACGCCGTTTTCCCCGTTCGTGAGCTGATTTCGATGCTCGACTCGTTCCACGAGCTTTCTGGATTTCCCTGGTAAGCTTCTAGGTCTCTTCTTTCTTGTTGCTAATGCATTACTTAACACTTGTTTATCTGTTCAGTTTTGGACTCTGAACCGAAACGTTTGTGTTAATCCAGTTGTTGAATTTCAGGTGGTTAACTATATTTTCTTCTACTCTAGCTCTCAGAATTGCTATTCTTTTTCCTCTGGTCTCAACACTACACAAGCTGAAAACGATTGGCGAGTTTTTTCCTAAATGTGAGTATCATATGCCTTACTCGGATTAGTTCATAGCGTGTTTTGGTAGTATGTTTAATTTGGATAGTTTTACTAATTATTCAATTTTAATTGGAAGCAAAAACTTAAAAAATAAATGAATAAACTGGTTCTGCTAGGTTAATCCATCTGTGTCTTGTTTGGAAGATATGATGCAGCTGTAGCTGATCATTATCACTTCTTTCATCTTTGTTGTTGAATAAAGCCGTTGGGCGCTTCAAATGTTTGTTTAGAAATTAGAATTAGGTTATTAGTATTTTGTTAGTTTTGACTGTTCCCATTGGATGCTTGTTTGCTTGGTTATCTTATACAAGTTACACTCGTGTAACACTATTTTCTAATCTAGCTTTGATTATAGTTATTGAAATGTCTTTTTTCTTCATTTCTGTTGCACTGGATCACTTTTTATCCTACCTTTTGCTACCACTGTGTGCAAATGTTGTGTAATGGGCATATGGATTGTGTTTTTGCTCTTGTAAGCCTGTTTGTTTATGCATCATTTCATTTTGTTGTGTATCTAACTGTTCTTTATCTTTAAAGTGTTTTTTTTTTTTTTGTGATTGGAAAATGGGAGTAGATACTTCCTTATAATTTTACGTGTAAAAGATATCTTTTTTCCTTTTCTCCACTTCTAGTTCATGTACTTAAATTGTTATTAATATTTTTCAATTCTTAAAGTGCCTCCTCCATTCCCGCCACCTTTCTCAGGAAAGAGTTATATTCGTCAGTTTCTATTCTTCCGGAAGAAGAGAAAAGCAATCGGATGCCCCTCTTATGTGTGGCCGCTGGTACCATTCATTGTACAGGTGATATATCTAGCTTCATGGGGGAACATTGCTTATGACTCCTACAGCAAATGTGTTTGCCTTCTTCTCCCCAAATTATCTTTTACTAATAATATCACAGCCAAAAGCAACCACCTAAGAAAGCTGTTTGTGATACGGATGAAAGAAATTCACATGTTGTGTGATGAGTTGTGTGGGAAAACCTCACTTTGTGCCAGTCAAAATGTAATGCTAGCTAATTAAAGGATGTCTAAAATCTGAGAAGGAAAAGAAAGCAGCCACTCCTCCCGAGCAGAATATTTTTTTGAGTAAATCTTTAGGGTTCAATTACAAATTAAAAATTTCTTCATGACTTATGACAGAGCTTTGGTTTTTGTTTCCATTTTGAGAAAGTTACGGAGGTATATGGTGTTGTTAGAATTTATTACTTACTATTCCTGAAGACTTTGGCATTACCTTATGACATAGGTTTACAGCTTAAACCGAAGAAAATTAGTGAGTAACTGAGTTCAAGCTTTTCAATAAGACTTTTGATGCTTCTTTCTTTATATTTGAGCTTGTTTT
Organism: Phaseolus vulgaris; assembly: GCF_000499845.2. Taxonomy (NCBI): domain Eukaryota; kingdom Viridiplantae; phylum Streptophyta; class Magnoliopsida; order Fabales; family Fabaceae; genus Phaseolus; species Phaseolus vulgaris. Next base: position 5,011,852 of record NC_023752.2, on the reverse strand, counting down.
CACCTTCCTAAATATCAGAGGGAGCATCCACGAGTTGCTGGAATCTGAAACCTGTCAAAGAGGTTCATTTGATCTAAAAGGAATTATGTTTAGTAATTAATATCATAACTGAATTAATTAACTGTTAGCTTTTATTTTGTGGTAAAAAAAAGCTTGATTGGAGGGGAAGCTGCCCCATTCCAAGGACAGGCCATACTGAACCTGCCTGGAAAATTACAGTCTGTTGGACAAACCCTCATTGGCAACTGTTAGTTAACTTTTGTGTATAAGGAAAATATTTCCTTTTATTTCATTCAATTCCTGTTAACAGAACAGGGAAGGGACAAACTGATAGATAAGGTAGCAGCATGGACACATAATATTGTCTAAAGGATTCAATGATCAAGAAGACTGAAGAGACAATCTTTAACTGTCCTTTGCTCCAGATAATTGCATAAACTGCACACTGCTACTGAGTTTTTGTCTCCCTCTGTTAGTGTTAAGTGAATTTCAGATAAGTGTCTCCCTCTGTAAAGAAAGTGGTGGAAACTAATTTGACTTGTTTATAATCAGCAATCAGGATAAGCCAAATATGGAAGGAAAAAGTAACATGATCGTAGCAATGCTTCACAAACTTTCCATTGTAATTTTGACTTTTGGTCTTCTATTTTTCTACAGGTTCCGTGCTTTTTCCTGTGGATGATTAGCATAAGGAAGATGTCACTGAATGGTCACCCTGGTTTTGATTGTGTAATGCACCAACTTATTAAAAGGCTGTTTGGACGTTGTGTTTGTGCTTTATGTATCTTCATATTTTCTAAACATAATTTCCATGGACGTCATTCCATGAACGAATAGAACTACATTATGAGAATATATCTCACATTAAGATCTGGTTCAATTGGATACAAAGGATTAGAATGATAACAGTTAGCTGTAATGATGTCATCTAAGTTATGGACTTAACATTTGGAAAATTTATTGCTGTAGTGAAGCTATATCATAATGTTAGAATGTATGAAATTATTTTATCCTATCTTAGATATTCCTCTTAGATTAGTTTTCCGTTTCCTTTTTCTCTCTAGGATTTGTTGCCATATTTCCTAATGATTTATTCCCCTCATTTCTTAGGATTATGTTAGGCTTTGAGCACAAGAGTAGAGCCCAACCCACAGACTAGTCCATTAGGTGGGAGCCCCAAGGCTTAAGTACCACATCAAGTAGCTTATCCTACATAATGTGGGACTCATAACATTGTCACTCCCTTTAAGGGCCGATAGTTCACTCTATCGATACTGACCTAGTGGTAGCTCTTTTCTCTTTGAGACCGACTTCGCTCATTTATTAGTATTAATTTGCACCTTAATTCAGCCTTTAGATAGCCCTTTCTGTAATCCAACTATCAATGAAAACACCAAATGTTAGGACTTAGGCACAAAAAAAAGAGTCTAACTCAAAAGACTAGTCCATTTAAGTGGTAGAGCCTCAGTGCTCAATTACATCATCAATTAGTTTATCCTACTCAATGTGAGACCTCTAACAGATTATGATTAACATAAATAAGATGACATACTCTTGGTTTTATGAACAAATCAATTGTAATATATTTAACCTAATATCAATTTAATTTCACTCATCCTCTCTCTGTTCCTAAAATCTTCTAATTTCAACAGAAGTGTTGAGTGTTGTTCCTGTTGCACGCAGAAAGTCATACTTGCTGAACATTTAAACTTGTTAAATATGTTGCAGGGTGGTGCTTTATGGTTCCAAAATTTAACTGAACTCTCTCATGGTTATTCGGGGTTCATCTTTCCTTCTCTGATTGCTGGTTTGCACTACATGAATGTTCAGGTAATGGAGTATGAATCCATATATATAAGGGATATAACCTGAAAATCATGTTTCTAGTTACCTTGTGTTGTCTTACCCCCATGTTTGTGCCAATGTAGAGTGATTCTTTTTAACAAGACACAGATTTTGTTTTATTAGATAGATGAATCACATTGTATCATTCTGTTGTGGCAGAAACCCTCTTAGTAAGGGTTGGATGCAGTTGATTTTAGTGTCTAAATTAGATATTTTGGGCCGGTTGATATAACAAAGGTTGACCTACCAAAACCAAAGTGGCTGGCAAAGTTGATGGATCCAAATCAACTGGTTAATGGCAAATGATTTATCGAGTCACAATCTGATAATGATCGTTGGCGTACTGACTCTGTTATCTTCTTATAATAATGAATCAAACTTTAACTTTTTATATCATTGATTAAACAAGCTACATTGCCTGGCTTTATGGTGTTAACAATAAAATAACATAACATAAAGTATAGTAGGTTAATAACTAAGGTCGTTTGGCTTTTGATAGTGTTTTCTCTTTTCACTTTAATTACAGAAAAACCTTATTTTCTATACAATTTTTTGGAAAGAAACAAAATAAAAACTAAGTGGTGATTTTGTAACTAAAATGAAACAGAAAAATGAAAGCAGAAACAATTTTTTAAACTAGACAGTCCCAAATATTTCATGTGCTAAGACATAGTCAGATCATAGACTAATGTATAGTAGGATGGATTTCGTGCTTTCTGTTTGGCACTTGTTTGGTGTATACTTTTTGTACCATAATTCTCTCTTTCGTTTTGCAAGAGGCCAGGATGAGTCAGGCATAGAATGTGTACTAATTTGTGTTAATTGATTTATCAGATATCCTTTGGGAAACCTGTAGTTGCAGAGACAAGGAGTATTTTTGACTTATTAGCCAAAGTGAGTATAGCTTCTCTGTACTTCTAATGACTTACTATTGTATTGCATGTTCTTGAGAAAAACTGGTGGGGATATTTATTGTTATACATTTCCTGTTATATTATATGAACTGCTCATTTCATTTTACTAACCGTTTAAGAACATTGTTTATATGTTGCAACATAAGGGAATTTATTCTAGTAACTGCATTGAAATAAAGTAAACCCATTGTTAACTGTGGGATGCTTTTGTTGCAGTATTATAAGCGATACTTGGACTTTCTAACAGTGCCTTTAGCTTTTGTGGGCTTTTGCATTCCTCAGGTAACTTTAATCCTTGAGTGTTGTGTGTTGTAGACTTTAGTTCTGATAAAAGTAAAAGAAAAATACAGAAGTCACTGTATTTTTATGAATAAAACTGCACTCTTGATGTATCTTCTTTCTAAATGACATGACATGGAAGATATCTTTAGACACTGGAGGTGTGATTGCTGAAAATTGATGAAACCTATGATTTATTTTTGTATATGTTGTGGTCACAGTTTCTGAACTCACATTAGTAGGTTAATTTCCCTGGTCAAAGATAAGCCAGAACTTTCAGTTATAATTTTTAGTAATAATTATCTAAGAGATTAGTAAGTATCACTTCACTGCTGCATTCCTATTGCATGTCTCATTTTCCGTGCCAACTATATTTTATGGTAAACTTATTCTTTCTCATATTGAAGGCTGTAATAACATTCTACACTAATATACTCTCGCAGGGGAGCCAGTTCTATTGGGTTACCAATAGTTCATTTACCCTCATTCAGGTAAGTAGAAACACCTTGTGCATCTTTAGTCTATTTTAGTTTGAACCACTATTGTACTAACTCATAAAGTTGATCCAACAAACAATAAACTTTGCAGCAAATAGCCCTGAGACATCCTGCTGTCCTTACAATGTTGGGGTTACGAGACAAGAATAGTCAAAAGGTAGCCACTGAGAAAATTGGTGCTTCAAAAACAGCTCCTTCACCAAGGTTACAAGATAATATTCCAACAGAAGCTATTAAGGAAGCTGTTTCTCCAGAAAAAGGTCCTCTGAGTTCAACTGAAAAGTGGCGTAGAATACCTATAGAAGAGATGTCCCCTAAAGAACTGACTGCTGTGAGTGAATAGGAACATGAGAATATATGACGTGTGATATATCATTAAAATCAGATTGGCATTTAGAATGTGATTATTTTATGGTTTGATTGTTTACAGCTTGCAGTCTCATTTCTTTCCAGTAATGATAAAGAAAGTGCAATTCCCTTACTAAAGTAAGTTTTTTTTTTTTTTTTTCATTTTTAGTTTCTTCAGAGTTAGGGAGGAAAAATTGGACAGTAGACCCTTTATATTTTTAAGTTTTATCTGTGGTTGACAACGGATTGCATTGAGTTGCGTGTACAGACTAGCTCTTGATAAGGACCCTGAATATGTTCGAGCTTTAGTTCTGATGGGACGGACTCTATTGCTGAAGCATGTAAATGAGGAGGCTATTGAGTACTTCGAGCGTGCAATTTGGAAAGTATGAAACTCATAGTTGCTTCCATGTTGTTTTTCATTTGTTATACTGGTTTTATCTACTATGTCAAATACCTGTCCTCTGAATTATTATGTCTTGCATTGATTTTTTTTTTTCATTTTTATTGCTACCAGAATTTTTTTGTCTCATTTCACTAAGTTTGTGCCTTCAAACCCTAATTATTTTCTGATTTTTCATTAGCTTTCTTTTGCTGGATATCCAACTGATGCGGAAGAACTGGATCTTTTGATTCTTTCATCCCAGTGGGCTGGAGTTGCTTGTGAACGACAGGTTAAACACATACTACAATTTGTTCTCCGAGCAAACTTTTGTTTGAACAGGATTTTGGATATATGTTGAAAAACGGTTTGGATATGCATTTGATAGAGGAATATTTAGACATCTTGTGCGTGTCTTGCATGCCCAACCCCAATCCTGATTATCTTGTTACCTGAGTGAAAATTGTACCTCAATTCCTCCTAAAGAAAAGATTCTGTAAGTTGGTTTGTGTTTTAGAAATAGTTGGTGTCTGACTTGAGCGGAACTACAAGAACAGTGATATTTTGCGGAATTGAATGTCGAGCGATAAAAAGCTAACAAAAGGATAAACTCTGTAGCTGAGATGGGAATGCTGCTTTGTAGAGTGAACATACCAGAAGAGATAGGATAAGAATTGAATGCACTAGGGAAATAATTGTTGTAGCACCTGTTGTTAAAATGACTTGTGTGGAAAATACCTGAAGTCGGTAGAGGCAGCGAGAGACTGAGAAAAGTTGTAGGAAAACAATTAAGAAGGATCTAGAAATCAATAATTTATCCAATGTTTCACGTACACTGTGCGTGTACCAGGTTAAATACTACCTGTGAGGAATTGGAGGCGCGTATTGCTTTTGAATTGGGATATTTGGGTATTTCTCCTCCCTACAACGATTGGGGTATTTGATTGTTGTTTTGGTGTTGACCTGGCCGACTAACTGTCAGGCTATATCTAACTATTGGCAGGCAATAAGCCTGAGAATTTTTAGAAGCTTCTAGATTTTCAATAGGATTCGCTGTGATATTCATTTTTCTTCAATTTACCGTACTTCAGGGTAAGAGGGACGAAGGACGGGCACACTTTGAAAGAATAGCAAATATGGAGGAGCCAGAAGATCCTACAAGCAAAGGCTATTATTTTGATGGGTTACTGTTGCTTGCCAGGTACAATTTAGGTTAACTACCTTAGTTTTTTAGTGATGAAATTTCCTCTTCTAACACTGCTATTTGCATCTTGCTCATTGGATTTGATTTGTTGGGTATGTAGCACTCTTTTTGATGCGGGACAAAAGGCCGAAGCTGCGAAATACCTACGTCTTGTTGTTGTTCATAAACCTGCTTATAAAAGATTCTTGGATCAGTGTGAACAAGATAATGATATTGCGAGTGATCTTGCCCGTAGCAGGAGAGATTACTAATTTCAAAATTTTATTCTGACGTCTGTATTTATTAAATGTCAGAACAATAAAGATTTACCTGTCAGTTGCCATGTTGGTTTACAATTTTGAATTGATATTCTTTTATTACACAATTATTTATAGAAAATTTGTTTCTTCATTTAAAGAGCAATGCGTCACATTAGTCCTATCCTTCATAGTCCTTATAGTTTTTAAAAATTCAAATTTAGTCCTTGAAATTATGAGCGAACAGCTACTTAATTCTTGATGTTACTAAGTGGTGGTAATCTGAGAATTTAAAATTATAACAAAGAAGGATTCGAAGATGTCCAATTGAGAAGTAATATTATTCCAGCAATATATCAACCATCATACAAGTTCTGATGGTTCTGATAATGGGAACTTAGCCAACATATTAAGAAGCAGTGGTGATTCACCTGCACTAATGGTTGAATCCAAGTTGGGAGGCTTTAGTGGCAGTCATGAGTAAGCCAAGCTTTCCAAGAACCAAACATTTATAGCATAAACATGCTCTTCGGTGTTATGGTCCTCCATGCTACATATAGAGCAGACCTTCCCCCTTTAGTTTCGGTTCATTAAGTTTGTGTCAAACCAAATGGTGGTTCTTTCTCATCACCTTCAATTGTTCATCTTTGATTTTGTTTTCATTCTTGATTTGGAATGTTGGGCGGTTCTTATTTTGTTGCTTCTTTACCCTTGATTTCTGTATCATTGTTAATGTACTTTATTTGGACATCTCAAGTATAAATTTATTTTACAAAGTTGAGTTATACTTGAATTTATTTCTTACTTCTTACGAGATCCTTGAATTTATTTCTTACTTCTTACGAGATCCTCAATTTATGTTTGAGATTATATATATGGGGATGAAAAAAATTTGTAAAATTTCAAAATGTTTAACTGAAAAGTATTTTTTTAAAAAGTAGTAAAATGAAAATATTTTATAAGTTCTCTTATATTGTAAGTTTTAAGAAAAATTTAAAAAAATCCCTGATAAAAACACACATGGGACATAAAATATTTTGGTCAAGAAATTGTCACCAAATATAGAAGAAAAAAGTTTTAGAGAAACAAAATTAGGAATAGTCTTAACATACCGTAAAAGCAAAAGCTAACTTTACTATTAATTATGAGTGAAAAACTGGTGTGATTTTAAAATTAGAGTAGTTGGTGAGAAATTGTAAAAAACATTGTGCATTCGTCTCATAACTTGTGATTTGCAAATAACTTCTGAAGTTATATAAAAAAAAAGGTTAGACTTTACTCATAATGTTAGCCTCGAGTTAGATTAGTTTTCGATGAAATCTTAAGAGTCTATTTAATCGTGTTTACGAATAAAAAATATATCAAGATAAAAAAAATGACTTAAAAAGTCTTTTTAACTAACTCAACGACAAAATCAGAGAAATATGAAGCTTAAATAATTATTAAATATGGATTATAATTATTATTTTTATATTTCAAACAGATTAATTTAGAATTAGTAAGGAAATTTTAGATCTAAAAAAGGAAGACCAATCTAGGTCTAATTCTCCCCTAAGTACTTAAATTCTTTCATTTATTGCCTTTGAATTTAGTTAGCACATCAACCACTCAATTTAACATTTATTAACTACATTAATATAAGTCTGACACAATTAAACATTTAATGATGAAGTGTCATTATTTGAATATCGAGATATGATAAAAAAAAAGGAGGAAAATAAAAATCTAAGGATAAAAAATAAACTCACACTTATAGTTCAAATTTGTCTTAATCTTAACACTAAGTATTTATACTAATTATGTATGAATATGATTACAAGTAATATCTGATTTTGAGTCAAAGAAAGGGATGTGTTGTATATCTATGGCTTATTTTTATTCTCATATTTATCTTAATTTTAAATTATTAGAACATTTTTAGTTTAGTAAATAATATATAATATTTATTGTTTTATTTCAATTTTAAATTATTAGAACATCTTTAATTTAGTAAATAATCTATAAGACTTATTTTTACGGTTAACTTTTGTCCCGAAACTGATTTCATTTACAAAAAAAATCTTTTGTAAATTTTCATTTTCTTTCAATGATTCAATTCAATCACTCAAATTCTCCCGATAATTTCTTTATCAACATTTTAAAAAAATATTGTAATTTTTAAGCGAATTTTAATTGTGTATTTGTTTATTCTCGTCTATAATTACTTAATATTTATGTAATTATTATTTGACATTGTATTTTAAAATTTGTGAACTTCTAATTTTTGTTCTTTATATTTGTTCTTGCAGAAAAGAAAATCTTAATAATATTATGTCTCATTTATTATATTTTTTAATTTTCTTAAAACAATTCAATTAATACAACAAATATATTTGCTATTCAACCAGGATTGTAGACAAATTTTATATTTAATAACAACAAAAACAATATAAATTTCTACTTCAAATAAAGCCATTTGGTCGTTGTAATTCTTGGTTATTAAATGGTACCTAATATCCTTAAATGATATTTGGCAAATTGCTTATGGCTTTGCTTGTCTTTTTTCAAACTAAAACTAAGGGAGATTAGGACATGGGAAGCTTTTAGTTTTCGAAATTTGAAATTGAAAAAAAAAACGTTTTTATATCTTTTACATTTAATTTTTTTTGTATGATTTTTTTTTGAGAAATTTTATTTCTAGTTATTTGTTATCTATGAAATTCAAGATTATATTAATTACTCTTTTTATCAAAATATTATTATTATTTTTATCAGCGTCAAAATATTATTACATGTCTTCTACTATCTATTCCCTTTGTTTTTTTAACAAAATGTAATTTTAAATTTCATGATAATATTACTATTTTTTTCTAATTATATATTTAATTTATATATGGAGAGAAAAAAGCTAGTTATGCTAACAAAGAGAGAAAAATGTAATAACATGTAAATGTACATAGAAATAACAAGATTGATAGAGATATAATAAACAACTTACTTAAAACGGCAATAGAAGTAGAAAAATTAAATATTTTCCTTGAGTAAAAACAACCTTAAAAGTAACAAAGGAACGGAATAAATAATTTTCACGCGAGATAGAGATAAAATATAAATTGTGTAACTATTTTATAAAAAAACAAGAGAATTTATCATATTCTTATCTTGTAAAACAACATAAAAAAATGCATAAAAAGAAGAAACAGAATATTAACTTAAAAAGTGTTTTTTGAAAATGTTGTTTTCGTCAAATTTTCTACAAAAACATTTTTTAATGTAATAATAGTATTTCCTCCCTTGAAATGAAAATTTGAATAAAAACCAAATTTACTCTTATTAAATTATCTAATATAATAATCAATTCAAGATTTTAATAAAAAAAATGCATTATTCTTCCATTGTTTAGAAAACTTGTAGAAATATTCCAAGTAGGTGCTTCTTGCATATGAAAAAAAAAACTTTTATTAAATGTCCCCTAATCTACATATGCATTCATTTACAATAAGTAAAACCTTGTGTAATTGCTAAAATATTAAACCCATATAATTTTTTAAATTTTGTTTACCCATATAAAGTTAAATCTTTGAAATTTACCAATAAGTTGCAAGTATAAATATTTATCTTTGATTAAGACTTTCTATTAGAAATGAAATAAAGTAACTGAGTTAAAATAATCCAATAAAGATGATTAATCGATTTTTTTTTCTATAAATATCAATCATTATCAAAATCAATAAATATTTCGTATTTATAACATTTACCTTTCTAATAATATAATTCACTCCTACTAATAAAATATTAAATAAGTATCTTTATTCCAAAATTTGTATGCATTAAATATTTTGTAACATTTATGGATTAACCTTAAATTTGTTTATTGACAATCGCTTCCATAAACATAACATGTATAGATTTAAATTCATCATGAAAAATTAGTATGGATGATATAACTTAGTTATTTTATTATGAAACTAAATTTTTATGATGACATAAATCTTTATCAGGGTATAGTGTTGCATTTTGATTTCAATTCTTATATACACATCACTATTATGTAGTTTATGCCGATAAGAAAAAAAAACTTTTCTGTAGTTTATACATCTCTTTAGTTAACAATAAAATTAATGTTCCATTTGAAATTTGATTACATTTAAATTCTTTCATCTCTCCCTAAAATGTTGTTCTCTTGAAGGATCTAGAATATTTATAGAATCAACCTTACTTCTTTCTCATTCTCAATTTTTTTTATCTATATGCATTGGCTGGAGGCAAGAAAAATATAAATATACTATTTTTCACTATTTAGTGAAAGAAAAGAAAGTCCAACAAATACTCAATATTTTCCTCCATTTCAAGAAATTTTCACTACCAAACACATTGTTTTCCTGGTCCATAACATTAATTCAACAGTGTCCCACTTAATTTTGAGTGATGTAAACACAAATTCAATTCAACTCATTCCAAAAAAAAGTCCATAAACCAATACCAAGCACACACCAACAACAACAAAACCAACATTTATCTACAAAACAAAACCCAGCTTAAAAGCAAACACCACAATATTAAATTCTTTTCTTCTTTCTCACCACAACACATACCATACGCACTGCTTCATCTCGAAGAAACCAAGACAAGAAAAGCATTTCTTATTTATTTCTTTAACTCTGTTCCTCTGTTTTTCTGTTCTGTTTTCCTCTGTTACGTGCTGTCTCATCTTTCCACTCTGTTATTCACCGTTGCAGTCCAATCATCCAAAGAGGATCCGACCCATTTCACGTTTCCTCTCTCTATACGCGAATTCTCCTAAAAGCTGAACTCTTTTCGCATTTTCCTCTACTGGGTCACTCGCGGAATCGAGTAAAGAATAAAACTTTACCTTCACTTGATCTGGGGTTCTTCAGCTCCCATGGCGTCGTGCCCCGCGAACTCCGTCACCTATAACACCACCCTCTGCGCGTGCCTCCCCGGCCACGTGCTCCAGCGCGTCAGGAACACGTGCGTGCTCTTTGAGGGGAACTCCACCATCGCCACGGACTCCGGTGTCGACTACTACGCGCTCAGCTTACCCGAGACGCTCTTCGCCTTCGACACCATCAAGAAGTTCACGCAGTCGCAGGCTGTGTTCTTGGAAGCCACGGTTGTGATGCTCCTCTCGTGGCTTCTTTTCTGCTTCTTTCTGAGGTTCACGAAGCTCGGTGATGGAAGGAACGTTTGGTTCAACATCAGGTGGTGGATCAGTAGGATGGATATTTGCTTTGCCACCAGACACTGGCTGGTTAGTTTTGGCTTGTTTTCTTTCTTCTGTTATCTGGTTTTGTGAATTGTGGTTGTGCTTTAGCTTGCAATCCAATTTCATCCATATTTGTCCTGTTTTAAGGATAAAATTAAAATGCAGCTGCTTAGATATTTATGACATTGTTGTTAGAATTTAGAGTTTTGTTTTGGTGAAATAATTTAAGGAATTTATACTCAATTTAAAGAAATTTATTGATATTAATAATCTCTTAGTTAATCGACCGGCTGATGTGTTACTAATCAATGTCATGCAAAAAAAAACCTTTCACTTGTTAGTATATTTTTGAAAAATAATGCAAAATTCTAATAAAATTACTGGTGTTAACAAATTTTGGATATAAAAACGGAAGGACCTGATCTTAGCATTGAGAAATTTTTTTGGACTAAAATAGCTCAATTCGAAGTATGCTAACCAAAATTGCACTAATGTAGATTTTTATTAATTATACTAATTGTTAATGCAAATCTTTATTATTTTGCTTTGTAATGTTAATTATAATTCTGATTGAAGAACAACTTGAAAAGGGTATCTATGATTTTAGGCTTTTCTAATTGTTTTTTTATTGCTGGATTCACGTTTCTTAGTTGCTGGCATAAAAAAAAATGCATCTGTATGGTTCACGTGTATAGCTAGCAATTTTTTGTTCAAGAGTTACGACTGCTTGCAGCTGTTACTGAAGAATGAGCATTGCAGCACAGGCAATGCCTTGTTAACCATCTGACTGTTACATGTTGTTCTAGTGCGATGAGTTATTATCCTTTTGACACTATTATATTCTACCTATCAATGGGACACAAAACCATAGGCATATTGTTATTAACTTTGTGTATGAAAAATGCTTTATGGGGTGCTGTTTTTTTTTTTTTCATGTAGGATGATCAGAAAGTGGTCACCAAACGCAAAACAGAACTTGGTGGAGCTTTCTCCATAGCAAGTTGGATACTATTTATTGGATTATTTGCTACGTGAGTCTCCAGTGCTTACTTAGCCTTATTACACATTTTTCTTTTTGCTTGGTCATGTATCCCTTTTGACTCAATCTTCTATCAGGTTGCTGTACCAGATCATATCAAAGAGATCAATTGAGGTCCACAATATAAGAGCAACAAATGGACCGGAGTTAGCCTCTTTTATCAATGACATGGAGTTCAATATAACAACTGTCTCTAGTATGAGTTGTGCAAATCTACGGAATCTGGGAAATTTAGTTACTGGGGATCCTGGCTCTATCGACGAAAGAGTTGTTTCTCTGTCTACTTTAGCAAACTACAGTTGTTACAACTCAAGCACAGGGCCAACCATAGTCTTAAAGTGTAAAAACTGCAAGGTCCACTATGATCATATGTATATTTCATGGCAGTTTGTTGATCTGCCTAACAATCCTGCCACTGCTGTTGGTTTTGAGTTCAAACTCACTTCAATGGATATTGCAAAGAAACATTTGAGTTTTGTTAGTGGAACACTAAAGAATGGAAGTGATTTTAATGATAGCCCGGTTACATTCAGAGGAAACTTATCAAATATTTTGAAATTCAATTTGTTCCCTCGAATATACCATAATTTACATGAGCTAAAGCTCATACAGCCTTTATTTCACGAGTTCCTCCCAGGTTCAGTTTCTCGTGATACAAATGAGCTTCGAGCATCCCTTGAAAGTTCTGCTGATGGACTGATCAACACTACATTGTTTATCAATTTCCTCTCTGATTATGTCGTGGAAATCGATAGAGAGAATATTTTGGGTCCTGGTAAGTGTCCTTTGTGCGTGCTGTATATACAAGCTATATCTCTGCAATTATTCCATTATATTAGTTCTTGGCTTCCTTTCTTTTCCTCTTTGCAGTGCCCAAATTGCACTTTTTTCATGTAATATTGATTTTGGCTTCACTGTTAGCTACTTTCTTCCATTCCTGAGTGGCATTATCTCATTTGTAGTCAAGGTTCTAAGGTCTTTCATTCACAAACTAGATACTATCAGATGCTATACTGTCAAGTTCAACCACCGGATCCTTGAATAATTAATTCTTTGCATTCCAAATCTCAATTCTAAAATGAGAATAACTATATCTACAATCTGAATTATTAATTATCAACTTCTCAAACTCATAAGCTCTATGTTTTGTGCTGGTTTAGGCCTAATCAAAATTTGTAGATAAAAAATAGTAGGTTACTTAGAAATAGTTAAACAAGTTATGTAACCCCAAGTTTTCATTTGAAATATGCTGCGTCGTTGTTACAAAAAAACTGTCATGAATTAAGTATTTCGGAGACTATTACAATTGAGAATAGATTGAGCAACCTAACTCAACCAAAGTCATTACAAGAAGTACTTTGATCATATACCATCCAATGTGGGATCTTAGCAAAAAATATCTTCGCTAACCTGTTTGCGGTCATAACTGTGGTTGATTCACACTATTTATAATTCCATCTTTTTTTGCTTTCATGTGCAGTGAGCTTCCTTGCTGACCTTGGTGGCTTGTATTGTATTAGCATAGGCATCTTTTTCTACCTGTTGATACAGGTTCCCTTCTTATTCCTTTCTTAATATTATTCAGTTATGATTCCTTCATATTTCAAACTTTATGCTGCACATTTAGGACTTGATATTTTATGTTGTAGAATGTAGATCCAGGCTGAGATTGAATTATGCATTCAACAACATAACATCAGCATTTAAAACTACCATAGTTGGTGCCACTTATTAGGCTTTGTGAATAGTGTAATTTCTAATTTATTGGTGTGTATGGTAGTTAAAATTGCACATTTCAATGCAATTCAGCTAGACAGTGCTACTATCAACCGTGCAATAGATGTATGGTAGTTTTTTCCTGCTTCTTTTTCATCTATTCTCTTCAAATAAATTGAAAAGTCAAATAAACTTAATTTGTTGAATGAGGAAGAATTGAAGGAGCACTATTATTCTATTTTATTATTTCTTTGGAAGGTGTTTACTTTTTACAATTGACGTTATTATTTTCTTGAAGACTGTGAGCATTCTTGAGATTTTTCTAACAACACATCCCTGATATTTGATCATTGTGGATTTTCACTAGTTGTAGCCTTATTACATCATAGCTTCTTCATACTTACATTCCATATTGTTCTAACCTTCTATTGAATTAGTGTGAGTATAGGGTAAAGAAACTCAGAAATGAAGATAGCATTTTGAGGAGAATTAGAAATAGGCGTAAGGCTCAAGAGCATTGGGACAAAGTAATTTCTTTACAACTTGTTCAAATATCTTGTATATTTAGCATTAATTTCCTTTTCAAAAAAATTTTCAATCTTAATTGTTGAGTGGTATTACTGATATTTCATCTTTTAATCAGCTGAGGAAATATGTAATGTACACCTTTGGCTGTAAAGCACTAGAAGACAAGAAAAATGGCACCGGAAAGGAAACAGATTGTGGTGGATGTATGTTGCATTCAGTTCGTGGTAGTGGTTCATCAAATAAACGAAGGCTGAAAAGCAGAAGAGATTCTATAAGCTTTAACAAGAAACCTAGCTTACCTTCCAACAAGGTAATGCTTTTACATTGCACATCCGTGCGCTTTAATTTCTAAACTGGATCCTTCTTTTTTGGTTTTCTAATGCTCATTATTATTGATGTCACCTGCACTTTTTGGTAAGTCTAATGCAATTGATATTGGTTAGTGTCTAAAAGTCCGATCTCTAGAAGTGATCAAATGAACCTGCATTGTATTCTTTCCGTTTCCTCTCTTTAAGCTGAAAATATTGCATTATTATTATTATTAGGGTACACATGTTTGTCATTAAATGTAATCTAATACTAAATTTTTTGTAATAAAAGGCCACTCTGCTGCACTTTTGGCTCTTCATTTGGTAAATCACAATGTTACTATAATTTAAGATATATGTTGGCTGATTGTACCTGCCAAAGTATTACTTCTTGGCTTCTGGGTTTGCTTACAAAGTAATTATTCGCCAACTGCTTTCACTATTTCTATGATGAATTTGGGAACCATCTAGGTCCATGGGTAGCATGAAGGTAGCACACCAAGTTGATATCTTGTAAAACTTTAGTTGGTTTACCTTTTTGTGTCCTTTTGTTGGGTTACACCATTAGATTATGAGGTATCTCTCTTCCCCTCTTTCGATTTGTAGTTACTCCTAAGAACTTAAGCGGCTGAGGTGATATACTAGTGCCCGATGTAATATTTTTATGCCGGGGATTGCATCATATGTAAGGAGTGGTTACCATGAGCCAAGAGGAGTGAATCTTTCCCATTGCCATTGGATTGTAGTAATCAAGATTTCTTAAAAAGTCACATAAATTATGTTTTAGATTCCAGACTAATACACTGTTTTCAGTAGTATCCATTTGTCAAAATATGTTGCTGCTATCATCTCAGCTCATGGAAAGACTCCTCTCATTCCACATGTCATCTATGTATGTTATATGTAGTCAAAGCTATGTAGTTAACATGATTGTCTTTTAGCTAGTTTTTCTACTGAACATGATCATTTTTTAATTTTCATATGTTTTGTATTCCAGTCAGTGACCTGCAAACCGCTTGGATCCACTAACGATTCCAAACTGCATTCAGAAAATATGGGAAAGCAGCAGAATGTTGGTCCATGCAAGGATCCCCCTCAATCTCAACCTCAAGAATCTTCTATTATTGATGACAACTTCATTCCTCCTCCACCTTCACTAGGTACAAATTAAATTGAGTTCATCACAGCTTACTAATTATTAGGTGATATATTTTTGTTGATTTCTACTTCACTAAGTTTCAAAATTTGAAACCTAGTCTAAGTTCCACTTTCTCACCGTCATCAATGTTTTCCATGGCTTCACTTTTACTGTTGCTAATGGTTTTGCTACTCTTTTGTAACAATAGCATGGCGCACGAATTGCATTAAAATAGTTATACTATTATATTATGCATAACTTACTTGTAAACCTATTTCAATCCTTAACATAAATGCAACATTTATGTGTTACAATTTTATATACAAATTGTTTATCTGCTCTATAGCCTTTCCGAGTGTCTATTACCATCTGTTATTTTATGAAGCTTGTTTCTACTGTTTGAACAGCTACTCAATGATCTAAGAGAACCACTGGATTTCTGGGTTTTGAAAATTGTTAGTGCTTTTGCTACCTCTCATACATTAACTTTTATGAAAATGCTATGCAGAATTTAAGGATGGCTCTGAAATGGACTTGTCCGATATTCAGAAGAATCTGAAAAATTTGTACGAGTATAATGTCATGCTAAGGGACAAATTATTAGCTACACAGTCTCTGCTCAATTCTTCCTCATCTATCGTAAATAACAAGGAAATTTGAGTATCTTTGTAAACAAGAGTATTTATCAGTGTGTTGGTCAGATAGCTCCACGATTTTTACAAGCATGGACATTCTACAATGGAAGTTGATTCTTGATTGAAAACTGACCAAATGGGAGTAAAGATTGAGAAATCTTTGCAAAATACAAATGGAAGACTGCGCTGCATGGACTCTATAATTCCTGGCCAGACATTGCTTCCTACATTCAAAGCTGCTAAGTGTGGACTATGGATTGTGATTCACATTTGTGTGAGAAGAGGGGTTTTGGTTCTTTCATGTTAACTTATTTCCGTGTCAATATTCATTTCACATAACCTTGTACAGCCATTGATTTGTTTTGTACACAGCAGAGTAGCATGGAACTTTTGTTCTTACAGGCATTATTGTTGAGTCCTTCACAACATACCAATTCTTGGCTTATTTGACAAATTTCATTTTTGCATTTTATGATATGTAGAATAACTTCAAGAGTGATAATAATTTTGTCCTTTTTAATCTTTTATTCTCTAACAAATAGTCATACATATTCGGTAGATCTAGAATATTTGTGAGTTTGAAATGGATTTTTATCTATTAGAAGTAAATATGATTTAGAATATAGTTCATTGATACCAAAAAACATACATATAATGTATAAATAATAGTGCACAAGAGGAGTTGTTTTGAATAGAAGTACTTACACCAGAGAAATTATTACAACTGAATCAATCGAAAATAACAATTTGAATTGAAATTAATATTAATTAAATAATAACTTAATAGCAAACACTTTGAATTTTAGTTGCAAATGAGTATGATAAACTAGATGTTATTGAAATTAACGTTATCACTCAATGTAATTTTGATTCTTTGCTGGCCTACAAACAGCTGTGTCTATCTGTCCCTTCCCATCAATCAATGGAACATTCTTTTAAGATGCCATAGCTTGTATCAAGGGATAATACCAAAACAATAGAATGCCATGAGTATGGAAAATAACACTCGTCAGAGTTTTAAAATGAATGAATAAACAAACCAATATGACCACATAATGGTCGAGATCGTTGATACTTGATCAAGCTCATTTATAGAAGAAAGAAAATAATGATGATTTATCAACCAAATAGTATGGCCATGACCTGAAAAATACTCATTTGAAGAAAATGAACAACATTTAAACAGTAAAAAATGAAAGACTATTTGGTGAAATTCATCTAAACCAACTAAATATATAGATTTCATTCTTAAATTAATTAAACTTACATAAACATTAATCAATAAACGTGTAGAAAAGAAAGTGTTAGCAAATGCATCCTAACACTCTCTTTTTTCCTTTTGGGTGGATGGAAGTAATCCAATTTCACAAACCAACCAACAAAATAACCATTTCTATGTACACAAGAAAACCAACAGCAAGGATATTGAACCAATACACCATTCTTTAAATAGTGCATTATGGAATTGGCTATCATCGTCATATTGGTTTCCCCATAGATAACCTTTCAAACTATTCTTGTGTTATTACGTGTGCTAACTCCATAGCCATACTTACAAAGTATGTTCTTTTCCATTGATGACATGTATGAGATATGCCCCACCAGCCCCTTCATACGCAATGGCAGGTTAAGGCTAGCTTCAAAAGTTGATTTATATTTAATTGGATTTTACATGTTGAATATCTAATGCCACAATCTAGAGCAAGGTACTTCCATCATTATTTTAAACTGATTCTTCAAAAAAGATGTTTACAAGATATGAAAGGTAGCAGAAACATGTCAGTTTCAAATAGTTAATTCAACAGATTTGCAGTAGCAACTAGTAATACAATAAATAGTCTATTGAATGAGATATCATCAAACGACTTATCTGCTTTATACTCAAATACCAGGATTTGTAATGCAATAATCATAATAGGGATTTGTGGACACAAAAAAGCATCGGACAATTTATTTGGTCCATTATCACTGAGCCACTGTAGAACTTAGGGAAGATTACAAACTTAGAAAGTCCTCTCATTCCTTCCATGGCTTCAAGACAACATTGTCTTCTCCAACAACTCCTGCAATTCCCCGTTCTTATATGCCTCTGCAGCCACACAAGAAAAAGTGAGAAGAGGGCAAGTATTGCCTAGAAATCTACTGATGATGTAACAACATGGTTTTATCTAGAGTGAAGAAAACAAAGCTAAAAACTGATTCTTAAGCAGTCAATTCTAACAGTAAACATATGAAAGCTGGAGGACCTGTTTGAAAAAGCAACAACTTTTAATTCTTTCAACTATTATAATTGATTGCAAGGAACTAAGATATGTATATGGTTAATAAATCATGTAACAAATAAAGATTAATATGCAGTGTACTCCAGCAATTTGTAGGCATCAATTTGGTAATAGCTGATAAAACAACGTCTTTGTCATTGGTATAATACAACTTTTATCATCATGTTACACATTTAAATCAACCTGTTCAGCTTTGGCATTTGTAATTTTCATTTAAACCAGTCACTTAATATGATTCATTTTCCTTTTTTTTCCAGTTCATGCTAGTGAATTTTCAACATCCAAAGTTGTAGTATAGGTTGATACTTGAATAATATTGAAAAAAACTAAGATGCAATTTCTGGTGTGATTTGGGTGTTGTTCTTCCATTAGAATGGGAGTTTTATCTTTGGTAACTTTTTAATGTAAACCTTTACAATGTAAGAGGTGAAACTTCAATTTTCATTGGAGAAAAACACCAAAAACATCTACGGAAATGCATCTAAGTTGTATGCAACAATATCTCCATCAACTTTAAGATGTTAATTACTAGAAGTAATTGGTCTAAACTACTGACATGTCTTCATCTAAAAACTTTGGCTTTTGCAACAGCCAGTTTGTCCCAATCATGTTTAAATCATTCCACTAGTGAGGCAAAATCAAATTATAAGCATCACAAAAACAAGGTAATGATGAGGCCGTTATAGTAGCAGACAACGACACACGACAAGGACAATTAGCTGTTAAACTGAAAACTTAAATCACATATTACATACCAACAGTGATATCACAGCCACCAAAAAACTCTCCATCTATGTACAGTTGAGGAAAGGTAGGCCAACTGGAGTACTCCTTCAGTCCTTGGCGTAACATGTCATTTTCAAGAATGTTTAAGGTTTCAAAAGGCACATTTAGAGACTTCAATATTTGCACCACTGTGTTTGAGAACCCACACTGTGGAAAGTCCTTGGTTCCCTTCATAAACAGGACTATTTTATTTGAAGCAATAACTGTATCCAGGGTAGACTTCAATTGAGGAGTCAACGCTGAAACAAACCAAAACCCAAAGATATAATTCTACCTTCTGAAATCGTTAAAAAAGAATACAATAGCTAAATGCAGTTCATAAGGGTCAGTACGATTCATTTTTCACTTTTTGGTCTTAAAATTGTTTTAACACAATTTCACACTATTCACTTATCCAGCAGTCAATTTCTGATCCATAATTGATTACGGTTTTTGAAAATAGTTTCCAAAACAAGCGTTTCAAAACCAAAAAAAAAAAAAACAATTGTAAGTTGTTTCCTCATTTTTCTTCTTCTGTTTTCATCTTGTTCAACCTCTGCATCAATTCCACACTCACATCTGTCTCTTGCGCCACCCACCACCAGCTGTCTACACAACCTAGTTGCATTTTGAAAACTCTAAGAAGTTTCCAAAATTAGAAATCAAACAAAACCTAAGTGTTTCCCCGTTTTCGAATCAGAACTGGAGTATCCCCATATTTAGTATTCATATTATCCAAACTTGTAGTGTGCAAATTAATAAGACAAAACACCAATTCTGATAGGAAAAAAATATAAAAAATTGTGAAGCAACTGCATATCTCCAAAAAAAATGACAAAGGGTACATATTTCATCACCCTTACTATCTTCAATTCATTGAATTGGAGCTATTCCCAAAAGGGGATTACGGTGAATTGTGAAAAGACTAAGCTTGCAATTCAAATGGGAACCTTAAAGATTGAAACTTTTGCGTGTTTAAATGAAAACCCATGAAAGGAAAGAGGAGTAGCAGTACCGGAGGCGCATCGAATGGTTGTGGAAGCGCGTTTGATTTTGGGTTGGAAATGGAGGTTGTGGGTGAAAACAAGAGGAGGAGAGGGTCGAAGAGACAGTGTTGAGGTTGTTACTGTTACTCCTCCAACACGGGAATGAAACGATGATGACGATGATGCTCTTGAGTGCAACTGCGGTGGCAAGGTCAAAGGCTTAGCACAGTAACACCACGACATTTTTTGCTTCTCCTTCCAAACAAAAACGCAACTCACACACCACACTCTGCTCCAGATATCTACTCACTTCCACCACACTTATAAATTTTCAATAATATAATATAATAAAATAATTAATTTTAACATAATGTGTTGATCCAATGGTAAGACACGATAAACTCATAAATTATGGTTTTTCCAATTTAATAGATAACTTTGCGTTTGATTTTGTTAATTATGTAATGTATTCTATCCCTACATAAAAATTAAACTAAAATTGATATAAAAATAATTAGGGACAACTATTTAAAAATTGAAATATAAATTACAAACAAATTCGTCATCGGTCCTCGATCTTAGACCAGCTACTACTCGGTTCTCGAATAGGGTAGAAGTCAGCTCGATCATGGACCTGGAGTCAAGGTAGCAGTGTTGGGCCTGTTTGAGCCTAATTTTCTAATGATATGTTAGAATTTAAATTCAAGTTGTATGTGCTTAAAGATAAAATATAAAGAGATATTTTATAAAGATATAAGATAAAATATAAAGAGATATTTTATCTGTTTGCTGCACGTAAAATACATGTTGATAGATGTGGCTAACCCTAAAAAGATAGGGAGGTGTATGTATAACAGAATGTGGCTTGCAGTTTAGCACCTAAAGGTCATTGGTGCATATGACAGGTGATTTTCTGTTAGATATATAAGATAATAAGCTTATTTTCAGTTAAGATTTGCTTATCTCAAGTGCAATAGTTGCATGTGCGGTTATAAAAAGGGGTTGAAACCCTAGGTGAAGGTACGCTTTTTCTACACACTACACTGAGAATTATTGTTACTTTTGTAAACTTTTACTGACTTGATCGTCGGAGTGTGATCGGTCGTTAGGGCGCCCTCTGTCTTAACAGGAACAACATCCAGACATTACAAAAAGCACGAGTTCCACTACGAGGCAGACGGAATCCAAGTTCGCTTGCATAAGTTTACTGGCAACCAAGTCAACCGGTAAGAACACAAATAAATAAATAAATAAAGTTGAAAAATGTTGAATATATAAAAATGCACGTGATTAATTCATGTAAATTTTTTCAAATGTATATTAAAGTAAATCATAATAATTAAGATGGTATAAAATATTTGTGTATATAAAATATTTGAGTCTCCCATGGCTTTCACCAAATAATTGAAGCAAAAGCCTGCATATAATTTATGGGATTTTGGTTACTGCACCTAACAAAATAAAATATTTGTTACTTTTTAAATAGGAATGGGTGAGTGAGGTCACAATGTATTTTAAATTTGGTATTTTTAATAATTTTTTAGATTAGATTTTTCCGAATAGCTTTCTGAAATAACTTTTTGAAATATTTTTCAGGGTTTTTGTTTTTAAGAATTTTATTTTTGAAATATGTTTCTGGATATTATTTATATTATGAATTTGTTTTGTTCGAATGGGATTTTAGTTTTTCAATTTTATTATGTAATTTCAGTTCTAGAATACATAAAATTTATTCTGAATTTTTTTCTAGAATGTGTTTTCAAATGTTTAATAGAACAATTTTGAAATTTCAAAAATTTATTAGGTCAAGTTTAAATAGGTTGGGTGCAAGAAGAAAAAACCTGATTTTTTTTATATAAATAAGCAATTAGTTCCTGCATTATATCACTAGACCCAATTGCAGTATGATAAGACAGAAATGCCTTTAAATAAAATGGAATACATGATACATTTCGGACCTTCATATTTCTGGATTTTTTTTTCCGATTCGTAATTAAGGCATGTTTGCACTGTGAAATATATTATTTCTTTTAGTATGAAATAATGATTATGTATATGCACTTCTGTTACTGGTTTAGTTACTATTGAGACAGAGAGTGAAGATTTGGAAACCAAAAACACAAATCCAAAACCATTAGGCCACAAAAAAATGATTGGAGGTTAGTGATTTATAACTATTTGCTTCCACTTACATCTAATATAATAAATCTAAAAAATAAATTGCAGTTAAGAAACTGAACAAAAAAAAGCTATCATTCTTCATCTGTTGAAATGTCAATTCCCATCAATGACAGGTTTTCACTTAGTAATTTGACATTCTTGAAATGTAGACCTCTGATGCCAACTTCGATTGCAGCATCCACATTTGTTTGCCTAAAACAATAATCATAAAAATCATGAAAACTTTAAAATAAATTAGTTCAAGAGTTTGCTGATTAGCCAATTCAAACTCTTCTAAACCACACGCACCTTGTTTACAAAAACCATCTACTTTGTGATTTTGTCACAGAACAAGACCAATTATGGAAGAGTGCCACTCTTTTCTTAAGACTCAAATAAAAAAGTTTAAATATGTTTTAGTGTGCTTAAAAAACTATTATTAGTCTCATATTTTAGTTATATTTTAAAATAGTCTATCACCACATAATTATAACATGACATGCACCTAACCCTGCCACTATAGAGTGTATTCTGAATTGATATGTGACATGGCATGACTATAGGATGAAAGGGACCATTTTATAACATTTTCAAATTTGTGATGAACAAAACCAAGAAGAAAAAATTACAAGACAAACCACAGTGAATCACATTAAAAACATATTTAGTCTTTCAAAAAAATCATTATGATTAAAAAAGAGACTGTGACCAGGGGGGGGAAAAGAAATAATCTACTGATGGGGTCACCAATGTCTGTGATACTGTGGCTTTGATTTTGATAAATGATTTAGTGTATAAAGAGAGTGGGAACCTGTCATCTACGAAGATACAATTTGTTGGATCAACATTAAGATGCCTCACAACTTCTTTATAGAATTCAGTATCAGGCTTCCTCTTTCCTGAAACACATTGTAAAAGGATAGTTTGAATGCATGCTTTAGCCCTCAATAACAAAAACAACAAAGCGAAATTGGAAAAAGTAGAATCAAGACTTTGTTTTGGTCCACCAAAATCTAGAAATTACTAAATGAAAAAGATGATCAATGTAAGAGGCATAAAAATAGAGAGGGAGAGAAAGTATGTGTATACCAAATGTGCATGAACAAAATGTCCATGATAAATATTTTGAGAGTTTTAACTTGTCTTCAATCAACTGATACCTACAATACAAAACATTCAGTAATATGCAATGAACACAAAATCACAAATCATAATAGAAAAAGCAAATGCATTACCATATAGGATAGTTTGTAAAAGCATGCATCTCATAGTTGTTTTTCTTTAAGGAAAGAAGCAACTGTTCGATGCCTTCTATGTAGGAATATCCACTTCTCATACAAGTTTTAAGGCCTGACAGAATATTAGAAACACACATGCAAGTCAATGTTCGCACCCAAAGTATACACCAATCTCTACTAGAAAGTGAAATGATACAGAACAAGGGAGGCTAACAACAATCATATACAATGGGGATTAAGTCATAAGACTAAAAAGTACAAGAAAAATGGTGTGAAATATATTATAAAAATTATGCATAGTGAAATTTAATTAAAAAATTTAAACTAGGAATTGGCAAAAGAATTTAACCATAAGTTTAACAAAATAAAATCATGAGTGGTATGTCACATTCTGGAGTATATATAATACTCAGAGTAGACCCAGGGATGAACCGTAGCCAATTGTCAACTCCTCTGTATCAGCTTGATCTTTAACTAAAAGTTCAAAATATGCAAGCTCTAATTTTCAAAGAAAAGAGAGAAACAATGATTTTTAATGTATTAAAATGACACAGATATATAGGGTATGATAACTTTATGTCTGCTTAATTCAAACATGATTAAGGTCTATTAGCAACAAAATCTTAGACCAACGCACCTTCTAAATCAAAATCCCTTCCATCCTTAAAAAATTTTCTTGCCAGCTCGATCTGGAAGAAAATGACATAGCTTGATAAGAAAACTGTTGTTGAAAGTAGACACTATCAAACCATTCTATGCAGAAATTCTAGTAAATTAGAAATTAATGAAGTGCAGTACAAGCAGTGTGGTTGGTTGGAGGAAATTGGAAAAGAGTGGTTTATAAGAGAAATGCTAGAAAGGTACTCCGGAATACACTCTTTGAACACACTCTCTAACTCAGACTGAAATTTATTGAATGTCTCAAGCTTGTGTTGATCTCAAGTCTTGTTTAATTAATCTTTTCTGATTTTATAGTTCAATATAAAATCTAAGCATTAGATGTGTGTGTGTGTTAGAGTGTGTATTGCAAACCCCTTTGTCTGCCTTTCTCTTGAACCAAAGCAGCAAGGGAACCTCAACTTCCCTCGTCCCTCTCCATTGAAACCATGGCATCCCTTCCCTCCCTCGAATCATATATTGTACAATTATCAAAATGACCTTTACCCAGAAATTTCTACATAAGATGTGAGGATAAGACAAGCATATAACAAGACTTACACATGATAGAAAGCTTGGTAAATCCATCAAACACCCCATGTGCAAGTAAACTCAAAATCCAAATCCCAATTCAATTTCTATCAAAAGCTTATACCTTTACATATAACAAGAAACAGAGTCCATGCTCCATACTTGGCAGCAATGAATTATCAAAGTTGGTTTTTTTACCTCATCAATGAGACCCTTTTCAAACTCAATCCAAGCAGTGGGGTGCTTGATATCTATGAGCTCCTTTAAAGGCATTCCGAAGAAGGCAGGGACATCTTGGTAGAAAGGGTCACGAACAAGGGTGTCCATGATATCAAATAGCAGAACAGGAAGCTTCCTTTCATTGGTGTTATTGGTCAATGCCATGGTAGTAATTGAATGTGATGATGAAGGTTTCAATCTGAATTTGAGACACAAAGGTCTTGTGGGTCTTGTTTGGAACAAACAACAGAAAGAGAATGAGGGTACTCCAACTCCTCCCATCAACACCATTTTCGTATCACTCTGTAACTCATTGTGTGTTGCTTTCAATTCCTTTTCTTCTCTTTAATATTCTCTCTGCTCTTCTTGACCATAAATAGCCACAAACTATATCAGTATTTTATTAAAATTTAATGACTTTATATTATGAGCAGAATAAAATCAGTGATATGGTTCTTAAATAGTTACGAATAATAACTTTATTATATGCATAGATGTGATGTCTTGTCGAAGCATAATTTATTTGGAATTGATTAATTTATAAATATATAAAATATTTTTTTTCATTTTATTAATTCATTTTAGTCTGTTTTAGTATTTGTTTTCTTTCTTGTTTTCCAAAAAAAATGTCTGATTTTTGTTTGGGTAAGCGTAAGATTTGGCATGTGGTGATTCAATAATAGAAGGACCATCATTGGCCAATAAATTTTCTATTAGTATTATTTTCTTGGTAAAATGATTGGTTGCAGTTTTATTTGATTCCCTTTTTGTCTTATTCTTTTCCCGTCGCATCTCCTCATTTTCTTACAAAATATATTTTGGAAACTAATTTTGAATTTTGGAGTAATTTATGGATTATGAATTTATTTTTTGAAATGTATTTTTCGGAAATTAGTTATGAAAATATTGAATAATTTTTGAAATTAAATTTTTGGAATGTATTAATTTTTAAAATTAATTTTTAGAATGTATTTACCACATTGCAGAAATAATTTTTATAAACTTAAATAAAAAAATACTTAATTTCAAAATATGTTAATTAAGACAATTTAGTTTTGTTTGGTATAAAAAAAATATTTTTTTTAAATTAATTTATATTTATTGATATTGTGAATAACTCAATCGTCAACACAAACTACGATACAATAATAGAGATGAAACCGTAAACAAAAATGGTAATAGATAAATGAAAAAAATAGTAACAAAGAATCACAATATGAAAAAAAGGAATAATATGATTTAATTAAAATGTTAACGGAATTCAATCTTAGTTATTTCAACCATCCTTAGATGCTCTTATTATTTACACAATACATTTGTTATAACTAAATTCTATGAAACGCGTCTAAAGATATAAAGAAGATACCTGGAAAATATTCTTCCTTATTAAACTGAAATTGTTACTTAAGGAGTTGCTCAAATATTAGGAAAAAGCTAAATAAAGACATTGATAAAAATGAATCAATTAAAATATATTTATTTTATTTTATCAAACTTGGACATTTTTTTACTTGTATTTGAATATGTGTGGAGTAATTTTGACAATGCATTTGTTGGAATTTTAGTTTTTCTAATGATGAGCACGAGGTACAAAGGTAAAGAACATGGAGCTTATGTACACGCTATGAAAGGTAGAACAGCAATAATACTGTATCTTTTAACATTCAGTGCACCAGCCTTTGGTATTGGGTATTGGTGACATCTTTGCATTTAAAGACTATATTTTACAATTTGAAGGACCAAGTAAATGAAAGGAAGATTGACAAATGTATTTTAAAACAGAAAAACAAAGTAACTCATATTATGAAGAAACCATTCAACATTGATGGGTTTATACTACTAAAAAATTGGGTGTTGAATCTGCTATACTGAATTAAGGGGGTGTTTGGAATTTAACCCAGGTTGAGTTTTAGTTGTAACTGTTTTATTTAGTGATTAATTAGTTAGAGATAATGATTCCAAAAAGATATAAATACATGTAGATATGCTGAACAATGAAGTGAGTAAAAGAAAATAAGTGGTGCGAAATTTTATTTTATTTTATTTTTCTTCTCTTCTTTTCTTTGTTATGCGTATGGGAAAACCTTGAGTGCAAAAAAACTCTAACGCTACTCAACTCAAGACATTGATAGGATAGATCGCATGAATTTTTTTAAACAAATTAGTAACAAAGTTTAACATTCAGTTTTTTTTTTATCGATAATACAAAACCTACTTTCAATTACTTCAACTTAAAAACAAATCTAAACCTAGAAGATATTTCTTAACATGAAATAGTACATGTAAACAACTACTTAAATTACGTTAACCAGTCTTCCAACACGATTTCAAATAATCCTGTTAAATTTGTCGCAAGTCACGTATTAAAGAGAGATGATACTTTGCATGCATGCAAAGTGAACAAAACTTCCAAAAAACTGTCCTACATATTATCAAACTAATTACATTACATTACATCAAATTGTTCATCAAATAAAAAAGTTAAAACACCCCAAAATATGTAGGAAATATAACACAGCCTTGTTGCCTTACAACAACTCAGAAGATGCTGCCCCCAAGGATCCCCCTTCATGTAGAATTATTGGCATGCAAAAGAATAAGTATTACAAATCAATTTCGTCAATAAATTCACAAATATAATTCATATATCATAGAGACGGGTTCTTGTAAAACTTGATCAGTGCCACCAAAAGAAAAGGGCAACTAGCACTAAGATTAACTCTTTCACGGTTCCTTTTGTTCCTTGGCATTGACAATTTGTATTACATGCCTGATGATGTTCGGTTTATCCGCTGAGCACCTAATTTTGGAGCAGCAGGTTTGGCTACCCTAACTCTGCTAGTGGATAACGGCTTGGCCTTGGTAGTGGGTGCTGGAGCAGCAATGGCCGCCCAAGGATCATCATCATCATCAGTTTGAGCTGTTTTCAAACTTAAAGGTCTTCCAGTTTTTGGAGCAGGAGCTGCTATAGATCCCCACAAATCATCATCCTCATCCTTGTTCAATTTTGGTGTAGTTTTGGATAGCAAATTTGAGGCTAGAATTTTAAAATAAAGAAATTAATACAGGAAAACACCTAAGGATTTTCCCGGAAATTGTCAAAACATTCATGTACAGATCCCAAGCCACATAAGACAGCTCACAGTGCATTTCTTAATGAGATAAATAATTTAATAGAAATGACAACCCATCATTCAGAGCAGAGTGCAAACTTGAATAAGGAATTCATACACTCATATCAATCACTTTATAGATCTTGTCATCATTTATAGACATAAAACACGAAACAGTTTTTCAACTCGTGGTTCTTATCATATAATTAGGAATATAACATGCAACAACATTTTTCCAAGTTGTCCTTTACAGGTTTGGCACAACCATAGATGATAACTTTCAATCAGCAATAAAAATTATTACTAGCAACTTGCAATCATGGAAATCCGTACCAAAATCCTAAAACAAATAAAAAAATACCTTGTTTTGTCTGTGAAATAGGTTGAGAAACAGGCCGCCTTTGAGCTGCTTGAATGTTTGCAAGAGCTGGAGCTGGCTTTGTCTCTTCAAGCGGTTCCAGTTCATCCCACCCATCCCTGTCACTTTCATGCTCGTCTTGAATTCCATTCTCAAGTTCCCCCCAGCCATCCGTTGATGTAGGAAATGTTGGGACAGGGTGTTCAGCCAAATCTGTTGAGGAGCTTACCCGAGCAGGTGCTGTTGATGGCGTCTCAATGCCTGAATTACCAAAAATAATAAATGAGATAAACATGGGTAAATGTTGTAAACACGTAGTCATGGAAGGAAGCTTCCATAATAAAGCAAAATGAATTAAGGCATCTTCAACAGGTAAGAAGCAGAATAAATAGCTTTGTATCTTCCTCAGTCTTTTTTCATGTTGGTTCCTTTCTTTCTCTTTATTCAACAGTTAAAAAAAATCACACAAATATCAAATCATATAAACTAGCTATAGTCAGGTGATTCGGGAAAGATCAATCCTCCAAAAGAAACAAGACATCGATTTAGTCAACCAAACAAGAAATGTGACAAAATTATCTGTTTGACTGTAAACACTGTTCATTCATCCTTTAACCGAGGGACTAATTGATATCACTTTCCTGTGATAAAGGAGCTAAATTCATGTTACTCTTAATTGAGTGACTAAATTAATATCAATTTTCTTTGGAGGACCAATTCTGTCACTTTCTATGTTCGATAGAGTAAGTTAAACTAAATTTTCTTTGGACGACCAAAATGATGTCACTCGTATTTTAAGGGTTTACATTTCCTGCAAGCCCTTTGTTAATGAAACTAGAGAAATTGACAGATAGTCCACACTGCATTTCATTGTTTCCTAAATTCTCTTGCATTTCAGTTAGTATTAGCCATACCTGTGGTACCATTAGAAGATGTTGAAGTGATTGCTGTCGAACTTGCAGAAGCAACTGGAACATGATCAGAAGGTTTACCCTTCAAGGTCAAAGAGCTCATAGCCCATCTGAAAGATGGCAAGGGTTAATAGGTATTGTGAGCAGTCGTGTATTATTAGATACAAGTGCAATAATAAATGTTACGTTGGTAGTTATGGGTAGAAGTTATGAACAGTAATGTATTGTTAGAAAACGTGATGGATAATAACTTATCCTGCTTTAACAGTACTATATTAGAATTAGAACTACCTTGATGACTGTTATGTATTCAGGTGCTCTGCCAGTAATATACTAATATGCCTCGTGAAATTGGTAGATGTACTAATAGTGGGTTCCTACCAATATAACTAAATTATATATTATGAATTTGCAATCAATTTATTGCTTCCCAGAATATAGACAATATCTCGTGTTTTAAGCTTGTCATTGAATTATGAATTGAAGAAAGGAATCGAGGGAAGAAAGACTTCCACTAATATTTTCTTCTTATTGAGATGAGCTAAAATTGCATAATAAACATGATACTCCAACACTTACGTATACTAATATTATACTTAGTTTTATAGAACAAATCCTGAAGATAAAACCCGAAGACAAGGATCCTAAAAAGATAAGATGATCTAAGATGTGATGTGATAAGATATTCTAAGACAAATCCAGATACTATTGGATACTTTTCAGATATTCTAACAATCATATTACAAATATTTGTTTGCAAGTATGAATATATGCCTCTGTATGACTATGCCATCAGTATGAAGCTAAATGCAAAACTTGTATTTAATCATCATCAGAGGCCCTCCTCATTTATCATGATCTTACATGTGGGGAATAAATTAAGATTTTAAAATTAGATTATAAATAACATTTTAATAAAGCTCTTTATAGTACAAATGTAATCAAGAAATAAGCTATAATTATGTACGTGAATCTTTAATTGGCATTGATGCTAAAAATAAAGGGTTAACTTGCATGTGTATTTGGGTTAGTTACTTTGGCTTTCGGTTTATGAATGAAAAATTCTTAGAGAAATTTTTAACATAAAAGCTATTTTTGAATGAAAAAATAGCTACTCTACACATACTAAGTACTAACACATTGAAATCTAAAATCATAAGTTGATATTAACTATCCATTTCTCTCCATTACTTAACATTTGAACTTTCAATCACACAAAGTTTGAACTGACTTACCCGAGCAAACTAGCATTTCCTGGAACAGATGAGCTTCCCACACTTGCAGCACCAGTGGTATCTGATGCATTTGTCTTTTAACAGAAAACATAACACCAGCATCACATTAGATTATCATCTTCAAAGACATTATTAGTCTATATGATGGTGATTTCTCAACAATAAAGTTTCCTTCTAATAGATCTTTTATTTAATTACAAAAAACAGAGGATCTCAGTAGTGGGATAAAATTATACTATAAGAGTGCAAAAGATAGACGTGTATTGATAAAAAAAATAGAAGTCACCCGCAAAAACATATAAATTCAGACTGCACACCTAATTTCTTCTATAAAAGATATACATTACATGCCGGCTGATTTGGGGACCATGATAAGAATCAGAATAACAGCCAAAAACAAATTCAGAGTATACCTTCTCATAATGTTGCTTGGCTATCTGCAAAAACTGATCAACCGCTTGAAATGCCTTAGTTCTAACATCACTGTTTAAACCATGACAAGAACATTGTGCAATCAATGTCTAAAAAATGACTAAATAATCAACAGTACAATAATGAAAATGATCTCCATAGAATCTAAACACAAGAACAAACAAACAAAACACCGCATCGCTCAGCACAAATATAAAAATAAATACAAAAGAAGATCCACTGAGTTTATCAATATATAATATAGGGAAAAAAAGGCATTTCAGAAGCAATGAATTACAATACCAAAAAGATGGATCAGCCTACTAAAAGTACTAATTATTTGGATAAATTAAGTCACTGGAATATTCATCACTTTCATATGGTAAAGGGGATATAAGAAATACAAGCTTATTGTGAGATATAACCTGTCAGGATCAATTGTGAGCACAACAACATTAGGAAGAATCCGGGTTGCAACTTCAGTGATGTCATAGTAGGAACTGGTGGCGCATAAAGCCATAATACCTGAATATTAAAAATTATGTAAAAAGCGAAGTGTAACAATGAAGAAGAGTTGTAGATAAAAGTGTAACACTCTGATACCTGCTCCTCTAGCAGGTGGAAAAGTATCACGCAATGCACGAACTGTAAATGCATTGATCAAAACTCTTTTTCTTGTCTGCAAAAATAGCTCCAAAGTTAATTCATCAAAGAAAAATATGCTATAACATTATAAAATAAAACAGAAAACTAAATTGAATTTCAGATAGCATTTGGAACATACTCCTTCGTTTAAGTAGCTTCCAATATTGCCTAATAATATGGTAGTGTTTGTTCTAATTGCCGGTTCTTCATCAACCTACAAAAAAAAGTGCAGGTGTTATATTTTTAGAAGTTGAAAATCATGAAGACATGAACATAAAGAAGCAAATAAGAGAAATAAAAATGTAAACTTCCCCCTAAATAAAATGCTTTTGTTCCTATCAAAATTGGCAGTCAGGTTATCAGTAAATTTTGAGATAAGAGAGGGGAAACTCGTACACTTCAAAAAAGGAGCTGCATCCTCATCAATAAATTATAAAATTCTAATGGGACACTTCACTCTTTTCTGTCAGCTATTGGTCTCACGTGTCCAAGTTTCTTAAACAGTCTAACAATTTTAAAAAAAAAACTAAAAGAAAATCCTTCTCGATTAATCACTGCTTTAGTTACAGACAAACATCTAGCCTTTTAATTCACTATACAGAGCTTGTTTAGGAAGTACCTGCAACTTTGACAAATACTTCAATAATGTCCCTGAGATGGTCCTTTGGGACAACTGCAATATGAAACAAACCACATTTTAAAGAACAATTGTCCAGAGAAGTCTCACCAAATAAATAAACGATAAGTTTGGGGAAGGAGGGAAATCTTATAAAGAAAAGAAACAGTAAAGATACAGGCAGCAAGCTATAAAGTACATGATATTTTAAGGGTTCATCAGACTTTAATGACTATTCAGTATTACAAATATAAATACCAATCTAAAGCAAACAATGCATCCCATTGAAGTACATTAAACATCATTTAAATCTTACCTTACAAACTGGTTTTGTGAAGTTCAGAGTTAGGCCTAAAACTCACTTTCTAAGATAAACCAATCTTACAATTACCATATCTGAGTCTCTTAGAAAACATTTATTAAAAAATTATATTTAAATAGATGGTAAAATAGACCATGGCAGAATAAAATGTCTGTGCTATTTTCCAAGCTCTGACACGACTTAGACCTCTGTTTTATTAGAAAAAGGCAATGGCTTACTGAACACAGATAATTTGGTAAGTCTCATCACACCCCTCAAACAAAAATTTCTCAATGTAAATTTCATGATTGTTGGGTCGAACATGATATACAAACACGTATGTGGCCTTCCAATAGGACCAGCAACACTTCTAAATTTTAAAATGAAACCAAGGGTAAAACCAGAGTCAATAATATTAATATATAACACACATACCTTTGGAGCCAGAATTAACATAGACTTCAGAGTCAGTTCCCTGAGAAAAGCAGATGTGTCCGAGAACCCAGTAGCAACATGAGGGTAAACCTAATTATGTGTCAATAATTATATGTTAGTATATCCTATGAAAAGGAATTGTCAAGAACAAAGGAGGTAGAGAAATTGTGTACATACTTGCTCATCAACAACTTGCGGTGATAAAGACTCTCCATATTGATCAATATGTTGGAGAAGGCCAACTCGAATGGCTCGATCATTGGAGGCAAAAAGTTTAACTATTGTAGGAAGTACCTAGATATGAATATAGAAATCCAATACAAGAATGGGGTTGAATCCTAATTAAAAAGTGCAAATAAACTTATGCATTGTAAAAGGGAAAAGATAATGGTTTCCATGAAAGTATGAAAATATTCTTTACCTTTACATTAAACTCCTCTGCTGAAAGCCAGGAACCCATTTTCAACAATGCAGTCAAAGCTGAGGCAGCAGCTGAACCAAATTCAAGGGCAGAAGCTAATAAAGGAAGTAACTGAAAATACAAAACATAAGAATCATAAATAATTAGATAATAAAAGTTTATCCGATTATAGTTTATTATTAGAAATTCAACAGAAATATACCTTCTTCAAAACTATCGGGCGAGGAAGTTGCTCAGCTAAATTTGGAAGCTTGCGGAAGAAGGTGTCTCTCTCCACACTATCTTTCAAACTGAGAATTTCCATGAAATGTATTGTGTCTACCAGCTTATTTTGAAAATATTCTGCATATCCATTATTGAAGAAACCAAAACTATATAAAAGATAGGATTTTAATAAAATCATATCACGAACCCAAGTTATGACAATCTCAAAACAAGAAAGGCAAACATTTAGATAGAATGAATTATACAGACTAATAATAAAGCAAATTTTCTTTGTTGTTTTGCTTGCAGGTGATCATTTTAGAACAAAAATCCCCATCAGGTGATAATTATCTCTGAAGTACTTCTATGTCTCTTGCTCCCCCTTTTCAACCATCTACTCTCCTCTTAGCTGCTTCTTGTGGCCTTCTTCGCACATGATCAAATCAACTTAACCAATTCATTGTCATCTCTCTTCAATTGACCCCACACCAGTATCTCTTGGTATATATAGTTTATACCTTGCCCTTTCTTATGTGGCCACACATCCTTCTTTACAATTCATTTTTCTACTTGCACCTTTTTATGTTGTTCCTTTAAACCCCAATATTCAATACCATAAAGTATAGTTGAATGCACAGCAATACAGATAAAACTTTCCTTTAAGCCTGGTAGGTAATTTGCAATCACAAATAACTCAAGCTGTGTTTCTCCATTTTGGTAACCCAGTTGTCTGTAACATCATCAATTTACCCGTCATTTTGTATTATTGGTTCCAAATATTTAAACTTAGAAACCCATAACAGGACATTTTCCCTCATTTCCACATGCAATTCATTTTTCTCTTATTTCTTGCTAAAATTGCAATTCATGTGTTCTATCTTACTGCTACTCAAACAAAAACCCTTCAGTTCCAAAGTATGTTTCCAAAAGTTTAGAGCTAACTTTTTTCCCTTGATTTCTCAATCAAAACTATATCATCCATAGAAAACATGCAATTAGGTATTAACTCTATTATATTCCTGGTAAGCATATCCGAGACTAGATTAAATAAGACTTAATTACATATTTTACCACCCAATTATCATCATCCTTTAGCGAATTTTATCACTCAAATAACTTTTTGTGCATTTTACCACCAAATTTTCTATTTCTCAACATTTTAGCACCCATTTTTTCGCATGTTGTACCATAAAATAAGGTAAACAAAAAATCATTACTTTTTTCTGATGTACAATCTCTCTTATACATGTATTCATGTATGTATAGGATCCTATGTAGCTTACAATATAAACCAAAAAATACATGAATGCTTCAAAGAAAGATGCAAAACTACTACAATATTAGGTGAACCATTTCCACATATGATTAATAATAAATACATCAAGGAGAACTCACCGCTGTTTTCTATAAGCTTTGATGTGTTTAATCTACGAGAGGGCAGGGAACTCAATAACCGTTGGTAATCTGGAAGCAGAGACTGTGAGACAAAAAAAAATAACATAGAAGTGAAAAATGAACTTTTCAAATAATAAAACATAAAAATCAACCAGCAAACATAAATAAGATATCCTTTAATTACTATATGCAGCCATAAAACCATGAAGGAGAAAAAAATGATGCTGCTGACCTTGGGGATGGAACCAGTGATGCGTAACTCCTCTGTCTTGCCCAACCTCAAACCAGAGAATACCTCATAGATTAAGCAGCCTATAAAATTATGATTTTTAAATATGTTAAGACATAGAAAGGAAAACAGACAGTAGACAAAATTGAGTGAACCTACAATATCACTCCAAATTTTCATAGTTTAAACTAAAATTACTCACTCTCCAAGAGAAAAGATTGGCAAGTTCTTCTAACACATGAAGACATTCTTAGTGATGTTTAAAGTGAAATAACTGATTTTACATAATTAGACATCAATCACAAAATACTTATGAAGTTTCGGAGAGAAACGTTGATATCCCCATGAAGACACATTTGAATGACCAAGGAGAAAGTTTATCTCGATGAGGTGAGGTTAAGTACAAAACATGTGGTACCAAAAACACGTAAAGTGGGGTATCCTATCATTAAAGACAGATGATGACATCTGGTTTAATATGATAACATGTTGTAAGGACAACATCCCCCCAAATATGGTGAGGAAGATGATTATGAAGTATCCAAGTAGTTACAATAAGATGTTTGTTTCTGCTCTCAATTACTCCATTTTTTTGAGGAGTATGAGGACACGAAGTTTTATGAAAAAACCATGAACTGCTAGAATTGGTTAAACAAATATTCATGAACGTTGTCACTACAAAAAACACTTATGGATATACCAAATTGTGGTTTGATTTCATAAAAAAAGTTTGAAATATAGAAAATACTTCTGATCGATTCTTCATCAACCAAATTCAAGTTCATTGAAAATAATCATCAATGAAGGTAATAAATATTTAAAACCAGAAGGGGTAATAGTATGAGAAGGACCCCAAATATCATAGTAAACTAAAGAAAAAGGTGATAAAGCTCGTTTATTAAGATTATCAAGGAAAACTAATGAATATGTTTTCCAAACTGACATGACTCAAAATTCAAAGTAGACAAATATTTTAAACTTTTTTGCAATTTTGTCAACCCAAGACATTCTAATTGTGCATGAATCATCATTAGTGATAGTCAATGCAAGGAAAGAGAAACATTAAGCTGAAACTGTGTAGTTTTTAGGCACCGGTGCTTTATTTATATTGAGAAAAAGGAACCAATAATAAATAGAGGAGATTTGACATCCTCTAATAACAAAGGTGACACATGAATAAAGAAAAACATTCCTATCAATATGTATATAATCTAGATATTTTTTATTATATAAGATCAGTTCCTCATTTCTATACTTACAAAATAAACATTGAAAAACTAGTTCTTTCTCTCTTAGTTTGATCCAATTCTCTTAGTTTCATTTGTTCTAGTCCCACATTATCCGTGTTATCTATTTTTCTATTTCATATTCCTAGATAATTTTAAACCGAACTATGTCTGATGACCCTAATTAAGCAGATTATTTTCACATGACCTTGTGTAACCAGTTCCTTCTTGTCTCGTTTTTAACTAGTTTCAAAATTTGAAAAACACCCCCTAGTGTAATTTCACAAACTGGAAAATAATTTTATTTAATACTCTCAGTAGAACTACCTAATTCTAAATGAGAACAAATTGTAAAATATATATTGGGAGTCATGTGATCAATTGACTAGTCTTGGCAGTTGGCAAGAGGAACTGAAACTTCACCCTAAGCTAGAAACTAAAGACACAGAAATAACAGTGTTCCTCCTCCTGTGTTCTATTCCTCCACTCCACCATATAAATCAATCTGCTATCACTATGAATTATTATCAAAAAGAACAGAAAAAAAAACATACCCATGCCCCAAGAATCAATTGCCCATGGAGGAGACTTCTTAATTGCATCCCAGTCTGATTTCGCCAACTCCATTGGTTTGTATTGTGATCCAACAAGCCATGCATATTGCTGAACAGGAAATATGAAAATTTGTGAGGGCAATATCTGGTCTCCCTATTCCATACCCTTTATTTCCAAATAAAGAAGTCCAGATGACAAGGGAGTATCGACAATATCAAATTTTTCACAAATCATATGAAAGTCTTAAAGTTAGAGATGACCAAAATGTGTGAACAGACTTAAGTCTTTAAAAGAGTTAGCATGACATGGCCGTATAAGTGTTAACATAAATTCAAATAGCAGTGCCAAACTAACAAGAAAACAATATATTGCAAACAGAAGCACGTATATACCAGCATTTGACCAGAAGATGTTTCATTACTCCCATCAAACTCAGATAGAACATCAAAAGCATGAAGCTTCCAGTCCAAAGTCGGTGTCACCACAACACTGGCCAAGCACACATTACCATGAACCTGCAACAGATAAAACTTGTCAATAAATGATTAAAAAAATGAGCCAAAAAAAAGAAAGTCATAAATACTCACAAGTTTACAATCATTATTCAAGAAGCTCACAGCTTTAGCTATTTGATGAAGACCCAAAGCATAATATTCATCCCTACATAGCCCAATAGCAGAAAAAGCAAAACAAGTGACTACCATCGATTCCTCAATTCATGGACTAAATGATACTTGAAAGTCACTCATACAAAGCAACAACAGAAAAGGATATCACACATCGTGTGCAATTTTTTAACCTTAGGCATGATATTAATAACTCAATTGATACATGAAAGTCACTAATAAAAATAAAAATAAAAAATAGACAACCGTAATAATCTATATACTAATGCTTTTACATTATTATCCAGTCATAATATGGTAAGTATGTTGATTTTTATAATAACTACCTTAAAGTCGTAGTATAAAAAATTCCACACTGACAATGCCTAGAAATTGAACTCAATACATCACGTTACGCGCAACTATAGAACTCCACACATGATTCTAAACCAACAATAACTCAATTGATACCTTTGTGTACCTTCAAGCCCTAACTCCTTGATTTTCTCAGATAGCGGCATCACAGGCTCAGTCACAATATATATAGTAACCTTCGGCGAACCTGCATCGTAAGTCTCAATCTCAGCGCTGTGAAGAAACGACAATATATTCGGATGCCTAACCTGAAAACCAGCACCACAAAGCACTGTCAAACCACGCAATCCACAAATCCAAGCAAAAAAAAACTTAAAAAATTCAAAAAATACGAAACTCACAGTTCGAAGACGCTTGACGCCGTTGCGCGCAGCAGCTAAGTGGCCGTCCTGAGCATTGGAGCCGGAGAGAGAGAAGACAGAGACAGGAGAACCGTCATCCTGAAATA
Source organism: Phaseolus vulgaris (assembly GCF_000499845.2). NCBI lineage: Eukaryota > Viridiplantae > Streptophyta > Magnoliopsida > Fabales > Fabaceae > Phaseolus > Phaseolus vulgaris. The sequence goes on along the minus strand of NC_023752.2, from coordinate 4,973,256 downwards.
GTGCCGTGGCAGTGTTAAACAAAGGAATAACCGAATAACGACACATGAAAGCATATTCAGTGTATGCCTAATAGAAACTCTTCGTTTCACTCTATCTCTCTCGCGTTATCGCGTCATACAAGCTATCTCTACAGGTGTAGATTAGATTTAGGTGTTCGTGAAACATATATCAGTGAATTGGAATGGAAATTGCGGAGATCACCTTGGAGGTGCCGCGAGAGTGAGTCCAGGAGCCCCAGGCGGAAGGGAAAGGTTCGGCGATGTTGTACGGGAGATCCTTGAGGCCGGTTCCAGATCCACCAACGACCTCTTTGAGGAATTTAAACATGGTGATCGGAATCGGCAATAGCGTGCGGTGGTAATGGCGGTGGAGGAGGAGAGGGAGAGAGCGGTAACCACCGAGGTGGATGGATCTGATCGAGTGTTGCGCGGTCCAGTGGTGCACGCGAGACCGTTAGGCAAGGTGAAACACACACCTGTTTTGTATTTGTGAAGCAGTGTTCATAGACTCCAATTTTCGGATTAATTTTGAGATTGGGGAATATACATTAAAATTACAGGATCTGGATGCAGGCTCACTCTCCACTACAGTAAAAGAGGAACTCATGCTACACACACAAGTCCTCTTGGAGACTTTTTTTTCTTTTTTGGTAAAGCAAGATTTTTATTTATCAAAGAGTAAAATATAATATATCATTATTTATTTAATAAAATCAATAACTTCTTTTTATTTTAAAACAATTAAATAACTTCTTCTTTTTTAATAATAATGACTATATAATTTTTTAATATTATTATTATAAAATTATATGTGTCACACATCTTATATGAATATAACTTCAAGTTTTTCATATGCTCGGTTATACTTACATGTTATATGTTATTATCATATAGAGATCTTGAAATTTGGATGAAGCACCATAATTAATAAATATATTTTAAATAATTAAATTAATTATTAAAGTACATTATAGATTGTGATGTTCTATTTGGAAAAATGATGATATTAAGAGTAAAATTAAGATAATCACTTGTTCAATAAGATACACATTTTTTTATGGATGAACACATAGGTATTGCAATGATTACATAATTTTTTAATATTATTGTTATAAAATTATATGTGTCACAACCACATCGAGAGATCGAGATCAGGAACATAACATCAAGTTTTTTCATATGCTCTAGCTATACTTGTATGTTGTAATATACAAGTTGATGTGTTTTTTTTCAAATATTGTAACAGAAATGTACTATTGACATTAATTTACGCTCAAAGTCATTATCTAGGATAAAGCACCCATGACTAACAAATATACTTTGAAGACATTAAATCAAAAATTAAAGGACATTCTAGATTGTGATAATATTAGAGGAGATTTTTTGTCCAAATGTGATCAGTTGTTCAATAAGTACAAAATCTCTTTTATCGAGTAACACTCAAATATTGCATTTATAATAAAACACATGATCATTACAATATCACAATTTTACAAAATATCTAACGCGCATTGAAGATGAAATTGAACCTACAAATCTTGATGGCATGGTAAAAATACCACGTGAACTTGTAATATTATAGGAAGGAGAGAATTCATATAAAAACTTGTACAACAAATATCTCCTCAATTGAAATCTCATAAATAAGATTCATCTAATGTGGTTCAAAGAACTATGTTGACTCCAACAAATAAAGATGTTAAATGTTGAAAAACTTAATGACATAATCATCCCTAATTCTTCATGTGAACAACATAATGTATTTATTGTTATTTAATAAGATTGAGAAAGACGCACATAATTTATACCAATATAACAACAAGAAACCCTTTAAAGAAACCTTAAAGAGTATATCTTTTTATTCATATTTTATATTTCAATATTTGATAAATTGATAAAAAAAATAATGTAAAAACACTTTAATCGATTAAAGAAAAAAAATGTATAAATTATCTTAATTTCAATTCATTGGGAATGAAATAAGAGAACAAAAGAAACTTTATTTACATTTTATTTTTAACATATTAATGTTTCATCTTGAGTTTAACATCATCATACTTCAATTTTTATTGTTAACTTTGTATAGATTTTATCTTAAAAATTTAATTTCAATAAAGGAATGTGAATTTTTCTTTAGTGTAACAAAAAAAAATATTATTAAAATTAGTTTCTGAAGTTTATTCAAATGTATTCGTAATATTATATCAAAATATTTCAAAAATACAACACACACAAGTGTATTCACTTATTTACAATTATTACATAATTTTCAAGTATTTTTAATATTTTTTCACGTGTGTTCTTATTTTTTAAATTATTATAGTAGTAATTTGTATCTTATTTTTATAATTATTATAGTAGTCATTTGTTAAGAGTGACGAAACAACGATATTTTAGTCTAAATATAGCAATAATTTGTATTTCATGTGCTCCTCAATTAGATTTATTAACCTTAAACATGAATAAATATGCAATGAAATTAAATAACAAACTTGTTTTTCAATTCAATTTGATTTTAGGAAAAATAGAGGATGTACTAGTAGTATAAACATAACTTTATTATCAATTAATAAAAAATGAGTGTTTATGTTAAGTTTTGCTGACTTTTATAACAATTACTTTAAAAATTACAAAAACAATAATTTGCAAAAATCAATAAAATAATTATTTGTATTTGGGTGACGATATAAAAGTATTTTACATTAGTTTTATATTGATAATGCATAAGCATAAAACTCTTTGCTTTATTGGTGCCTTACTATTTTTATTCTATAGGGATGTAAAGAGAAGAGAAAATGTAGAGATTGAGGTATTAGAAAACCTAAAAACAGTGAAAGTTTGGACAATCAATTAAGGAAAGTATAACTAATTATTTTAATAATCATATTATTAATATAATTTAGTATATTATAATAAAAAACAATGAAAATAATAAAATAATTAAGAAAAAAAACATATTTCATATTTTGTAAATATATGTTTTATATTATAAAAAATAAATAATAAAAATAGTAAAATAGTAAATAAAATAAAATTAATTAAGGTAAATTTTGATATCTTACAAGTAATTTATTTTAATATATTTTTGTTTGTTTGTTGAAGTTGTGTAATATTTTTTTTATTTTAATTTACATTTTTTTACATTAAATTATTTTTAAAACTGTATTGGTAGGGTCCGCACGACCGAGATCATGTCTCGGTCCCATCAATGGATCGACCAACACCATAAATCCAATTATGTTTAAGCAGAGTTAGTGATGCTAATCAACAATCAAGAGCCACTACTAAACATGACCCAAACTCTCTAACTTGACCCAATAAGAAAGGCCTACCATAATAATATAAATAGCACATATTATAAGAACCAAGTACATCATTATACAATACTAAATATGACTTGAGCGTTGGAGTGCCTTTTACAGGTACCATCCGAGTCTAGACTACGTGAAGGCTGAGGAGTGGAACGAGTAGAGGAGAGGAATGAGCTTGCAAGGAGAGGAACTGAAGTGCAAATCGACTGACCGACCAAGGAAGTAGAAAAGTAGTTTCAATCGTTCTCTGGGTCTCAACCCTATTTGAGAACAATTGGAGCCCATCGTGGGGCCGAGAGAATTCGTGTGAAGAGGAAAGTAGATGGTATCAACCCAAAGTATGGCGAGAGAGAGGAAGTCCGAAGCTGAGCAGATGGCATTGTTGATGTCTCTACAAAGAGAGATGGCTGAGATGAAGAGAAGGAATGAGGAGACCGCTCAAAAGAATGATGATGAGATTCTAGCTCTTCGAAAGGAGAATGAAGAGATGAGAAGGAAGCTTGGGGAAGGGGGATCGTCTGTTGGACCGACCAACCTTGTCAATAGGTTGTTCACCGACCCCAAGACTGTTAAGGAGCCAAATGATAGGGCTCACACCCAGGAGGTCTACGGTGAGTCCTATCCTAACAAATTTCCCCCCACGACCGATACCTTGGACTCGGTCCACCGACATCCTTTTATCAATTCCATAATCGGAGTACCACTGCCAAACAAGTGGAAGGGCTTCAATAGAGATCGTTGCGATGGCATGACCAATCTAGACGAGCACATGGACGCATCTACCACGCACATGAGCCTCTATACCTCGGATGATGTGGTCCTATGTCGGGTGTGTCCCCACATCGCTGAAGGGAGGAGCCCTGAGTTGGTTCACGAAACTTCCTTCCAACTCCATTGATAGCATCGCAACGCTGGTGTCTAAGTTTGAGACAAAGTTTGCCACCAGCCAACCGTACTACCTTACCTCTATCGCCTTGGTTGGTATCCGCCAAGAGAAAGGGGAGCCCCTAAGGAAGTTCATTGACAGGTTTGGAAAAGTAGCTATGAGTATTCGAAACTTGAGCCTGAAAGTGGTCATGCACCACATGCTAACGACATTGCGACCGAGATCGTTTGCTGACAATCTATGCATGCAACCTACCGCCAACTTAGATGAGCTTAGGCGAAGAGCCGCCAAGTTCATGCAGCTAGAGGAACTCAGAGAGTTCTACAATCAGGCTCGAGCCGAGGCTAGTGGAGAAAAAGAAAAGGAAGAGAAGGAACGCCAATGCCAATCAGTTTCTGATCGGGGAGATAAATGCATAGACAATCAGGGGGAGCTGGTTGACAAGGTATACCCCCTGACTACCGATAAGGGGAGGATCTTAGACAAAGTCCTAAGTGCCAAACTCATTCCACCACCGAGAAAGGCTGCTAGTCCCGATAATGTCGACCAACTCCATAGGTATCGACATCATCAGAACAATGAGCACACTATCGAGGAATGTCAAACCCAGGATAAGATTGAGGAAGTTATCCAAGTCGAACATCATAAAGGGAGTGAGTTACAAAGTTGTCCTACTAAGGAAATATTGAATTTTTTTATTTATTTTTATTGTAAAGATGAAGTAGAATAAATATATAAGATGAATACCTTAGATTCTTAAGAAATATACTCCTTGAACCGCCTAGACGATAAAATCAATAAATTTTATTTTGAAAAACAATGGTTTGTAATTATTATATTTTGTAAAGCTCATGTGTATGTACATATAAATACAGGGAAATTAATTTATGCTTCAGTGGGGTGTTACAACTAGTATAGTCAAACAAATGAAATACACAATCTTAGAACATTTTCATACGTGAGGTCGGATAGCAATGATAAATACAATATAAACATATATGTTAACATAGACTTCAAATTATTTTAATAAAAATTATACTCACTTATATATCATAACTATTTCTTATCTCCAAATAAAACATAATTCTTATTTTATATATCAGGAAGTCAAATGAACTTTCCACTAATAATAGACTACAATAAACTTACAATACTTGATTTTTTTTATCATTAAGGTTCTTCCAGTAACTATGTAATCTCATGGTGTTGGAAATACATATCCTAAAAATATTAAGAAGAAATTTCCTCAATTACTTGAATACATTGACTTGGTCAAAGTAGTTTAAACATGTAAATGTAGATCCAAACACAATTAAGACATAATTTTGTTGGACCAAAAAAAAAAGTGCGAAAGAAGTTCCACTTGTAAAAATCCTTTCTTGTAGAGGCGAAAGAGAGTGTAAAGTTGCGTGTGTGGAATTGGGAGGGTGAGTGAGTGGGACATAGATCATAGCCCATACGTCCATTCTTAGCGTTGTTTTGTCTTCTTCCCTTTCCAATCCCAATCCAGGGTAAGCCTAAACTAAACCAAACTCTGTCGATACTTTGCTACAATTAGAGAGAAACAAAGACAAAGAAACAGAATCAGGTCTTCCCCAACCCCCAAGCAACAACAAAACTCTTTCTTCTTTGCAAAATCAACCACCACCGGCCATTTCCATTTTACCATCATTGCACTTAGAAAGAAAAGTATAAACCCCATATGAATCACATGCCAAATCTCATAACACAACCCCACTTATATTAATTCTTCTCCTTTTTTCTTTTTTTTCTTTCTTCATTCCTCATTACAATGGTTTCCCTGTCAACCACCACTCCCTTTTTCCCCTTCACTGCACAAAGCGCTTCCACCGGAATCCCTCCTCCCAATTCCTTCCGTTACAGCAAGCAACGTGTTAGGGATCACAGGAAGGTTGTCTGCGCCTGCATCGCACCTCCGCAGAACTTCAAGAGCCAGGACTCTTCCCCTATTAATTTCAATGTAAATGTCTATAAGTTGATTTCGCTTTTTTGCTTCACTAATCAGATTTTGTTGTTGGGGTTGGTGTTAAGTGAGTTTGGGGTTCTGGGTAATCAGAAAGTTTTGTTTTTTTTCTTTCTTTCTATGGTATCTGGCTGACATCAAGGTTGTTGTCAGGGTTTGCACAATTCAGAACAGATGAGCGCGGCGCGGGATCGCGATGATGATTCTGATGTTCTTATTGAGTGTAGAGATGTGTACAAATCTTTTGGGGAAAAGAAAATCTTAAATGGTGTCAGCTTCAAGGTGAGGGATTGTGTACTTGACAATGGTTTTTGGTTCGATACACTTTTCTATGCACTTGTAGGAAAGGAAAATAAGAAAGTAGATGAATTGAGCTTTTTCCTTGACTTAAAATCAATTTAAGCACTTAATTTTCATAGAAACTCTCTCTTGTAACTTCCGTGAAAGGTAAAGTAGATAAGTTAATTATAATTTATGAGAGAAACTAAATTCATTTTATCTTTTTATTGTTTTCTCTTATGAATGATTATATAGAAATTTATCCAAACATGTCCATATCCTTGTATTTGGTTTGCCTCTTTCATTGTTTTCTATCGAGTGTGTTATCTAGCACGAAGCAATAAAGTAGTGAATGCTTACAACAATGACAACCATGTCTTGACCCTTGTGTGAGGTTTGTAACACGGAACGAACGACTTTGTTGAGTTCCATTAGAACCCAGTTTTTTGATTAATTCATTTAGGGAAAGAAGTGTGTTAAATGAAAACTAGTTGTCAATAGGGTCGTCTTAAAAAAATTTGGAGGCTATGTTCTAATCAGGAAAATTAGGTCCCTCCATATTTGAGATGCAAAAATACAAAATAAAAGTCTGGTGCAAATTTGGGAGCTTTTAAAAATATGGAATCTCTCAATAAATGAGGGTCTGCTTGCACAGGTTGTTTTAGGGCCTAATTGTCAGTAAGAGTAGGGGAGATCTAGTTGACTTGGAGTTTGCTAAAAAAAAATTATGTTTTTTATGTAATGAAAAGATCAGGCATGGTGAAGCTGTTGGAATAATTGGTCCCTCTGGGACTGGTAAATCTACAGTTTTGAAGATTATTGCAGGACTTCTCGCTCCGGACAGGGTAAGTTTCTGATTTGGGATTTTGGTTATTTGATTTTAGTTTCATTCAAATGAGTTCATTTCTTGATTGCCATCACTGTCAAATTAACAGGGGGAAGTTTACATTCGAGGAAAAAAGAGGGTTGGTTTAGTAAGCGATGATGACATATCTGGTCTTCGGATTGGATTAGTAAGTTTCAGAGTAATATGCAATATGCTAATTCTTGGGCGCTATCATGCTTCCACTGTAATTTTGTATTTTTAATGCTAAACAGGTTTTCCAAAGTGCCGCACTCTTTGATTCCATGAGTGTTCGTGAAAATGTTGGTTTTCTCTTGTAAGACAAATTTTCCTTTTAAACTTCAGTTCATTTTTTATATTGTCGTCTAAAATGTGATAAAACTGTTTGATTAAATAGTTTTTTAATCTTCTATTCTTCTAAGATTATTTTATTTGTTTTGTTTCTGACCTATTTAATTGTTCAGGGATGAACACTCGAGCATGTCTAAGGACCAGATATCAGAGCTTGTCAAGGAAACCTTGGCTGCAGTTGGATTGAAGGTATGCATGTGGTTCATAACCGTTAACACGAGGCAGAAAGGGTAGCAGTAGTAGCATACATTTCCTTTCTGCCACTGAGAAAGTTGCTCCATACTACTGGATTGCTGTTAACATACTGCTTTCTTCCATTTTTGTTGCATAGCCATTATGTTTTACAAAAGACTAACACTTCTCATACCTTTTTTATAGGGAGTTGAAGATCGGTTGCCTTCTGAGTTATCAGGTGGGATGAAAAAGCGAGTTGCTTTAGCTCGATCTATTATATGCGACACCACAAAGGAATCAATTGAACCAGAGGTGTGTTAGCTTTCCATTTCTATGTTAAGTAGTTATTAATGTTAGAAATTTTTACTACCAGAGAAGAGTGTCTTGGAACTTTTATTCTTGGGTCCTTATGTTTCAAGCATAAGTCAGTCATTAGTTTCAAGCAGTGTTACACAGGAGGGGGCTGGATATTTCTAGGAACTCCTAGGCTAGATCATGTGAGAAATGAGTGAAGGGTAGAAGAGGGTTTTGAATTGTGACAACCTTGGCTATATAGCAAGGAGGGGTAGGGATTGGTTAGAACTAGAAGCAATTCAAGCAAAGTAAAGAGAGAGAAAGGTAGGGTCCAGGACATCCAGTTGTTGAGTAGTTTGGGACCTTTGAGCCAGGAGGTGCAGACGTCGAAGTTATGTAGTACTTGTATCTTGTTTTACTATTTTGTGATCGAGCATATTGCACCTAGATCTTGCTCTTAGACAGTACTTGTAGTTATTTTGGCCAGGAGACAATCTTATCTATATATTGCACTTGAAACTATTTCCTAATCACCTATTTTCAAAATTTTAATATTAGTTTGTCTGTGGCAATCATTACATCAAAAGGTGAAACGAAGATAAATAATGATAACCTTACACTGAGTTTCATACGAAAACCTGCCGCTTTGTGTTAGTTACTACAGGAAAAAAGAGCTATAGTTGATGGCTCAAGTTATCTGTATAGTCACATAACTTTCCAACAATGGAGATTATATTTTGGAATCTAACACGATGTAGCATTTACTGTTTTTCAATCAACATGTGCCCTCCTCTTCTGCCTCTTCTGTTTATAAAATATACACATTTTCACTTCTGTGTAGGTGCTTTTATACGACGAACCAACTGCTGGACTTGATCCTATTGCATCTACTGTTGTTGAGGATCTGATTCGCTCAGTGCACATAAAAGGACGAGATGCTCGTGGAAAACCTGGGAATATTACATCTTATGTAGTTGTTACTCACCAACATAGTACCATTAAAAGAGCCATTGATAGGTGATAATCTTTTTTCATAATGATTGGATGTTTTCCTGTCCCCTTAAGCCTCTTAATTTGCCCAGAATTCATGTACCTAATTTGCCAAGTTACTTCATAAATACAGATTGTTGTTTCTACACAAGGGAACGATTGTTTGGGAAGGAATGACTCAAGAGTTTACAACTACAACAAATCCAATTGTTCAGCAGGTTAGTTGTTTTGCTTTAAGAGTTAACAAGGATTTGTTTCTGAAATCTTTTACTGTGGGACCTCAATTTCTTAATATAGGGATGGTATATTAATATAACATGTAGAAAGGTTTATACAAAAGGAAGTACTACTTTTCTGTTCAAACTTCAAATGTATTGTCCATGAGAGAATGCACCTCGGTTCACATTATTTCAAGATCTTGCTTCTTTACACAAGTCTGCCTTGATTGGGTTCCTTGCTTCCGTTTCTTTTATTTGAAACACTTGCGAAGGAGGCTAGTATTTTTCATTTGAAACACTGTCCCTAGAGGAACCAAAATTGAAATTGTTCTCGATGTGAATGATTTCAGTAAAGAGAGATTGCCATTATTATTCATGTATGTAAGAATTTATTTATGATGACAATGACTAATTTTTCTTTATTTTAATAATGTCCAAGAAGTATGTTTTTAATTTGTATTACAGAATTGTGAGTATACAATAATCATATCTTATGAATTTTATACGTTTCTTTTCTAAACATTTATTACCCGTACCATATCCTAAATATTTTGAGAATAATCGCACTGTTGTTTGGTATCATATCCGATAAACATAGTATCTGTGTGCATGATTGTTTATTACAAATTCAATCATCACTAAATAATAATGTCAATAATGATCTTTTGTTGTTGTGGCAGTTTGCATCCGGGAGCCTAGATGGTCCTATCAGATATTAGAACAGTACTGAAATTGTAAAGTAGATAACATGGATTATGGCTGGTTTTGGCTACCCTGGAATGTGCAGATACGAATGGACAATAAACTGGTTGCAGCAAGGATTAACGAACTTGACAGGGTTTTGGTATTAAAAATTCCAATTTGACTTCTATAGCATTGGCTACTGCATTGGATTAGAGGCCGGCAATGAGAATTTTTCCTTTTTTTATGGTTAGAGGACAGCTTATTATTACTGTTACTGATGACTAAATTCATTGGCAATAGAAGGTGCTTTGCATGCACCAGATGATAGAAAAGATTGGTGGAACAGATGTATTTAGTTCTACGTGGAGAATTTGATATGCTAGATTATGTTTTTGTAAGCAATTCATTACAATCAATAAATCTGCTTCATGATTTTGGATTTCCATAGTCCAAGCCCTCCCATAATCATATCAGTATCAGTGTTTTGCTATCAAATATCGTGAACGTGTACGTTTTATCAAATATTCTTAACACTTCATCCAGTCATTTTAACTAACAACTAAGTTTTAAATAATTCTTATACTTTTCATGCAAAATTTTTATTTTCATCAACTACTTTCAATTTTACTTAGCTAATGTCTCGGAACACTCTTAGCATTCTCCAATATGTAAGATCAAACGGTTCGAGTTTGTAATGAATGATAAAAAAAATAAAGTTGATCACTTACGATGAAGGTGTGATGCTTCTAATAAAAATCTTAAATATATGAAAATCTGCTCCATTTATCTTGTCTTCACTATACTTCATAAACTCGCGATTTCAAGGCAAAACACCTACGAGGAAAAATTAGGTTCCCCAAGCCAAGAAAAGAGCTAGGTTAATCTAGAATGATACAAGTTATCTTTAACTAAACATTCTTGCAAATCTGCAATTTGATGACCAAGATCAAAATTTCACCATAACTAGAACAAATCAGTGTGTTTCCTGCAGCTGACCACATTGATTATGAATATTGGATGCGGTATTAAATCAATTCCAGTAAAATAGAAGAACAGCCAACAAAATGATGAGGGATTTATCTCTGCTCAGATCGCATTTTCACCACAACCATCCATTCTTTTTCTGGCTGAAAGATGCAGGACTAGTCTTCATTCAGTTGGATAAAGCCGGTTGCCGGTGTTATGAGTGTTCTTTCAACCTTTTGTAACCCATCATAACATTTTGATCCTGTTTCTGAGACACTTGTTCATTAATCATGAGATAACACTGGTGAAGTTGATGGCCAGATAGTATGCTAGTCACATAAAATGTATGTTCACTTGAAACTGAGAAGAAAGCTACCAAATTAGAAATTGGGATTTACAGGAGATTTGTAACTGTCCCTGTCACAAAAATCAAATCAAACTTTGGTTTGAAGAATGTAATTTCTTGCCCTTGCTGAACAGAAGAGAACAACAACACCGAAATCAAAACTAACAAAGGCACTGATAAAGAAAATCCCCAGAGATATTGGTCCCTCCATCCTATCTTCCCTGAAAGAACTTCCTTGCACAGATTGAGTCCTTCCATCATCACATACTCCACTGGAAGATTCCATGCACAGATCCGGATTTCCAGCAAATGCACCAGGAAATCTCCCATATCCTTGCTTCTGGGGAACATACCCAGAAAAACAGTTGTAAGACAGATTCAAAATGGACAGATCTTGAAGGCTAGAAATGTTTCCTGGGATATGTCCTGACAAGGAATTATTTGACAAATCTAAGGCTTTCAAACTCTGCATTTTCTGCAGACCTGGAAGCTGTCCATAGAGAAAGTTGCATGACAAATTCAGATATTCTAGACCAGCTAGACCAAATAAGCCCCTTGGAATCTCTCCGTGGAGCAAGTTGCTGGATAGATCGATTCCAATCATTGAGGATAGATCATAAGTAAAACTGAGTTGATTGCTATCAGAAACAACAGCTGAAACTCTCAGTTGAACATTTCTTGCTGCAACCAATGGCTCTTTAACAGTGACATTCCTATCGTTAAATATCAAGCCACCCTTCAAATTAATATCAGGGATGAAGCCAGAAAACTTGTTATGTGAGAAATCCATTGTTTCTATTGCGTCAAATGTGAACAACCAACTAGGCAAATTTCCACTGAACTTATTCTGAGCAAGGGACAAATACCTGAGGTTTGACCATTTCGTTATTGCATCATTCAAGGATCCAGAAAGCTCATTGGAACTAAAATCTACAATCTCGAGAGATTTACATCCAGCCAGAGTGAGTGGGATAGCCCCGGAAAACCTGTTGTTGCTTATATCCAGTATCCTCAAGATATCCAATGCATCAAACTCCGGTTGAATTACACCAGAAAGATTGTTGTTATTCAGTATTAGAGCATACAGCTGAAAGCACCCAACAATGCTGAATGGAATGGTACCAGACAAAGAGTTGTGTGAGAGATCAATGACCTGAAGATAGGTCAAATTTCCAATTCTGGCAGGAATTTCTCCAGAGAGAAGATTGTGAGAGAGAAACAAGGCCTGCAAACTTTTCAACTCAGTAATTTTCACAGGAATTTCACCAGAGAATTGATTGTGAGAAAGGTCAAGAAGAACAAGGCCAAGTTTCTCGGTAGTCTCAGCAATTTTACTGGGAATAGGACCAGAAAAATCATTATAACTCAAGTCCAAAACAAGAAGTTTCTCTGAAAACACAAGCCTAGGATATATTCTATACCTCAAATGGTTCCCTGACAGGTTCAAATGAGTTAAAGCTTGCAAGGAAGCAATACAAGCAGGCAGTCCCCCCACAATAGAATTGTTAGACAAATTCAACACAGTTAGAGACTGAACTGAAGCTGAAAAGCAAGGCAAAGTACCAGCAAACTGATTGGAAGCAAGATTGAGCAAAATCAGAGGCTGCTGAAAACCAACCAGATTACCAGACAAGAGATTGTTCTCAAGGTCCAAATACTTGAGGGACTTCAAGTAAAGCAAACTCTCAGGTATGTCCCCACTGAATGAACAGACACCAAGATGTAGCCTTTCCAGATTTGTGGAGAAGTTTCCAATCCAAGCAGGCAGTGGACCACCCAAACCAGGGTTCCCGCTCAAAACAAGCTCAGTGAGGTGCCTGAGCCTCATGAAAGAGTCTGGTATCCCACCGTGAAACCTGTTATGGCTGAGATCAATAGCTCTTAGGTTGAGCAAATTTCCAAAACATTCAGGAAGGAGGGAAGTGAAGTTATTGTGGGACAACCCCACCTTGCTGAGGTATGAAAGCTGGCACAAACTGGGGTGGATTTGGCCTGACAGGTTCATACTAGTTAGGTTGATGGAAAGCACCCTCCCAGTTCTGTTGTCACAGGTGATTCCACTCCATGAAGTGCAGTTGGAGCCTGCCCAGTTGGACAAACTCTGGTAGGGGTCTTGCAGCCTTGACCTGAACAGAAGAAGAGAGGCTCTGTCTTGTAGGTGAACATCAATTGAGAGTGAAGGGATTGCACAGAGAAGAATCACAGAGAGGAGAGTGAAGGGGTGCCATAAACAGTGGAGGGGTGTGGTGTGTGCCATCACCATCAACGTGAGAGTAAAGGTGCAATTTTGAGGAAGGGGAAGAAGAGTTTGAAGCAAAAAGGGAACTGGGGGTTGAGGATTTGAAGATTAGAATGAAAACATGATGAAATGGACAGAAGGAGAGAAAGAAGAGAAGGGAAAGAGGAACATAGTCTTACACATTGGTCTTAGGTTGGTTGGTTGTGTTGTGTCACGCTGATAAAGTGAGAGTGTAACAGGTAAAAGGAGGAGGGTTTAGGTTAGATGAACAAAATAAAGTGGCTTTGTTGTGCTTCTTAGTTCTCTCTCTTTACCTCTTTCTCTCTGTTGCATTACACTTTATCCCTTTTTTAAGTTTCTCTTGTTGTTGTGTTGTGTCCCAGAAAAAAGCTTTGTTCTTCGTATATTTTTTTATAAAGGTTGGAAAATAATACTAAGGTACAGATTCCACTCTTCATCTCTCTCTCTCTCTCTCTCACTGCATGGCCATGTCAAAATAATCGCATGCTCCAGTTATCTAAAAATTCATTAATAATATACAATTTATTATAACAATAAATAGTGTCAATGATTTTTAAAAATATATATTTTTGAGATGATTAATTTTCTTTGAATATTAAAACATACTTTTATGTAATATATATATATATATGATGTGAAATGAGAGTTTATTATAATAATAATGAATAAATTTTTAAATGCATCCACATAACTTGTTTTTAAAATTCTATCTTTTTACTAATATTAAAAAAAATAGACAAAAAAACTTATTTCTTTGAGAAATTGTGTGAAATTTGAAATTTTCACTTATCCCTTATAAATAGTCACTTAATATATTTCAGAAAAATGTGTCTTAATTTTTATTTTTTTTCCAAAATTTGAAAAAATATAAATTTAATCTTTTATCCAGCTATAAAAATATTAAATACTAAATATTAAATATAATATAAAAATAGTTAATAGTTTTAAAATTGAAAAATCAAAACAATTTGTTTTGACAAAAAATATAAGGACTAAAATATATTTTTATAGAATTGTACTTTTAAATTCATAGAAATATACAGTTATGTATTGAAAAGGTCTATAAATCCATCTAAAATATAAAAATGTGTTATTATTATTAAATCAGTATTTAGATATGCCCAAACTCATATAATTACTCATCTAAATAATTATATCAAAATCTTTCAATTTATCTAAATATCATTTGAGAGAGAAAATCATTCTAAACAAAATAAAATAATTTTACATTGTCATTTAATAACATATTATTATGCATAATAATTTATTTAATTTTTATGATAATTATTTTAAAAATGATACTATAAGTTATTTATAATTAAATAGAAGTGTAAACTCGTATAATTAAACTTGTATATTATTGCTTTTTTAAATATGATCATAATTTGATAGATAGAATCATCAGATTTTAACTTTTAAATGTTAATTTTTTTACAAAAATTATTAGTTTTTTGTTTAATTAAATACATGCATACTTTCAAACAAATTTTAACTTAGGATATGATCCGGTAATTAAGACAAAAAAGTTAACTACTTACTACTAAATAGTTTTTATTTATTTATAAAACAATAGTAATAATTATGACATTTAACTTTGATACGAGACGAAATTAAACCATTAAAAAAAATACTAACACCATACTTTTTTTAATATATATTATGAAATTATAAAATATCTTATAAAAATACCATTTATCATTTTTAACTATATCTGATATTAAATTTAGCCTCTAAACATAGGACCATTCAAGTAATAAAATATCTATATTTATATTTATTTTCATAAAATATTGTAGATAATTATCAAAATTTAAGTTCATTTATTTACTAAATAAGTTTTCCATTAATTGCAAAATTCTTCAACGAATGTGTATATGTTCCAATTCCAGGAATTTATGCCCCTTATATTCTTCAATCTTCACTTTTTTTCTATTTATTTATATTTTATTACAAATAGAAAACAAGAATAATGTTTTATCTGATACTTTCACAATGAAATTATGATTATCATATGTGATTAATTTAATTTTTACTTAAAAAATAAGGCGTAAATATATTATTTACTGTATAATACTTTTCACAAAATAAACAATTTAAACGGTCAATTTTTTTTCTCTTATATAATTTTATTTTCATTCAGCACATATTTTGTAAAAAAAAATTATCCCACATTTATATCTAATTTCATTTTCATATTTTATGTAAGTTAATAAGACTTTTCCTTTATTTTGTGTTTGTTACACACAACTCCTTTTATTTATAAAGCCTGCCGAAATTTTCATATTTTATAAACACGTTTAAGGTTTTCTTTGTTTGTTTTTTTTTTAAAAAAAAAGTAACTTTGTAGATTATGTTTTTTTAAAGAGTTAGATTGGGTTGGAAAGGGTTTTTAGGTAAGTTTAATTACAAATGTAAAAAAAATAATATTTAAAGCTAGTTATAATTTTAGGTTTTCAAAACTTATTCTAAATCATTTTCCTACTTTCTTTAGATTTTTTTTCTTTTAAAATTATATAAATTCCCTAAAAAATTAGTTTTTAAATGAAATTATTTTTCCATAAAAGAGGGGTTAAAACATTCACATTTATTATTATTCAAGTTTTGACAGTGATATTAACAAAAAAAAGTTAAGGATACCATCCTTATGATCAGAAGAAGAGAGAGAAGACAATATTAAAAAATAATTAATCCTAAACTCAAAGATTATGTGTGGGTTAATCACTAAATTAAACACTGTATAAGAATTGTGTTAAAGAGAGAGAAAAATAGAGGAATAATACTATTGAATAGTATGTTTTTCTTTTCTGCTGTATGAATTTGATCAAAGTACTTGTGGTTTGTGATGAATATTAAAATATGACTAATTGAATTATTTAATTTTTTAAATTTGTTAATCAATTTAAAGTTTACTCCAAAAAAAAATACATAAAATAAATATTTAAGATATAATTACATCCAATAATAAGATAGTATTACAAATACTCTATACCATTCTAGGAGGATATACACATGTCATAATTTGTTTTGGTATTATCTTTTAAGGGGACAATTTTATCTTTCAAAATAATTAAATAACTTTTTTTTAGATAACGACTACATAATTTTTATACCATTTTTACTAAATTATATGTACATATATTTTAAGTTGTATTTTTTTTATTAGTTGTTCATAAATATAATCAAAAGTTTATATCATTATATTATATTATGCCATGTTTTAATTGAATAATTTATTTGTTAAAAAATAAACTGTTTATTTATTTATTTAATACAATAAATAATTTAAAAGCTTTTCTTTATTTTAAAATATTTAAGTAAGTTCTCTTTTAAAAATAACAACTATATAATTTTTTAGTATTATTTTTACTAAATTATATACATTAAATTATATAATTTTTATTTTATAATTAATTATTTATAAATATAATAAAATCATAAAAAATATAAATTTCTATATTTTTTAATGTAAAAAATATGAATACACAATAATAAATTTACAAATATATTCGATTTAGGATACATAAATGTTTCTTAAATTATTTCATCATTTAAAAATAATTAACATATTTTATTTTTGAAAGAAAAAAATTTATTACACTTAAATTATCTATACGTGTATATAAAGAGGATTTTTCCTTATATTTTTTGGTGTACACAATTTTTTTTTTCTAATTTTACCCTTATTTAATATATCTCATTTTATTAGTATAATTGAGTATTTTATCATTTCATATGAATTACTTAAAAAATTATTTTTTTAAAATTTGTTTAAATTAATGTTATGGGACAATTTTTTATATGTAAACTAACTTCCAACTTTTCTCTTAATTCCTTTTTTCAAGACAACAACATATAAAGAAAGAGAGCATATTCTCACCCTCACTCATTCGCACACCAGATCTCAGGTATAAAATAAAATAATCTTTATTTTCAATCACTCTCCACTCCATTTCAAACAACTTTATTTTTTGATAAAATCATCATTTTTTTTATCTACAATAAAATGAATCTTAACCTTAATGTGAAGAAAAAAAGAAACTCAAACCATAAGGAGAAAAAAATGTTGATTAATCAATTCATCATTTTTTTACATGTTATTTTTTTTTTCTTTTCAATTTTGACTCATCTAAAATTATTTCATGTTAAATTTATATTATTATATAAATTGAGTATAAAAAAGAAATACTAATACACAAATACTATAATGTGTGTTTCCGCTAGTATATAATAAAAATGATTTCATTACAATCTAATCTAACTAAAATTTATATAATAAATGAGATTTCAATTATTTTCAAATATTATATATATTATTTTTATACATATGATTTCAATGTAATTATTTTTTTATCTATTAATTGAAATTGTATGAATCAAATACAATTTATTCACAAATGCCATTCACGTAAAATTTAACTAGAACTCGTATATTACATATGCGATGTTTTTGAAAATTTCAAATTCATGAATATGAACGGTGGTATGGTTTCTTTAAAATTGTTTCGTATTCAACTTGCACGATTTCTCTACTTTTTTAATAAAAAATAATTTGCCCATTATAAAAATACGAAATTAAATTACACAATAAAAAAAGCATAAATTTATTTTTAAAAAAGTTCTGAAGTGAGAAGTTGAAATGATAATAATAATACTATAAAATAGACGATGAGGTTGAGAAAGGGAAGATGTAGTGAAAATAATATTGGTAAACCAATGTAGTGAAAATGTTTTGAAAATATCTTATTTTCTACCGAAACTAAAATCATAATATATTTAAAATGCTAACTAACTTTCTTCTAAACTAATGAAATGATCATGTTGATTGACTTTACAAACATAAAAGCTAATTAAAAAAATTATAAATAAAAAAAAATTAACAATGAAACGAAAGTCTGTTACAACCTATATTAGGTAACACATAATTAGTTTTGACTTTATTGATGAAAATAACCATGCATGGCTATTTTAGATTGGGTATTAATCAAAATCAATAAGAGATCGTTTTAACTGGAAAACTAAAATTAAACGATTATATATAAATATATTGTTTAAAAACCCAATAATAATTATATGAAAAATAGGTGATAAATTAAAAAAAAAACATGAAGAATTGAAATTAAAGATGAGTCTGAGAAACAGGAACACTGATGCAGGTGGCCACACAAAGAGTCACACTTGACATATGTTGTGTGTGCGTGACTCTGTTTCTTTCTCATTCGATAAATTGAAGGTTGTTGTGTTGTGTGTTGGTGTTGTGGTGTGTCTTTCTCATTCATTCTCAGTGAGTCCCCAACGGAATTAAGAATCCATCCTCCCTCTGTCATTTCTCCTCCTATTGTCCCCCCAAAGGACCTACCCAATCCAATTTTCCATATCATATCTTCCCTATAATCCACGCCTCCTTTTTTCACGATTCTTCTGTTTTCTCTCTCTCTGATCCGATTCAATTGAATGGGCCTTTACCTTTCTGTTCCCCATCCATGCCAATGGCTAACTCCTTCTCTCACTTGATCCTCCACCGTCCCCCCATCAACGCCCTTGACCTCCTCCTCATCTTCCTCCACACCCTTTTATAGCCCACAAAAAGCTACCCTTTCTCTGTTTTTTTTTTAAAAAAAACTGATTTTTATTGTGACTTTGTTCGCCCTTTTGGATTCTGATGGCGTCGGTGTTTGTGTACCACGTGGTGGGCGATCTGACGGTGGGGAAGCCGGAGCTGGTGGAGTTTCACGAGAGTGAGACGGTGGAGTCCGCGATTAGGGCGATCGGAGAGTCCCCTGAAGGGAGCATACCCATTTGGAAAAAGAGATCTCATGTGGGGATTGAGAATAGTGAGATGAGGCAGCAGAGGTTTGTTGGTATCCTTAGTTCTTTTGACATAGTTGCGTTTTTGGCTAAGAGTCAGTGTTTGGAGGATCAGGACAAGGCCTTGAAGATTCCTGTTTCTGAGGTTGTTGTTCCTAACAATTCGCTGCTCAGGCTTGTTGACCCTGCTACAAGGTCAGCACCTGTTTCAATTACTTTTAGATTTGATTTGATCATAGAATTTAATTAGAACACACTCTCATAGTAAGTTACACTTTCATTCAATCACAATTACAGGTTAATTGGCATATACGTAAGGTCGTTGACTTCTATACTATTTCAAAACATGTATCTGGAGTGATTTTTTATTAGTTGACGATTTGAAAATCTTTTTGTACTGTCTATGAAAATTAAACTCTTGTTTATATTAACTGAACCATGTTTTTACACTTGCTTTAGCTAGAATAGTATGTGTGCGACTCTATTAGCCTCTCTACGTTGTGAGGTGGTGGATTGATTTTTTTAGTAGCAGTGGGTATCAATGTTAAGTGCATGATCTGACATTGGTGATGATATTATGATAAGAATGTTATGTATGTGGGTGGTTTGTGGTTTGGTTTTGGAGAGAGGATTGTGTTTTATGTTGCTATCAAAGATGAGGTGTCTTGGAAATGATTGGTGCACAATCATTTTCTCACCTAGGCATCTGGGGTTAGAGGATTTTCATCATCAGCATCTTTTCTCTCTGATGGAATAGGATTCCATCCTGTTACAAGAATTTCTACTTCCCACAATGCTAGGGAATTTAACATTCTCGAGTAAACTACTGGATAACTTGAGTTTTTATGTCAAGCAATGGGATATTAAATTCCCTTGTATCATATGCTTTGGTATCTTATACTCTTGTATCAAACTCCTCTAAGAATGGAGTAACTCAAAATAGTCATTGCAATTTTATACTTTTCAGAAATTCAAAATAGCCATTGCAATTTTATAACAATATTTGATTATGAAGTACTTGAAACCAAACTTTGGCAAACAACATATACATTGATTCAGATTTCTAATCCTTCAAACACAGTCTTAATGTTATTTTATTTCCTCCAATCAAGGTTGATAGATGCGCTAGACATGATGAAACAAGGTGTGAAACGTCTGCTTGTTCCGAAGAGTGTAGCATGGAAGGGCATGAGTAAGCGATTCTCAGTTATCTACTACGGCAAGTGGCTCAAGAATAATGATTCTCCGAGCAACAGCAGCAACAATCTACCTCCTAACTTGAATTGGAGCCCCTCAACTTCGGGCACTGTTATCCGTGATAAGTACTGTTGTCTCTCTAGAGAAGATGTTCTCCGTTTCATCATTGGTTGTCTTGGCGCTTTGGCTCCCCTTCCTCTCACTTCCATTGTTGCTCTTGGAGCAATTAATGCAGACTACAGCTATATTGAATCCTCTACTCCAGCCATTGCAGCCACTAAAAAGCTTCCTCAAGATCCAAGTGCAGTTGCTGTGACAGAAAACACACCAGATGGTCAGTGTAAGATCCTTGGAGAAATTTCTGCATGCAAGTTATGGAAATGCGATTACTTAGCAGCAGCATGGGCTTTGGCGAATCTCTCGGCTGGACAGTTTGTCATGGGAGTTGAAGATAATGTTAGCTCAAGGTCACTGCCTGAGTTCAGTGTAGATTCTCCAACTGGAAACAGTGATTTAGTTAATGGTTCAAGGAAACCAAGGAAATTCAGTAGCAGGAGTATTGGTTTCTTCAGCAATTCTGGGAGCCACAGTTTTGGTTCCAGGAGCATGTATAGGGGTAGGAGTGCTCCTCTGACATGTAAACTCACTAGTTCACTGGCTGCAGTCTTGGCTCAGATGCTATCCCACAGGGCAACTCATGTTTGGGTGACCGAGGACGAGAATGACGAGGTTTTGGTCGGTGTGGTTGGATATACTGATATTTTAGCTGCTGTAACCAAATCACCTACAGCCATGATTCCTGTTAATAGATCTACAGAGGGGTTTGGAAATGAAATTCAGTGTTGATTTTTTTGCTTTTCACTTTTTCACTGAGTACTCTTCAGTGCTCAATCATCTCAGTACATTTAAGATGAAAATGGGTTTGGATTGGGTTGTTTGTTTGTACAAGTTTGTGTTAAATTGATGCTAAAAATAAGCAATGTTTTCATGTGGTCCATAGCTACTATCCTTAGTAGGTATAGTTTGTAATCTGTTAAAGAAACTTGTTCATCCCATGATCTTGGTGCCGTACTACTAGTTTTCTCCATTTTAACAACAAACTGAATGGATCATAAAAGGAAGAACTTTGGCAGTTCAACATAGTTAATATTACAACTACTTTGTGTAGTAGAATTACGTGAAGTCATAAGCATAAAAGGAGAAATGGAAGAGTGCAAAATTTGTGATTGGATTACATTAATAATTTTGGGCTGCACATGAAGACAAGGATTATCGAATTATTGTGATTGGTTTTAAAGTAATAGTGAAGCATGTGGCTAACGTTTTCAGATCTCGACCTAATCTATTAATGTATAATGTTTGGTGTGGTTGACGAGTAGAAGTGGGGTTGTAAACAATAAAATAAAAATAGAAACCAATCATTGGAGAAAATGGGCCCACACTCCAAATTGGTGTTGGGCTAATAGTCAATACTCATAGTCAAAAATATTTTAATAAATTAAATGAATTATTGGCCCCAAACAACAGAGTTCAAGATTTTTTAATTAAGACACCGTACACCAAATTTTTTTAATTCCATATTCAATTATCTAAATATGTTGGTACATACTTGAATTTTGAGTTTGTATGAATTATGTTATGATTAGAGAATTTAATGTAAATAAATGTTTCACTTTGAAAAGATCAATTTAAGTTGAATGATTGAAGTATGAGTTTTTAGCATAGTTGTAAGTTGGTATTTTAAATTTGTTGAGAAGGTTGAAAATAATAGAGTAGGTTTTTGGTAAAATTATTCGGATGCTTTGAATTGTTGCATAATCTATTCTTCTTGTTATTTTTACTCAGAAAAATACTTTTGACTCAAGCATGAAACATTTTTTTTATCAAGTAGGATTATTTCACTCAAACGAAAATATAATATAAAACAACTTTTTTTTTCTTAGGATGTTTGTCACTCAAACGAGTATATTAAACAATTATTTTAGTTTGTAATTTTCTATTTTACTTGATTTTCTAATTTACTTGATTTTCTAATGTAAGAATGAAAGATTTATGAACTAAGTTATATTTTAATAATATCAATGATTAATGTAATGTTTATGAAAATGAATATATACATGTAATGATTAATGAAAATAAATATTTGTGAATATATATATATATATATATATGTTTGAATGAGTGTATTATGAACTTCTATGACAAATATATTAATTTTATCAAATATTTAAATTTTTCGAATATTTGAAATATACATGTTCTACACAGGGTGGCAAAGCGGTCAGCTCGCCCCGCATTGATCCGTCCCACGCTTGGTCCGCAAAAATGCGGGCCGGGTTGGCCCGCCCCGCAAAGTTATTGAGGACTAGAATTTCCGACCCGCCTCGCATAAGAGCTGGTCCGCGGGTTTGCGGACTAGTCCGCGTTTTTGTGGGTTAGCGGGCCAGCCCGTCCTGCCCCACTGCTGGCCCACACGGCCGCAGGCTAATGCGAGTTAGCAGGTTGAAAAGGTCAACCCGTCCCGCGTTTTTTATAGGTGGGCCGCGAGCCGGCCCACATGGCCCGTCCCGCTTTGCCATCCCTAGTTACATATTAGATGTCTTAAACTTGTCTTATTTAATGGGGTTAAGGTTTGTATATTCTTATTCTAGATATTATTATCTTCTTTAATGGAATTAAAGTTTGCCTACCCAATGTGATTAAATGAATCAAATGTTAATCTTTTACCAAATTTTTTTTAATACGAACTTTTTGAAAGATATAATAATATATTTATTGTTGAATACCATATGCCAGATAGATCCGTGTGTTAATTTATACTTGACAAATCTTTGAGTTGACTAAATTACATTACTCATTTTGTATAATAGAACAAACTAATATTATTTGGTAGCAAGTACAAGTTTATTATTTAAATTTAAAACAATTGCTAACATAATTTGGCATTGAACCTAATATATAAATTTATAGTAATTAAATTATTTATTTGTTATAAATTTGTTGAAGTTAAACGTTATTGAAGGTGCAGAGCAGGAAAATAGGAAAACACAGAGGTAAAGAATGCAAGATTGGCTAGTAACAAACCTTCTGCTGCGAAGAACAGAAAGAGAGATATAGTGAAGGAAAAAATCGAAAACTAAGTAAAGAATACAGGAAAAGAATAGCCTAGAAGTAGAAGTAGAATTAACGTACAAAATGACCAAGCCCACAAAAAGCATTAACAAACGTGATTTTTTTTTTTTTTTTTTAATAAAGTTTTTATGTTAGACATCGCAACTTGACATCTCAGCCTCATGTGACTTTTTATAAGCTACGTAAAGTTTTCAAACTGGATAACTGTTATTTTTTTTTAAAAATTTATTAACTATACATATAAACAGAATAAAGTACAAAGATACAAACAAAAATTTAAAATGTAACACAAATAGTAAAAAGAAGAGAGAATATGTTTATATAAAAAAAACACTAGTATACATCTACATCTAAGCCACTTGATTTATTTCTTACTCTTTCTCTCTTAGAAAAAAAAAAACCAAAGCCATTATTAAGCTAATTTTTTCATTTAAAATCCAAATATTTTAAATAATACACTATATTATTTAAAATTTTAGTAATTTATTTAAATTAAAAAAATCCTATAAATAAAAACAAATTTTATTAATCATAGATGATAGTTTTAATCGTAACTAAAAAGATAAAATACTAATATCTTAAAAAATATTAGTGTATTGGATATATTTTCTTATTTAAGAAACCCTTATAGTCACATTATTCATGATAATATTTTGTAAACTATCAGACTTAACTATCTCACAAAGTTTACTAGAAAAACTAATATTTAAAATTTACTAATTATATGACCAGACCTCATTTTAATTAAGCATAATTTAAATAAAATTCCTTATATTTTTAATATGTTAATTTAAATCTCCCAGAATGTAAAACTATTTATAATTAAAAGCATATCATCAATAAAATAACATAAATAAAATAAAATAACATATATTATTATCAAAATTCACAATTTTATCATCTATGATAATTTATCATTTGATTATAGGTTAAACATTATACATCATAATTAAATGTTTGTACATATTCTTATTTTTAGGACTCAAAATAAATTTCACATTGTAAAAATATTCACATTAAGTTTCAATACATAGAGTCTTGTCGTATTTTGTGTATTGCTCAAGTATTTTTCTACATACACTAAAAATACTAATAGACGATTTATTCAATTAGTAAAATATTATTTTTAATTTAAAAAATATAAAAACTTCAAACTTTAGTGTTTTTTTTTTCAAAATCCAGTTAAGAAATTGATTGGTTGATGATTTACAAATATTTTTTATAATATATTGATTAAAGAAATATGAGCATTAATTAATTTAGAGGATAGTAACTTCTTTCCATTAATAAACAGTTAAATATAAAAAAAATAAAATAAAAATTATTATTTACTTTAGAATGATGCAAAGTTATTAATTAATAATAAATGTGCAATATATGTTTTTAAAAAGTTGTTCTGATTGTTGTAAGGCACCAAAGAATATTCTTAAGTGTATTCCAGCCTTTTCTAGTTTCTACTTTATGTGATGTTGATGTAATAATTGGTCAATATAATTTTTTATACTATTTTTCTATTTTTTTTTAATTAACTGAACTTATATATATTATTTAATTATTCTGTATTTTTAGGTTGTCTAGATTGGGTTAGGATTGTGAAAAAAAAATTGAAGAAAGAAAATACGTATGGATTAAAAAGTTAGAATGAATTTGTCAATTTTTTTATTAAAGTTTGTAAATAATTTATTGATATTTTTGAGCAAATTTTTTATTTTTGAAAAGTAAAAAGTGTAGGTTTGTAATTTTTTTAAAAATATATTTAAGTAATGAAATATAATATATTTTTATGTACATCTAAATTAATTAAAATTTTATAAATTATTTTTAACACAAATACGAATTAATTATAATATTTCAAGATTTTTATAAGCATCTCCATAAGTTTTTCTTTTATTGAGAATATATGGAAGAACTTTGTTGAATTGAGAAGAAAAAACCTATTTCAACGAGTTCTAAGCATAAAAAAGTTAGTCTTATAATTTCTGACATAGAATACTTGTATTACTGATTTGAATAACTATTCTGTATTAAGAACTACAAATTGAGTTAAAAAAATATAAGTGAAGAATATAAAAAAAAATTATTCTTCGCTATAATATTACGTGGGATAAATTTATCCTTTTCGTTTTCTTAAATAAAAAAGTTATTATATCATTAAGCATATAAATATTTTCATTAATCACACAAAGTGTACGAATTATAATAGCACAATATATAATTAATATCTAATTTTCAATTAATTAACAATTAACTTTAGTAATAAACAATGTATCAGTTATTTACTAAATATTTATGAAGTTATTAGTTTATACATCATACAGTTGTACAAATATAACACTAAAAAAAAAATATTTGTATTTTTAGTGGATGAGTAATAAGTTAACAGTGAAGAAAAAGATGGCAAGTTGAACAAAAAAATCACTTAATGCTTTTATCTTTTTATCAAAAATATTCTTTATTTTCTTGTTTATAAAAAAAAACCAATTTTTAAAGACAAAAAATAATTAGTTACTAGTGAATAAATT
This sequence comes from Phaseolus vulgaris, assembly GCF_000499845.2. NCBI lineage: Eukaryota > Viridiplantae > Streptophyta > Magnoliopsida > Fabales > Fabaceae > Phaseolus > Phaseolus vulgaris. The sequence goes on along the minus strand of NC_023752.2, from coordinate 4,947,013 downwards.
AGAGACCATTTTAGAAACTAAACAGGTTTTGATTTCTAAATTAGTTTCTAATATTATTAAATTGTTTTTAAATTAGTATTTAATTAGCAACAAAGATTTTTCTACCAAATTTAGAAACTAAGTAATTGGTAGTTAATTAGATACTAATTTAGAAACCATTTCATAATAATAGAAATTAATTTAAATTTTTTTTTTAGTTTTTAAAATACCTCTAATTTAGTTATTATAATAATTAATGATTTTTGTCTCTAAAATTAGTTTTATTTCATGTTTTTCTTGTAGTATATATATATATATATATATATATAAAATCCCATATTAATTAAAAATTAAATATAATTTTATGAAATTGAGTTAAATTTTTAAAAATATATAATAAATAATCAAATAATTGAAAAAGTGTTACACCGTGTTGATTAACTTTGAATGCGACTGAGAAAGCAAATTCAGAATACTCTCAGCACTAAAAATTGGAAGAAGAAGAAGAAGAAAAAATTCAGCATCATTCGATACTAAAATAAGAATATTCAAGTAGAAAAGTTAAAGAAATAATTAGATCTCCAAACAAAATGCAACACATATAAATACGTCAATTTTATTATTTTTGACCATACAAAATGATAGATGTGACCGATAAATTTAAGTATTAAAAATATATTTTAATATTGTAGACTTTAAATTTAATTAACTTTTAAAAATAAAATTTATATTTATTTATCTTTAATATATTTTCTCACAAATTAATTTATAAGATAAAGTTTATGGTTTAAAATTTATATAATATAATTTATTTTAACTTCAAATCCTGTTAGAGATGAGAATATTTCATTGTATATAAGTGAGTGCAAATCTTACTTCATGAACCGGTTTTATGAGGTTGAGTTAGACTTAAAGTTCACTTTGTAATATGTTATCATATCAGAACCATTTAAAACCTATCCTAATGAGTGTTTGTTGGACCTATCGTGTCACTCGCTATCGGTAAGTTAATGTCTGCTTTAAAACTCAGAATTCTGTTATTGTTTTGTCTTTAAAAGATATATTAATATATATATATATATAAATTATCATTTATCTCAACATATAAATAAATAACGTGAGGTTATATTAAAATTATAAAACATAATTTAATTTAATTGTTGATTGATTTAATCACCTTAACACCTAAGGTTTCCTTCACCTTCACCTTAAATTATATATATATATATATATATATATATATATAAAATGAGTATTTTTAAGTTAGTTTTTTAAATAAAAACTTTCATGTTAGGCATCACTATGCAACTTAAGATCTAAGTTAGACTGACCTCAAGTAACAACAATCATTTGTCATCACATGAAAAAAATATTATTAAACAAAAGAAAAAAAAGAAAGAAAATATAAAAATATGGAAGAGTAGACAAAAACTCATATATTAACAAAAACGATACATAGGTAGACTATACCTATTCATAAAGAATTTTAATAATAAATAATATTTTTAAGTTAATTTTCACCTTAATAGGTTACAAGTTTGAAAAAAGAAGTTGCAAAAGATATGTTGGATAGATAAAGAAAAGGTTAAAAAATCTTAGATGTGACTAATGAAGCCACACAATTTAGATTTGATGTGTTTGTGTCCACACATGCAATGCAAAAATTCTATTCCTTTCTTCAAAGCAAGACATGTGAATTGTTAACATCTTAGAAGAACGTGTTCTAACTTTCTCCATCTATTTTTCTATCTTTGATTCCGTCACAAACTCAACTTATTCATAATTTACACCACAAATTATGCTACACGTTCTCTTCTTTCTCCCCATCTCTTTGCTTCCATCTTTTCGAACATCAAAAATTCTAATTCTAAATCATCAACATTTTCTAAACTTTATTCAAAACTATATTAATAAAAGTGTTGAAACCAGAATATTAATGGAGAGTCAGAATAAACAAATACTTACTGAAATATTTTGTTCTGTGGGCTAAGAAAATATAAATCACGTTCAATTTTTATTATTTTTATTTTGTGATGTTGTTTGTGTATTCTATCATTTCATTCTCATAATCTTTGAGTGCATTTTCCCTTTTGTTGGTTTTCAATTTTTCTGTCTTTGGAAGTTTGCTTTCTATGGATAGTGAAGATCATCCAAGATGATGTATCTGATCTCCAACATCTAAATGGAAATGGTCATAATTTGAGTGGAAGTTGTTAAAACAAAGAATTAAAGTTAAATTTTGTTTTAAAAACTTTTGTAAAGTTTGAGTTTTATTTTTCCTGCAAAATCCCATTTTACAAGAGGAAGGATAAGGAAAAAAAAGAAGAAAACATAAATATTTTTATATGGATTTGTTTCTTTTCAAATTAACTATTGGTTAAACTCTAAATTTCATTAAAATATTCTTTCACAATACATTTACGATTTTCTCAACTATTTTTTTAATTTTTTTTTTATGCAATAGTCTAAGTATTATTTTACACAAGCCTCATAGAATTAGGCCACTTTCCCCATCTAAAGAACCATTAATCTCTTCTTTATTATATAAAATTATTTATAGTGATTTAGAAATTTTAGTATTTATAGTTGTATACTTTTAAATAATCAAAGAAAAAAATTACAACATTGGAGGTAACAATTTGTTCGTTACTAAATGATATTTTTTCAATAAATTAAATAAATTAGAATATATAAAAGATAATCCAACTCGTATAAAAAAAATAACATAATCTAATTTTCATATATGATGGACAAAACATACAATAGAAAGCAAAACAATAAACACAGAATCCAAAACCAGTTTTATGAGGTTGAATTATGCTTAAAAGTCAACTTCTTAATATGGTATCAGAGTCTCGTTCTAACGAGAAGTGGTTGGTTAGACTTATTGGGTCACCGGACTATGCATAAATATATTGTCTCACGCCACACACGAGCTGTCACTCTCAACATGATGAGAGAGTATGTTGGAGATCACACATTGACTAGATATTAGGACATTTCATAGTATATAAGTAAGTGCACTTTATAAACTAGTTTTATGAGGTTGAGTCATATCTAAAATTCACTTCTTAATAGAAAATAATAGAGAATATTTACTCCATAGCCTTTATCCAAAATAGAAGGCCTTACACCACCCCCACACTAAGATTTCCAAAAAAACATACTGCAACTGTTTTTTGACAAACCTTGACAACCCCTCTAAACACTATTAATTTGTCCACCGTTAGAATTTCCTTAATTGTTGTCTATGTTTTATGTTGATTTTGGCTTAAATCCCAAGTCCCACATCGGTGGGTTCATTGTTTGGGAAGGAGGTTTGAGGGTTATAAATTAAACTCTCCTCCTTCACTGTTAGATATCCCAATTTGTAATATCTTCTCCCATAATAATAAAAGTGAGTTGTTTTTGCTGTGCTCGGAGATTAGGCTAAATTGGCTGAACTCCGTTAACAATTTTCTGGTGTGTGTTTCCTCTTTATCTATTTTATTATTCCGCTTTGTTTATTCAATATTATTTGTCAGGTAGCTCTGTTAGGGTTCTGTTTTAGTGGGAAAATTACCCGTTTTTCCCAACAAGTGGTATCAAGAGTCGAAGGTTCGCCTTGGGTTGTTTGAAATTATTTGTAATATTGAATATTATATTTTGAGTTTGTAATGGCAAATAAAGAAGAAGAAGCGAAGGATGTATCCAGTGTCGGGCTCCTCGTCATCATGGTCGAGGTTCCCGGTGTCCACTTTGAAATTGGCGGTGGAAATATTTGATGGCACTGGACATTTTGGCATGTGGCAAGGAGAGGTCTTGGACTCTCTTTTTCAGTAGGGTCTTGATATTGCTATTGAAGGAGAGAAACCAGAAGAGGTAGAGGAGAAAGACTGGAACATCATCAACCGGTTGGCATGCAGAACTATTTGATCCTGCCTGTCCAGAGAGCAGAAGTATGCTGTAAAAAATGAGACTTCTGCCCACAAACTGTGGAAGGCATTGGAGGACAAGTTTCTAAAGAAGAGTGGTCAGAACAAGCTCCTGATGAAGAAAACGTTGTTCCAATTTGACTACCAACAAGGTACTACTATGAATGCACACATCACTATGTTTAATCAATTAGTAGCAGACCTGTTGAATTTAGATGTGAAGTTTGAGGATGAAGATTTGGCTTTGATGTTGTTATCATCTCTTCCTGATGAATTTGAACATTTGGAGACTACACTCCTTCACGGGAAGGAGAATGTGTCGTTAGATGCTGTTTGTTCTGCTTTATATAGTCATGAATTGAGAAAGCAGGATAAGATGAAAACCAAATCAACGACATCAAAAGAAGCATTGGTGGCAACAGGTCGTCAGCAAAGCCAAACAAATGGGAGAAGAGGGAGGTCTAAGTCTAAAGGTCGAGCCGTTGCCAAAGATGAGTGTGCTTTCTGTCATGAGAAAGGACACTGGAAGAAAGACTGTCCAAAACTGCAGAAGAAAGGGAAGGCTCCACAAGATGCAAATGTTGCAGAATGCAAAAGTGATGTGGAATCAGATATCTCTTTAATTGTCTCGCTTTCAGCATCATCGTATCCAGATGAGTGGATATTGGATTCAGGTTGTACCTATCATATGTGTCCCATTCGGGATTGGTTCTTTGAATTTCAAGAACTTGATGGCGGGGTTGTTTACATGGGTAATGATAATCCATGTAAGACAGCTGGGATAGGTTCAATCAAGCTGCGGAATCATGATGGATCCACCAGAATTTTGCGGGATGTACGGTACGTGCCAAAGTTGAAGAAGAATCTCATCTCATTGGGGGCTTTAGAATCTAAAGACCTAGTTGTGATGATGCGAGATGGAATTCTTAAAGCAACTTCAGGAGCACTGGTGATGTTGAAAGGCGTGAGGAAGAACAATTTGTATTACTACCAAGGTAGTACAATGGTGGGGACAGTAGCGGTAACAACTTCTAGCTCTAAGAAGGATGCTGAGGCAACAAAGTTGTGGCATATGAGGTTGGGACATGCTGGAGAAAAATCCTTGCAAATTCTTACCAAGCAGGGACTGTTGAAAGGTACGAAGGCTTGCAAACTTGAATTTTGTGAGCATTGTGTTCTGGGAAAACAACGAAGGGTGAAGTTTGACACTGCAATTCACAATACCAAGGGTATTTTGGATTATGTGCATTCAGATGTGTGGGGACCTGCCAAGACTCCGTCAATCGGAGGTAGGCATTATTTTGTCACTTTTGTGGATGATTTTTCCAGGAGAGTTTGGGTGTTTACTATGAAGAACAAAAATGATGTGCTTGAAATTTTCCTTAAGTGGAAAGCTCAAGTTGAAAACCAGACAGGAAGGAAGATTAAGGTTCTCCGAACAGACAATGAAGGAGATACAAGAGTGATCCGTTCTTGAAGGTATGTCAAGATTGTGGCATAGTTCAACACTTCACTGTTAGAAAAACACCACAACAGAATGGGGTATCAGAGCGTATGAACAAGACACTTGTGGAGAAAGTTCGTTGTATGTTGTCTAATGTTGAGTTAGGAAGAGAGTTTTGGGCTGAGGCTGTGACATACGCTCAACATCTCGTCAATCGTTTGCCATCATCTGCTATAGATGGCAAAACCCCGTTAGAGGTATGGTCTGGAAAACCTGCAACTGATTATGATTCTTTGCATGTTTTTGGTTCTATTGCATATTATCATGTGATTGAATCAAAGTTGGATCCACGGGCAAAGAAGGCTCTTTTCATGGGCTTTAGTCCTGGAGTGAAGGGATACCGTTTGTGGTGTCTAGAGGCAAAGAAGACGATTATCAGCAGGGATGTTACCTTTGATGAATCTGCCATGTTTAAGAAGGTAAATCCAGAAGGAGCTGATAGTACTCCGCAACAGGTGGAGTGTGCCCGAAAGCAGGTGGAGTTTGAGCAGACAGTGATGATTCCAACACGAAACACCACCAGTGACTCTCCTATGGCAGAAGAAGAGTCAGATGAGGAAGAGGTTCCTACCCAATAATCTCAACAGCAATCAACGCCAATTGCAGTTAGAAGACAGAGACGAGATATTCAGAAGCCTGCTCGTTTCATGGATATGGTTGCCTATGCACTTCCAGTTGTTGATGACATTCCATCCACTTACCCAGGAGCCATTCTAAGCTCAGAGAGTTGTAATTGGGCAGGTGCGATGGAAGAGGAGATGCAATCTTTGAAGAAGAACAAGACGTGGAAGCTGGCACAATTACCAAAAGGTAAGAAGGCAATTGGGTGCAAATGGGTATTTGAAAAGAAAGAAGAATTTCCTAATAAAGAAGATGTTCGCTACAAGGCAAGGTGGTTACATGGGCCAAGTTTGAACACTGTTTAGACTTGGTTAATATCTTGCACATTTGAAGTTGGCGTCCGGAGGCGCAAATTTGAAACACTACAAAGTTTGTTTTTGTTATGTTTTGAGAAGATTTGTTTTAGGTGGGACTTGAAATTAAGCCAAGGTGGAGATTTGTTGATTTTGGCTTAAATCCCAAGTCCCACATCGGTGGGTTCATTGTTTGGGAAGGAGGTTTGAGGGTTATAAATTAAACTCTCCTCCTTCACTGTTAGATATCCCAATTTGTAATATCTTCTCCCGTAATAATAAAAGTGAGCTATTTTTGCTGTGCTTGGAGATTAGGCTAAATTGGCTGAACCCCGTTAACAATTTTCTGGTGTGTTTCCTCTTTATCTCTTTTATTATTCCGCTTTATTTATTCAATATTATTTGTCGGGTAGCTCTGTTAGGGTTCTGTTTTAGTGGGAAAATTACCCGTTTTTCCCAACATTTTATATATAGAATAACAAAACAAATTATTTCTTGCACATTCTCATAACATAAAGGATCTACTCACCATTGGATCTACTCACCATTTTGAGTATGTGAAATTAGTTTAGTGCTCTTTAGTAGTAATCTAAAATCAAACATTTAGCCGAGCTATTGAAAAAATTTCAAATGCATCTACTACAATATTTTTAAACACCTGACGTTATTTCTTTGATTCCAAATTTCCCAAATAATTGCAATCCACAACTCCATACCTAATTTGCTAAATTCTTGGTTTTGCTTTTTTAAAGTTTAAAATTGTTTCTCTGACCAATAATTCAAGTATTCTTTTATGTCTCATCAACTAGACTACTCTCAATAAAATAAAATGTTATAATCAAGTAGATAAAGCATCTTAAAGATAATTAATAAATAAGAACTAGTCTATTTTCTCTTAGGTATATCTATAAAATTAAGTATAGCAAAGAAAGTGCAAATAAATAAAACATTCGTTTGAACATTGCTTGAAATGAATTTGTTGTAAGTTGTGTTGCAAGATGTCTTCTTTAGGATATATTCTATCTTGAAAAATCAATTACTATTCAACATTAGAAAAATCAATCTTGAGTATAAGTTTCTTCTAATATTAAATAACATTTAATATAAATAACAACTAATTTTAAACTACTAGACAAAAATAATTAATTATTATATTAATTAAATTAGTTATTGTTTTATTAAAAATTATTAATATTTAAAGTAATTTATATTATTAATAAAAAATTATAAAATAGTTTCTAAATTTGTATCTAATATTAACTATAATATTTGTAACTATTAACTACTTTATATTCTAAATTAGTCATAATAAAGATTAATTTAATTTATTTTAGATATATTTTTTTACAAATTTTGTAATATTTGGTGAAATATAAAAAAATGCAAAGCATGAAAAATTTTGCTAGTGATTTTTTTTTTTCACGAACTTAAAGAGACGAATTATGCATATTTCAATTATAATTTAGCCATTAATCATCTTTAACAAGTAAATTTTGAAATTAAATTTAAAATGAATTTCGAGTTGGTTCACTTGATTGTCCAACTTATGGTTGTGCATTAAGATTGTTTAAGAAGCAACCATAGTTTTTTTAACGGTACTATGTGGGTTAAGTTTTTCGTAATTCAACCGTTTTACCTTAAGATTCACGTACGACAAAACATCAAATCATACAAACCTTAAAAGCACAGCATCACCCAATCTTCGTAAATTAGAATAAAAGATGACTGCTTATTTATACTAGTCGACATGTATAGATGGGGTACACACACTAAGGTTTCAAGGAAAATATAATTAGGATGGAGAGAATTTAGAATTTATTGTACTAAAAAATAGAATTTATTCTTGATATTTTACATATTAAATAATGTATTCAAATAATTCAATAAAATGATGAATTAATATAATAGTTAGATATTTTTTCATCTCATGTTAAAACAATGATTTATATAACAAGAGATTCGTTTTATCTCATTATATGATAAAATTTATTGGATCAAGGACGGTTTTCAACAATAATATGTTATATATTGAACTTAGAGGAATATGTGGGTAGAATAAAAAAATGTAATCAAAAGGACTTAGTACGAGAAAATCAATCATGCAATTTGAATAAGAAAAAAAGTATTATAAATACTATAGTTGTATTTTAGAAAAAGAGTATTTTCCTTTTAACTTTCATTGTGTTTGAAAAAATTTTACATTTGTATTTCATGTTGATAATGCTACTTTATAATTTATAATTTTGAGTATTTAAGTATGATTTATGAACACAAGCTTGCTTTCCTTTTTTTTTTCTTTTTACATCTGTTTCTCTTTATATAAATATATAAATTTATCAAATTTATTGTAAATTAGAAACATATGAAACACTACAAGAAAATCATTAAATAGAAATCAATTTTAGAAAAAAAATAATTTGTTATTATTGACTAAACTAGATATTACAAAATTTATTAGTATTTAAAGTAATTTATATTATTAATAGATAATTTCTAGCACTAGTGCACAAAAGTTCTTAGAAAACCGTTTTTAAAGTTATTAGACAACGATTTTCAACACGTCGTTTATATTTTGACTTATAGACGACGACTCACAACCGTAGTCTATAAGACACTATTGATAGTGGTTATTAGGGTATAGATTGCGGTTGTAGACACAACTGCAGTCTATTATGATATTTTTTTTCAGTTCAAATTTTTTTATATTCTTCCTCTTAATTAACCTATTTATTTAAAAACCTAGTCAGATACAAATTCAGACAAATACACATTTTTTCAAACAATAATATATATATATATATATATATATATATTACTTAAACCTATATCTTATTCAGGAGTTATACTAGAGTAATAGAAATTAATTAAGTATGTGGTCCAAACATTCTCACATAGTCCACTACTTTCAAATGTAGTGGTTGAGCATCCGTAAAATTCTGCAATATAGAAAATAAATTCAAATTAATGTTAAAGTACGTATACTTTTATTATAAAGAATAATTTAAGTATTATTACCTAATCCCAATTTCCTTGAAGACATATCCTTATATAATGGAAGTCATCCATTACATAACATAGTAGTCACACTCATCCTCTTGTTTGGATAATAATGATGACTTCTATCGAATTCCAAGATAACAATCCCCTCATCTTACATTATATGACATTTGAACAATGAGACAATAAAAATAAAATCCAAAAGTAAATATTTCCATTCAGATGAAAAGAAAAAGATAATGATCTAGATCAATTTGAAACCAATTTTATAATTTGGTTATAGGAGTTTAACTATATCATACAAAGGCAAAAACTATTGTTTCATTTACCTGAATTTATATTCTCCCTCTTGGATGGATGTCAATGACAAATTCTAACTAAAAACATTAATTCCTTCATCCCAACAAATTGAATAATCTTGTTATGGCTTTATCCGATGCCTCTGCTCCCATGTAATGTTACGTTTAGATGAGAGAATTTAGATAAAAACATAACTTATAGAATGAAATAACTTCTTATTCAGTCGAACATGGAGTGTCTAGGTTCTTCATATATATTACAAGACTCTTATTTGTTTCCCATGTCTGTTTGAAAATAAAACCCACCATGAACATTGAATGCATATAAAAAGGAGAAGCATGAACATACTATTTATATTTCCTAAAACACATTAAATATCATTATTCAACCACACCCTTTCAAGCCTTAAGCCTTTTACATATTATATTCATTGTTTATATTATTTATAAATCCTAAAATATTTATAAAATAATATTAATTATAAATCCTAAAATTATTTATAAAATAATATTACTCTAATTATAAACTCTAATATTAATTATTAAATTTTAATAATCTTAATTATATAACTAAAATAATATTAATTATAAATTCTAAAATTACTTATTAAATTTTGTTGACTCTAATAATATATAAATTAACGTATTCATAAAAAATAATAACCCCAAAAACAAAAATAAAGAAATATTAACATTCTTTTTCTTAGACAATAAAAAGAACTTGACCAACATGGTGGTGGTGCGCAGCAACGATGTGAAGGAGCAAGGTGGAAGAGATCAAAACACAGTCAAGAATACACCCTGGACAATGGAGAACCTAAAAACATCAAATATGAGCAATGAATGAATGAAGGAGCAACATACAACCAATTGAGCAATAAAAGAACTTACAAAGAGCAATGGAAGCAAGTTGCATGGAGAGCAAGACTATAGGGAGACGAGAGTGCAAGAAAGAGAACGAAAACTATGAGAGTGTAAGTAAGGAAGACTCTGATTAGGGTAAAATAAAAAGCTCATAGATGGTGTTTCTTACTAATAATTGTTGTCTATGCTGAAATTTGAATAATAGACTGTGGTTTTATGATAACTATCGTCTATGTGAGGATCACAGATGACGGTTGTTGATAGGAACCATAGCCTATGTGCTTGGTCATAACTATAGACAACGATTATACCATGAACTGTTGTCTATAGGTTCATTTTGATTTCATAAATGTCTTGTGTTTTAATAGATGACGTTTGACTCTGAACCAGTGTTGTAAGATTGTCGTTGAATAATTTTTCAACACTAGTACAACTTGTTATCTAATTTGCTACCAAAGTTTTAGCTACCAACTTTGGAATGTAAAGTAGTTGGTAGCTAAAATCTTGATAGCTAATTATTATGTACTAATTTAGATACTAGTTTATAAATTTTATTAATAATAAAAACTATTTTAGATATCAATAATTTTTTTAATCACTTTTAAGTGAAATGAGATGATTGGTTTATATTTCTTTTAAGCAGGCATAATTTTATGTGGCTCAACAACAATAATAATTGATGGAACCAATTCATTATAATTGAATGGCCCAAACTTACTCTAAAACAAAAACAACTTTTGCATTAGATACATGGCATATAATGAGAATGAGTGAGTGATGCTGAAGCACAACACACCAACATTCAACTTTTATTTTATACATATATAAAAAGCTTCTCTGACTGACTTCAAGATTGGTATTAGTTGGTGTTGTCACCTTCTAACTGCAAAAAATAACATCAATAGTAGTATCATCTGCGAGCACAGAATTTAGGATGCTTGCATTATTAATGCAATCGCACTTTGTATTTGTGCTAAGAATAAAATACAAAGCAACGTAAGAATAGTTAATGCAATCCCAAAAACTTCTTTCAAAGGTGGTGGAGTAGTGGTGTTAGCTACTTGCACCTCATTCTTTATTCCTTCTGTCAAAAATCTCTGACCACAAACAATACAAACACAGCAAAGCCAAAAGCAACCACACCAAAGCATGCACTAAGCTACCTAGTTACGCTCGTGTCAGCTTTCAGGAATCCATATATTTGCATGGAATCCAATTCTCATTACACCTCCTCCAAATTCATCGTTATTGCATTTGAAATCTCGCAGCTTCAATTGGAAAAATCTCTACTGTCATGTCTAGTAATCATACTGCTTTAAGTAGAAATAATGAGAAAATTATTCTCATCTTATATTAAGCTTGGATTATAGTGTCTCTTCTTAAAGGTTTGATAAACATTGTGTCACTCTAACTATCTGATATATCTGATATTCATGTCTTATGTGTATAACAACAATTTAGGAAGGTATATGCGTATAAAAATGAGAACAATTTTCAAACCAACTTTACATATTCTGAAGCCGGTTTTATATACTTGACCTAATTTCTTATCAGAATTAACTAGTGCTCGAGAATCTCACTTATTGAGGATCAGAGAAGCTATAGTTCAACTTCCACATCAATCAGGTCATTCTGAAGTCACCACTTACAAAAGCTTGGTGTTGCATAACAACTCACCTTCATAAATTGTTGATCAACTTAAACAATAGAAATAGAATACAACGAAATGATGTCACTGGAATAAAGTTGATGATTTGTTTGTCTACTTTTGTCCTTTCTATTTAGCTTACACTTGAATATTAAGATTTATATTTAAATGACTTCACTCGAAGAAAAACATTACCGATTTGTTTATTTACATTTTGTCCTTTTTGGTAAGTGTATGCATATAAATACTCCAATTCGGTAACTGTTTCAAAATGCATTGTGGTTACACTCATCAAATCAAAAACAGAAAAACCAAGTTGAGGTTTTCAGATCACAAAAAGAAAGAGCAGCAAAATGATAGGGTGGGAAGATGTGTACAAAGTGGTAGTGGCAGTGGTGCCACTGTATGTTGCTCTAGTGTTAGGATATGGTTCAGTGAAGTGGTGGAAGATCTTCACTAGGGAGCAATGTGAGGCAATAAACAAGCTAGTATGTTACTTCACTTTGCCACTCTTTACTTTTGAGTTCACTGCTCACATCGACCCTTTCAAAATGAACTTTTCGTTCATAGCTGCAGACACCATATCAAAGTTCATCATCATGCTGGTGCTTGCCCTTTGGGCCAAGTGCACTAAAGGGAGTTTCTGCTGGTCTATAACCAGCTTCTCTTTGTGCACTCTCACCAACGCTCTTGTTGTTGGGGTTCCAATGGTCAAGCCCATGTATGGAGCCCTTGGCGAGGACCTAGTGGTCCAGTCCTCAGTGGTGCAGGCCATCATATGGCTCACTTTTCTTCTCTTTGTCTTGGAGTTTCGTAGAACAGCAATTGAGGGAACCACCAACACCTTTAAACCCAAATCAAAAGCAATGATTGTTGACAGCAATACTAATAATAAGACAGGTGAAGGTGGAATGGGAAAAGATGTGGAGGAAAATACTGTAGCTATTGATGTGAAAGAGGAGTTGGCGTTAGAAGAAACTGTTAGTAGTAGGATTCCCCTTTGCAAGTTGATGAAACTTGTGTGGATCAAACTTGTTATGAACCCAAACTCCTACGGCTGTGTCATTGGCATTTCCTGGGCCTTCATATCCAACAGGTATACTTTTTCCATAGCTAAAATCATAGTGTCACTGCAATTTTTCCACCACACTGCATAATTACACTAAAATTGTCGTAATTTTTTAATATTCTGACATGTTATGCATCTATCAGCTTTTCTTTCCATACACGTTACTTGTTCCATTGTTCATGCATATGGCCAATTGAAATGATTTATCTTTATGCTATGTAGTGTGAATTTATATATCTGTGTGTAGGTGGAATTTGGAGATGCCAAGTATGTTAGAGGGGTCTATACAGATCATGTCAAAGGCAGGGACGGGAACTGCTATGTTTAGCATGGGTGAGTGAGTTAATCACAAATACTCTTTTGTTTTCTGGTCATAAACATGTATTGTTATGTTAATTAATTAACTTTGGTGAAGGTAATTAACTTAAATTAGTTTGATAAGTGGTGTGTGATAATGCATGCAGGTATTTTCATGGCACTTCAGGATAAGTTGATTGCTTGTGGACCAAGTCTGACTGTATTTGGTTTAGTTTTAAAGTTCATTGCGGGCCCTGCAGCCATGGCCATTGGTGCCATCGCTGTAGGATTGCACGGTGACGTCTTGAGAGTTGCCATCATTCAGGTAACCATCAAACTATTATTAAGAATTCAGATCAAAAGCTTCTTCTATTGACCATCAAACTCTGACAACACCTTGATGAACCTAATGCAGAAAAATATTGTATACTTATATTATAAACATATATGAATGTGATTGATGAAACACGTACTATGTTTTCATGCATTAGTTTGACTTATTTATGTTATGTGTTAAAAACTGTTAAACAAGTGCAACTTTTAACTAAACTAATGAGTGCTTATTGACTTGTGACTGAGACCACCAAAACATATTCTTGAAAGATCAGTGAAAGCTGATTAATATTTTTATATGTATGAAATGGAGGAAGTGTAGGACACACCATATATATATACTGAAAGGGCATGTCATTTCTTTTATCTTTTGTTTTTATGTATAAATAAAAGCATTGTGGCTTACGTGTAAACAGAATCACTTAATCAATTACTTGTTAAAAGCATGTTCGAATATTCAACTTTTGTTAATGGTAATTACCTTTTGTAGAAGGTAGATGTGATTTTAAACACAGAAAAAAATTGTTTATGCCATTATAATTCTATATCTGGTGCAGGCTGCTGTGCCACAATCCATCACATCCTTCATTTTTGCTAAAGAATATGGATTGCATCCAGAGGTTCTCAGCACTGCGTAAGTTTTATTTTTCCTGTCATGAAGAATGATGATGTACACAACTATTGAAGATGAAAAATATATTTAACTCATGATTAGTTAGTAATATTTGAAGGCATTTTGATTTGTAAGTGCATCCTCCTCCTAACATTTTATAGTTTGTGATTAACAGGGTGATCTTTGGCATGATTATTTCACTTCCCATCTTAGTTGCCTACTATGGAATATTGGAGTTGATACACTAAATGAAAGATGGTTTATAAAAGGGATGATTCAAACTAATTTTTCCTTGGAAGTTAAAGTGAAGAATAGGTACCCAATTGTAGCTTATAATTTTGTAATTTTGATTCTGATTCCTATTAGTTATAGCCACTCCATTCTCTGTCCCATGGAATGTAATACAAACCTTCAAACCATCCATATATGTTTCCACCTCCATATTGTTATCTTCAATCGATTCCATACAACAACATCTATTATTAGTCTTTCATTTTTTATTTTAATTTCTATAAGATTTATTTATATATAATTCTTGCCTTTAATAAAATAATATGGTTTTGGTTTCTCCACTACACTATTATGCAGTGATGACTCAAATAAAAAGAAAATGATTTTGATTAAGACTGAAACAAAAGACTGTATATTTTCAGAGAAAAAAAAAACATTTAACTTCAAATTTAAAAACTATTTGTCAACCAGGACTTTGTGAAATCATTTACTCTCTTCTATGCAAACTAAAAGTAAACAGTAAAATGTAAATAAATAATTTTTGTACTTGCCAAAAACTAATAAATAACTTGACTTAATTATATTTCTTATCCATTTAAATTATCAAATAAGCGATTTTAGTTCTTTAGTTTCAAATTCAATTACTCAAGTCCTTATATTTTTAGAATAAAAAAAATTAGTTTAGTATTCAACTATCTTTGAAATATTTTTTTGAAAAAAAGTTAGTAGTGTGAACTTATTAAAAAAAGGGGGTTTGAGAATAAGGCCCACAAGCCCGGCTCCCCCTAGTCTCAGTTTCAGCAACAAAAAAAAGTTCCTGTTAGAGTGTGAACATTTTCTTGTTTAGGGCACATGAAACTAAGTAACTATGTCAACATTTTTTTAATTTAGTTTTTAATGGTAATTTAAATATTTTATTTACAATTTTAATTATTCTTCATTTTGGTTCTTGAATTTTCTTTTACATAATAATGGAAAAAATTTATTTGACACCTAGTTGTTTCTCTCAGTTTGACTTTACAATCCCTTCTAGTAATAAAATATTATATTTTGTAAATAAAATTTTAAAATAACATAATAATATATTTGATTGTGAAATAAAAAAAAAATATAGATGTTAAATTATCATCACTCTTACATAAATTTGACTCTTAACTTTTAATTATATACAATTTTGTTTAATTTTTTATTCTCTGAGTATAAGAGTCAAAATAATTTTTTATAAGAGTCAACAACTAAAATTAAAAAAATTAGAAACCAAAATTATAAATTATACACAATATGAGCAAAATTATGGTTAATCCTTTAATTTATATCCATGCATCCTATACATAACTACGCTTTAACTCATTTCCATAAATAAGTGACATGAATGAAGATAAGGTTGAGACAGCTAATAGTTTTATGAGAATTTGATGAACCATTGAATGAGACTTTATTATTATTATTATTGTTACTATTATTATTATTATTATTATTATTATTATTATTATTATTATTATTATTATATATAACGTAGCTTCAGCCAATGGGTTTAATCAATGGTATTTGACTTTAAAGGTCATTAACTCATTTAATATACAATTTGATCATCTTGTTTTTTGTTTTAATCCTGAAAGCAACTTGAGTGAAAGGAAAAGAAAAGAAGAAAAGAAAAAACTTTCTTTTTTAATTCATTTTGGTAAGAAAAAGAAGTTGAAGAAAATGACTTTGGCATTTTTAATTCATGAAATAATTAAAATTGTGTTTGAACGACAACGTTATTCTTTAAGTAGCAGTTTCTTTGGGATGAATTTGGGTGTTGTTTTCAGAATTGAGAGATTCCAGCAAGAATAATTAATGAATTTGATGACAACTACCTCTCAATAGAAAAACGTTTTGTTTTATTTCTTGAAAGAGTGTTCGAAGAAGCAACCATCAAACACAACAAATGAATAAGAAATAAGAGAAAGGTATTTTGTCGACTCACCTTATTATTCCAACTGAGGAAACTACAGAACATTTTGGTAGAAAAATATTTTATATATTTTTTTATAAAACTTTCACGTTTGATATTATTATATAACTAGACATCTCAATTATACTCACATCACAAATAACAACAATTATTTCTCATGACATAAAAAAAATATTATTAAAAAAATTTTACATCACAAATAACAACAATTATTTCTCATGACATAAAAAAAATATTATTAAAAAAATTAAAAATATCAGATAAAAAATCAGATATTAACAAAAACTATAAATAGATGGATTATAGAACTATATGAATAAATTATACTTAAATACAAGTTTAATCTTTTTTATTTGAAAATAATAGTTTTTTATTCTCTATTTTAGAAAGTTTAAAATTTTGATTTTATTTTCCATATTTGAAAATTGGGTTGATAGTTAAATCATGATGGTTCAACTGTTATAGAATCAGATCGAATCGAAATTAATAAAAAAATATTATAATAATTACATAATAAATAAAATAATGTTAAAGAAAACATAATATCACAAATATTCTTTTTCTAAAAGCTAAAATAAAATATAAATATATAGGTTATTAGCATTATAGATCACGTATATATATATTTTTTAAATATTATCATAATTTAATTAAATTTACAATAATATTTGTTATTAATAATAATAAGTTTGCATGTAAACAATACACACAAGTTTAGAAGAAGCAGGTGAACTATGTTTTGTGTGGAGAAGCATGTATTAGTTTAACATCATAAATTTGTTTTTATTAGTATAAAATTTATTTACAAATAATAATATTAAAATAATTTTTAAATTTATGATTATAAATTTGTATATATAATTTTTTTCTTTTGAATAAAATTATATTGCTAAGATTATCATGATTATGATAGATTAATATACAATATGCTGTTAATATAAAACACACGCATATATATATATATATATATATATATATATATATATATACACTTTATTAGTAAAAAGAACTTATTTTTTTGAAAATATTTTTAATAAAATAAGTCAGATGAAGTTCAACTTAAATTTTAAAATTTGTATACTGTCAACATCATGCATGCTTTTCTCATGTAAAAATTATTTTTTACATCCAAATAAAATTAATTATCTTAAAATTATTTTCAATAATTTTTTTATACCAACATTTGACTCCACTTATAATAAATATATATAATCAATTATCCATATATTTAGTTATTTAAATAATCTATTTTTTTTACTTGTTCCTAGTACACTGTTACACTAATAACTTATGTTTTAGACACTATATTAATGAATATATTTAAAAATGAAACGAGAGACAAAAATAAGTAATGTTTAGAGTGTGGAATTTATTTTTGTAAGTTTGTAAAAATATATATTAACTAGAATTTACATAAAAGTATTCTTTATTTTATTTTTTAGTTATTTTAAAAAATAAGGATAAATTTGTAAACTTGCATTTTTAGTATTTTAAAAAGATTAAAAATTCTAAAAAAATTTTACAAAAATTCTAAAAAGATTAAACGAGCATCACATCACTCAAAAATTTCAATTAACTTTTCTCACAAATATATTCTAACATACCTCAATTTAAACAATCTTAATTTTTTTACAGTTTCATACCAAATTTTCACACATTCACTTTCTCAAATCCACATACATTCTCTCCACAATCTAAACACAATCTTAGTTACTCAATATAATATTTTCAATACTACAAAAAAAGTTGCACATATAAAATTCTCCTTCATATAACACTTTAAATGTTAGAATAAAGATGTTATCATAAAGTGAAATATATTTTGAAAAGTGATAATATAGGAACAAAGAATAACACACAAGTTACAATGATATTTTTTAGACATTTATAACTAAAAGTAATGTATTAACAACTAATAAGTTGAGAGTAAATACAATATACATTACTTACGTGAAACACTACATGAAAAAAATATAAAAAATTCGTAGATTTTTCACTTGTTTAATTTTGGAGTTAGTCTCTAGAAGATTGTATTTTTATTATATTAATCAATTTTATGATATCTTAAATAAACATATTAGATTCCATTGAACTAAAAATATATATGTAAAATTGACAATTAATTTTTTAATATAAGCGAGAGAAAAATATTTTCTGAATAAAAAGGATCAAGCAAATAGGAAGATCAAAATGTTATTTAATTATTTTTTCTATTTTGATTTCAATAATGCTTACAACCACATATTTGGGGAAAATTACTCGTCCACGATAATTTAATCGAATATATGAAGCACATAAAAAATATTATAAATAGAAATAGCGAAACACAGTTAAATATTACTATCAAACTTAAATCCCACATTGCTTTATTATTGGTTTAACTAGTTTCATAATTGCAAACAACATTAGTAATAAAAAAAATAAGTGATGTATGTTTTTTTAATATATAAATTTTGGTAATGAAATTAAGGGGGAGAAAAAAAATATGTTCATATAAAATATTTCTAGACAGATTATATTTTCAGTGATATAAATATATACTTTGCTAAATAACTTATTTGTTTTTATTTTTCTATTTACATGCTATAATATAAAAATATTAAAAAATAATTTATTATATTATTAAAAACCAATTCAATTATATAAAAACTAATCCAAGAAAATAATGCGTACTTAACTTTTTTTATGCACTTCGATACAAATATATTAACGGTACACTTATTCAAAAAGTTGTACTATTATCAGTTATATAGTCACACATTAATTATATAATTTAATCTTAAACTTCTTTTATTATATTATCATACATTCCATTTATTTAATATTTTCATAAAAAGAAACTGAAACTGAAAAACCTATCCAATTTGAACCGTTTAAAATTGAATTAGATTTTATTAAAATTTTAAACTAATCTGATTAGATGATGAATAAAAACCCAAAATCCAATATGCAAAGACTTTGGTTCAAATCTATAATTTTTAGTTTTAAAAATTGGGAAATTTTGCTTTAACAATAAGTTAATTTATGCTTAATTACGTTTATATAAGTATTATTAAATAAAATAAAATAAAAATGTACATGGTATCCATAAAATAAGAACAGTCAGCAACAAGTGTTAATCTAAGCAGCAACAGACTCAATTTTCTGAAGTAAATTCTCAAATTTAAATAAATAACTTCACACTAATAAGATAATATAAAAGAAATATTCTAAAGAGTTGCATTTCAAATTTAAGGAATATATTTTGATGAAGTTAAGTAAAGTTTATTTGAATTAATATAAATATCTTATATATTTTTTTAAAAATTTCCATCACTCTTTTTAACTTCTTTTAACAGTAAATAATTTTATTTCAAAGTACATAAATTTTAAAATTTACTAATGTATTATATATGAATTAAAATACATAATTTGAAACATGTGTCTCCCAATATTTGAAACGACCATTTTCAATAATATACTTTTTCCCTATTATTTCAATGTGTATTTTAGATACTATCCCTGCTATTAATAAAAAATCATCTCTCAATAATCGCCAGTGACTTTTTTCTCTTACCTTTATTTGTATGTTTGATTTTAATTATTTATCCTTTTAATCTATCATCTTGTATTCATATATTTAAATTGAATTTAAAAGTTGTTTATATCACAAATTAATTAAAGTATAATTTATATATTCAAAAATATTTATCTATTAGAGGTTTTAAAACAACATCTTCAGTAGGATTTAGAATTTAAACCAAATTTAAAATAGAAATTAAAGTAATAACATTTTTAATTAATAACGAACTTTCAATAAAATCATTAAATAGAAACTATTTGTAGAGACTAAAATAATTAGTTATTATTTAATTAAATTAGAGACCATTTTATAAATTAAAAAACTGTTGATATTTGTTTTTGCTAGGAAGATGAGACTTAGAGAACTATTGAAGTTTTCGTCTTCATCTTTGGGCTTCATTGGGATGCTTCTCACCTTCGTGCTACTCCTTCGACTTTTGGTCTCGAGTGAATGTCAAATGGAGAGGTACCTGTAGAAGACACTCTGACGCTCAAGTCAGTAAAGGGTGTTCGGTACTCGGGTAGGTGTACAATAATAATGACGTACTTTGCTCATTGGAATGTGTGTTATTTATATTATTTTAATGGACTTACTTCATTGGGTCTGATTAGTGGAATGGATCACACTTATGGTTGCATTACTTAATTCTTAATGGTAGTTTAACTTCATTGACCTTGGTTATATGTGTCGGTCGCCTTGGACGTGCATGGTGTCTCGGCCAGCTCGGTCAGGGAGACTGAGTCACGTCATCGTTTCGGTCGGCCATATCAGTACAATATCTAAAGTAATTTCTATTATTATAAAAAAGTTATAATATGATTTTTAAATTGATATCTAACATTAGCTACAAAGGTTTTACCTACTTACTACTTTATATTCTAAACTAGTCTCTAATAATTTTTTAGAGACTAATTTAAAATCTAAAATATTAATCGTTAAAATTTAAGTACCTAATTTAGATACAAATCTAAAATTTTTATTAATAATAGAAATCATTATAAATACGAATAATTTTTTAGTTTTTAAATTAATATCTAATTTAATCAATATAATCACTAATTATTTTGATTCTAAATTTGGTTATATTTAATATTTTTTTCTAAATTTGATTATTATTTAATAATTTTTTATAGTGATTTTATTAGTATTTAAAAGCAAAATTATTAGTTAATACTTAAAGGGATTAGGGTTTGATTTTAGGTCTCTTGCATTCCTTTCCCTTGTAATTATAGTTTTTAGAATTTTGATGTGCATTGAACCCACATAACTTTTGAGTAATGATTGATTAGTTTAACCAATTAACAAATCGAAGGTTGAACAACTATTAAATCCTAATTATACCATATATTATTCAAATCAAAATCATAACCACAGGTCAATTAAATTAAATTAAATAATTTTGGAAGATAATGAACCTCTCCCTCTCTCTGTTTCTTTTTTTTTTTAAATTAAAAGAATAAATATAAGTCAATCAAAATGATATTAAAATGAAGTCAATAAATCATTCATGTTCATATATCTTAATCATAGGTTAATAAATAAATAAATAAAATAGCTTTTTGTAAGGTTGAAGGGAAATTAAGCACATGTGTTAACGCCAGTTATTACGCCACATACATGCCAGTGATGCAATCGCCAGTTACAGAAAATATGCGATTCGATTAGCAGAAAACTATGAGCAGAAACATTTTACTTTGGCGCGTGAGAATAATAATATATATATGTTACATTACACGTTTCAACAACAACCTTAGTTTTTCAAACTAACATAGATTATACAACATCATCGTCCAAAGAGTGCTCCCATTCCGTGATTTTCTTTATCTCTCTCTTTATCAACCAACTATATCAACATCCACTGAAACAAAGGTAACTAACTTACCCTTATACTCATTATTCAATCATCATCATGCCCATCATGTTTTTCTCACTGATAAACTTCATCTTTCATTGTTTCTGGTCACCAGGTTGAACACAAAGTGAAACTGAACCTTGTGTTTTGCTCTGCTTCCCAAAGCAGAAAATGAAGACACATAGTCAAGTAGGTTACTTGTACTTGTACCTTCATTCTCACAATTGAATCTATTCTTGTCTCTGTTGTTTAATAATGTTGCCGATGTTTTATGTTGCCTTGCACTGTTTCATCGGTTTTAATTTATTTCCTTTTAGTATATTCGTTTCTGTGTTCTTCTTTTTCCTTTTATTTTGTATAGAAGAACTGTGAATTGATTATTACGTAAAGGGGTTAACTTTTTCGTCTAACCTTTTTCCCTCTTATCTTGTACCAGGAAATTTTGGATGCTGATTCAAATAGTAAAAGATCATGCCTCTGGGGCATCGTTCCGGCGGTTTCTATACTCTGTGTTGTTTTAATTTTCTCGAGTTCATTCTTTACTCAACGCTTCAACGAGGTATATAAATGAATCATTTCCTTAATGAACCGGTGAAGAAGTTTTTCTGCATGGTGTTGTTTTAAAATTGATATTTATTTTGGGAGGGGTTGGTTGACCTGGTTAACTTTTTTCACCGTGAATGAAAATTTGGGTTCAATTCAAGGATCCTTATTGGTGAATTCGAAGATGGTTGTTTGTGGATCAAATAACCAAATTGGCTTTGACTTTGAATTTAACTAAACAGGGGTTCATGTTCCTCCAAATTTTGAACATGGAATATGATAGTTTTGGTTTTATACTGCAGAAACTATTGCGATGGAGAATGAACACCAGTACATTGGAAAACGATACTTGCAAGGTTCGTTTTCTTACTCAGTATTTAAGTTATACAGACTTTTAACTCATTGATATATTTTACTGCTTAGGATGGTCAACTTTAAGGCTTATATTTGCTTATTTTGTTTAGTAGAATCAGTGCAGGCCTGGTGGAAGTAGTGCACTACCTGAAGGCATAATCTCCAATACTTCTGATCTGGAGATGAGGCCTTTGTGGAGTATTTCTATGACTAAGACAATAGAGGCGAGTTTCAGTCATTCATGACCATATTATTAGAGTCGTACATTTTCTCTGCAAATTTATTTGTCTAGTACTAGTAGTAGTAATCTTTTTGGTGTGTCAAGCTTATGCATGGTTGTCACACTATAGTTCTCAATTTTAAAAGGGTATAATTCTAAAAAGAACTAACTTATCTGTTCATTTACAAATATACTAAAGCAAGAGTGAAGAATATCTGTTCAGATATTCTGTTTTGTTTTATCAAGAGAAAGTTTGCATCATGTTCTGATTTTGTGACTCTAAGCCTGTCATTAACATCTACAATTTCTACACTCCTTACAACTATTTTAGTGTAAAGTTATTGAAGTAGGCTAAGTAGTCTCTTCAATTGAGTTCAGCCTGAGTCGTGCATTCTGTTGTATGCTATTTTTCTATGGTTATTGTGCTTATTTTTTGACTTGGACACATTTGAACAGAAGGAGCAAAACCTGTCAACCAATTTGTTTGCAATGGCAGTTGGGATAACGCAGAAAGACCTTGTGAACAAAATGGTCAAAAAGGTAACTTCAAGGAGTATTCTGTATAGATTGTTCATTACTGATATTCTCTTTTTGATATGTGATGAGGAATGACTCCTTCTACCCAAAATTTCAGTTTCTAGCAAGTAATTTTGTCGTGATGCTTTTCCACTATGATGGCATTGTTGACGAATGGAATGAATTTGAATGGAGTAATCATGTCATTCACGTGGCTGTAGCCAATCAAAGTAAATGGTAGGGGACCTCACATTTCATTGCAATCTATACTATATAGAGTGAGTGATTCAATTATCCTAAAAACGTTTATTCTTAGACACTTTTTTCTTGAATAGGTGGTTTGCCAAACGTTTCTTACACCCGGACATAGTTGCAGAATATGGTTATATTTTTTTATGGGATGAGGATCTTGGAGTTGAACACTTCCACCCTGATAAGTATGTTCAATTTATTCTGTACACACTAAATTTGATCATAGTAAATAACATAGTTTAAAACTAGCTGTTATAATAACTTCTAAATACTTGAAAAAGTCTTATATTATTGGTACATTTAAGGATTAGGGGTTGATTTTATATACTTCAATGGTTTTAGGTATGTTTCTATTATAAAAAGTGAAGGACTAGAGATATCACAACCAGCACTTGATACTGAAAAATCAGAGGTACATCATCAGATTACCTCACGTGGGAGGAGGTCAAATGTGCACAGGTTCTCCTGTTTATCCTATTTTCTCTGTTGTCAAATGTTTTGTCAATTTCCCCAACCTGCAATAGTGAACTTTAATTGATACTTGTGTCTATACTGAGTATGCTTTTGGTCATTGTTCAAACAGGAGGATTTACAAAACTGGTGGTAGAGGCAAAAGTTGTGATGAAAATAGCAGTGGTCCTCCTTGCACAGGGTAAAAGTTGTATGGTAACTTGTACTATGAGGATTCCCTTCACATTACTATTGTCTAAGAAAAGTTCACCAATTGTTTCAGGTGGGTTGAAATGATGGCTCCTGTTTTCTCAAGAGCTGCTTGGCGTTGCGTTTGGTATATGATTCAGGTGCACCATTTTCTCATTTTAATGTTTCTACTGCCAAGCATTTATAAATATATCTTTTTGCTACTATTACTCCCTTTATTCATCGTCTGTAGTTTACTTTATTTTGCAGAACGACTTGATTCATGCATGGGGTCTAGATATACAGCTAGGCTACTGTGCTCAGGCATGTTAAGCTACTTGATTTTGGTTAACTTTGATGAGTTTCACTTCTTCATGTTGAATATTCCCTTTTTCCTTTATCTGATTTTGTTTATGGATAATAGGGTGATCGAACAAAAAATGTTGGTGTTGTGGATGCTGAATATATAATCCATTACGGTCATCCTACTCTTGGAGGTCTAGATTTGCATAAGGTCAGAAATATGGCATATCTATAGCAAAGTTTTGCATTGTGCAAATGCTTCTGCTCCTAATTCTGCAACGATTTTTAGCATGTTTTATGTATGGAAACGTGTGCCTCTAATTCTACTGAAATTTATGTGACTTAGCAGGTTTCATCTGGGGCAAAAGATCATAGAGTTGATGTAAGTTACTCTTGTCACAATACTTTTAGCCCAAACCATTGACATGCTTAAATCTTATTTCTGTTAAAATCATAGTTCACTTTTCTGTTCCAAAATTACTCATCCAGTTAGGCTAAGAATCCGTTCTTGTGAATATTTCTTTCTGGGTGGACTTATGTTAGGTTGTTGTTTGATAGGAAACAAAAACATTTATCAAATTCTAGTTTTATGCATGCTCATTAGCCCAATGCAAATATCTTAAAAGATGGAAAATGACATGTTTGGTTTGTTGAATTGAAAACCTTATCTAGGCACTTGTCCCCTTCATTATAATTAAATATATCTATTTATCAGATGATAGTGATATGTCTTATGTGTATACCAGTTTTCTCTATGATGAAATTTTTATGTTAACTAACTGGTATTTAGCCCTTAATTATGTCTAAATAATGTTGTTATGAAGTTGTTACATAGTATTTTGGATATGGTGCAGGTGAGAAGACAGTCTTACAATGAATTACAAGTCTTCAGAAAACGGTGGCAGAAGGCAGTTGAGGAGGATAAATGTTGGGTCGATCCATTTCAATAACCAAAACTCTTAGTCAAATTTTGTATAGATTTCATCAAAACACAAATTTACTTGTAAAAAGAAGCAAATTCAAGTGGCAGTTCAAAAAAATGTTGATCATGGGTAGATGAAAGGGACTAGAGGAATTCTTTTTTGCATCTCAAAGGCATCATGTCTTCCTGGGAAAAAAGGTTCACCTTAAATTGAGTTTGGTTCATTGTTGTACAACCTTTCATTTTTAAACAGTTTCCAAATGAAATTATTCTGTCCTTTGCTTAGTTATCCCTTTACTTTTATTATTTATATTTATTTTATTCAATTTAATCTCTTTATTAATAATATTTTTACTCAAATGTTTTATTTTTTGAAACAAGAATGTGGTTCTTTTCCCACCTAATTAAAAATAATATAATTTATATTAAAATTTATGTATAGAGTCAACTCAATGATAAGATGTAAGATAAGCTCAAGTGACAAAAGAATATTGTTATTGTGTTTTTTTTAACTAAATAGTGTTGTGTTTTTAAGAATTAATAACTGATCAAACATTTTATTAATAAAGAAATCAAATCAAATAAATAAATAAGAAAAAAAAATTAAGTCATGATAATATAAAGCATTTTCTAGCATGTGCAATTTTATTTTACTCTAATCTTATATTTACTTAATTTGTATAGACAAAGTGGACCTAGATAGTATCTGGAACTGGTTGTACAATTACTGATGTGTTAGTTGCTTTCTCGTTCCTCACTTCAAGTCTCCTCCTTTAATTATTGGTGCTCGGTCGGGGTTGACCTGAAAAAGGTACTCTGACGATCAAGTAAGTACTATGTGCTAAGAGTGAATAGTGAAAGTTGATTAAAACATACCTTACACCTTTGTAAAGGGCTTATTTATAGTGTTTAGTCATGACCCTTGTTGTGATGGGCCGAATCAATCAAATATCATTTGCTAATTGATTTATAGCATAATCTCTTATTTATAGGGAGGCATATTGGTATCTTGGTATATTTGGAGAATATCTTTAATATATCGATATCTTCCTCTCGGGGATGTCACCAGACTCGGTGGGACATAATCATAATTCGTTGGTAGTTTTCATAATTGTCATTGTTGTCATTTATTGAGTGTCTTTAATGTATATTAATGCAGTCAGTCGGTCACTGAGACCGAGTGATATGGCTTTTTCGGTACCAACCGGTACACTTGCCCCCCAAGCTCGAGGAACGTTTACTTCAGAAGAGTCTAGATGTGACCGTTGGATGCTTTAAGGTATGAAGTGACTTTTTGTCCTTTGATTGCCGATCAAACGACCTTAATGCTTTTGATCTTTTCAGTAGTTGTCTGAACGCCTCTATTGACACTTGTATAGTTTTAACAATGTATGTCGAACGATCATTAGGACTAAGATCCCTTGGATGTCGCTCGGGCTTTTGAATTGCTTTGTAATTTTGAATGTTGAGTATATGCTTCAATATATAACTTAAATAAGCTAAGTCTTTAACAGATTTAACATCAATCTGATACTTGAATCAAAATAATTTAAATAAGTTGAGTCTCTAATAGATTGAATGTCGACTTGATACCTGGATCAATATGATTTAAATAACCTTTGTAGCTTTAAATAGGTTGAACATTGGTCAGGCGTTAAAGATTGTCATTTTAAGACAGTTTCCATAATCGAAACAAACTTTATTTAAACCGTTCAGGAGGGATTGTTGTATGTAGTGTCGTGTTCATTCGGGAAGGGTTCCTAATTGTTAAGCAAGTTGTCTTGACCGAAGAGTTGTATGTAAGTTTGGAAAGGACTGCTAATTGTTAAGCAAGCTACTTTGACTGAAGAGTTGCATGTAGTGGAAGGGCTACTTATTGTTAAGCAAGCTGCCTTGACTGAAGAGTTGTTGGGATTTGGTAAGGGCTGCTAATTGTTAAGGCTGCCTTAACCAAATGTTCGTTCAGTCGATAATGGTCGCTAGTTGTTAAGTGAATGCCTTAATCGAGTAGTTGTTAGGTCGATAAGGGTCGCTAGTAGTTAAGTGATTGCCTTAACCGAGTAATCTCTTGGTCGGTAAGAGTGTCTGGTTGTTAAACGACTGCCTTTACAGAGTAGTAGTTGTTCGGTCGGTAAGGGTCACTAGTAGTTAAGCGGTTGCCTTAACCCATTAGTTGATCGATAAAGGTTGTTTTTTTTTAAGTGGTTGCTCTTACCGAGTAGTAGTTGTTCGGTCGATAAGGGTCACTAGTAGTTAAGTGGCTGCCTTAACTGAGTAGTTGATCAATAAAGGTCGCTAGTTGTTAAGAGGTTGCCTTTACCGAGTAGTAGTTGTTTAGTCGGTAAAGGTCGTCAGTAGTTAAGTAGTTGCCTTAACCGAGTAGTTGATCGATAAGGGTCGCTAGTTGTTAAGTGGCTGCCTTTACCGAGTAGTAGTTGTTTGGTCGGTAAGGGTCGCTAGTAGTTAAGCAGCTGTCTTAACTGAGTAGTTGATCGATAAGGGTTGCTAGTTGTTAAGCAACTGCCTTTACCAAGTCGAAGTTGTGGTAACCACAATGAGATGAGGTTACACTTGTTGCCAATACTCCAACGATCAAGTGGGTAAGAGCATAAAATATATCAATCTAGTATATATTTCCCATTTGTCTTTTCTGACGAGAATAATATCACAACAGATTTAAATGATAATAATCATATATGTCATCTTCAGAATAATAAGATAACATATTTAAATAACAACAATTATATTTATTATCTTCATAATAAGATCACAACAGATCTAAATGATAATAATCATATATGTTATCTCCAGAATAATATAATAACACATTTAAATGTATATGTTATTTTCATAATCTTGACCGAAGAGTCTTTGGACATCGGGAGGGATTGTCACGTTAAGGCAAAGGTTCCTTTGCCGATTGGTGTTGTGGTAGTCACAATGAGATGAGAGGGATTATGCCTGTTGCCAATACTCCAAATTGATAATTAATTTGTATAGATTACGATCAATAATTTGTAGTGATTTATTTATATTTAACAATCAAAACCAAATTAATTGTTAATTTATAGGAATTTAGCGACCGAAATCAAATAGATCATTGATATACACTAATTTAAAGACTAAAATCAAATTGATGTTTAATTTGTACTGATTTAACAAGCAACATTATATTAATAGTAATTTTGATCACAATTTGCTCTCAATTTATTTCAATAAAAAAAAATAACAATAGGATAGAAAACATTTGAAGAAACTAAATTAAATAAAGAAAAGTAACTTTAAAAGGATTATATTAAAAAATAAAAAATAAAATAACAGAAAAAGGAGTATTTTTTTTAAATATTAAAATAGGTAAAATTTAAAAAAATTATCCAAATAATTAAATTGTACTTTATAATAAATAAATTTTATTTTAATGTACATCTTAAAACCTTGATTACTAATTAATACTAATTTCGAAACCATTTAACAATAATATAAACTAATTTAGAAACCAAAAATTTATTTAGTTTCTGGTCTCTAATTTAGTTGCTATTGTAACTAATTATTTTGGTCTCTAAAAATTGATTTCTATTTCATGATTTTCTTATAGTGAATTGGTATGTAATTAGTTATTTAGTTATTAGTTAAAATTTTAGTAACTAATTAATTAGAGATCAATTTAAAAATTATATATCATTATTAGAAACTAATTTAGATACTAATAATTTTTTTAATTTCTAAAATTATATCTAGTTTAGTCAATAGCAATTAATTATTTTTTATCTTTAAAATTTATTTTTATTTAATGATTTTTAGTTGTGAAAAAGTTTTATGCAATATTTTTTTATTTAAAAAATAATGTATATAAACAGCAATGTTTGAAAAAAAATTTAGAAGTTAATTATTATATTTAAAAAAATCAATGTTGCAATAAAAAAATTCTAGAACTATGATGAAAAATTGTTCATACATTAAAAACCAGCATACTTCTTCTTTTTATGAAATTAAATATTAATTAATAATTAATAACTTTTAATTGCTTAAAACATCAAATATTTTATTTTATTTAATATATTAAAAGAATTTAATTTTAAAAATATTAAATGGTTTACAGAAAAATATATTAAATGACTATAAATCATAAATGCAAAAATAAATAAAACATTAAAGAATTAAATAAAAGTATTAAATGACTATAAATCATAAATGCAAAAATTAATAAAACATTAAATAATTAAATAAAAGTATTAAATGACTATAAATCATAAATGCAAAAATTAATAAAACATTAAAGAATTAAATAAAACTATTAAATGACTATTGAATGCTTTTTAATGTTGAATGCTTTTCAAGTTTCTTTTCTCTTTACAGATATCTTAAAAGCATTACACTTGTATGTATGTTTATTGATTAAAATAATCATTTTTTATCATATGCATGTTGCATTAATTAAACATTTTTACTCTCTTTCAATTAGTTTTGACCAGCATAAATTCTTATTTAAGGGGTCAAATATATTTTTCCTTCACAATAAATAATTATTTATGAATCTTTTAAAATTTGCATCCATACTAATTTTCTTAGTTCCTAAACCTTTATTTAAAATATTTTATTTAAACTTTGAAAATATTAAAAATAAATAAATAGTAACTAAATTTTAAAGATAAAAAATAATTAATAACTATTTTATAAATTAAAAATTATTGATATTTAAAATAGTTTTTATTCTTAATAAAATTTTATAATTAAAAAATTATTGATCATGATGTTTTAATTAACATTAGTTACTAATATTTTAAGTATTAATTACTTAACTAATTTATAATATAAAGTAGTTAATAATTAAGACTTTGATAACTAATGTTAGATATCAATTTAAAAACTAATTTATAAATTTTTATTAATTATAAAAACTATTTTAAATACCAATAATTTTGTAGTAACTTAATTAAAATAGTAATTAATTAATTTTAAAAAAATAAGTTCCATTTAATGATTTTAATATAGTGTATATAAACATTTTAAGATGAAAAAAATAACATAAACATTTATTAAAAAACTAATTTATGCGTTTATTACAAAAGAAATTTTTTCAAAAAAAACAATACTTTATAAAATACATTGACCTTTTTTTAAAAATAAAAGTGAATACCTGTTATGTATTTTGAAATATCCTCTTTTCACTATCTTGTTTGCATATTTTCTACTATAATAGTTTTCTGAAGAAAAAAAAATTCCATGAGTCACAATATTTATTGAAATACAAAGACTTTGGTTGGTAAGAAAAAAGAAATTTCCAACGTTTGTGACGCGATGATTTTTGGAAGAGTGATGCCCAATAAAACTTTTCTATTGAACAATCCTTAGAATATTACAACATTTGAAGTTATGAAAGTTTCCAAATCGAATAAAATTATTTTCCGTGAAAGACATTTATGAATAAAACATCATTTAATAAACAATATGAAAAGGCAATTGATCAACATAATTATTTAATAGAGCATATATAAATATATAAATATATATAAGGTTCAAATATAGATTCAATAACCAAAGCAAAACCAAACCATAAAACCAATCCACAAACATAATAAGTACTATAGAGAATATCTTAAAACGCCCATATGAGTACGATGATGTTCGAAGGGCTTATTGAAATCTTAAAAATAGCATAATATTGTCTTAAGTTTTAATGACTCAAAAGCACAAATATGAATCCATGCTCCCAATTCATTGCTTTCCATCAATCCAGATCCAGCTTATCACCATTGCCTGAAACATGAAGAACATATACACATAAGCATACGCAACAAAAACCTGAAGCATGTTTGTGTGATGATAAAACAGAACCAGCTACAATGAAAAAAGAAACTCACCACCATTCTTTTTTGCCATTTCCAAGGCAAAGCACCTCAAGTGGGGGTCCAAGTATAATCCACGCTCCTCGAAGGATGGATCATAAAGAGTGTTTGTGTTGCTGCATATTCATGAAGAAAATCTCAGACGTGCGTGCATGTATGTGTTAATGCGTTAATATAATAGAATAGAATAGAGAATGAAAAATACCACACTGGTTGCTCAGGAGTAGGATTTGGAGGTGGATTGTTATAGAAAAACAATCTCAGATGTGGATCCAAAGGTAATCCACGCATTTCAAATGAGGGATCATAAACTGAGTTTGTGAAGCTGATAAAAATAAAATAAAAATAACTGAGTTTGTGAAAACCCTACATTCATGATACAGCAGAAGAATATGTATAATACAAAATCTCAAACATAAAATATAGTAGCCTCACATTGATGCTAGGTTTATATATATATATATATATATATATATATATATATGTGTGTGTGTGTGTGTGTGTATTATGTATATATCAGAGTGTGTAAAGTTGATGTTGCAGTTGAGAATTGAACTTACTGTGGTGGGGAAGGGTTTGCAGTGACTTGTGGCGGTGGTGGTGGTGGTGGTAGTGGTGGTGGTGATGCTGGTGGTGGTGGTGGTGGTGGTGGTGGGGATGGGTTTGCAGTGACTGGAGGGGTTGGATAAAATGATTGCATCAGAGACTCTTCAATGTTCATTCTCATCTGGATTCAAAGAAAGTCACATGAAAGTGCTTGATATTTGGAATATAGAATAATTTCCACAAACAGAAGTATATATATATATATATATATATATAGATAAATAAAGTGAGTGCATGGAAGTGAAACAAAAGTGCATGACACTGTTTATGTATTAATAATGTATGTTTATGTGTCATATATAACATACTCTAACATTCCTGGCTGATGAAGACTCTCCTGTTTCATACGAATCAAGGTGAAGGCCAGATATTCCTTGTTGGAGCGACTGAAACACAACACACACAAAACAAGAAAAGGAGTATATAACAGAACACAAATCAGTTCAT
Source organism: Phaseolus vulgaris (assembly GCF_000499845.2). Taxonomy (NCBI): domain Eukaryota; kingdom Viridiplantae; phylum Streptophyta; class Magnoliopsida; order Fabales; family Fabaceae; genus Phaseolus; species Phaseolus vulgaris. The sequence continues at coordinate 4,914,332 of NC_023752.2, read as the reverse complement.
TATTCAATTGTATGATGTAGAAAACATGGACAAATATATGTAGATATTGATGGTACATTTGATTAGAAGGAAAATGATACTTTGAAAATTGATTGATGATGTATTATTTTGATTTTTAAGATTATTCTTTTTTGTTTTTTGTAAAATACACAATAAAAATTTAATTAATTTTTTATTTTTATTTATTTAAATAATTATGAGCATTAAAGATTATTGGAGTCTATTCAAATCCATACAATTAATGTAGACGCGTAAACGCATAGAGTTAATATAAACACGTAAGCGCATAAAATTAATGTAAACTCGATAGATAAGCATGATATAAACACGTAAGCGCATAAAATTAATGTAAACTCGGTAGATAACGCATGATATAAACACGTAAGCGCATGAAATTAATGTAAATTCGGTAGATAACGCATGATATAAACATGTAAACACATGATACTAATCACAGTTTTGAGTTCATTATTCAATTGTATGATGTAGAAAACATGCACAAACACTACAAGAAAAACATGAAATAGAAATCAATTTTAGAGACAAAAAATAATTAATTGTTATAGTAACTAAATTAGATACCATTTTAGAAACTAAAAAAAATAATTTCTAAATTAGTGTCTATTATTATTAAATGGTTTTTAAATTGGTATTTAATTAACTACCAATTAGTTTCATGATTTTCTTGTAGTGAAATATATGTAGATATTGATGGTGTACATTTAATTTGAAGGAAAAATGATACTTTGAAAATTTATGAAGTTATATACAACTCTTAATATACAATGAGTTTAAAAATAAATATATATAATAAAAAATAAATTTAAAATTAAATAATATGAAAAAAAATATTAAAATAATAATATTGAGAGTTGTAATGTAATTATATAAAAAATGTGGGTTATCAATATAACGTTATTCTAGAGGGAAATTTTTTTAAACAAAAAAGAAAAGATAATTTTATAGAAGTGTCATGTGCGATTTTTAAAAATAAGACTAATAATGTATATATATATATATATAACACTTCATTTAATTTATAAAATATTTATTTTTATTATTTAGATTATTTATAATATGGTTATTAAATGGTTGTTTTAGATATAAATGTATTATTTTTCTAAAAATAAATACAAAATTTAGACTAGTATTATGAAGATTATGCATTCATCAAAGTATGGTAATGAATCATTAATTGAAGTGCAAAAATGATTAAAACATCACTCCTATTAATATTTTTCTTTCTCTCTCTCAAAATACATAGCACATGGAAGCATGCAAAACCAATAATTTTGTGACTTAAATGAATTATGATGTGGAAAAAAAATAGAAAAATAAAATGGGCAATTATACCTGCTGAGTGTTCAGATCAATGGGGGACACAACCCTAACATTCCTTGATGATGATGACTCTCCTATTTCAAAGGAATGATTAGGACGAAAGCTTGGTAATCCTTGCTGTGGAGTCTGAAGAAAATTAAGGAAAAAGTTATAAAGCAAAATACAAATATATATAAAATATCTATATTTTTTTCATTACATTTTATGGATATATAAGAACAAAAGAATATATAAAACTATTTTTTAGAAAAATGTAGACATAAAAGAAATAGTGAAGAGCCCTTTATTGTTTTGGGAAAAATAAATGTACAAATATAAGATAAAAAAAAAATCTAGAATCTGCGATGAGTTAATTCGATATATAACTATAAATTGGGAAAATTAAAAAGTAAAAATAAGAAGAAAAAAAAATCTTTAATTTTAGAAAATAGAAAAGAAATTTTTTGATATACCTGTTGAGCATTTTCAGATGGAGTTTGCATAGGGAATCCTCCTACAGGACTAGGATATCCAACTGAAGAACGACCCAAAACTTGTTCAAACTGAATTTCTTGGATGGGATTGAATTCAGATGCAGGATTCCTATTTAAACATCAAAATGAAAAGCATTAAATTAGAAAAAAAATATTAGAATGCTAATTGTTCTTACAAAATAATGACAAATAAATGATTTGGATTAATATTATTAACTCTAAAATGTCATGTTTTTAAGAGACTTCAACACCAATTCAGATATTAATTGTCGTTTATCGCGTATGAGAACATGCATAATTACTAAAAAAAATAACATTAAGGTAGTAATATAATACACAAATTCAGATATTAATTGTCGTTTACCACGTATAAGAACATGCATAATTACTACAAGAAAAAACTAGGTTGTAATATAATTATGTATGTTCTTACACGTGATAAAAGATAGTTGATTATCAAGAGAGGTAAAAGATAAAACAAAATAAAAAAAGAAAAAAAAGATTTAATTACCTTATTCGTCTCTACATTTGGAGTCAATATTCAATTTAGTATCATAGTTTTTTTTTAAATGTATCCAAATTGATCTTTTTCGTTAAGTCTCACCTAACAACATCAGGTGTTACTTACGTGTAGAGAGATTGTGTCTATATGGAAAGAGTGTGTCTATGTGGCAGAAAAAGTGTTTATGGGAACAAAGTGTGTTTATGTGGAGAGAGACGTGATATTGAGAGTTATTAATAACTCTCAATATCACGTCTCTCTCCATATAAACACACTCCCTCCACATAAACACTCTCTCTGACACATAAACACCCTCTCTGTCACATAAACATTATCTTTGTCACGTAAGCAACACCTAACGCCGTTAGGTGGGACTTAACAAAAATGACTAATTTGGATACATTTTAAAAAACATAGGTACCAAATTGATTTTTTTTAAAAACCACGTTACTAAATTGAATATTGACCCCAAATGTAGGGATGAATAAGGTAATTAAATCTAAAAATAAAAAATAATTTATTTTTGGTAAAATTAATTTAAACAGATAATTTTATTTAAAGCATATATAAGACATGAATATTTAGATTAAACTTTATTTAAATATTTTGTTAGTACAAAATAAATTAAATAAATAAATATTTTGTTAGTACAAAATAAATTAAATAAATAAATATTTTTATTTTTAAGATTATTATTTTTTGTAAAGTACACAATAAAAATTAAATTAAATTTTTATTTTTATTTATTTAAAAAATTATGAGTATAAAAGACTATTAGAGTCTATTCAAATTCATACAATTAATGTAGACGCATAAATGAATAGAGTTAATATAAACACGTAAGCGAACAAAATTAATGTAAACTCAATAGATAACGCATGATATAAACACGTAAACGCATAAAATTAATGTAAACTCGATAGATAACGCATGATATAAACACGTAACGTATAAAATTAATATAAACGTGTTAGATAACACATATATAAAGAGGAGAGAAAATATAGAAATTAATGCATTGAAAATTAGAAAACACAAAAATTGAGAAGTAATCAATTATACTATAATAAAATAAATAAATTAATAAAATAAATAATGAACATAACATTATTAAAATAAAATAAAAATATTTTTTCAATCACATCAATCACGTTTTTCATAAACTTTTCATTCGAATTCGTTTAATTTTCTATATATGCAAACAACATTACTTTTCACTCCCCTTTTTTTCTCTTTCTATCTCGTCTTCGTCCAAACAAATCCTTCATGACCGACAAAGTTGGTAATTCCAAGAAACGTACCACAATAAGTTAATGGATTAAAATACCTAATTCTATCATATATTATATTTTAACATATTTGAGAAAATTTGTCGATCCAAATTCTTTCAGACAAACCCTAATTACAAATCGAGAGTTAATAAATTAAAATTTTGATAAAACCGATCGATCTATGATACTCAATTTATTTAAAAAATAGAGAATTAAGAAGATATAAATTAAATTACATCAAAAAATTCTTTATATATATATGAATAACAATAATAAGGGAAGACATAAAAAAGGACTCAAACAAATTTGTTAATTACACAAATACTTGATCCAATCGAGGGAAAAAATAACCTTTTATCACAATCAATAAAAAGACTATATTTAATAACATTTAACATAAAATAAAATATATATATTCACACATAAAAGATCTTTGAAAATATATAAATCATAAATTTAAATTTGAAAACAAATATTTTATGATAGTAAATTGTACTGGTACGACCAACCCGTTCGAGAACATAAACCAATTTTCTTGTAAAATTCTTAAGTTGAATAATGGAGAATGCTGAGATCTATGTAATGAAATAAATAGAGTATATAGAAGGAAGAAAGTGACATACCCTCTTGCCATTCTACCCCTGCTAAAAGAGAAAGAGGAGAAGAGAAACAAAGAAAAGAAAGATGAACTTTTTCTCTTTGTAGGTGTATTTTCTATACGTATATGGCTATACCTTTTATAGCCAAAAATTAAAGTTAAACATCATTTTTTATCATATATAATATTATATAAAAAAGATATAAATTTTGTAATTATTTTTATATTGTCTTTTAATTACATAATTTTATTTTGTAATAAATAAAAACAAATTCCTCACCAAATTTCTTTTCCTAAAATTATAGCTTTTATAAAAAAAAAAAAACTTTTATTTAATGAGATAAGTAACTACATAACTTCTCTACTAAAAAATAAATTCATAATCTCCCTACTTAAAAATAATCACTTCATATATTTTTTAAAATTATTTTTACAAAATTATATATTTTAAAATTATTTTACAAAATTATATATTTTAAAATTATTTTTACAAAATTATATAGTTTAAAATTATTTTTACAAAATTATATATTTTAAAAAAAAATTTACAATTTTTTTTTCTTTTTACACCCCCAAACCGCTACTAAAAAAAATTATAAACTGTGATTAAAACCTCCGTAGATAGCTGTATTTTTAGACAATTCAACTTTGCTTTACTGTGCAATTTGAACATCTAATCTAATAATCATTATAAAACGGTGGTTTAGTTAGAAACTGTTATCATGAATTCATATTTTCACCATTAATCAATCATCTTTATCTTAAACGCCCACCCACACTAAACTAATTTTAGTTTTTAATTAAACTGTCAATTTAATTAGTCGTTGAATTTGTTAATTATTCCACAAAAGTCTCCAAAATTAGAAAATTAGAAAAATAGAAAAATTTAAATTTTATGAGTTAGATAAGTTACATTTGTTAGTTTCATTAAGGATCATAGTAAGAATAAGTCATAAAAATTAGGAATAATGATAATAATAAATTTTACATTTTAGAGACTAAAATGACCATAGTTTTTCAGTATTAATAATTTAATTGACATTTTTTATTTGGAGATTACTATTACAATATTTTATGAATTCATGGAATACATAAAATAAAATGATAGTTGATTATCTCTTTTAAATAAAAAGAGTAAAAATATGAAGGAAAGTTGATGAATAATGTTAGAAATGAAAAATAATTTAGACATTAAGTAAAAAAAATATTAAAATGAAAAACAATTTAGAGAACAAGGCTAAATAAGAAAAGTTAATTGATCAAACTATAAATTATATAATTGAGAATCATTTCATTGGTATAATATGTTTTCATCTAGTCTATTATTAGAATTCTTTATGAATAGTTACACTCTACCTATGTATCGTTTTTGTTAACATATAGATTTTGGCCTAATTTCCTCATATTTTTTAATTTTCTTTCTTTTTTCTTTTTTTAATAATATTTTTTTATGTGATGATACTTGAAGTATTAGCCTAGTTGAGATGTCATGTTGCATAATGATGTATAACATGAAAGCATTTTTATAAAAAAAATGATATAAACTCAAAAGACTGCACAAACTATAATAACCAAAAATATTGTATTTGTTTTTTCACTATAAGAAAATCATTAAATAGTAACCAAAGTTAGAAACAAAAAATAATTAGTTACTATATTAACTAAATTAGATACTAATTTAGAAATTAAAAAATTATTCATATCTAAAGTGGTTTCTATTATTAATAAAAATTTATAAAATGGTTTCTAAATTTGTATATAAATTAGTTACCTAAGGTTTAGCAACTAATATTTTAGATTCTAAATTATTCCCTAAAAGATTAAGAAAGACTAATTTATAATATAAAGTAGTAAGTAGCTAAAACCTTGGTAGCTAATGGTTAGACACCAATTTAAAAATCATTTTATAATTTTTTATTAATAATATAAACTACTTTAGATATCAATAATCCTTTTAGTTTATAAAATGACTTTTAATTTAATCAAATAGTAACTAATTATTCTGGTCTCTAAAATTAATTTTTATACTACAAGAAAATCATCAATTAAAAACTAATTTTAGAGACAAAAAATAATAATTAGTTGCTATATTAACTAAATTAGACACCATTTTATAAACTAAAAGAAAATTGGTTTCAAAATTAGTTTTTATTATTGTTAAATAGTTTTTAAATTGGTATCTAATTAAGAACCAAAGTTTTTACTACCAAATTTAGAATCTAACTAATTGATAGTTAAAATCTTTGTAGCTAATTAGATACCAATTTAGAAACTATTTAACAATAATAAAAACTAATTTAGAAAAAAAAATTATTGAATAAATTTCTTATAGCAACAAATTTTTATTTCATCCAATAAAGTTTTATATGAATAAAACAATAAATGCTTCAATCAATATACTTGAAATATTTAATTATGATGAAAAAATATTAATTTCTATATTAATGTTACATTTAAAAATATTAAATTTTTAAGGTAACGTTGTGTTAATATTAAAGCCATAAAATAAAGTTACTTTCACTCACATCATTTATCTATTTATTATCAATGCCATATTAATATTAAAACCAGAAAATCATGTTACTTTCGGTCACATCATTTATTTATCAATGTGATATTAATATTAAAGTCAGAAAAACGAGTCACTTTCGGTCATATAATTTGTTTGTTTATATCAAAGCCAATAAATCATGTTACTTTGGGTCAAATTATTTGTTTGTTTGATGTTAAAGTCAAAAAATTCTATTTATTTCAGTCATGTTATTATCATTCGATATCAATGTCATATTAATATTTAAGCCACAAAATTTAATTATTTAGTTAATGTGTCAGTTTGTTATCATTGTCATATTAATATTAAAGCCAGAAATTCAGATAACTTAATTCAGTCATATCATTCATATTAATGTTAAAGCGAAAAATTCAGATTAAAACATGTGAGGCTCGGACACTCTTCTTATGTGTTCGCATCGGATACAGACACTCGTATGATATTTAGTGGTGAAGTGTCCAATTAAAAAAATATTTATTAAATTTTTGATAATTCTAACACAATTTTAAAAGGGAAAAATACATTAATTTTTTAAAAACTCAAATTTACTATATATTTTTTTAGTATGATTATAAAAATAAAGAGCAAATCCTTTTGAACCAAGTCATGAAAAATATTTTTCTGCTAAAAAAAACTAAAATGTACTTATACACATAAATCTTTATTGTCAATTTATATAATTCATAATCATATAATATATAGATTTGTATCTTTGTGTACTAAATTTTAGAGATTATACATATATTTGTGTATCAGTCCGTGTCTCTAGGTTAAAACCGAAAAATTATATTACTTTATTTGAGTATGTCACTTAAAACCAAAAAATCATATTACTTTATTTGGTCGTATAATCACTTGTTTGTTTATTATTCATATAATTTGTCTAGTTTATGTGGCATATTAATATAATCAAATTGAAAAATATTTTTTGCAAAATTAGACCATGTTATTTTTTTTCTATTGGCTGTTAATATTAAAGCTTAAAAATCAATATATTCATTTCAGTAATGTGGAGTGATAGGGTAAAATTGAATTTAACAAACTCTACTTATAATTTAATTTCAGCAAACGCCCAACCAAACAGAACTTCTTTTTATCTTTAATTGACAAACCCACTCAAACTTATGGACCCAATTAGGATCAGGCCTAGCATACCTAGTTTTTAGAAGTTGGGTATTTCTTACTGCACCTCTATATTTTCTTTTTCTACTTTATAAATATGAAAATTCTAACTTTGTCGTCTAAAGTTTTATCTAGATTCTGCAATCTATTTTTTTTTTAATTGTGAAATTCAGAAGTCAAAATGTTTTTTAAATTGCACAATTTAGAAATTATTTTTAGCATATAAAAAAATTTCTGGATTGCACAATTTGAAAGTCATTTTTAGTTTCTAGAATGCACTCTTTTTTGTTTTTGGATTTCACAATTTGAAAGTCTTTTTTATATGAGAATTTTTTTTTCATTATATAATTTGAAAGTCATTTTTTTATAAAAAAAATTATGGATTGTATAATTCATGAGTGTCTTCCGTCCAAACGTCATTTTTTTAATAAAATAAAGCTTTTATATTGTGGAATTAGGAAGTCACTTTCGGATTGTACAATCACTACAAGAAAATCATTAAGTAGCAATCAAATTTAGAGACAACAAATAATTAGTCACTATATTGATTAAATTATATACTATTTTAGAGACTAAAAAATTATTGATATCTAAACTGGTTTCTATTATTAATAAAAATTTATAAAATAGTTTTTGTTAGTCTTTTAGATACTAATTTATAATCTAAGATATTAGTAGCTAAAACCTTGTAATTAATTTAGATATTAGTTTAGAAATTATTTTATAATTTTTATTAATAATATAAATCACTATAGATACCAATAATTTTTTAATCTCTAACATAATATCTAATTTATTCAATATAGGAACTAATTATCTTTTTAAAAATTTAGTTGTTATTTAATAAAAAAAATTAATGATAATAGATGTTTCAGATACGTTATTTAACATTCAAAACTGTTTCTTAATTATAAAAAAATTATTTACATTAAAAGAAACGTTTAATATACTATTTACAAAGCGTTTAATGAAAAATACATAAATAAAAAAGAGGACTTAATTTACACAAAAAGTATTTATTAGTTTTAAATTTTGACAACTTATATGTTTTTTTTAATACTTGTCATTAATATTTATTGTTTTCCTCTTCCTTCCCCCTAAGATTCTGACCTTCTCGCTCGTCAGTTTGGTGATCGGAGTTCGTCATTACACTTCTGACAATCAATTCTATAAGATTGCCTAATAGAATCTTTAATAGAATAAGTTCATTTTTGCTCTTCTCTTTTAATGAGAAGAGCAAGAGTAATAATAGACGTTTCAGATGCGTTATTTAACATTCGAAACTGTTTCTTAATTATAAAAAAATTATTTACATTAAAAGAAACGTTTAATATACTATTTACAAAGCGTTTAATGAAAAATACATAAATAAAAAAGAGGACTTAATTTACACAAAAAGTATTTATTAGTTTTAAATTTTGACAACTTATATGTTTTTTTTAATACTTGTCATTAATATTTATTATTTTCTCTTCCTTTCCCCTAAGATTCTGACCTTCTCGCTCGTCAGTTTGGTGATCGGAGTTCGCCATTACACTTCTGACAATCAATTCTATAAGATTGCCTAATAGAATCTTTAATAGAATAAGTTCATTTTTGCTCTTATCTTTTAATGAGAAGAGCAAAAGTGATAATAGACGTTTCAGATGCATTATTTAACATTCGAAACTGTTTCTTAATTATAAAAAAATTATTTACATTAAAAGAAACGTTTAATATACTATTTATGAAGCGTTTAATGAAAAATACATAAATAAAAAAGAGGTCTTAATTTACACAAAAAGTATTTATTAGTTTTAAATTTTGACAACTTATATGTATTTTTTAATACTTGTCATTAATATTATTTATTGCTTTCCTCTTCCTTTCCTGTAAGATTCTGACATTCTCGCTCGTGTGATTAGAGTCCACCATTACACTTCTGGCAGTGAATACTACAAGACTGCCTGATCAGAATCTTTAATAGAATAAGTTCATTTTTGCTCTCCTCTTTTAGTCATATTTTGAACTTGTTTCATTTGTCTTTGCATGTGACTCTTTTAGCTTCAGGATTAATATTTGTTAGCTCAAGGTCCTAGTGATATAGTTAGATTTTTTTATCAAGACTCTCTATAGTGCAGGTTAGGTCACCCTTAAGCTTTTGGTAGGTTTTGAGCTCTTAGTGATGATATGCTCAAGTTCAGGTAAGGGAAACTAGTCTTAATTTCCAATAGAACCATAGGCTAGAAGATCTAGATGTGGGGGTGACGTGGTTACCAGTCTCAAACTTTCTTACAGGATTGTTTGTTTTAAGTATATTAGTAGTTGATTGAGATTAGAATGTGAAATTTGATATATGGTAGATTCTATAAAATTATATTGTTTTTTATTTGAATTATATTGTTTTTTTATTTAAATAGTTTGATGGATAATGTTGATGAGTATTGGTTGTTTGATGTTGATTTAGAGTAATTATTCAACTATACTAGGGACTTTATTACTTTGGCTTAGTATACTTGATAAAATAACAATTTGAATGAAAGTATTAGATGCTCTCAGGTTCATTTTCGCTCAAACAAGATGTGATCTTGTTCAAGCGAAAATGAGTTAAATTTTAAGGTATTTTCTGATCCATTTTCGATCAAACTAAATAGAATTTTGTTCAAGAGAAAATGGGGAAAATCTGGAGTGTCAGTGGTCCATTTTCGTTCAAACCAAAAAAAAAAATTCGCTCAAGCCAAAAATCCTGGGTACTCACTAGTTTATTTTCGTTCACACTAAATTTTTTCACTCAAGCCATTGTAAAAAAAAAACAAAATTTTATATTTGCTTCTAAAAGGTTGTTTTATTTATTTATGTATAGTTTTACTTAGAAACAATGTAACTTTTATTTTATGTTTATTTAATTGAAAATTTATTTAATTAAATATTTATATGATCAGTGAATGAATTGTTGTGTGTTTTGGGAATTTTAAACTTTTGTATGATTTGATTATGTGATTTTGGATATTGTGATAGTCAGAATATGAATTTTAATCAAGACATGTATTTTCAGAAAAGAAAATACCGTGTTAAGATTGTTTAGGATGTGCATTAACTAAGGATTCGTTTAGAAGGAGATATCCTGACTCTCCTGAGATAATGGAATCATATAGATGAAATTATTCAGGTGGTGAGAGTCGAATGAGGTTCATATGAATGGATAAGTTGTTTGAAAGATAATTAACTTGACCTGTTATATGAATTAACCCTGTCATACTAGGAGAGATGATATTGAGATTATTTATGCGCATAGGTGCGTGAATTTCACAGTGAGATAGTATGACATGTGCAAGTCTTTAAGTCTAAGTCAACACACGAGTTTTCCAAAAGAAGAATTAAGTGTCTATGTGTTGTGGTCAGTATAAGTCTGACATGTGAAATATGAATTATGAATTTTAATAGACATTTGATGGTTTGAGAAATTGTATGAGATTTGATGAATTATGTTTATTAGTTTGAAATTAAAATTATATAGAAATTTTTTTATAGCTAGCTTACCCTGTGTTTTGTTTTGTGTTTGTTTTCTTTATCAGTGATGATCATGTATTTTATACGGGAGCAGATGAGACTGCAGGTGAAAGAGATCCTAGTTAGCAGATAAAAGATATATAGTTATTTTTATTAATTTATTGATGTTTTAAAATATGATTTTCCTGAAGAGAGATGTATTTTGAATTACTAAACATATGATATATGTATATATGTAAAGATTTATGTTGCAAATTCACGTATAATAAAAATATGTTATCATAAAAATTTAAAAAATAAAAAAATTATAGCATATTCAAGAAAACACAATTATCATACTCTTTTTTTTATATTTATAATCTAATATAAGATGGGAACAAACCCTCTCATGAAAAATCTTATGAGAAGACATGATAATAAATTATTCTCGGGTTGGAACCAAGAACGATTTGAACACTCTTCGGTCAGTCGGTATGCTCTTTTTCCCTTTCTTTTGAAACAAACTCCTCACTCTTCTTTTGTTGTTCTACCTCTCGCCTCCGTGAATTCCAAATTTGGATGGTACCTGTAAAAGACACTCCGACGCTCAAGTGAGAATTCAATATTCGACACTCGATGCTATTAATATTGTATGATGACGTACCTGATTCTTGGAATCTATGTCTATTTATATGATTATCACGGGTCCTTTGTTATTTGGCCGGATTAGGGAGTTGGATCATGCTTAGGAGTGCATTACCTAGTGTTTGATCGTTGATTAGTCTTGTTAACCCTATTTAGGAGTAATGATTTTGGTTGTGTTGGTTGACTGGGACCAGATGCCGAGTCAAAGTGTCGGTCGTGCGAACTTTACCGGTACATAAATGATTCAATAAATTTTGTTAAAATATATTTTAATATTATTTTAAAAAATAAAATTTAATAGTAATTTAATTGAAGATAAAGTTATAATTAACTCATTTGTAAAGATAAACACTTCCTTCAAAATAATTTAAAAAACACAAAATTAACACAAAAAAATAGTTAAAATTCAAATAAATCCAACAATATAAACCTGAATTAAAACAATAAATTTATTTACTATTATAGTTTAATAATTTATAATTAAAATATTAAATATAAATAAATATATACTTATCAATATTCATATAATATTATAATTTAATTATATTTATAGATAATATAAATTTTTCAATACACTCTCATATCAAATACATCAAGCATTCATGATGAAAAGCAGAATAATTATGATGGACCATATAGATGGTAAGTAACATAATTGATACAACAAATCCTGAAAAGACTTTAAATTTGAGTCAACCTAATATATATATTGGAAATGACAGTTGTTAAGATAGTTTTTAGGTGTTAAAAAAACTTTATTTTATTTGAATTCTTTGAATAATTGTTTGAAATGACAGTGGTACATACATGTGGTGTGAAAACCCATCTGATTCAATTCTCTCCTATCAAATTATTCAATCAACTTCACCAAAATCAATAAATGACAAAAGACATCAAACTAATTCATATTCTACTTCAAACCTTTTAATTCTATTTCCAATTCCCATAATATATTGAATTATATAAATATGAGTAAAAAATTAAAAAAACTAATATTTTCTCTTCTTTAGTTCTTAGTTTCATTTCTATTAGTGTCTCGTGCATTTTTTTTTATAATGGGCTTTTCAAAATATAAAAAGTATATTTTAATTCAAAATGTATGAATGGTAACAAAACAAAAAAAGATCTTATAAAATTACTAGTCCAATTTTTTTGAGAGATAAAAGGGCTAATCCATTTAACTAATAAAGTTTATTAACATGAAAAATATTAAAATTAACTTAAATAAATTATTTAATAAAAATAATTCACCCTTTAATTGAACCATTATCCTACAAATCTAACTAATTTAGCATACTATTTTAATGAACCAAATTAAAAAAAATAAAAAAAATCAACATCTAAATAAACCAATATCTAGAAATATTTTGTGTTTTTTCTGTTACTATACTTACTTCCCTTAATTGATTGAAAAACATTGACACCTTTGGTACATTACACCAACTCTTTAAGTGTTTAAAAATTAATTTAGTGTATACCTCTACAAGGAAGATTATTGTAAGTGATAAAAAAAAAGAAAAATCTTTACATTAATTAACCTCAACGATAGTAAGTGTAAATTACTCATATTTATTTATACCCTTCACTTGCATAACACTTGGACCTATCCTTTATTTGTTTGGACAGAAATGGAACAAAAAATATAGAAAAAAAGTTAATAATACCAAATTTCTACCCTTTGTTAGAAAAAAAAAGAGGGAAAAATATACCCTTTATTCAATCAAAGAACAAGTTGTGCAAATTATGCTTAAAATAACATTATTTTGGTAGAAATAGAAAAAAAAATGCAAAAAATGATACACCTTTCAATTCTAGAAAGAAACTGAGTGATTAAGTCCTTCAATTTGAATCAAATATAAAGTGTGTATGCAGCATTCAAAAGCTCTATCTAAAATCAATATGAAACAGTTAAGGTTTTTTTCTAAGCCAAAAAGAAACTATATCTAAAGAAAAACATTAAAATGCCAACATGGTGAAGTAAATAATTTGGTTGGTATGTGCTGCAAGAGGGTAACTATTATTCACATGGACTTGCCAATTAACATAGATGCAACCAACTAGCTGACTCATAATGAGAAAAAAAAAAGAGGCAAAATTATGATTCAACCACAACCCATTCCTGCTTGATCCTTAAAATATGCTTTCAACAGCACATGGGTTGTAACCTAGATGAGGTCAGAAAGATTCCCAAACAATGTTCTCTCACAACAGTCTCAGATGCAACTCCAAATCCTCATATTTACCAACAATAATGAACATCCATGCTTTATAAACATTATAGAATTGGTAGTGTACATTAATATTATGGAAGAAATCCTACAAATGCATCATCAATAGCTTACAAAAGACCAAGATTGTGTTAATGCATGTGGCTTAGACAGCAGTGAACCAACAAGTTAGAAATGCAGAAGTAGGTTTGTTGTGGCAAAGGCTTAATTGCCCTTCTCCAACCCAACTACCACCCACCTTAATATAATAGTATATGGTTGGGTACACCAATATGCATTAATATCATCACATCCATCTTCACCACCAACAATTAAGACTCATCAACATAGGAGCTTTTCACCAAAATTAGCACTCCTCAGTGCCCTCTAATGAAGGTGAGTATAAAAAGCTAACCCATCTGCCCCTGTTGTCTCCTTCTAAGGGTGCCCTGTTTATCAATTCTGGGACCACCCTAATTGATAACCATCACAGATCCCCCTTCACAGTTTTATGGTCCATGAGCCACCGTTTTACTTTGCCTACAAGTTTGGCTATAAAATTTCATTTCTGCATCAAACCAGTGTGCTAGTAGTAGTAGTAGTAAAGATACAAACCACAGACCAAGAATAAACTTCTATGACTACTTCTAAGATAAGAGGTTTTAAATTCAAGAATTAATAAAAGTCTTTAACAATATCACACTATCACATTCCATCATGCATGGTAGGTGTGCTGATTTGTGTAATAACTGTCTCAAAAGTCATACTAATAACGATTTCAAATTAGTTGAGCATGAAATTTTTTAATGAGAGTTATATGTGTTGTTAAAGTCATAGTTTAAGTAACAAATGATGTAATCTGATGAACAGATAGTGTGGAACTATTTTGTGCCCCAGAGGAAAACAAATGCGTTAGGGGGTAGTGAAGGTAATTGCAGAATGAAGAAAGGGTGGAGTAGATACCAGAAATCAGCATTATAATATTGAATTAAAAACACTCAGTAGTGCAATCTGCCTAGGAACATCTTATCGTTAAAATAAACAAATGAAACAATTAAAGAAGGAAAGCAGAAGTGGACTAAACAAAATGAGAATATGTTGTAAAGTTGAATCATGGTCCTGGCCAAACGACAGCCTCACTGAGCACTTGCATTACTATAATCATTCAAAAAAGTGAAAAATTATCATGAACCCCAGTATCTCCACATAAAGGGACAACGTTTTCTTGATTCCCCATGTACTACATATAATTATATCATATATTGCTATTCTGACAATCAGACAATGTACTATATCTCCAGGCACCTCTAACAAATCCCAGTGAGCACAGCAGAGGAAAAAAGAATTCCTGGAAATAACAATCCCCAAATAATAACTAAGAGCAATAAACAAACTAACCAAGAACAGATATTCTTCACTTTGCTTTCCCATTCACACTTGCAACAGAATTAACTAAAGATAACCCTCAATTTTTTTTTTTCAAATTATTATAAGACTATAATAGGGGGACTAAGGGAGAAGGACTAAAGATGGCATCCAAAGCAATTACAGGTCTTTGGTGTGAATGAACAGAAGCCAAAAGGTCTATGAGGAATGTTGCAATTGATGGCATAGCAACAAGGAGAGGGCAAGCAAACCCCTTTTGCTCCGCCACAGCAGGTGCACAAGGCACATATCTGGAAGCTTCCTAGTTTCCTTCTGCTCTCATTCATCATCATCATCATCTCAATCTTCCCAGCCTCCACCAAGGGCACCATTGGAAATGACCCATTTGCCTCCTAATCATAAAAAAACAATCTTTTTCAATTTACAGCACTACCCCAGAGAAAATTCACAGGAAACAATACAAGGGGGGACCAAAAAAAGTAGCTGGATCGAAGAACCCAATTGAAAAATTAAAACTTTTAGTTTTGTGTGTGAAAGAAAGAGAGAGAAGAGAGAGAAAACTCACTTGGACTAAACTTGCCTCGTTGGCTAAAATGGACACAAAAATGAGGGAGATGATGAGGCCATGAGCAGGCATCATGGTTGGTTGGCTAGTTGGTCAGTGACAGGTGCTTCTTGCTCTTAGGTTTGTGAATGATGGAAAGGAGCCGGTGATAATCTTGTCTTGTGTGGACAAGCTTCAAATTGGTGTATCATAAATGTATGTTTGGTGCCTATTTATGTGTATAGAAAAATAATATTAGAGCTTGGGCTTGGTTTGATAACTAAACAGAATAGCTGGTTTTGCAGATTGCTCAAGGAAAGAGTAGAAACTATGAATACTGGAAAAAAAAAATGAATTATGTATTGGAAGTTGGAAGTAAGAAGATGGTGCTAGAAAAGAAGGGCAAGGACAGGAACAAGGGTTTCCTTAGAAAACAGAGGCAACAGCACAGGAAGTGTCCCTTTTGTTTTCAAGAGGTAAAGAGGACACAACAAAAACAAGAAAAGTGAGAGAGAAACTGAGATTTATTTAATTGTGAGTATCAAAGGAGTTCTCTCTCCACCACACTCAAGTTAAGTGTAAACTCCTTTTGTTTTTTCTTCAACCCAAATGTGTGAATGTCTGTAAACCTAATAAAAGCAGGAATTTTTATAAAAAAGAAAGCATTTTGCAGTAAAAAAAGTGTCCTTGGTGCTGTAACAAAGAAACAGAAGAAAAGAAATTAGTGTGGACCTGAATATATTTATTGGGTTGGTGTGAACAGAAGCACTATATCTGTATATCTGCATCAAGCATATGGGTCTTCACAAATTTTCACATCTCAATGGATTTGAGTTTGAGAACATGCAATTTGGCACTCAGACAGAGGGTTACATAACATTGGGAATGTCGGTTTCTTCTACAAATTGGTTTTTTGTAGGGATTTAAAATGGTGAGTTCAACCTTTTACACTAGTGTATTATTGGAGACTAAATTAAAGATAAATAATATTTTATAATATATAAATTAAGTTGATTTAGTTAAATTTAAAATTTAATTCTTAATATATTAAAATTATTTAGAACTTTTATCAATCAAAGTTTATTGACTTTATTGTGTTATATGTTGTTGGACTGTTACAGAATCATATTTATAATATATAGTTTTTCACACAATTTATCAGTATAAACTTGTTAAATATTTTATAATATATAAGTGAATATAAATGAATCAATTTTATAAAGATAAATTTAAATTTAAAAATTATTTTTTAATTTCTTAATATGAAATTGGAATTTTTTTTTAATTTCTTAATATGAAATTGGATTTCATAGATTTCTCATGTATTAAAAATTTATATTTTTTTAAAGAGATGAAGTAAATTATAAGTTTTAAAATGCATATTTTAAATGAACGAGAAAGTAATTAATTTGAAAATAAATTAGGAAGAAAAACTAATATTTCATTAAAGATAAAAATATTAATCAATTTCATTTTTGTATATTCATTGTAAATTTGAGAGAATTAATATTTTTTTATGCTAATGGCTAATATTATACATAATAAATGTGTACTACTATGTTATGGCATCTATTTCTTTCTAAGACTAATGTTTGGAAAACATTAATTCTATTTGTTAACTGTTTTAAAATGTTAAATTGACAATAACTATTACCTCTAACCCCTAATTATAAGACTCTTGTGATAATTTTTTTCTTTCTTAACCTTAATTGGTTAGATGATGAATAACTAAATAAAAACAGTGATGGTTAATTTTAAAAAGATTAAGAAAAAATTTGAAAAAAAAAATCTAATTAATAATATAAATTCAAGTCAATGAAAGTATAGTGTATTTTAAAAGCGGTTTTTCAATGGGGTTTTTTTGGTATACTTTAATAATTATTTTGAAAGAAAGTCAATATCAATTTCTATTTATAAAAAAAAATTATAAAGCTTCCAGACATCACAATTTCTATTTATACATTTATGATGTGAGAGGGTAATGGGCCTTGAAAGAATATTATTCATATGTCCAATTAAAATTATTTTTATGATATATTTAAAAAAAATGTAAATGTATAATTATTTTTTAATCAATGTTACGTCATCGTAAAAAATTAAATTTGATTAAAACATATAATAAAGCTAAATTTATAAAATTTTAAATAGGTATGTCTAAACAAATATTAGTGTAATCAAATAAAAATATACAATGATATATAATACTGTGAATAAAATATTAAGTTAAAAAAAAATATTCTTTATGATTAGTGTTATCAAATAAAAATATATAATTATATCTAATACTTTAAAGAAAATATTAAATTTAAAACTGTATTATTTATTATCTTATTGACCTCATTAATCTATTTCAAAGTTAAAAACTAATTCAATTAAAAAATTATATAAAATAGTACATAAGAAAAAGTTTAAAAATGTAACAATTTGCTTTATAAAGCATTACTGCCATCAAATAATCATTCTAATTTTAATTAAATAGTTTGGATTAATTAAAAAAGTTATTACAGATCAATTATTTGTTTCTAAATTGGAGGACTGTTATTCTTTTTTAACTTAAGAAGAATGCTTGAATTTATTATTACAAAATAGAAATCATATTTACGTATCTACTTTGCTAAGAACATTATTAGGAAGTTAGAGTTACAGAGAAAAAGTTTTTACATGTTTCATTAATGTTTTTTAAATACCAATTAAGTGCAATGGGATTACATGTAATCCCAATACAAATACACACTTAGGATTGTTTATTTGTTTTTAAAAACAGATTTCTCTGTTTTAGGTTTTAAAAACTAAAAAAATGAAAATTAATACAATATGTTTCTCCTTCTAATGTTGTTTTTCTCAACCTTTCATCAAAAGTCACTCCATTTCCATAAAAATTGAAGAATTAAGTGAATGTTCTTCGTCATAATTCTAGTAAGAATTTTTGTGAAAGAAAGGTTTTGAAGGAGATGTATGATCCCAGTTGGTAGAAGTGAAATTAACCTATGCAAGAGAAGGATCAAGAAACTTGTGTTTTTGAAACGATCTCTTTGAGCCAAAAGTAGAGTATCAATGTCTTCAATGATATACAGATCAAGACAAGAGGTGATGGAAGAGATGAAGTCGTTGTACTCCTCCAGTAAATCATCTAAAATGGCGTTGATATGATCTTCAGAAGACACCACAAAACCAGTAGTAGCAATAGAGTTAACCACTCTTTTAATGTCAAGAAAATATGTCGAGATTAAACCATCACGTTTTTGAGATTTAAGCATAAGCTTGAGTTTACGAATCTTTGCATAAGTATGTGAAACGTAGTAAACATTCAACTTATCCCATATGAGATGAGTGAAACCAGACCAATCATTTGGATGACCATAAAACTAGATATGGAAGCCACAAACCAAACAAGAAAAGATTATATATTGCTTGTGCAAAAGAAATGAGAGATTGACAATGGACATATTAATAGATAGATTCTATGGAGTAGTAGCAAAGGATTCCAAGAACCGAAGAAGATCAAGACCTTAAACCTGAGCAAGAACTTGCTAGCGCCAAACAAAAAAGTTTTCATCATTTAGTTTTAGAGTCAGATGAATGAAAAAAGTATGGAGTTGAGTGAAAAAGTTTGAAGAAGAATTAGTTTGGACAGAGGCCGGAAAAGAAGAAGAAGAATAGGACATTTAGGGAAAAAAAAAATTTACGACCATGTAAGAAAAAGAGAGGAGAGAAAAAAAAAACACCGGAAAAGCAAAACAAAAGAAATCTTATTCATTCAATTACTACACCAAATAGATTACAAGTATATATAGAACTTAAAAAAGCATAGTTATGTAACAAAATGAGCATGGATATCATGCATATCTTTAACAATCCTATTTAAAAAAATGATTAAATATGTTTTTCATCTTTATACTATAATTTTAAATTGATTTTTGTCCATATTTTAAACTTTAGACATTCTGTATATTTGTAGTAAACAAACTATTGGAATGAATTCATATTGAAAAAAAATCCCAAAAAAAATTAACAATGACTCATCCCAATAATCTTCTTACTACAAGTATACACAAGGTATAAGAGGAAGAAAAAAGTAGAAAGATGGAAAAATCTTTAAAATAAATTATTTTTCAAAATTGATAACGTAAAACTGTTTTAACAACTAAAAAACAAAACAAAACAAAATCAAACATGCCTAAGTTATTTACAAACCTCCCTTCAAATAAACAATATCACTTTATTCTCTAGAAGTTTATATAACTCTAACATCATGAAGGAGGAAGTTTATTTTTTTTTTTCTAATATCAAAGTGTTATTTTCACTATCACTTCAATAACTACTATCATATCGAATAATAGTAATAGATGTTTAAATTAGAAGAGTTTTCTAAGTGCGCTTTATTATTTAAATGAACTGTTTTAAGCTTTAAATTTTGATATCAAGGATAAAAACTCATTAAATAAAAAATTAACGTGGTTTATGTTTTTATTGAGTTATATTTATGAAAAATATTAACTTATTTTTATAGCACATGAATTATTTTCAAAAGAAAAAAATTGTGCATATTATTTTTAAGTAGATTATTATTAAAATAATTTTTTTAGATGTTATATTGATAAAGTTCAAACATAATTTAAGAAATTTTTCATAAAAAAATAATAATTAACTCATAAAATTAACTAAGCAAATCAAATTTAAATTTACTAACTTCTTTAATAAATCAAACTCAAGGGCTTCTCATTAACTTCAATAAATAAATGAATCAAACTTGCCTATCATTTTTTTTCTTACAAATCATACTTAAATTTCAAAAGTTGCCCTCGATTCGATTTGTTTAGACTCTTCAGAATAAATCTGTAATCCTTAAACAGTGGGACAAATTATTTTAAATAATAACAAATAATATTTTTTATTACATAAAATAATGAAATGTGTAGTCGGAACTACAAATAGAAAAAAAATATAAAAATAAAAATTTAAAATAGAATGAAAACAATGGATTTGAGAATATATGTGTATATATTATACATTATACATGTGTGTGTGCGTGTATATATATATATATATATATATATATATATATATATATATATATATATATATATATATTCAGAATAGTAGTTTAATTTGTCTTTGTAAGGATATTGTGTAAAATAAACGTCTAGAAATATAAAGATGGAATATTGAGAATGTGTAATAATAACTCTAAATTGTGCATTACAATATATAATGTTTAAGAAATAATTTTTTCAACTTTTAATTAACTTCTAAAACTTACTTATCCGCTTATAACAACAAACACACGACATTCCTTGACAAATGTAAAGTTGGTTACAATTAATCTATTAACTTACTTATCTAATTTTATTTTATTTTTCATTTTACTTGTACGCTTTTTAAAAAATAATCCCTAAAATCAAGTTATTTATAAGTTATCTGTGTCATATGTTCTCTTATGACTCTCCTTGTTGAGATGCACGAAAAAGAAGGAAAGAAACAACCGTGAAGGAAATTTTGTAAGAAAAAAGAGAAAATAAATAGAAATTAAATTAATGAATTTTTTAAATTGATTGAATTAAGAAAAAAAAAATTGCTTATTTGATTTGTTATAAATAATTAAATTATATATTAATAATAGATCATATAGATGTAACATTTATTAATAATTAAATTATACATTAATAATAGATCAAAATCGTTTAATTTAAAAAAACTTGTCAAAATGTACAATTAAATTTTTTTAAGGAACAAAAATTATGCATTCAGGGATGGAGAAAAAGATTTAGACCTTTAAAAGATCATTTTAATCTTAGTTTTATACACCTTTTGACTAAAAAATAAACTCTATTTCGCGGTATTTATGCTTTCACATGACTTTAAATTTTCAACGTTTCACAAACCTCTCAACTACCCTGTTTGAAATTTTATTACTTTATATTAATAAGAAACGCATTATGTGCACTTTTGTTTGATTTGATTGGTTATGATAAATATAACGGACAAAAAAAATCATAAAGTAGTCGCAATACATTAAGGAAAAGTTGAAACTTTTTGACTTACGTAAAGTGTTGATAATGAATAAAAGTTTCCCGAACACCTTTTTTTTGTATATGTAAAGTTTTTGTTTGCGCGTCAACTTTTCCTTTTTCAGCTTATTAGTGTATTTGATTAAGAGGGGTTCAAGCAACCACATGTCATCAAATATAGAAAAGGGAGAAAAATTTGCAGATTTATCCTTAGAACACACAGCTTTAAATTCGTGCACGCACTAAATTAGAGGCAAAAAGACAGAATGGTTAGTGAAGGCGCATATCAGAGCTGACAATCACAGAAATACTAAATAGCAAGTGAACAATATATCGTATTTGCTTATCCTTTTGCTTTAGGAAGTTAATGTGGCATCTGTTTAGTGTTATCCACAGTTTAAACTTTTAATATTTTCCCACAAAAGAAAAACCCAATCTGAATGAATTTTCCAGTTAAAAAGAAAAAGAAATCTGAGCAGTTCAGATTTTAGACCAAATGACTCGCCAACCAACTAAATAAAGGCTGTATCCAACAGAAGCCTTTTGCATATTTCTGTGGGCTATTAACCAATGAAACTTGAAAATGCAAATTGACTCATAATAACCTGTTTGGTTCCACGTCCACAGGCAGGTAAAAACTTGCATCCGGGACATGCAAAATCTGAAACTTCAAGTATCATTAGCTTTTACGTCAACTACAAAATGGACGTGGGTTTGAGACCTGATCTAAACATGCTATCACTCACCAAGAAATATCAAGATATAAACTGAAGGTGTTTGAAAACACATCAGAAGCCAAAACTCATGTCAATTCCACCAAAAAATATGAAAGTTATAATTATTAACTTGTGAAAAATCACAACAGGAATGCAGAACAAAATACAGTTTTAAAACAAGTTGAACAAAATACCTTGCATATTTTCTTTAACTTTTCATATTTTTTGAAAAAAGCTGAAGTTTTAAAAAATAGTAAATGCACTCCGTTATTCTTTTCAGATTCAGAAAACTAGCACACTAGCACAGTGAAACACGCTTCTACAGATTTGGGTTGTAGCACAGGACTGCAAAAGAGTGCATATCGTGACAGTGATCATTACACCGTTTCTTTGTTTCAGTAAATAAAAAGAGAAAAATGGACGTAGTACCTGTGTAAGCATATTGATAACACATACTAGAATCAGTGAGCAACAAATCAAATACATGTATCTTCAGCCACTGAAATTATGCTTCTAATAAAGCCTCAAAAGAAGATTTAAACTCCCGACCATGATTTAGTTATTGCATTGCATGTAAACTGATAATCGAACTCCAAGCCAGAAAGGACCACCCACTCACCAAAATTAATTGAAACATGTAGTTAAGTAGTTTGTGTAGGCTGAACAGAAGTCACATTCGCGCTGAGGCTTGGCATCTGCCAAACAGCATAAATTAACGGGCTTCTGCTGCCCATAAAGTTCACAGTTTAGACTCTTTCCTTTCAACTTCTGCAAAACGAATTCTATGTAGGACAATCAATCATTGCAAAAAGAATAAATACATCATGGGAAAGTAGAAGTACAGATAAAATTCTTGAACAGTTGCATTTATTTTGACTGAAGAAAACATGCACATATACGAGAATTAAGACTTCATAGGAGTGTTGTTGTGTTCTGATAAGAATGTGCAAAAGAATTGTGTATGCACACTAGAAAAACAAAAAATGTGAAAAAAAATAAAAGGATACTGATCATACTGTTGGTTTGCTGTTGAAAAAGATTTCTATGTATGCACAGTAGACCGCACATAGAATAGTCTTTGCACTGAATTTCAAACCTGCACCAAAAAAAAGATTGACACAGGAGCCAAACATTGATCATTATAGATTTTCAGAAAAACACTTTTTACATATTGGGAAAACATTAAATAGATAGACTGACTTAAGGACTGAAGAAATGTTCACATTGGGTTTCCACCAAATGTGACAAATATTTGTAAAATTTATACAATGTGACAGCATGAAATTCAGAACAACTGAATCTGTCAACTGCATTAAATAGCACGTTGATAGAATCAGCTTCACATGAACTCTGTAGTCTGTACATCTTCAGCAATGGGAAAATCAATTTACAGATTACCCTTTTCTCCCCTGAAAAAATTGTAAAAAGCAAATAACCCATTTCCAAGAGACATCATTATCCCTCTTCATCAATGTTATCATCACCAGAGGGAATCTGTCTAGTCTCTGATAATGAAAGCCTCCTTGGATTTGCTGAGCCTGACTCAATAAGTCCTTCTGATGATAAATTTAATGCAGAAGTTCCAGATGAAGAACCTAACAAACGCCGCCCTGGGGCATCAGCTGAAGGTGATGCAGATATGTTATAGGTGAAGACTCCCATTGGGTGATCAAACTTGCAACTTGGACCAAATTTGCATATGCCATAACGTGAATAGAAGACACAAAGAGGCTCTCCCTGTATGAAAATGGGACACAGCCTCTATTAGCATGCATCAAATTAAATAATTGCATATATTCTCATCTCCCTCCAATCAACAAACAATCATAAATCTACTTAAAATACTTTAATGCATTTCGGACAGTTGAAAGGAGTAATATCAGACACAAATTTTGTGAATGATATGCTAAGCACATGAAGCAATGCAAATGCCAAAAAAGATATT
Organism: Phaseolus vulgaris; assembly: GCF_000499845.2. Taxonomy (NCBI): domain Eukaryota; kingdom Viridiplantae; phylum Streptophyta; class Magnoliopsida; order Fabales; family Fabaceae; genus Phaseolus; species Phaseolus vulgaris. Next base: position 4,889,555 of record NC_023752.2, on the reverse strand, counting down.
GATGATATTTTGTTGAGATTCCAAATCGCCTATATACATCACAAAAGTAAAGCTTATAAAGGCTTATACAATCCTCATCTGTTAGTTAACTTTTGAAGTTGAGTTAGATCCAGCCTAAATTTTAGATGATATCATAATCTATCATAGATTTGATTATGGACCACCATCAACTGAACAAAACTCCACCTAACCTCGTGAATTTCCCATTGCAACCTACCAGACCATGCGGCTCTCCCAATATATGGCCGAAGTAGGGTCTATAAAAGCTCAAGCCTTCATTAACTAGCTTTTGGGCTAGAGTTAGGCCTAGCCAAGTTCAAGAGTTTTCATCATCTCTTCTGTCTTCACTTTTACAATTGCAAACCATTAAGTTGGCTTCAGATTATTGTTGCACTTACAATTGCTTTCAGTGTTGATACAAACATCTATAAATGTTTTTGCTTGATTCAAAGATAGGGTTTCTCATCTATTGTGATTTAAACCATTTATAGGAGGATGTATAGAACTGAGACAAACTAATTCATATTTAAATATTCTTAAGAAAGTGAAATTTAATTCTAACTCAACCTCAAAAAACCAGTTTGTAAAGTGAAGTTTGCACTCCACTTATATAGTATAATTTAATCTTATTTCTAACTGATGGGATCTCCAACACATCCTCCCACACCAAAGAATATCGTAAGAATAGACTCTAATACCATTTTAAGAAAGCAGCATTTAAGCCTAATTCAACCTCACAAAACCGACTTGTAAGGTGAAGATTGCATCCATTTATATACTATAATTTGACCTTATCTTTAGTCAATGTGAGATTTTCAACAAATATAAAAATATTCCATCCCTAACATAGAGTGATTGGGATTTTGGATTCTTTCATTTCATGAAAATGTTAATTGCAAACTAATAGAAACCTGACAGAAACCGATACCATATATCCTGCACTTTCTCTTCTCTTTCCCGCTCTCCAACGTGAGATCCATGCCCCATAGGATATTAGTCAGTCCCCAAAGTCACTGCTCTTAGTTAGGGAGCTTATCCCCCACTTCTCATGTTATATCTTCCAAACCGAACACATTTTCTTGGTGGGGATCTATCACACGCCATGACAGAAGTGTATTTAAACCATTTTAGATTGCTAGTAAGTTATACTTCTCTTGATAGGAACATATTCTCCTATGTCAATGACTTCTGAAAATGTTAGTGGCCTAACTTTTTTTAAAAGGAGACATGTTATGAAAGCCCAGAAAAAAGTTATTATCAAGACAGCACACATAAAGGTATACCTGTCTTACAAATTGCATTATTTCTCATTTTAGCTCCTACATTGATTTTAGAGATATATATACACCCTAAATCGGAGGACCATGTTTCCAGAACAGGCTCCTAAAATATCTGCATATAGTCCCACAGTTGTGTAATGTCAAATTGTCTATCAAACAAGCTAAAAATTAGATCATTTAAATTCAAATAATGGAAAAATGTAAATACTAAAGAATAAGAAGTAGTAAATTAAATAAGTTACAAGCCAATTTAACAAGTTTTTTTTCGAGGCCTTACTAAACACAACCTATGAGAATTATCACAAGTGTATATTCAGGTGAAAAAAATAATCGATCCCAATGAAATATAAACTTCAGATATAGAGTCCAATAGCAAGAATTCAACTCACAGGACGTAAAGGAAGGCCTATAGGACTCAAAACACAGTCAGGAGCAGGAATCATCCTTTCACGTGGATGATGGAAACGACAGACGGCACCAAACTTGCAATCTCCAGTCTTCATGTAGAATTGGCAATCTGGTTGATCAGGTCTCTCAGGAAATATGTTCTCCCTTGGCAACGCATAGAAACCTACAGGAACAGAGCCAGAACGAAATTGGGAATATGCCCCCTGGGATCCGGCATTTGTTGGTTCACTTTGCCTATTAGTTCCATAGCTTTGGCCATTTCCCATTGTTTGTTGTGAACTATCTGACCCCATTTGACCCTGGAAAAAATGGATGTTTAATCAGGATGTTGGTACATACTAGCAACAGCAAGATCTGTAAAAAAAGTCCATTACATATCTGCCATGTGGCATTGTATTAATAAGTGTTCATCATAAAATCAAATAGATGACACAAATCTATTATTTGAAAATAAATGCAATAAAATTTCTCTCCAACAAGTTACAAGATCAATTTTCCATAAAAAAAATACCTTGATAGACAAGAGTCGAACAGCCCTTGACAAAGGCAAATGAAAATCCGAAGGAAATATGGATGATTCAATGAACCAACTCTCTTAAAGGTTTAAGTTGTAAGGTGAAAGCACCGGAATGGTTGTACTCCCTCACATCCTTAATATAGAGAGCATTTTTAAAAGAATAAAATAACAAACAAATAAAACTAATTAATTCAGTTCATTTTGTTGATTATTTAAATACAAATTTACCCTCATCGTTAATAAAAAATACACCTACTCATAATATTTAATAGGGGTAAACAAGAAAAAGAAAATTAATATTATATAGAAACTACAAAATGCCTTAAAAAAAGACCATCAATCTCTTCTAAACAATGCCTTATAATAAGGACTAGAGGGAGTATATCTAAATGAAACATCACACAAGAGTAGTATGGGTTTAAAGTGTTAGAGATTGCACATCGACTACACATAAAGTCAAATTATAATATATAAATGAGGGGCAAATCTCACCTTATCAAATCAGTTTTATAAGATTGAGTAGGCTTAATCCCCACTTTCTAAGATCCTATCGAAGCATATAAAAATAAAAATAAACTATCCTAGAAAGATTTGATGCCCACTTTCTAAGATAAAGCATGACAAGCATTGTGCAGACCCACTCACTGCTAAAAGTTTAACTTCTATTTATATGATAACAAGAATTTAACTCTAAACTACAAGGTGTACCATGTCATCATGAAGAAAGTATCCCATTTTAACACACGTGATGAATGTTTATAGAAAATGAAAAAAATAATATTTTTAACTTAATACACTCTCCTCCGGACAAAAGTATGCCTTTTAATCTCTCACAAACATAGAATATCACATCATTCTATTTCTTCCATATAAAAGAAGGGATGAGCTTACACTGTATGCACTCCATCCAGGCACTGAAACCATTCCCTGAGGTAGAATTAAAGGAGCATAACTTGAAGGACTTTGCCAACGTGGGCTAGGAATATATGATGAACTAGGCCAATTTGTAATTCCTGTCGCATAGGACTGCTGACCTGGTGTAGTTGGTGATTGGACAGTAGGATAAACAGGAGAACTTCTCATGGAAAGCACCATATTGCTTGGTTGGGGATGGTGAAATTTGCAAGTGTTTCCAAATTTACATTGTCCGGTTCTTAAATAATAAGCACATTCAGGCTCATTCTGTGTCAGCAAGAAACAAAGAAATACAGAATTAACTATTAATATCAACAACACCACAAAACAATCAGGTGTCAGATTTTAAATAGAACAATAATCCATTCAGGGTCACTATGTATCAACAAGAAACAAAGAAAATATAGAATTAGACTACTAGTATCAATAACCAAGCAAAACGTCCAGGTTAGATGTATTGAAAGCCACCACAATTTAGAAAATGCATGCTGATGGAAATTGAGAGTTAAGGGTAGTTATGAACTTATGAGAGTCATCTGTAGAAAATAATAGCCAGTAACTGTGTATAAGGACTATATATCTTATGGTATTTCATGCAATTAACCAGCCTGAAGTTATTTGTAGCTTGTGGACAGAGAATAATCTCCATAGAAGACTTTTATCTCTGGGCTCTTGGGACAGCATGTGTATTGCTGTATTATGTGATTTTAGAGTTCAATATTATATTTTACTACTTTTATCAGTTGGTATTCTATCATATACTGAATAGAAAGAAGCAGCATCTGAATTAAAACTTGTTGAGTCTAAAAGTGTTTCAGGCAGTTTAATTATGCTATAAATCAAACAAGCAATCAACAAGAGAGGACACAGCTAACAAACACATACTTCCTTTGCTGTATCTAAGATATAAATAAGAGGTAAATATTCAATACTAACTGGGCGGAGTGGATAGCCTAAAATGTTCAAGGCAACTCTTCCAGCAATCCCAGCCTTGTCTCTAGGATGATGAAACCTGCATGTGGCTCCAAATTTGCAAGTTCCTGTCTTCAAATAGTACTGGAAAGCATAAAAAAGGGAATAAGGATTGTAATATTTTTAACAGTAGAAGGTTGATGCTAGCATTGATAACACCCATAAAGATAATAAATTATAAAATCAAATAAGAAGAGAGTTTAATGGCAGTGGATTGACAGTCTAAAACAGTTTTACATTGTTATCCAATCACAAATCCCTATGGCTATGATTTTTAAGGTAGTTATGGTAAAAACAACAAACTTAACATATATAGTGGTTTGTGATTGATGATGATGTAAAATTGCTTTACCCTGTCAGTACAGTTTTTTTTCTCGTAAAAAAATAATTGATAGTTTGATATGAAGTCATTATAACTCATGGAGATATAAATGATCAAGATGAGCTAAAGAAGATAAAGGTTGTAAATCACATAACTACATAGAATAATAATTATTAACACAAACAAATAATTAAACAAAAGGTGTGCTTTAACTAGTGAATTGTTTAACTGATTTTCAGACAGATGAATGCTAAAGTGCACTACTGTTTGATAAACATAAACTAACTACCTCAAATTTAAGCAAAGACATTCTTATACAGATAACAAATTCGAAATATAGTTTAGTTTACAACCCAAAATACGCCATTTTTCAGATAAATCAGATAAATAATTCCGGAGATACAGAAAATGGATGGCCTACATGCTGCACTTGTTGACGGCCTGATCTCTTTCCCCCACCTCCATTCACAAGAGTGTTTAAAACAACCAAATTTACAGATATTTCCATTTTTCAAAAGAAACATGTTTTTGATATTTTATAATAAACTGAAGTGCTATGCTCCTATGGATCTAAATGTTGAGGTTCTGATCATGAGCAGCAGACTTATGCTGATAATGTAGATTAGTGGGATAACTACTCCATCTCATGACTGCGCTCTGGATATTCCTTTGTTGCAAATCAAATCCTTCACTTTCCATGTGATAGCTATTGAACTACAGTAATTCAGATCTAGAGATAATCAAGAGGTCTCCAAGAAAGGGATTGGTTTTAAGAAAATAAAGACATATAGACATAATCCAGTAGCATTTCTCATGGCCACCTATCCAATCATGAGCTAACCAAACACACCAGGGTTGACTGCCAGCTTATACAAGAGAAGATTCTTTCTAGGGATATCACTATTTCATTCTAATGATCAACTGGCATCTAAGTTCACCAAGGATCCAAATCACCTGTCCCTTATAGATCATATCCTTATCGCTTGTCCCAACAGTTTAGGATCTATCTTGTATTAGGGATTTTAATTGCAACCAGACTTTTAGGCATAAATTCAGAGGATCCAAGAGGGATTTTTCATAAATTCCTAGCATCCTAAAGTGTTCAAGATCTACATTTTTTAAAACATATAAAATTCCACCTTAAAAAATTACAGAGCATGCACATAAACAAGCAATGAGCACCTTATGCATTCATTGAGAAACAAGTACATGCCTGGCATTCTGGCTGTCCTATCCTTTCTGGGAATTCACCTTTCATCCGTGCAGCAGCAATAGCCTGATATTACTCCAAGGAAAAAAATGTCAGGTAACTATACTAATTAATTAATGTGTGATCAAAATGAAAAGTACCAACAGTACAGACAGATAATTTTGACCATCTACAACCCAGCAACAATTATTTTAAAAAAAAGGTGAAAACAGCTAAAATAAATTTAATCGTGAAAAGATCATGGATGTGTAAAGAAAAAACAAAGTCATGCATAAATACAAGCCATGTTCACCCACGTGAGAGTGTGTGTGTGTGTGAGTGTGCATCTTTGTCGTCTGCTAACACATGCAACAAACTTATAATTAGAATTTGTCCAAAAGCATTGCATGGATCATACCAGCTTCCTATTAGGAGGATGATTAAATCGACACGTTGCTCCAAATCTACAAAGGCCAGTCCTGATGTAATATGAACAATCTGGTTCTCCTGGATGCTCAGGATAAGGTCCAGATTCCATTGTTTCACTTGACCTCAAGTTAATTTGCCACATTGCATCTGAAACAGCATGATGTGAACAAGTCAATTTCTCCATAAGAGACATCATTATGATCTAGATTTCCATTTGTCACTTTAATTAGTGTAATACAACTTCGCCTTTGACTTATGAATATGAATGAAATTTAACTTTCAAGGACACTTTCAACAGTCCGATATTTTTATCCAGGCCTCTTGAAAAATCCGTTTGTGAACGCTATAAGCCAAAGGCTTTTCCGAAGTTGCCATGCTTTCTGCACACCAGGTTCTTTTAAAAAATAAATTGGTGAAAAAAGGTTTAATTAAGTTTTAAAACATTCCTTAAAAAATTAAAATCTAAAATGTTCAGTTCAGTAATAGCAATTTATCACGAAAGTACTCCACAGTATCTAAACTTAAAATTGCAAAACAAAATCAGGAAAGTTTATACTCCATTCATTACTAATTTGAATTTAAGAGAACTAGAAAAAAAGTAGCTCCGATTGCCATTTTTATTGTCCAGTCAAAAAGCAGAACAGCCAAATTGCATGAACATGAACACAAACATTCTCAAAGCGGTGAAGAAAACACAAATTCAGGGAAGTGAAATTCAAGAAAAAAAATATCGCAAGTTAGTCCTAACGTGAATAAAACAAATTAAAAGAAACAGAAACATGGAACGAAGCACCTCAGATCTCAGAATCATGCAATCAGACCTCAGAAGAACGAAATAGGAAGAAATAGAAGCGCGACGATCATCCATCGTCGATCATCGGCGGCGACAGGGATCACGAGAACGCACGTGATCGAACGAACGAGATTGAAACAACGCTATTCATCACAATCGAAGAAGAAGAAGAAGAAGAAGAAGAAGAAGAAGAAGAAGAAGAAGAAGAAGAAAAGTGTGGAGAAAAAGCAAAGGACCTTGAGGAAGGTGCTCTCGGGACACGGGAATCGCGGCATCGAATTCCATACACGCATAATAATACTATCATCACCGCCCTGTCACTCACTCTTCACATTCCATTTCCAACACTCACTTAAACTACTATCACCCTTCACCGGTTCACCCCAACAACAACAGCAACAGTTAAATAAAACCAATATCAATAATAATAATAATAATAAATATTATTATTATTTATTATTACTACTAAATTATCATCTTTTAAAAATAAAAAAGAAAAAAAAAAGTTCATGGAAAAAAAGAGAGAGAGAGAAAAAAGAAAGCAAGAGAGGTGATGGCGTTGTGTTCTCCACTCCACAAATGAGAACAGGGAATAAAAACCAACCAATCATACATCGCCAATCATCTCTTACTGTTACACCAACACTATTTGCTTTTTTCACCCGCCTTTTCAACAACACACATTAGTTTATCTCTATTAGTTCGCCATTTCCTTTTTCCACACCCTTTTTTTCCTGTTTATTTAACTTCCGAATGTTGACTTCTCAGCTTTTTTTGCGTCAACACCATGTAATAATATTCTCAATTAAAACGATAAAAAGTAAAATGATTTTTTCACCCCCACGTGACCTAGTGCTTCCCTGTCACAGCCCACAAAATTTTGTTTGCTGAAAGAAAAAATTAAATATTAAAAAGTATAGAGAGAAACGAAAAGAAAAAGTTGGATTTAATTAAGTTTATCTATTTTAATTTTCGGAAATTAAAATATAATAGCAAATTATTAATAGTTTATCTATTTTTTTATAAAAAAATTATTTGTTATTAGTTTAGTACATGATCATTTGTTAAAAATGTTGATTTTTTTTTCGTAAAAGTAAGGCACAAAGAAACTTAAAAAATTGAAATGAATATGCCACTATCGAATGAGAATCAAATTATTCACTGTTTTTTTTTAAGAATGAAACTTTAGAATATAGAATATAATTTTTAATTGTGTAGTATACATTAATTGCACAACTTAAAAGTGAAAGATAGTTATGATTTATATTAAAAAAACTCTATATATTAGAAAAAAATATCTATGTTTATTGATTTTGTTGCTTTGTTTTTAATTTACTGGTGTTGATAAAAGTTGAAAGAATTATTTTTGGGAGAAAAGAAAAGAAAAGGTGTGGGTTGATATTTATTATCATGTGGTGAGTGATGATTGGTGCATAAAGAAAAAGAAAAAAAAAAGGTGAAAGGAGTGGATAATCGAATTTGGAACCATTGGTTTAGAAAGGAAAGCAGAAAAAAGTTCGTGGAAGACGGCTTGCAATTTTAGCATGAAGTTGACATCCCAAAAAAAGAGCCATATTAATACACAAAATTCAAAATAAACGAAAATAAAAACAAACAAAGCTATGAGCAAAAAATATGCAAATAAAAGCTCTCTTAAAAGCTATACGAAAGGCCAAAAAGTCTTTTTTTTTATCTCAATAATTTATTTTAGAAAAAAATATATATATACTTGCTTCCGATAAATCACACTTAATTTTAAAATAAAAATTATTTTTTATATTTAAATAAAATAATATTTAAACTTTTAATTTTAAATAAATAGTCCAATTATTTGTATTTTTAATAAAAGCACGCAGAGAAGTCACTCACCTTATCTATTAAATGAAATTTTATAAGAATGGTGCAACTATATTTAGATATTACCAGAATATGCAGATTTTAAAAGAATTACAAAATTCGTGTTTGGAAACACATATTAAATGAAAAAGTTATGTTCCAAAACTCATACTATCTAAAAAAAACTACACTAAAATCGTGTGGTCACTCACAATTAAAAAAAAACGTATACTAAAGTTGTATTCTCACTAACAACTTCTTAAAAAAAACGTGATACTAAGTATGATTTTATAAAAAAAATATAAATTGTAATTACTGTTCCAACGGAACTAAAATAATAATAAAGATGTCATGAACACAAGTTTAGTGACACGACTTTATAAAATAATGAAATCTTACTTCTTATAGAGACTTTAGAAAATAAAAAAAATAGGAAAATTCTTTTTGATCTCCATACTTCCTTTTTTATCTCTATACGTTTTTTTTAATTTTAGTAATATTATTCTAAGTATAGTAAATAGTTTGATTTCTTTTTTTTTTCATTTTCAATTGTTAGTGGTTCTTTGTGCTTAGTGTGGTGAATATTAGTCGTTAACTAAGTTTTGTAGTATTTTTACTTGTAATGATCGTGTTTTTTTTATTTTATTTTTAAAGACACAAAATCTATAAAAAAATTAGCGAATAACAAAAATAGAGTATAAAACTCAACAAAAAAAATATCTTTTGCATTGAAGAACGTCAAATGTAACGAATCTTATTGTCAAATCTCTCACACACACTTAAATATGAAATTGTTCTATCAAATATTACAGCTAGAGAAGAATGTAAGTGTTGCGGCTGAAATTGAGATATGGGATGCAACTCAGATTATTTAAAAATGTGAAATGATATTTTATTCAAAATTATTTAAAAAATTTAAAAATGTTAAAACTGACTTCTTGGTAATTACCTTATACTTACCTTATATCTATATTTTTTAAATATGTCAATTTCTATAAATTTTAAATACAGATACAATTACATATTTTTCCTGAATTTCGGCTAAATCCTCCAATTCCATATGCATGACAATTCAAACAAACAAAAATTTAAGTTGCAACATTTTGCTTATACTTTTAATAAAATTATCGCTCATTATTCTTGTTTTATTTAAAAACATTCCATTGACTAAAGCTTAAATACAATTGTTAAAAATTAAAAAATTTTATTTTATTTTACAAAAGTTTTCATGTTAAGTATCACTATGAAACTTGACATCTCAACTAGGTTGAAACCTCAAGTAACAACAATCATTTGTCACCACATGAAAAAAATACTATTAAAAGAAAAAAAAGAAAGGAAATCCAAAAAAAATATGGAAGGATTAGACAAAAACTCATATATTAACAAAAATGGTACATAGGTAATCTATACCTATTAATAAAAAAACTCTAAGAAAAGACTAGATGAAAGTGTATTATACCAATGAAAATACTAAACTACAAGAAACCCTAAACTTGATTTTCCACAGTAGTTAAGACATGTGTTCCACCTATTACAAAGCATCCAATGCACATTGGTCATAACAGTAAATGCAGCACAAACCAAGACAAAATCACATTAAAATCATAAACTAGTAAGACCCGTCTTTTGAGTTTGTTTAATAGCATGTATAACTCTATAAAACTCAACAACCAAAGCAGAACGTCAAAGAAACCACCAATAAATTATCGCATACTTCTAAGAAAAATACCACAACAAATAACAAAATCAGGAGAACCCCTAACAACACCATTAGTGTTTATTTTAACCTAACCTAAAGAAAAAAACTCTCATCGAACAAGAAGAGGAGATAAAACTTTACCATTACGAGTATTGATACAAAAAAAGTTAAGCACATTGAAATCAAACATATCATTTCAGATAGAAATTTTATACGAATTACCCACTAGACAAGTGAGATATTTAAATGATCCTAGAAAATATGTTTCTACACACAAAAAAATACCATAAATTCATTTGATGTTATTTTACCAATCTCCCTATTAGATATTACTATTGATAATTAAAAAAAAAAAAATTGTCTTTCATAATTTAGTTTCCAAATATGGAAAAAATTGTTGCCAAATTGCATTTTTTTTCAAGACAATCCTATGAAAACTCATATCAGAGTACACAGTTTGTTTAAAACCCTGAATTGATTAAAGATCAGATGAATTTACAATAAATACATATATATATATATATATATATATATATATTGAAAACAATCGTCATCTTACAATGTAAAAATGAGTTGAAGTTAAAATCAGTTCTTAATATTCTTAATAAGCTCTCACGACATGGGCATGGCAAAACAGAGGTGGAGTTAAGAAAGAAAAAACCAAACAAAACTCTAACCGAGGCAATATCACATCATGGGTAGGAATAGAGTGAATGTTTTCATGGTATGGGCAACAGCCAAGTAAATTTTCTTTCGACATGGGTAAGAACGAAAAGGAGATTCTCACGGGTTACTAGTGATGACAGAGCAAAGGTTCTCATAGCACAAGTGGTGGACTAAATGTGAGGTAAGCAAATAGTCGAGATATCATTGACACTTGTAACATGAAAAACTTAACTTGGCTTAAAAATAAATAAATGAAATAGATTAATCAATCCATGTAACATACTTTTATTTTAATAGGTAATAACTATTTATGGGAAGAATTGTGTACTGTTTGTTTAAGTAAAAGCCTTAATTTTAATGTTTAACAAAATAATATTGTTTTAATATTTTATACGGGTAAGTTTATTTGGTCACAATGAATGTTCTAGTTATAATCTTAGACGTACATGTGTGGATGTCAGGACCTGAGTAATGTTTTGTTGTTGTGTTGGGATCTCCTAGTTCTTCAAAAAAAATTTTCCTTTGTGCCCATTTCGTCGGTCGATGAGGTACCTGCGATTGTACTTCGACGCTCAAGTGATCAGTCTATTCTCTTAGGATATAAAAAAACATACATTTTCCCCCTATCAGAAGTCCCTTTTATAGGTTGACTTGAGTCTCTTCCTACGTGGGCTAGATAGTTGGTTGTCAAGGCATATGTAATGGTTAGTGGTCTTTAGGCATGTGTAATGGTTAGTGGTCTTTAGATCTTGTATAATGATTTCATGATATTACGTGAACGTATTTCAACGTGTCTTTGACTTATTCAATGTTGTTACATATTTATTGTTTGGTATTATTTATTCATATCTTCGGTCGTCCAGACCGGTACATTAGATATAGTGTGTTGTTTTTTATGAAATAAAAACTAAAAAATAAATACTCAAAGTCTACATACACTTAAAAATTATTTTAGTTATGGTACCAAACTCTCCACGAAAAGTTTTACAGAAAAACAAACAACCAAGCCTACCAATCCAACCAAAAAAATTGACAAAATACCAAGTTAATGAAATGCATTAAATTAAATGATATAGTTCTCTAGAATAAACAAACTATAATATACGCAAATCTAAACAAACATAACAGCATTTTTTTTAAATATCTCATTACTTATCTCACTTACAGACTATTCTTTAAAAATTACTAAGTATCCATATTTTAAATACTTTTTTAAAAAAATTTGGAAATTCCAAAATTTTAAACAACATTATCTAAATTTACTTTTTGGGATATAAACTCAAAAAATTTTACTATCATAAATTGAATCTAAATAAATTATTTAAAAAAAATGAATACAAATAAAATCAAATCATTGCACTACAAAGCATACCTTTATAATAAAATCAAATTCTCTTAAAAGACTTTAAATTTACATGTCTAAATAAAAATAACTAAATTAATATAATTAAACGGTAACACAATTTTTTCAATTATTGATATTTTATCTATCAATAATTTTACTTTGCACACTTAATCATACAAATATTTAAATAAAAATCATTAACAATTTATATAAAATATATTTTCATTAAAATTGAAAAAATATAAAGTTATTTTATTCAAATTTTGTCATAAAATTATTTTTTGAAATTAAAAGTTTCATGCATAAACTATTTTATCTTACATTGAAATTTATAAAAATAATTTATAAAATTGAAATTATTTAAAGTTAGTTTTTTTGAAAAAAACATTAATGATACTCAACGGTAGGCTCCACGGTAGGCTCACAGTCCAACTACCCGATCTTGCATAAAAAAATAAAAAAAAAATAATGATGAATGGTTTGAAACTAAACATAGTAGTGGTGTCATTGAAAGCACATTTGATCTGCCAAAAAAAGTGTGTTTTTCGTGTTAAGACAAAAATTATACTAAATTCTAATACAAGCTTATTTTTTTAAATATAATCTTTTAAATATAAATAACTTTATTTTATGAACACTTTAATCGTAACAAATTTTACAAAATTAATGTCACTTATACTAAGTTTGCAAACACAGTGCGTTAAAAGAGTTGTACGTTGGTAGTGCTCGCGCTGAAATAATTTAAACACACATCTCAATATTATAATAAATTAAAATAGTTTTATTAAAAAATCCCTTAATTTTAGTTAAATAACCCTTCACCTTGATTTATATATAAAGGGGATTTCTTTCTTTAACTGTCATTTTATTTTATTCTAATTTTATCCTTATATTTATATTTTATTATTTTAAAAATATATGAGAGTAAATATTTATCCTTTTGTGAGTAGTTTTAATTTTATATCTCAAAAAGACAATAGAAGAGATATCACTAACTAAACATTGCACAATTACATTATTTTTTTTCGGTTCATTTTACTTTTATCCCATTAAACATCTTTTTCGTTTTTTATTTTAATATTCAAAATTCAAAATATGAAAAGTGGTAGTTTTTTTTTTCAGAACCACGAAACTAATCAATAAATGTTGTTTTTCAATTATAAAGTAAAAGATAGAAATGCAATGTTTGAATTTACTTTTCTTTTTTATTCATTTATTGTGCTAACACAAATAACGTCATAAATACACGAAGATAATAATTTAATTAAACTTATAACAAAACTATTAAAGAAAACAATAAAAAAAAATAGTAAGATTTTGTTAATTGAATAAAAAATTGAAAAGAAAGAAAAGTGTGTCGGTGGGAGGGAGAGAGGTTAGTCTATGAGAAAGAGAGGGCTTAGGGAGAAGACGAGAGGCGCGTTAGTATATGAGTGAGAAAATGAATCGGGAGAAGTAAGAACAAACGAGCGAAACGCTTACATTTTGAAATTTAATTTGAGGGTTAAGAATAAGAAATGGTGGTGATGAAGGATATGGAAGGGAAGTAATTGACGATTGTGGTAAATGATAGAAACAATTTGATTAAGTTATGTGTGAGTAACGACAAAAAAAATAAAAGAAAAACATATTACATTTATATTTTCTTCTTTTATATATAATATTTTTTATGATTAATGTGGATAGAAAAATTGAGGATAAATTTTTAATTTATTACTTAATAATGTCATATGTATGTAATAATAAGAAGAAATTAACATTAAAAATATATGTATGTAATAATAAGAAGAAATTAACATTAAAAATATTAACGAATAATTTTTTTTTAAAAACTATTACCAAAAAAGTTATTAATCTATATTCTTACATTACTTTTTTAGTAACTTTCCACTAAAACGCGCCGAATCACAAACCCCTTGGTCAAAATTTTAGGTGCATTGGTCGAAGTGGGATTTGGCCTTCAGTACCCGAGAGAGACAAAGAGAAAGGAAAGAGCGCGTTATGTGTTCTTGCCTCGTTAGTAGCAGAAACTCGCAAAACCTGAAGCACATATAAAATGCCAAGTAAAATGAATTCAATGTTCGGAGATCTGAACAGGATCTCTATGCATCAAACTCTCTCCATAATTCAGATCCGAAAACCAGATCCCGCTAACTGAGATCTCTATTCTCTTCCTCTCACTTTTCATCCTTTTTACTCAAATTCCCCTTTCCACTTTCTCGACAAAATCATCTTCCGTCATTTTTCTCTCCGCGGCTTCCTTCTTCCTCGCAATTCCAACCGTCACGGCTTCACAATGGCTCCAAGCTTCAACAAACCAAGAATCCTTCCCGCTCTTCGCATTTTCCTTCTCCTCTCCTTCTTCTTCAACCTATCATACACCTTCGCTCAGGTCAACTTCCTGTCCTTCGTTCTTCGCGTTTCTTTCACGAATCGCGGTCCTAACGTGTTTCATCTCTATGTGTAGGATTCTCTCTCGCAGAATGCGAAGGAAGGATTCGGCGGATCTGTGGATCTCGGTCGCCGCGGCAAAGTAAGCTTCCGTTGCCTCTCTTCTCTCTTTTTCCACCGTTATTTGTCGTTACGTTCAATTGTGGAGAAAACTGAATCGAATGCGTTGAAACTGGAAATGAATGTTGGTGTGCTTTCTGTGATCAGATTGCGTTGAAAGACATAGATAATGGTTCGATCCTTTCTCTTGGCTTAGACTCCTCCGGTCCCGGACTCTTCGATGCTCTCTTTGCAAGTCTATCGATGATCATTGTCAGCGAGGTTAGTTTAACGAAACTGCGTTGTTCTCACATTCGTTGTTTGATTTTGCTAACTATTATTTATAGCTAGTGTGTTGTCTAGCATTTTCACTGGATCTAATTTGGATCTCAAGAACAAGAGTTTTTTTTTTATATGTTTTATTTTTATAGAGCTGTATAGATTCGTGAAGGTTTGTGAGAGCTAGTGGAATTTAGGAGACGAGTGTTGTGAGAGTAAACTGGAATCAAACTTGATTGAATGAGTGAAGTATGTGATAGAAAACTGATGTGCGACCGTAACCAATTGATACTAATGGATATTGCTGCGAACGAGCTCAAATTTTCTTTAACTAATGCTAACCAAGCTGACTATATTATGACAAATAGGAGCGATCAAGTCATTAAGAAGAATACTTGTTTCATATGATACCTCTCTTTTATGTTTGAGTAATGCCTTTAACTGATTTTTTGTGTGCTAGATCGGGGATGAGACGTTTATAATAGCAGCTCTTATGGCTATGCGTCACCCTAAGTCAATTGTCTTGTCTGGTGCGCTAAGTGCCCTGTTTATAATGACGGTAAGTGCTACAGTAATTAACTTTGCACGTTTAGTGTTTTTGCTTTGTTGTCTCATCATGGGATGCTTTTTTCATAGTATTTGTTATGGAATGGTTTCTGCATCTACGAAGCACCTTTTCTGGGTGCTCTTCCTTTTCATGTCAATGTTATCTGGATTAAAGTATTGTACGTGTCAATTAGGTACTTTCTACTGGGCTAGGCCGGATTGTCCCAAACTTGATTTCTAGGAAGCATACAAATAGTGCAGCTACAGGTACAATTTCTCGGTTTGATACTTACTGCTGAGCTGATTAGCGTAGTTTGTGAAATTCGCAAAAAGAAGGTTACATAGTAATTGTTTTGAATTACAAGGGTTTTTGAGTCTGTACTCTGCATTTGTTATAGAAGCTACAAATGGTTTAGGGGTCTATGAATGCACTTGTCTGGTGCTGTTTATTTCCATACTTAAGTAATAGTTGGTTGTAACTTTTTCATTTCATTTGTGCCTGCTTAGCCTTCGGGTTCACTCAAACTCCTGGTGGTTTTAGTATAAAGAAATATTGTGGATTTAGCTCCATTGGCTGTTTGTGTCTATTCCAAATATTGTGTCTTTTACTTGTATAGACTCTATTAGAGCTCTAGTTAGCTTGCGCATTAAATTTTGTTTGTGGCTTTATAAGTCAAAATTATGTGCTACTCAACCATTTGCGAGCTATTTGTTTTTGGATTGCCATTTATAACTTAGTGATTTACCAGTTTCCAAATTTCTATTCATTATCTTGTGTTTAACGATAAGTGTAAGGTCAATTTTTGTTAAGATGGGGCTGATTCTATTTCTTTTCTGTCACCTGCAGTTCTTTATGCTTTCTTTGGGTTAAGGTTACTATACATTGCATGGAGATCAACTGATTCAAAATCCTCACAGAAGAAAGAAATGGAAGAAGTATATTTTCTTATTAAGGCTTTATAGGAAAATTCCGATGATGGCCCGAAATGCTAGCGAGTCACTCTAACACTTATCCTAACGTACCTTTTACAATTGGCTAAAATTTGTTGAAAATCACAAAATTATATTGGGTCTACTCCTTTTTTAATGAATTTTACTCATGATTTTGTAGTTTTCAATAAATTTCAACTAAGGGAATGTGTTGAAAGATGTGTATTCGTGTGTCTTGCTAGCACTTGTCTTGTCATGTTAAATATTGCTAAGAGGAAACACCTTCACATAAGTTAGTTTCTTTGCTGCTTTTGTTTTTTTCTAAATTGTAGTTTACCCTGGCACTTGCCATGGGGAGGGAAGCTCAATTATTTAACTGTAAACTTGCTGCAGCTGGCAGGGATTCTATATTTGATGTATTAATTGGTTCAGTTTTTTTTTATAAAAAAAAGACTATCTGGTCAAATTTGGAACATGCTAAGAATTATTCTTCTTGTTAACTAGGTTGAAGAAAAACTGGAAGGCGGACAAGGGAAAACTTCAGTTCGGCGTTTCTTTTCAAGATTTTGTACACCAATTTTTTTGGAGGCGAGTACACTTTTTGCTTTACATCAATTATTTGACTGACAATAATCACATTTACACGTGTAACGCCATCTTATTTTTATGCAGTCCTTTATTTTAACATTCCTTGCTGAGTGGGGTGATCGTAGCCAGATAGCAACAATTGCAGTAAGATAACTGGTGCCCTGTAGATCACTGAACATTTCATGTTTTCGTGATTAATTTTATGTCTTAGGTTTTGTGGGCAACATTAGTAGTCTTTCCCCCTACATTTTTCATGTCCTTTAATTTCCTTCTGCAGCTGGCGACCCACAAAAATGCACTGGGAGTAGCAGTTGGGGCCTCTATAGGTCACACCATCTGTACCTCGCTGGCAGTGGTGGGAGGAAGCATGCTGGCATCTAAAATTTCCCAACGCTCAGTAGCTACTGTTGGTGGCTTACTCTTCCTCGGCTTTTCCGTATCTTCATACTTTTATCCGCCTCTATGATTAATATAAGTGCATATTAATCTCATTCGTAATGGCCTGTGGCCTTTTTATCCCGCTTTATTTCTCAACACAGTTGTCTCAATTGTAGATTTTGTTGTACTTGTTCCCTAGGAAAGCTCGATACTAACTGGAACATGAGATTTTGATTCCAATTCTTTTTTGTAAAATATGTTACGTTTTTGTCTCCTCACAGTAGTACATAGATAGCCATTGTTCTCACTCTCTTTTCATGGTGCCTTCACAATTGGCCCACTTTTGTGCGGGTTAACTTTGAGCATGAGATTGAATGATTGATGGACACCTAATTTTGGATTTTGACTATCGACTAATGGTTTATTGCTTATAGTAAGGATAATGTTTTCTGCCGTGAGCGGCTTACTATTATTTGAAGGATGGATAACCCACTAGTGGTTCGAAGTAGTCGGCAGTTAGTTTCTTGTTGTATTCTCTCGATGTCCTTTTTTTTAAAGTTTATTCTTGGTTGCCGTTATTACTTTCTGATTTTTGTTTATGATTGCATGTGATACTTCTTAAAGATAACTTATGTTCCAATCAAGATATCCACCAAAATTGATTGGTCCTTTGTTAGAGTATATCATTTAGAGGCTAACCTTGATCTTCATATTAGCATTCTATAGATGATAATATTTCGTCCAGTATCAACTTTACATTCAGTCAGATTAGGAGAGTTCTTTCCCATACTTTAAGATGTTGTAACACTACCTCTAGGACTAATGGATCTCATTCTTGCACCAGTGTCAAGTGTAGTACCAAACATTCTAGCAATTGAGTCATATAAGCCTTTTCTTCCAACGTTGAAGACCCAACAATTACAACATACAAATATTAGTACTTGGCAAGTCCTATGCTAGTCTAGTTGTTATCAACGTATCATCTATGGGACATGGGTAACGATTTTCATATTTTCATTACAGTTCAGTACCATCTTCACCTTCTAGTGTTGAGAGATCAATAATATTAAAGGGATCGAGATATTAGAATATGAACGAGTCGTGTTGGATGACTACCCTAGGTTTTGATGTTAATAAATTATATAAATTTAAATTTTCTAATTATGTTATGGAGTTTGCATACAAGCTTTATAAATTAACATCCAAAATGTCAAATATACACTATTTCGTATGAAGATTTGCAAAGAACAAACTCATGTTCAATATAATGAATATGCTAAAAAAAACACAAGCTTCCATCCAATATGTGATTGATTGTCCAAGATGAAAAAACAGAGGTTGCAACAAACTAACACTTTTTTTTTATGTTGCAACAAGCACCCTTTTGCTATTATCTTTTAAGGAAGAATATCACTTGACTTTCTAGTGAGCTAGAAAGTACAATTATGCAAAATGGTAACATGCTTTGCAAAGATGCTCACCATTTTCTAGTCACCAACAATAGAAGTAATATCGAAGATCACACTTTGATTGTTCTAGAAACAATTGACCCAAGCTAGAAGTAACAATAGTATTCAATATGTTTATCTCAATGAAGATACTCTATTTGATCGCTTATAAATATGAGGAAATATGAAACAATGATGAAGTGAATAGCAGAAAAGTATTGAACATTTATCAATATTGGGTGACTTTTTCAGATAGACAGTCAATAGCGAAATTATTTTGCATTGTACACTCAACAGCTCTAATCACTTAAAGCATTAAAATTGGTTGTAAATCCATTCTGAATTTTTACCAAATTTTATTAGTTTGTGAAAGTCATAAATGACTTAACGAAAAAGAATATTTGGAATCTTAAACTCATGGGGAGTTTAAGTTGTTTGTATTTCGCTGTGATTAACAAAACTCCTTAAATATTGGCAAAAATAATATGATATAACTTGGTGTTGGGATAAACCAATTTAAAAAAAAAAATTATATTTATACTCTTTTTTATGTTAGTATTTGTTTGCATTATATATAAATAATTTCTTCATGTTCTTTTCAAAGTTGTTTTTGTGAAAATATTTTGGACTAGGTATTTTTCTGTGGGACAAGTAGTTCTCATGTGTATCTAACAAACTATTCAACTATTTCATATTTATCAATAATTTTAATAAAAAAACAATGAATAAGCATCAAATTAGAGTTATTGGGATGATTTTTTTTAATATGATAATAACTTGCTCATTTATATTTTGATTAAAACTTCTTTGTAATAATGTTAATTCATAAAAAGGATATATATGTGGATATTACTCTACATTAAAGTTAGATGATTTTATATCTATGCTATTGTATGTAAGCATATGAATGCTAATTTACTATCTTCATTATATCAAAAAAAGTATTCACTCCTTAACAATTAAAAAATATAGGTATAATAATTGGATTATGATAAAATGCAAGTAACACAATTATTTAAATAGATTAAATTCTTGTATAATTTTTTTCATGAGAAAAAAAGTAGAAAAACAAGTTAAAATTAACTTCTCCAGAGCAAAAGCTAACATTAGTGTATATATAAATTATTTTGTACAAGTTATGTTTTAACTTTTATTTTTAAGTTGCATTACCTTATAACTTTTTTCCTCATATAGAAATTCTTTTGGATAAACTCGGTCGTGGTGTTATTTCTTATGAACTGAAACATTCGTTTGAGAAGTTCTAAGTCATACGAACCATACAAATATGAAAGTGAAATTTGTTTCAACGCATGAGCTTTACAAAGGGCTTTAGATTGGGTGGCAACACTTATTTTTATGGGTCTTGGATCATGTTTTCGGATATATGCCAACAATGTTTATCTAGTTTCAGTGACCAATTATCGCATTACAACTACCACCCCATTTCACCCTCGTTGCCGCCCATCATGTTCCTTATTTCATTCCACCATATCCAATGGTACACCACCACCGGGTACCCTTCATGCCCTCTCCGTCAAGAATGGTTCTTTTCAAACTTTGAACTCGGCTAACCATCTTTTAAGTCTGTATGTGAAATCCTACAACATGGGTCATGCCCAGAAGCTGTTTGATGAAATTCCCCACAAAAACACTCACACATGGACCATCCTTATATCAGGTTTTGCCAGAGCCGGCTCTTCGGAAATGGTCTTTAACCTTTTCAGAGGAATGCAGGCAAAGGGTGCCTGCCCAAACCAATACACCTTGTCCAGTGTCTTCAAGTGTTGTTCGTTTGACAACAACCTTCAATTGGGCAAGGGAGTTCACGCATGGATGCTCAGAAACGGGGTTGATGTAGATGTCGTGCTGGGGAACTCTGTTCTTGATGTTTACTTGAAATGTAAGGCTTTTCAATATGCGGAAAGGTTGTTTGAGTTGATGGATGAAAAGGATGTCGTTTCATGGAATATAATGATAGGTGCGTATCTGCGTGTTGGAGATGTGGAGAAGTCTCTTGACATGTTCAGGAAATTGCCTTGTAAGGATGTTGTGAGTTGGAATACGATCGTGGATGGGTTGATGCAATGTGGTTGTGAAAGACGGGCATTGGAACAACTCTATAGTATGGTGGAATATGGTATTGGGTTTTCTGCTGTCACTTTCTCCATAGCTCTTATTTTGGCTTCCTCTTTATCAGTTGTGGAGCTTGGGAGACAACTCCATGGGATGGTCTTAAAACGTGGCTTCGATAGTGATGGTTTTACAAGGAGTTCACTTGTAGAAATGTATTGTAAGTGTGGGAGAATGGATAAGGCATCTATAATTCTCAGAGATGTTCCTCTGGATTTCCGTAGAAAAGGGGATGTTGGAGTTACTAGCAAGGAACCAGAGGCAGGAATAGTTTCATGGGGTTCAATGGTTTCTGGTTATGTTTGGAATGGAAAGTATGAAGATGGTATAAAAGCTTTCAGGTTAATGGTTCGTGAACTGGTTGTAGTGGATATTCGAACTGTTACAACTGTTATTTCTGCTTGTGCAAATGCTGGAATTTTGGATTTTGGAAGGCATATACATGCCTACGTTCAGAAAATTGGACACAGAATAGATGCTTATGTTGGCTCTTCATTAATTGATATGTATTCTAAATGTGGTAGCTTGGATGATGCATGGATGATTTTCAGACAAGTCAATAAACCAAACGTTATCTTGTGGACTTCAATGATATCTGGCTGTTCGCTACAGGGTCAAGGAAGGCAGGCAATTAGTCTATTTGAAGAAATGTTGAATCAGGGTATTATGCCAAATGAGGTTACTTTTCTAGGGGTTTTAAATGCATGCAGCCATGCTGGGCTGCTTGATGAAGGTTGTAGATATTTTAGGATGATGAAAGATGCTTATTGCATCAATCCTGGAGTTGAACACTGCACTTCTATGGTTGATCTTTATGGTCGAGCAGGTTGCTTAACCGAGACAAAGAACTTCATTTTTGAAAATGGTCTCTCTCACTTGACTTCTGTGTGGAAATCATTTTTATCATCTTGTCGACTTCACAAAAATGTTGAAATAGGAAAGTGGGTTTCTGATATGCTGCTTCAAGTTGCACCATCTGATCCAGGAGCCTACGTTTTACTATCAAATATGTGTGCTTCTAACCATAGATGGAACGAAGCTGCTAGGGTAAGGAGTTTAATGCATCAAAGAGGAGTCAAGAAGCAGCCTGGTCAATCTTGGATTCAACTAAAGGATCAAATCCACACTTTTGTCATGGGAGATAGGTCTCACCATCAAGACAAGGAGATATACTCATATCTGGACACTTTAATCGGAAGGTTGAAGGAAATTGGGTATTCCCTTGATGCCAAACTGGTCATGCAGGATGTAGAAGAAGAGCAAGGAGAACTACTTATTAGTCATCACAGTGAAAAGATTGCAGTAGTCTTTGGCATCATTAACACTACCAATGGGATCCCAATCCGAATTATAAAGAACCTCCGCATTTGTACCGATTGCCATAACTTCATTAAATATGCTTCTCAGCTTCTAGATCGTGAAATAATTGTAAGAGATATTCGTAGGTACCATCATTTTAAGCATGGTAGTTGCTCTTGTGAAGATTATTGGTGACATTGACATAGGTAAAACATATAATTACTATTATCAAGTCTACGATATAGTGTTGATGTTCTGAAACCAGTCATGATATTTTTATTTGTGATATGTACATCTATCAGTGCATATGAGCCTTGTTGCAACGGAGTGAAAAAGACAGCGGGGAATATTCTGAGACATTGGGTTCCAGGTTACATAAAATTTTTGGTTCATATTTTTTTACTACTTTTTTTATTGTAAGATTCTAACTTGTATATTGATTTTGTTACCAGATGTTAGACTGACCAATCATTTCAATCCTGATGTCTTTTATGATGTTTCATCCTCCATATGCCTATGGAAGGTACTGATGATGTAGAGCATTAGATCAGATGAAACTCATGAAATTTATATTCTAATATCCTGTCTAGTCTACCCAAAATTAAAAAGAAAATATATGAAATTTGAAAAATAAGAACAGTAGGAAATGTTTTAGGAAAATAGAGGGAAATTATATTGCAAGAAGTGTTTAATTCAGTACTAAGTAGCGTAAAATCATAATCAATTAAACATGAAAAATTTGCCAACGCAAGTAACATGTTGAAGCAACTTATGGGTTCAGGTCATATTTGTTTCATAAAAATTTGTGGAACTTCCAAAACTCCCAATTACTAGCTTTATATGTCACAAACTGACAAAAATAAATCATTGCTATTGGAATGGCTTCAGTGTTTGATGTACTAGTACTTCAGATCTCTTGTATTTGCCACCTTTGTCCAGCTCAGTAATCAACTTTGAAGTTTGTTTGGAGGAACAAAATTTAGCAGGGAGGGGAGGCTGCATGGCACAAACCTAAGCAAGAATATACACTGATACTTATAGATGACCTACTAATGGAAGACCATGAGCAGGGACTGAATCTAAGCCCCTTTTGTCTGCGTTGTTCAATCCAGCATGTTAAGCAACCCTTACTGCCCACTTGATGAAAGGTAAAGCCTTTTAGACTTGCCTATCCTGTTTTATCTTTTTTATATTCTCACAGAGGACTCACCTAACTCTGAATCTTGATACTCAAGGTCTTGTACATCAAGGAAGCTCTGGCACAATTCGTTAGTTATCTAGGTTCTGGTTTTGTAGCTTCTATATAGGCCAATAGCACTTTAGTTATCACTTGCACTATTCTCATATTTGCTATAATCATGCAAATCACAATGCATTTTTTTTTGTATTGATAATTCTGCAAATTGGAATTTCTTTGATGCTCGGTGACTTAGCAATTTATTCTGTAATAGCAATATATGCACAATCTAGTTCTTAACATCAGAAAATCTTGAGTAGCGTTGTTCCGTTCCACAAAAATGGCAATTTCTGGTAGAACTGACGGAACCAGTTGTTGAATTGGAGACATTGAGTTGAAGCAAATGAAAATGTAGTAGTTAGTGCAATTAATAATTTCAAACAGAAGAAACAGCACTGATATTTTCTTCCTCATGTTTTGGTTAGCAAATAAATAAATTATATGGGTAATTCGTTTTATGAATGCGTGGTTGTGCATGATTTAACTTCTGTACTAATCAACATTGCATCTTACGGGAAAAAGGCAATGTAGAAAAGGACTTGATCGTGTTTTATTGTTCAAGTTGTTGTGGTCGTTATAGGTGAGACACAGCTTAAGAACCACTCACTTGATACTTTTTGTCTCCTATAGGCTATAGGTAAGTTAATTCTCTGTTATACTATATGGACGCATCATTTTGTTTTTTACCGATTAGCACCAATCACAGACAAAATGAACAATATTATTGGTTCAGATAGAGATAACAATAAGATAACCATTAGTTTTTTAAGGCTTTAAATCACATTACAGGGACAGTTTCATCTTTGTGAACTGTAAGTATCTTCGTTACTACCATGAATATGAATTCGTTAGACCAGTAGTTTTCTCATTTAGATTTGCATCATAGTGTATTTTTTTTTTCTATAAATTATGATTTTGGGTAATAAAATTTATTTTATGAAAATTGTGAAGTTGTATTCTATGGACATGACTTCAGAGAGTAAATCGTATTCATATGATTTTTTGATAGAAAAACTATGAAGTCATATTTATAGATATGATTTTCACTTTGAAATTGTATTTGAGTACGACTTACCTATTTTTATAAAATAAATTTTCTTTGACCTAAAATCGAAATTTCTAAATAAAAATATATTATTTTAGTATAAAATCCTTAGATAGAACTGGTACATGGTAATTCGTCATAAATTATAAAATCTAAACCTTAAATTCTAAATTAATCTACATTCATCTGCTGAATGATTCGTATTCATCTGTTGAGTGATTGGTGCGGTCAAGTAGATTTTTAAGTTATTTGCAAAGAGAATGAAAAAAAATACAAGAAAAAGAAAAATGTGTTGTAAAGACACTTGTGCCTAATAATATATTTACATAATAATTAAAAGCAAAATGACACATACATCATTTTTTTTTTTGGGTCTCACTTATTTAATCTAATTATTAATTTCTTAAGCTAATTTGATTAAATTATTGAATGATGATTACAAGATAGGTCACATCTTTCATTAAAAATGTGACTCAATAGCTTTCATAAAAAATAAATGTGTAAGGGTAAAAATGAGATAAGTCAAGCTATACTTTATCTTAAATAGGTCACACTTAAATCTCAAATCTAAGACTTGTCTTAGCTATTTATGTGACGGAGACTTTTTTTCCAAGCGTATGACCTTTTTTTTAACTTTTGTTTAAAACTTTGTACTATGTTTTCTTATTTTATTTTATTCGGCATAGTAAGCCTTTAACGTAAGCTAATGCTCCTAATATTTTAAATAAACCATGCACACCAATTTAAAGTTATATAATAAATTTAATGGAATAAATTATTATATTATTAACATAACTCAGTTGGGTTTAATATTTTCTTTTTAGTGAATTTTTTTATCGACAATAAATAATTAATAAATATGAATAACTTCAGGGTGATCCAACCCTCATACAAATTGAGTTTTTTCCATCTTCTTTCTTCCAAGAAACACCTTCCTAATAGATAGAACGAAAGATACAAACTAAACAAAATGACAACAAAAGCATCAACAAACAAATCTAATGTAAGTCAAGGGATTCAAACACCAATTAAGATAAAAAAAACGACGTACATCGAGTTTTTGAATAAATTAAAGACCAAACCTTCACTTTAAACTTCTTAGTGAATAAACTTAACTTTGAACTGATTTTGTAAATGAGTTAAACTTGAAGAAAGTTTAATATAGGTAAGGTGGTGACATAATTTCATCCCTAAGTAAGAATTGATTAAGTTGCTAAGCTTCCGTTAATGAACTCACATCAAATTTAGTAGGAAGACAGACAACTCAACCTGCCTTGGACAAACCCACTTTCAATTCTTACAATCAATGATGCCATTCTTCTTTGCATTCAAGAAATATCAAATTTGGTCTCCATCGCCACCACTTCAAGATTCATTGGAACCTATGCTTCGGAATCACTACTTCTAGATCGAGTCCAAAACAAGTAATCAAAAAAACATGGATACATAATACCCTTTTGTTTCATTTTCTTGCAATACAACAACTAAAACAAAAAGATATGATTGGTGACTTATTGTAGAAGAGAGTCCATGAGGAGCACTTAATAGGGTTTCATTTCACTTTAGCCACTCACTACTCAACCAAACCAACTTTTTGAAGGTGATGTTCGTTAGAGACACATAAAGTGGAGGGATGGATCAATACATTGCATATGATGCAACATTTTTTGTTAAAAAAAGTGTAAACAAAATAAACATATGCACACATATCTAAATCTTGCGTATGTGTGTGTATGTCCCTTTCATTCACCAAACGGATTTGTTTATAAGATGAAGCTTGACTTTCTATACGTAATAATAAGATGTTGAGAACAAATTGAATTTAAGGAAGAGAGAGACATTGTGGTGTGCCTCATTATTGTATTATAACAACAACTAGGGTACCTATATGCCTATATATTGTACTTGTCAAATCTAAGCTCAAAGGTTGCATATTCTTGTTTTCTTGCTCTAACACATTGATCCAACAAACAATGAGACAAAAAATGGAAAGGCTTGTTATTCTTCCTTTCTCTGCTGGTTGCATCTCTGAGGCCACTGTTGCTGTTGGTCTTCCTCACTCAAGAAGATCAAAACCACACACCAGTTCATCACCTCCTACAATAAGTCTCTCTCTCTCTCACTCAATTAATTTTACTATTTTTGTTTGTTTTTGAATTTCAACTTTCTATAGCCAAATCACATTGGATTAACTTTATGACAAGGGAGAAGAGCAACATAGAGAGAAATGAGATAATAAATACTCATTATAGTGTGAAATTATAAATCTTAATGAGATGCTAAAGAAATATTGTATTTCATTCTTATTTGGTGAGATTAAGTGTTATCCTCACAAAGTGAAAGAAACCAATGTTGTAATCATACTTTCATAGGGAAGACGTCTTCTGGACTAAGAACCGTGGGTTTTACTTTTCAAAGTTGAGGAAATTTGTCCTCTTTTGCTCTATTTTCTATTATCTGTTTATTGCTTACGCAATTGTTCAATTTGTATCTATACCAAATAAACCATTTTATATCTACACCAAAGAGACAGAATCTGTTCTGATTTTTCTCAACAGTTTTTGAATTTCAACGTATGATAGATGAATTTCATTAGCCAAATCATATTGGACTAACTGTTATTCGTTAGCATATACCACAAGTCTTGAACATTTTTCAAAATAGTGTTGAACAAGTTATGTGATGTAGAAATTTGATGGCTTGATTTGCATCTTATTAATTGTCTGGTTTGTGTAATTGAATGATACGAGAGGAGTGTAGAAGGAGCAAAAGGTGTTGAGGATTCGGAGAGTTTGTCTGGTGAAAGCATGAAGAACTCGTTGAGGCTGCTAGACGCTGTTCCAAAGGCTAACCTGTCCAATGGCTTCAATAGGCTCTTCAAGGGTTTCAAGAATTTCTCTCAGTTCTTTGGTGGGTAATTTCGTTTTATACCACCTTATCATTTACGTGTGGATTTAAGTTCATGAGAGAAATTTTTGTGTTCCGTCAACGAGTTTTGAAATAAGTATTGATTCAATCATTTTAGGATTAAATGTCTCTGGTTTTTTTTTATAGTTGAAACTTAAACTTTCTGAATTTTGTAATAAGAAAACTATTGAAATGAGTCATGCTACTCATTGACTATTAACAAATGAATTTTTAGGATGAACTCTTTCCATCAACCACTACAAGAAAATCATAAAATAGAAACTAATTTTTAGATAAAAAAAAATTAGTTGTTATAATAATTAAATTAGAGACTATTTTAGAGACTAAACAAATTTTGGTTCTAAATTAGTTTATATTGTTGTTAAATGGTTTCTAAATTGATATCTAATTAACAATCAAGGTTTTACCAAATTTAGAAAAACTAAATAATTGGTAGTTAAAACTTTGGTAGCTAATTAGATAACAATTTAGAAACCATTTAACAATAATAGAAACTAATTTAGAAACCAATTTTTTTTTAGTTTCTAAAATTGTCTCTAATTTAGTTACTATAACAACTAATTGTTTCTTGTCTCTAAAATTGGTTTCTATTTTATGTTTTTTTTAATGAACTATTAGTCGTGAATTAGAAATTTGTTTGTCATTTAAAATTTTTATAAAAATTCATTATTTTTCTTTACAACAAATATTCAAAAGTTCTAAAACTTGAACTAATAACGAAAAATCAAATTTATATAGAACTAAAGAGAGGAAAAATATATTTAACTAATAATTTTATTAAAAAGTTATCTTGATAAGATTTGTGTGTGTGCAGTGGAGAAAGATGAGTATGAAGAAGTGGAAATGGACATGGAAATAGGGTGTCCAACAGATGTGCAGCATGTGACACACATTGGTTGGGATGGCATTGCAACTTCTGCTGACCCCATTAGAGGATGGGATCCTCTCATTCCACCACAACTCCTCTCTATATCATCTCAATCTTCACACCACCAACACCCAAAACTTCAAACATCATCATCTCCTAATTAGTATTCATTCCCTTTAAGAATATTGCTATATGTCAAACTAGAAAAATGTGAGTTCATGTATTAATTGTTCAGAATATATATATTTTGGTGAGTTCAATGTACTTTGTTGTTATTAGTCATGGTTAAGCTTCTACTTAAATGTATAATTAAATACATATAAACCTATTACCAAGAACTAATCCTAATTCATTTTAATAATTTGCTGAATCCTATAACAGGGTAGGGTTTCTTCATGCATATATACTAATAATGAAGATGAAATTCAGAAATTGTATTGAAGAGATGGGAAGAAGAGGAGGGAGAATTTAGCATTTGTAACATGTTGAGAGTCATAGAATACATAAACATTTACATCCATCTCTATTGCACAGATAAAATAACCCTCCATTCATAGAAAGGAATAAAAAAGGGAGAAGCAAATCACTTGATGTAGTAAGGAAGGTCCAAGACGTAGAGGAGGAAGTAGGCCCAAATAACACCCGAAATGCCTCCGAAGAAGAAGCCCCCGGTGAACTTGGCCCACCCATCAGAAGTCTGGAGCTGATCGGGCTGCTTCTTGCGGCCCGTTAAGGTGAGTGATGGGGCCGTGGATGTGTCTCCTTCATTGAAGGATGAGATCCCATAGATTGTGAGGCAGATGCTCAGGATCGCCACAAGCCCACCGGCTGCGAGCGAGCCCGCTGCGCCCGCGAACTCGGTGTTCCTGAGAGGGCCGGCCTTCACGAATGGGCCGACGAGGAGGTAACCGTGGGCCAGGCCCACTTCGATGCCTCTGAGTAGTGGGCTGACTGCGGTCCTGTAAGCGGGGAGGTTGGACAGGTACCAGGCTATCAGTGGGCTGGATGTAACTGGGGTTTCGAGACTTCCGATGAATGGGTCACCGTTGATGGGCTGAATGACTTGATACGTGGGCTGCCACAAAATGTGCATTCACCAAATCCATAAACACCATCAATCACTTCTTCTTCACATTTTCTTTTAACTAACATCACATTTACTTTCTCTATATCATATTTGGATTAAATGAACTAAAAATGAATGTATTGTAATAAACAAAACATGTTATGAAAGATGAATATATATATATATATATATATATATGTTGAGGAGAAGGCAAAGAGAGTACCTTGTCTGATTGGATGGCCTTAACAGTGAAGGTGGAGTGCCTTCTGGAAGGGAAGAGTGGGAGTGGAGAAGAGGCAGAGAGGCCCTTGGGGGAGACAAGAGTCCTAGTGAAGGTGGACTTGAGCTGGCTTGCCATTGGAGAAGAAGCTGCCATGATGGGCTTTCCAGAGAGAGAGAGAGATGGAACTACAGAGAGTGTCCCAGTGGAGGAAGTGAAGTGGCTAAGTAGTTCCATCTCTCTCTGCAAGATGAAGGTTGTGGCTGTTGAAGACCCTTTCATCCCATTGGTTGATATGCATATCAAAACCTTATCCCTTATCCAAAATCCAACCTCTCCCTCTTCAATTGATATTTTTATTTCCTCGTTGTCTCTTTTGGATCCTAAGCCCACCATCAAGCCCCACTCACTATTTCTTCCTGCACCTCCAAATGTTCTTCTCTCACTCTGTACAAAACATGAAAATACTTTTTTATCCTTTTTGTGTTGCTTCCATATTCTGGATTACATAATCCAAAAGTTAATCTCGAATACGAAAATGGCTTACGGATTATGTAATTTGGAATATATTTTTAAAAAATAGTATTATGAGTTATATAATTTGGAAGGCTGAGAGTAGTATATGGATTATGTAATCCAGACAAGTATTTGAAAAAAGGTTTTCGGATTACATAATCCAGAAACTAATCTCATATTAAAAAAAACTTTTGGATTATGTAATCTAGAAACTAATCATGTATCTAAAAAAAGACTTCCGAATTATGTAATCCAAAAAGTAATTATGAATTTGAAAAAAAAACTTCTAAATTACATAATCCAAAATATTATAAAATTGACAATTTTTGGAATACCAAAATTTATGGAAATAAGAGAATAACAATCCAGTGGCCCCACTTCATGCTTCTTTCAACCCATCAACACTTCACAGGCCAACAAACTATAATTTTTTATTTGGGCATTTCTTTTTGTAGTTCTATGGTTTTAATGTGCACACCCATGAAGTGGTTAAGAGACTATATTGTCTTCCTTTACCCCACCATCCCCTTGCCTTCACTTCACCCTTGTTTATATATTGCGCTATGAATAGGCTTGAGGAAGAAATTATTACGAACTGTGTAATTTCAAAGACAAATCTAATTATGCAATTCACAAAACTTTTAGATTATACAAATAAAACATTTATAGATTATACAATCTATTATTTTTAATGAAAAATAACTATGTAATTTGAAAGTTTTTATCATAAAAAAAATATAATAACTTCTAAGTTTTGCATAACATAAATAAAAAATATTTTTGAATTTGTACAATTCAAAAGTTTTTTATCAAAAAAATACTTTTGATATTACAATCCAAAAGTTAAAATTAACTTCTACATTACTAAAAATAAAAAATTACACAGTTCAAAAATATTTTTTCATAAACCAAAAAGATAAAATAGAGGTTTTCATATTTACGGGGATTTAGAGAGAAAAAAAAACTATTACAGTGGATAAAGAAATTTCATTTATTATTATTATTTTACATAAAAGAGGGGGTGAATATATGGGTGGTAGTATTTTATAATATATTTTGTGTATTTTATTATTAATTAAATGTGTTTCTATTGGATCTAGGAAAGCTCCAACCCTAACTATGTGTTGGCGTTGTTCATTAGGGGATTTTGGTTTTTGATTTTAGGGGTACTTGCCAAATGTCTTCTGATGGAATAGTTGAGTATAATAAATGTGTACATTTGTATGACATTACTTAACTTATGTATAGGGATGAGTTGAGCCTTTATGATTTATGGATCTATGTTAGTACGATTTTGTGATCAATTTTCTGACACCATATATCATATATAATTTTGCCTTTAATTCTCTTTTTAATATTGTCTTTAGGATGTTAAAGTGAGATTTAGTCAATGTAGTTATTTGTGGTCAAGAAAATCTCTATTTTGAGAGATACACTTGCTCCCCAAACTCGAAAAGCATTAGTATAAAAAGTTTGGAGTGATTAATATAGCCGAACGAAGAAGATCTCAACATATGTTAAGCTATATTGAGAGTGTTCGTGATAACATAGGTAGGAACCTAGAATGTTTTTAAATTACACAATTTGAAAAACTCCCAAATTAAATAATCTTCAAAGTTTTTTTTATGAAAAATGGTAAAAGATAATTTTCAAATTTATACATCCAAAAGTTTTTTATGTAAAAAAAACAATTTTTCACAATGTTATTTTCACACTATCATTTTGTCTATTTTTTTATTAAATGATAAAAAGAATACATTATAAAGATAATGAAATTGTGGTTTTAATTTCGGATCCGACATAAGTGTTAGGATTATATTTGTTCTTACAACTTAGTCAAGACTAAATATCCCCTATTGAACTGAACATTCTTTCTCCTCCTCTTCCTATCCGGTTGTCTCCTTCGTCAATCCAAAGTGGAGCGTATCTACAATGACACTCTGGTGCCTAAGTTAGAAATAGCCGAAGTGATTGATTTAACTCTAGTTTTAGCGAATCTTCCCTGGGTCCCTTCTTATTTATATTCTTCCATTGAGCATGAGTTTCCCATAAGGATTAGTATAGACCCAATGATCATTTAATTATGCGTTGTATCTCCTAATTAAGATTAGCGTCCCTAAATTATGCTTTAATGTGATTGTCACTGAAAAGTGCTTTGAGCCAAAATGTCGATAAACCACCTAGATAACTCGATCATTCGTTTTTCCAGAGTTGGTAGAACAATATTTATAGAAAAAAAAATCCATTATCTATAATGATTTTATACAATTGTATATTAATAAAATAAAAGAGAATCTAATTTTGATCTTTAAAATTTGAAAACATGATAAACTAAAAAATGAAGATGTGGGTCAAATTATGAAAGTGGTAGGATATACAGTTAGAGTGAAGGAGTTAAAGAAGAAGACTAAGTCAAAAGTGTGACCAATAATTCAAATACTTGCTCCATACTCCATACTTTCTTCAATGCCAAAAACTTCATTTTTTTATTTTATTTTCGGAATCCTTACCATTTTGTCGGTCTATTGTTTTTCATTTTTATCAATTGCTTTTTCTTGTGGCTGCTTTCTTGGGAGGAGAGGACAAAGTTAATGACAGCAACTTTTCATAATTTTATTATTTTCATAAATAAATAATCTAAAAATAATATAATCTAAGATGTATGTATAATTTTGTAAATAGTATTAGAAAAAGTATATAGTCAATATAAAAAAAAATATTTTAATTATTTTAAAATAAATTATTTAATTATTTATTTTGATAAATAAAAAATATTTTGTATCCATTAAAAAATAAAATTTCATGTCATATAGCTATTTAGGGGGGGAAAATGTCATTTAAAACGTTAAAATAAAATTACGTGCATGACACGGATCCAAAATCTAGTTACAGAAAGAGGAAAAGTCTTTTAAAAAAGTAGCCGACCCTTTTACTTTCTTTTATGATTCCTTCCTTTGTAAAAGCCCACAAATTTTACTTTTCATTTTTTTTTCTGTGAATTATTTTGTGATCTTCTTCCTTACATCATTCGAAACATAATACAAAAGTCAGAGAAAACGTATACATTCACAACTATTCATCGTCATTAAAACATATGAAAAAACAACTTTATAACTATTACCAAATTAGAAATTTATCATGATTAATAAGTTTATAATTATCATTTAAAAGTTACACTAATAGTGATTTTTAATGGACTAGTATTATAATTTTTTATATTCACAATATAGTTTTTTTTATATATAAAAACTATATAGCTCACACATCAAATAACAATAATTATCTATCATCACATAAAAAATATAATTAAAACAAAAATTTAAAAAATGAAAAGACTAAACCAAAATTCATATGTTAACAAAAATATACATACATATAATGCGATTAACCGCCATGGCAAAGAGATAGCAATCACCCAAGGCACCAACCAATAGAGGATGAAAAACCCTAAACAGAGGGGGAGAGAGAACAGAGAACAGAGAGAGGGAAGAAGTCTGAATTGTGAAACTTAATGGCACAGAAAAACTAATTATTATTGGATCCATAAGAGTATATATATGTACATGTCAAACAGCAAAACACAGATTACAAAGAGAAAAACAAAAGCCCAAAAAGGAAGGCCCAAAACAAAAGTGTGCAAAGGTGTGCAGTTATTAATAAAGGGTACAATTATTTTATCAGCCCCCCTCAAGCTGGGAATATATGTTTCTCATTCCCAGCTTGGACTGGATCTCTTTGTATATTGTTGGAGCAAGGGGTTTTGTAAGGATATCCGCAATCTGCATAGAGGAAGAGATTGGAAGCAACTTGAGAAGCCCAGCGGTGATCTTGTCTCGGACGATGTGACAGTCAATGTCGATGTGCTTGGTACGCTCATGAAACACTTGATTTGAGGCAATGTGTATAGCAGATTGGTTGTCACAATAGATGGTTGCTGGTTGGATATAGGAAATACCAAGGTCTTGCAGGATATAGGTTAGCCATTGAATCTCGCAGGTGGTTGTGGCTAAGGCTCTATATTCGGCTTCAAAAGAACTTTTGGAAATGGTTTGTTGTTTCTTGGATTTCCATGAGACGAGAGAGTCACCCAAAAAGATGGAGTAACCGGTTACTGATTTTCGGGTTTCAGGACAGGTAGCCCAATCCGAGTCACTGAAACCGCGAAGTTGGAGAGTGTTGTTGCTGTGAAAGAAGATACCGTTTCCAGGGTTGCCTTTCAAGTACCGAAGAAGACGAAAAGCAGCTTGTTGATGGAGATTGGTAGGAGAGGAAATAAATTGGCTGAGGTTGTGGACAGCAAAGGCAATGTCAGGCCGTGTGTTGGTTAGGTATATGAGCTTGCCAATGAGTCTTCTATATTCAGAGGTTTCAATGTCATTGAGTCGTGTGCCAACGGAGGAGGAAAGCTGAGATGAGTGAACCATGGGTGTAGGCATAAGAGCAGAATTGATCATGCCGGTTTCATGAAGAAGGTCCAGTACGTATTTTCGTTGACAGATGTGGAGCCCTTGGCTGTTTCTGGCCACCTCCAGGCCCAGAAAATAGGTGAGGTCTCCTAGGTTTTTGATCTTGAATTGAGTGTCCAGCAGAGAGGTGATATGGGCAATTTCCTCATGATCGTTTCCAGTAAGCACCAGATCATCAACATACACAAGAATAATGGTAATGTTAGGTCCGTTATGATGTAAAAATAGAGAGTGATCAGCAGAGGATAAAGTGTATTTATGTGAAAGTAAAAATTGAGACAGTTTTGCATACCATTGGCGGCCGGCCTGGCGAAGGCCATAGAGTGATCTTTGTAATTTGCAAACATGTTGAGGAGATGGGAGTTTGAGGCCTGGCGGTGGTTGCATGTAGACTTCCTCGAGGAGGTCCCCATGGAGAAAAGCGTTATTCACATCAAGTTGTTTAAGAATCCAGTTTTGAGAAGTGGCAACAACAAGTAAAAGTCTTAAAGTGGTTAGTTTTGCTACAGGAGCAAAAGTATCTAAAAAATCAAGACCTTCTAATTGTGTGTAGCCTTTTGCTACCAACCGTGCTTTGTGGCGATCAATGGTTCCATCAGCTTTGTGTTTTACCTTAAAAACCCATTTGCAGCCAATGGTTTTCTTACCTGGAGGAAGAATAGTGATCTGCCATGTGTTGTTAGCATTAAGAGCATTAAGCTCTTCGAGCATTGCTTGTTTCCAACAATGATACTTAGAAGCCTCAGTGTAAGTGCTTGGTTCAGTGTTAGAAGATATAGATAAAATAGTCTTTTTGAAAGAAGGTGAGAGAGCAGTGTAGGAAAGAAATTTATGAATGGGATACCGATTACTTACAGTGTTTGCAGCAGGTAAGCAAGTCTGGAAGTCCTCTAAGTAGGTAGGGGGTCGTCTTTGTCTGCTGGAGCGTCTAGTTGGAATAATGTTGTCGTCATTGTGAGTGATTGGAGGCTCGTGCTCATGATTGTGACAGTTATAATCAAACAAAATATCATCACAGAATGTATTATAGTTAGCAGGAATGGGTAAAGATAAAGTGTTGGGGCTCCGTTTGTCATCATGATTCAATATGTATCGAAAATGATGTTCATGAAAGATCACATGTCTTGAAACTTCAATGCGATGATACTTTAAATTTAAGATGATGTAACCTTTAGTATTGTGTGGAAAGCCGAGAAATATACCATGAACAGATCTAGGATCTAATTTCTTTCTATTAGCATGAATGGTAGTAGAATAACAGGAGCAGCCAAAAACCCGTAAGGAAGAGATATCATAAGGTTTTCCAAAAAGTTTTTCATATGGAGCAATATCTTGTAAAAGGGGAGTGGGTGTGCAATTTATGAGGAAAACAGCATGTTGGACAGCGAAGTCCCAAAAAATATTAGGTAAATTTCCTTGAAACAGTAAAGCGCGAGTGATGTTTAAAATGTGTTGGTGTTTACGTTCAGCTATACCATTTTGTTGGGGGGTTTCAATGCAAGTAGTTTGATGAACTGTGCCTTTGGAAGCAAAAAAAAATTTCATGGCAAATTCAACACCATTATCAGAACGAATGCATTTTATGGTTGTTTTAAATTGATTTTCAGCATAAGCAAAAAAATTTATGAGATGGGTGCGAACTTCAGATTTTGCATGCAACAATATAGTCCATGTATAACGAGAAAAATCATCTACAATGGTCAAAAAATAACGAAAACCTTGCATAGATGTAGCAGAACAGGGTCCCCAAATATCTACATGAATGATATCAAATATAGTAGTAGTGTGAGAGGTGCTTAGAGTAAAGGGAAGTTTTCTTTGTTTTGCACGATTACAAATATCACACATATGAGTTTTATCAGCAAAAACAAAAGGGTATTGACTTTTCAAGACATGCAACCTTTCATCAGAGGGATGCCCCATTCTATAATGCCACAAATTATTTTCCGTAACAGTGCAGGAGACAGAATGAATAAAGTGGTGTGTGTCAGTGTGAAAAATAGAAGAGTTAAAGATGTACAAGCCAGCTTTGGCATTAGCTAAACCAATCTGCTCTTTGGAGAGGTTGTCCTGTATAAGACAGTGTGTGGGGGAAAAGATCAAGTTACATTTTAAGTGTAGAGACAATTTAGAAGCAGATATAAGGTTGCATGCAAATTGAGGGATATACAACACATCAAGAAGATAAAATTTATTTGTAAAAACGACTGTCCCTGAATAGTTTGCAAAAACATGTTGGCCATTTGGTAAGTTGATCAAAACAGGTTTGATAGTTTTATAAGAGGTGAAAGCAGACAAGACAGTACAAACGTGATCAGTGGCGCCAGAGTCAACGATCCAGGAATTATGACTATGATTTAAAAGAGGAGAAGAAGTGCTTACCTGTTGAAGACTCATGTGTATTGGAGTCTGCAGAGAAGGAGCCCACTTGATTCACTTGAATAGGATTAGGCGGAGTGTCATTGCTGTTTTGCCTCAGAACATCATTGATAATTTGAATTTGATGTGCAGTGAGATGGTAATCACGTTTTTCCTGTTCTTTAAGACAAGGCTCAGAGGAAACACCATCAGTAGTAACAAGACTGTTAATCTGACTAGTCCTATTGCTGCTATAGTATTTGTACCCAGGAGGGTAGCCATGTTTCTTGTAACAGGTATCCACAGTGTGACCATTTCTGTTACAGTGCGTGCATACCTTTCTAGTGTTAGGTTTGGAGTTCCTATTGTCTTGATGAGGGAACCCAACTCTTTTAAACCAAACATTTTCAGTGTGCCCATGCTTACCACAAAAAGTGCACAAAGTAGAGGAGGATGTCCTAGTGGAATCAACACTGTTAATACTAGATATGCTAACAGAAATGTGGTTTGCTAATTGTCTTTCTTGCTGAGCAACGAGAGAAAAGATCTTTGATATAGGTGGAATGGGTTCCATGAGAAGAACGTGTGATCTAACATTACTATATTGGTCATTTAACCCTCTCAAAAATTGCATGGCATAATCTTCACACTTTCTTTGACTTATGATAGAATTAACTAAACAAGAACATTTTACAGAACATGTGCACATGGGGATAGGCCTAAAGTTGTCCAACTCGTCCCAGATTATCCTTAATTTTGTAAAATACTCAGTCACAGATAAATCCCCCTGATTTAAAGAAGCTACTTCTACTTGAAGATCGGAAATTCTAGATAGGTCACCCTGAGAGTATCTAGTTTTCAAGTCATTCCAGATGTCTAGGGCACTATCCATCCAAATAATGCTTTGCCGAATAGGTAAAGAGACGGAGTGTACTAACCATGAGACTACCATATTATTGCATCTGTTCCAAACTGAGAAATTTTGATGGTCTTTTTCTGGGCAAGGATGCGTTCCAAGAACGAACTCCACTTTGTTTTTAGCGTTCAGTGCCGTCAAGATCGAGCGGCTCCAGGAGTGGTAATTGGAAGCGTCCAGCACCGGTGAGACGAGCGGAGCAGCGGGGTTCTCGCTAGGATGAAGGTAGAGGTAGCTGTTCGCCGGATCGGGTTGAGACGAAGAAGCGACGCGTTCTTCTGCCATTGCTGCAAACAGAGAAACAAGGAAAATAAATTCAAGAAGAATAAAAAGAAAAGAAAGTTTTCAGAGTGCGCAACAGAGCTCTTCAATTGAAGAGCTCTGATACCATAATGCGATTAACCGCCATGGCAAAGAGATAGCAATCACCCAAGGCACCAACCAATAGAGGATGAAAAACCCTAAACAGAGGGGGAGAGAGAACAGAGAACAGAGAGAGGGAAGAAGTCTGAATTGTGAAACTTAATGGCACAGAAAAACTAATTATTATTGGATCCATAAGAGTATATATATGTACATGTCAAACAGCAAAACACAAATTACAAAGAGAAAAACAAAAGCCCAAAAAGGAAGGCCCAAAACAAAAGTGTGCAAAGGTGTGCAGTTATTAATAAAGGGTACAATTATTTTATCAACATATACTATACCTATTCATATTCATAATATAGTTATTAATTTTTAATTTAAGAATTGTTTATTATGTATTTTACACATTATATTTTAGATATTTATAGTAAGAAAATTATTAATGTATTTGATTACGTGTTAAATATATTTTCAGTGTAAATTAAAATATTAAATTATATTATGTTTATTTATAATTAACATAAATATTGTAATGTTATAATATAGTTTATATTAAAAATTTATTTATTATGTCAAATGGTAGAGATTCATTTTAATAAGATTTGAAATTTAAACAAAAAATAATAATTTTAGTTATAATATAAATAATATAAAAACAAAAATACACTTAACTTAATTTGGTTTGTGTTGCGTTTACTGCTAGGACAAATGTTCTTGGATGTTTCGTAATTGATGAAGTATTTGTCTTAATTACTATGAAAAAATCAGGTTTAGGGTTATTTGTATTTTTCGTGAAGGAAATGCGTGCTGATAAGTTGACTAATTTAAGATTTATTCATAGAGAATCCATTCATTGGTATAATAGACTTCTATATAGTCTATGCTTAAATTTTTTTATTAATAAGTATAATCTAGATATGTATCGTTTTTGTTAACATATGAGTTTTGGTTTACTCCTCCCATATCTTTGTATTTTTTTATTTTTTTAGTAATATTTTTTTTCATGTGATGACAAATGATTATTATTACTTGAGGTGTCAACCTAACTAGCATAATGGTGTATAACATCAAAGTTTTTTAAAAAAATAAATAAAAAATCCTACTAATATTTAAAAGAGTTGATTTTTTTTTAATATTAGTTCCTAATAACACTAAAATGCCACACGAAAATTACCAAAAACTAGTCATTGAAAATCAAGATATCACTGAAAAAACGCATTCAAAATTATTAGTGATAGTTAAAAAAAGGGCTTATGTTAATCTTTTCTATATGTACCAAAAGAATATTGATATGATGGGGATATAAGAATATACATTTTAGTGATTTTTTTAAAAATAGTGTAAATTAATAAATAAATAAATAAATAAAATAGGAAGGTTCCGAGTTTAAGGAAAAAGTTGGAACATGAAGAGTCTAACGTTAGTAATTTGACAAGACAAGTTTGACTAAGCCACTCATAGTCACACTCCAGCGTGGTGATGACTCACACTTTATATGACGTCACATAAACAGTGTCTTTCTTTATTTTCAGAAACATAAACGATAATTTTATCAACTTAAAATTTAAATATCATAGTTAACGTTGCACCGTTATGTTTATGCTCGACAAAAAATGTTCCTATGTGAAAAAAAAAAATCAGTTTGAATCTCAAGTGAAAACAATATCATAATCATTTATATTCATCTGCTTCTTAATCTCCCTCTCAATTCTTCTCAAAATATCCAACAAAAATTATTTTCTTTATCTTATTTGTTTCTATTTTTAATTTCATCTTTAAAAATAAATTAAATATATTCATTTGTCTATTCTAATCTCATACTCTAATATAAAAAATATATATTTTGTATTTTTAACAAACTTGAGATGATAGTAATTTATAATTTAAAAAAAAAATGTGATTCATAATAAGATTTAATGATCTAAATAAGTAATTTTCCAACCGTACTAATACTTTCACATTTTTTTTAAGTAACAATTTTTTTTAAAAGTAAAAAAATTCAAAAACTAAATCAAACCAAATCACTATTGGGTTAAAGTATCAAACTCGAGTATTATTTTCAAATTGATTGAGTTTCAATCCAAAAGTTTCTTTGATGAGACTACGCATGCGTTGAAACTGTTCAAAATGAAAATATTTTATTATATCATTATTATAATATTCTATTGTCACTATTATTAGGTAGAAGTGATTCAAAGAAACTTTTACATCAAGCTAAATACTCCATAGAAACCAAAAAAGAGTAAAGTATTATTTTTTTTCTATTTAAAATCAATTTAAGTGTGAGGAGGTCAGAATGTTAATAAAAAATAACTTTCAATTGATCTCTAATAAAAAATAAATATTTACCTAAAAATATTTATCTAATATTTAAATCACTGATATTTATTATTATTCTATAAATAATCTTACATCATTTAAAACTTATAAATAACAACTCGATTACATAATCGAGCAGGTACAATCTTTAACTAACACCAAATTTTTAAAACAATTTTTTAAAATCCATTCAACACCAATGACATATACCGAAATAATATATAAGAATCTCTTTTATTGCTTCTGCAAAAATCAGCACGAAACTTCACATCATGCATGGTTGCATGCTGGAATCTCCGTGTTGACCCTTTTGAATTTTGAGTCTCATCAATGTTCATTACTTTCACATTAAAAAAAACCAATAAAAAACATAGTTCAGTGGATTTGATGATATGGGTGAAAGGAACAACAACTTTGATTCAATGCATGATATCGTTTGTTCATATCTCACGTTACAATCAATCGTTACCACCATCGGTTACTACGTAGGTTTAGTTTGACTCAACGTTAATACCAGGAATATTTTGTAACACACTTAATTCAAATCTCACAACATAAATAATAAATACTCTTTTATCTTTTTTTTTACCCAATGTAATGTGCATGCAGCTATGACTTAGGACTAGATTGTATATTTATTTATCTTAATCATAAACACTTATTAGTTTAACAAAATCAATTATCTCTTTTATAATATTTTCTCCCTAATTAAGAGTGTTATTTTTATGGTAAAAACTAAGTTTTCACTTCTTTATATTAAAAAATAAATTATTTCTTTATTAGTTAAATTAACTTCAATTTTCACTAAAAAAAATTATAGATTCATCTTATCAAGATGACTTAGTTCCTATTTCATTTGGGTTGGAGAATAGTATGGTAAATATAGAATTTTGGATCAGATTTAATGTACGTGTCTTCTGAAAGTGAAGTAAGGTGTCTTTGTATGTATGTTAGCGAATTCTAACATGAATTGTAAATGATAATGAGTTATTAGTAAACAATTGATTGTTTAATATATTGTAATGAGATGAATTGTGAGAATTGAAATGTTTGTAATTGTTTTAATTGAATATGAAAATATATTAAAAGTTTTAAAAAATTTCAACTTATCATATTGTATCTATTGTGTTTGTCTTGTGACGATGATATGTTATATGAGAGTAGAAGATGTTTATGATGACAAAACATCAGGATGAGTTGCTATAATTTTGATTTTCTTTTATTTTTTTATTTGATATATGTATATATTTAAAATTCTTGTAAAATTAACATTATTTTAAAATACTAATTTATTATTATGTAAATAATATATATATATATATATATATTTTAAAGTATCAACTAGATTTTATATCACTTACTTACTTATCATCATGCAATATTCAAGTATTGTAAATGAAGCTTTTATATATACGAATCAAATAACTAGTTTAATTAAAATTTTAAAAAGCAACTACCAATTCACCAAATTATTTTTCATTATTAATAAGTTTTAAATTTGTGTACTCACTATTTATTAATATAAAACACAAATATCGAAAATATCTAATGAAAGTAAAAATAATAAATACCAAGTTATTACCGTATAAAAATGGTCCTTATGATTTTATAAAATATTTATTTATCTATAAGGATTCTCTACACAAATTAATTTCTATTTCCTTCTTATCAATATTTTATTTTAGATATTTTAATCATTTTCTACTTTTTAAGTATTTATTAAAAAAACTAATTATTTTTATAATTAATTAAAAATTATTTTTTAAAACTAATGTAAAAAAATAGTTATCAATTTTAAATATGGAGTTAGTTTGTCAAAAACAATTTTTTTCCTATATCTTCATCGCTTCAAAATTATAATTTTAGTTTTTTTTTTTAAATAAAAAAATAATATGAATATGAATTTAAATATTAAATATAAATATATATATATAAATAATAAAAATAAAAAATATGAATATAGAGCACATTTGTTCCTGCTATAGATATTAAAAAATATATTAATAAAATGGGGGTGACGATAAGAATATAAAAAAAGGGAAAAAGGATAATAAATAAAAGGAGCATTATTGAGTGCGGTTTCCTCGCAACAGCGGCAACAGCAAAATCTAGTTGTACGCCGTTTTGGAATCAGAGGGAGAGAAGAGGGGGAAACCCCAATCCGTTTGAAACGGCGTCGTATTCACGGCCTCACCCTCCTTAAAAAGAGGAATAGAAGAATCCCAATTACAAAGAGATTCTGAAATTAAAACTTCCTTCTTCATCTTCTCTATATAACACACCTTCAACAAATCTTTCATTTTTTCGAGAGAGTTTCAAACAAACGCATTGAGGCCTGGAACAACAGCAATGGGGTTGATTCTGGAGGTCGAGAACGGCGACGACGACAACGACGCCGTTCTGGTTCCGCCCCCTAACTTCGCCATGGTCGAGGACTGCATTTTCCGATCCAGCTTCCCCACCTCCTCCAATTTTCCCTTTCTCCAAACCCTAAACCTTCGCTCCATCATGTTCGTCTCGCTCTTCCTTCAATTTTCATTCTTAAAGATTCTTTCACTCTTCTACTCATCATTTCCCCCCCCCTCCCGTTCCTCCTCAAATAAAAAATAAATTAAAGAATTGTGTAATGTGTCTCGTTTTTTTATTTTCCGCAGATTATGTTGTGTTTTTTAATGTTT
Source organism: Phaseolus vulgaris (assembly GCF_000499845.2). Taxonomy (NCBI): domain Eukaryota; kingdom Viridiplantae; phylum Streptophyta; class Magnoliopsida; order Fabales; family Fabaceae; genus Phaseolus; species Phaseolus vulgaris. Next base: position 4,846,110 of record NC_023752.2, on the reverse strand, counting down.
AGCGTAAAACTTAAATACGAGGTTGCAAATTGGTGCAGATACCTGTGCCCTGAGCCTTATCCTGAGGAGAATCTAGAGTTCCTTCGCTCGCAGAATATTCGGCTCTTTCAATTTGCAATTGAGGGGAAAACGGTATTTTGTTCTTTTCTCCTATATTATTTTTATTATTATTATTATGGTTCATGTTCATATATTGTGTTGAAAGGTGTTTTGTCGTATGGTGTGTGATTCATGTTGTTTTGAAGTGATTCTCTTTGCGATATGGGATATTTGGGTCTCTTGATTTTGGTGACAGATTTTATTGAAATGCCTGTCAGGTCAAGGTTTAGACTGTTTGGATTAATTCTCACTATCAGAAGAAAAAAAAAACTAAATTCTTCTACAGATTAAAATCAACTCATGCGTCTAAATTTTATGAAAGCTCTCTCATTTAATTTCTTTTAAAATTGAAACGTTTCTAGTTGATTTCAGCCCGGGAAAGAAGTTGGATAATTTAGTCTGTGATTATTCGAATAAAGACTCGATAAGTTTGGTTCTGTCATGTGTAGTTGTTCTTTTGTTACTTGTCATGCCACAGTCTTGATCTGGTTTTGTCTTAAACTACTAGTTTTGGTATCAAGTGAATATTTTTTCTGCGTTAAGGAAGAATTTTGTGTCAAACAAGGATACCTGGTGTTGGTGGATGCCTTTGAATTAAGGAACCAGTGTTCGTAACTTGTTAACCTTTTATTTTAAAATTCAGCGATAACAAGTTCTTGTATTGTTTGCAGGATGTTTCTACCCCTATTCTCAAGGATTCTGTCATGGATGCACTCAAAGTTTTAATTGGTACTCAAATTTAACAATCATAGATTTGTTTTTCCATGTGTGTATATTTATTCTTGGTGTTGTTGCATTTGTCTCTTGTTTATTTAATATTATTAAGTTTTTGATTTTTTTTTTTTGTGGTTTCAGACGTGAGAAATCACCCTGTTTTGATCCATTGCAAGCGAGGAAAGGTATAGAAAGATGCATTCGATCTCTATTTTTAGAAAATATAAAGACAGATACATTGAGTTCACCACATACAACACCATTCCAATTAACTCCCCCTTGAACTAGGACAACAAAGTAGAAGAGGATGATAAAAAATCTCCTAACTGTCTCTCTTATTTTGTTTTAAAAGAGCTTGTTTAACCTATAATAGATTTTGGACAAGAAATTGATTGTTCATTGGGATGAGATTATTTTAAAAGAAGTTTCTTAAATTAAGAAAAAAAATAAGAAGGAAACAAAACAGACCTATACCTATACTTTTTTCGACGTAGTTGTTTTAAATAAATATTCTGACGAACAGTCTCTTCTTTTATGCAGCATAGAACCGGTTGCCTTGTTGGTTGCTTGCGAAAATTACAGAATTGGTGTTTGTCTTCTGTATTTGAGGAGTATCAACGATTTGCTGGTGTTAAATCCAGGACAATGGATTTAACATTTATAGAAATGTTTGACATTCTAAGCCTGAGCCAGTGCCTTTACAGCATAATATACCAGTACCATGGATATGGTTCCAAAAAGCGTCGGTTGTTGTACAAAGATGAGAATTTACAGAAGCCCCGATTGACATCATTTTAGCCGTGACGGGATTTTATTTTTTTCTTCTTTATTTGTAGAATTCATACTCCATATAGTTTTTCTCAGATTCATTCATCGTTATTTTCAAATATCTTTTAAGACTACTACTTCTAAAGAAAACTGTGTGGTCATTTTTTTTGTCTTTTCCACCTTCCCCCTTACCCTTATAATTTACATTGTCTTGCACTATAGAAAATACAGTGGTGCAAGCAATTCTAGGAATTGGGTATGCCATTAATTGTGAGTGTAATTTTCTGAAGCCATGTATCTGTAAGCAAATAATAATCTTTCTTGGTGTGTATAAGAAAATTTGATCTGATAGTTCAAAGGAATGGATCCATCTATATTCTTTTGATGATTCTTCTGAAGTAAGAAGGGGATAAGTGCTGATTTGGTGAGCAGCATAATGGAGGGAGCAACTTGGATTGGTTTAGCGTTTGGAATTTGAATGTTGGAGTTTACTGTAATTTGTCCATGTAAGTGAAAAGTTAGAAGAGCTTTAAGGGAATGGGACCAATGCCTCACCATGACTTGTCCGAGAGAAATTCGTGAAGAAAAAACAGTGTATCGTTTTCCTTTTGATTAATAAGTTTTTGTCTTGTGGATAGCAATGAAGACCGAAGCACTTCAAAACAAAACAAAACAAAGCTGTTTGGTTTTATGTAAAGGAATGCAATTATGTTTGATTTCTCGAATTGTTTCTGTATATACTTTTATCTCATTCTTCATTGTGTTTTTACTAGGCATACCCAATTTTACATTTTTTGAACATTTCTTGGTATATTATTGAACCAAAAAGTTTAGAAATAAGAACATGTTATAATCATATTAAATTAATATTGATAACTAATAAAAGAAAAAAAGTGTTAATAGGTTGATTATCATGCATCACATTATAATTAGAAAGAGTTTAAAATTGTATTAGTCAAATCACGATTATAAATAAATATATTTTAATTTATAATTGTTAAATTAATATTTTCCAAAAACAATTATATAACATTTATTGATATTCTAGATAATGATTGAACTTTTATAAGTGATGAACAAAATATACGATTCTATTATATTACATAATTAGTTATTGATATATGTGAAAAACACAACTAAAGGATGCTTACAACATTGCAAATGCTACTTATTTGAAAGAGTTTGGGGAGACTACGTCTTATTTATTATACTAATTATTTTTATTCTTTTCATTCACTGTACACATTGCACCCTGTTAGGGTATCTTGACAAAGAATTTATCTTTTTTTTTTCTTTTTTTTATATAGATCCATCAAACTTCTTGAACTTGATGTAAATATTATACCCTTGAAGAATACTATTACACAATAACTCTTTAAAGGAAGTCATATAAGTTCTATCCTTTGAAAACCATATAGTGAAGTATAGTAAACATCATTCTATGAGATGAATCTAGTAACCATCTTTAATCTAACACGACATATCTTTTGTGCCTATTGTTTTATGTTTTGCTAGCTAGGATATAAAATTATATGATTTGGAAGGAACAAACTTGTCCACAAAATTGAAACACCCTTCACTTACTTGCTTAGGGTTAATTAATAATTAAAAATTTGGTAAAATATTATGTTTGTAACGGTTTTTAAATCATAAGAGTCATTTGGAGATTTTGCAACTTCATTTTTTTTTCCAAAAATTATACTTTGATAACTTACAACTCTTGATGTGATGTGATATTTTTGAAAAAAAAATATAAAATTGTAATTAAATGATATAAAAAATGTTAAAATAGTATTATGGATGGTAAAGTAGACATAGAAAAAAAAAAGAGTTAGATGTCAACATATTATGGCTCATTCTTTCCATCTAAGTATGACACCTATTATATGGAGAACCAATTTTCTTAGCATGGGCTAGATTTTTCTAATTTTGTTTTTAGAAGTTATTTGCAATCGGATTTGGCATAAATAACACATCATATTTACACGTCATCAAATCCAACCCTTTTATGAATTCAATCGACTAAAAATAATTCTATTTTTTTATACATATCTAAATTGTATTTTTGTGTATGAAATCATAATATTCCTCAATTGAAAGTTAAAAGTAATATTTATATAAAAGTTTAATATCTTATAACAAATATTTTTTTATATAGACAACTATGAAATGGAACTCCTAACATGCTTAATTATTTTAAAGTTAATCCTACTTGTACTGCTGAATATCTAATGACATTTGGCATACCGACCATTCAGTACAAACAACACTGAACTTCACCAAAGAATGATTTGACTTCCTAGAACGATGAGAGAAAATCCACAATAAAAACTAATCATAATCAAAATAACTAATCACTTCCTAAACATGGTTAAGGAAGTATTAGACCTTCATGGGTCTGGGATAATCCTTATGACAGGAAAAGACCCATATGAAAATTATAAATAAGTGAAGACCCTAAAGACAAAAAGTAATGATTCTCTGACTATAATACCTGTAATATAGACATATTCATCGCTAACTTGAACGTCAAAATATCTTTGCAGATATCTCTAATCAAAAATCAAGAAACCTAAAGATAAAGGATCCTAAAGAAAGAACTAGAATTCTAAAGAAAGAAAGAAGAGAGGATTCTAAAATCACCACCCAATTATAAAAACCCAATTGTAAATTAAGCTTTGTAGGGAAGCTTTAAATTATGCTTAATTCCACTAAAGTTGGTTAAAGACTCATCTAAAAAAAAAAGCACTAATGTATAAAAAATAGAAAAAAAATAAAGAACCCTAGCAATGATAGGTGATAAGATTGTGAGGAATCTATTGCTATAGACTGCGTTAAGCCCAAGTTGATTCGAAGGAGGTGTCCGAAAGTAATTGGGCCGAGCAAAAAGTCCGAATATCAGCGAATGAGAGGTTCCCACGTGTCCCGAATTCAGGCATGATGAGAAATGCTGAAAATAATGTATTCGAGATAAGCCTCTAGCACTCCGTGCCTATTAATAACGAAAATCAATTCCCCAAACGCGCAAGCGAAACGCAACGCGATTTACAAACACAACAAACCCCTTTTCGGTGGTCGAAAATAAACTAGGGTTCTCCCAAACCTAGGGTTTACCATCCCCTATTCCAAATCACCCTCTTCTTCCCCAAAATCCAAACCATTAAGGAGAAAAGGAGGACAATCATTCACAGAGACCCGCACTCGACGCCATGACCGGCAAGGCGAAGCCCAAGAAGCACACGGCTAAGGAGATCGCGGCCAAGATCGATGCCGCCACCACCAACCGCGGCGGCGGTAAGGCGGGCCAGGCGGACCGGTCCGGCGTGGAGAAAGGCGGGCACGCGAAATATGAGTGCCCGCACTGCAAAGTCACGGCGCCTGACGTGAAATCGATGCAGATTCATCACGAGGCGCGTCACCCTAAGATCCCCTTCGAGGAGGAGAAGGTCGCGAACCTTCATGCCACAACAACGAGCGCCGCCGCTCCCGAATCGTCAAAGGGTCGCCCCGGCATCCGCGGAAGCAAAAAGAAATGATCGTAATGGGTCATTGTCATCGCTTATGTTATAGCCCCTTCGTGCTCTGTTTTCTTGTTTCTTTTTTTTCTTTCCTTTTATCTGTCGAAGTTGAAGTTTTTAGGGTGTTGTTGAGTATTTCAGGAAGTGGGTATGCTTAGTTGTTTTATCGAGGGAAGGGACTATGATGCAATATCTATGAAAGCGATGATGCTGTGTCTCTGAAGGGACAAAGAAGGGTTTTTTTTTTTTGTGGGAATGCGATTAACTTTGTTGTATGGGAGCCTTTCTTTTCAAGATCGAATGTATATTGTTCCCTATATTGAAAGTTAAAGTGGACTTGTTGCCCTACTACTAATTTGTTGTGTGTGGTGATAAATTCTGTTGCGTTGTCGATTTTTTAAGGTAATTGGTTGTGTTATGATGAATATGTTGAAGTGAGGATTAGTGCAAAATCTGCTATGGATTTTGCTTAGGTTTAGGGCTGGTTTCAAGTGAATGGGTAGTGTGTGTGATGTGATTTTTTTGGCCGCTTTTGGTTAAGACTGATTATAGTGTAGAATTGGAATAGCTAATTTGGATTAAGCGAAGGTAAAATATTGTGTATTTGTTCTTATAGTGGTTTTCTCTTAAGTATTAGTTCTGAAATAATGTAAGTATTATGTTTAGATAAACCTTTTGGAAGAAAGATACGTTTGGGAATGTATTTTTTATTCTGGACATATTTTTTGGAATACTTAGACTGTAATTTGCAGTGGTTTCAAACTGCTAGAAGTTTTCTCTAATGTTAGTGGCAGGTAACTAAACGAAAAGCAAATGCAAGGACTAACTCTGATGCTTTTCTTATGTAGAAATTAGAACTTATTTTTGTAAGGAGTAAGTGAATAGTTAACCTTTGATTCTGGAGCTTGCAAATTTTAATTTCCACTTTGTTATAGATTGTTGAATAATGAATTTGTGCAGCTGAATGTGTATAATTCATTTTATTTCTTATGATGTTCTCTCTTATAATTTCACATAGTGACAAATCTTCCAACACTAGGGTATGCTACTCTTTATTTTACTTCTGGTTGGTGTTGATATTTTGTTACTGGATTTATGTATATGGATTTGGTTTTTGTGCTTCAGCTACTAGAAAGTGCACCACAGCAGAAGCTACAAGTTATTGTTATTTTTGACAAAACAAATTGAAATAAGTGTATAAATTGCTTATATGTATGGACATTTTCTTAGATTTAGTTTTTCCCATGGTTTGGTCATTTGAGTAAAGGGTACATTTCAGAAAGAAAGGGAAGTATCCGAAGAAAAGTGTGGGTAGAGGAAGTTGGATCCTTCAAGAGAGAATAATATTATGCATGAGAGAGTTTGGGCCCTCCATCAGGGAATCTAACTCATCTCAATTTCAGATATGATAGTGATCATACTATGAGACCATTTATTATAAATTTTGTTAATATGAGACCATTTATTATAAATTTTGTTAATTTGATGCAGACTCTGAGTATTGAAGAATTATTTTTGCATATATGAATTTCTTATTCACAGATGTCTCAATCATACCAAAGAATTGTTCCAGAGTCATGTGACCTCTGATCATACAGATGCGCCTCCATCCTTAGATTTTGACTGAAGTCAACTGTTGCAACACATATCTATTAGGTTGGAATATGTTAACTTTTTTATTTCATGGTGTTGTTAAAGAGCGAAAAAACATCAAACAAGTATAAAAATATAGAACACTCACTCTAAATTGACAAGGACATAAATAAAGAGCAAATAATGACATAATTTATATAAATATTTCAAGATACCTTCTAAAGATAAAATTATGAAATATTATTAATAGCTGATGTAAAAAAACTACTACCAAAATCCCTTGTAAGAATAAAAAATGGAGACATTAAGCTCTCAAGTGACAATATATCAAATAAATGTTGATAGTTTTTTTTGGAAGGGGTCTTCGTGGTGGGGTTTGAATCATTTTTTTTTTAAATATACACTTAGTCAAACATAAAAATGATATGCAATAACATTAAAAAAATAAAAGAAATCAAACTAATTTTTAAAGTTTGATTTTTGTGATACTTCTTTACATAATAATATAGAATATAACGAGTATAGTGAAAAATATGAGAAAAAAATATGAGGGAGAAGTCTTTGTGTTATATTTTATGTGAATATTTTATTTTTTATATAAGATATTGTTTTTTCCTTCTCCTTACATTTCATGATTTTACATTATTAATACATTTATTGTATTTTATATTGATAGTATAAAGTTATACTATGATGAATAATTTCCCCTCCTATTATAGTGTAATTAAGGATTTTTTTTTTAATATTACATGTAATATTAAACATTTTGATTGCACCTATTAATAATTTTTTTCTTTTTCGTCATTAAAGGAACATGAACTAGAATAAAATATAAAGATACAACGTGTATCTACGCTTTTACAATAACAAACGAAAAATGAAAACAAAATATGAAAATTATGTTATATTTATACATTGTGCCACAAATTATAAATAACTAAACAAATTCTTTCATAGATACATCTTAGTATATGAGTAAAAAAATATGTAATATAATAATATTCAAATAATTAATTTTAATTTAAATTATTTTCAAAGTTTCAAACTACAGGTCAAACTTAAAGAACCAAATTTTAAAAAAGTCATACAGCTTATTCATTACTATTATCACAAATTTATAAATATAAATTACCAAAAAATAACGAATTTGACTATTATAATATTAAATATCGATATTTTCAATATAAATAATAATGATAATTTATTATGATATTTCTTAATTTAATATATTAGTTATATATACATATACAGTTACTGTAATATAAAAATATAATATAAATAAAATAGTTGATAGCTTTGACCCTTTAATTTTTGTGATTAAAATATTAAACCTTGACTCTACATTTCTTCTTAAAATTCATTTTATATTAATTTAGTCTTTCAAATAAGAATGTTGTGAAAGTAATATATAGAATAACATTAAAAATAATTTTTAATCATTAAAAAAATTATTTGGCAAAGAAAACTTATTAGAGCAATGTAAATGTTTTGAACTTAATAATTACAATACTCTATTTTTATAGGGTACATAATATTACGGAATACCAGGTATACAATCCCATTATAGTTATTTAAGTTAAACAATTAATATTATAAGGTTAAAAGAATTCATACACAGTTATACAATCTACTAATCAAATGCCCTTGATTAAAAAAAATACCATTTATCCTTGTAAAATAATTACTTCATTGTTATTTTTGTGCAGGTTTACAATTTCATTAACACAAATTCTTTAGAAATAATTATTCTATAAAATTTTAAATTACTATTATTTTAAATAATATTACATTATTAATGTTTGTTGTTAGAATATTACTTTCTCATACTTTCTCATACCACTACAAGAAAATCATGAAATAGAAACTAATTTTTAAAAAATAAAAATAATTAGTTGTTATAGTGATTAAATTAAAGATTAAAAAAAATTGATTTCTAAATTAATTTCTATTATTGTTAAATAGTTTCTAAATTGGTATTTAATTAGCAAAATGTCATTTTTATTTGAACCTAGGAGCCTAGGGTTGAGGACCTATGGTGAATTTGGGGGTAATCATGCTTGTACTCAATATGGTGCAAAATGGTGCCAAATTACTCTAGCCAAAAGTATCTCAGTCTGATTCCTAAGGCTTCTAGCTAAAACATTCAGAATTTTTCGTGTTTATTCATAGTGAGAGAGAGATTTTATAAGTCCTAGTTAGTTGTTTTAAGTTTGAATTTTCCTCAACCTACTTCATATGCCACAAGCAAATGTCCCCTTATTTTTGTCTAAGATTTTGGATAGTTTTATTGAATCTATCTGTTAATGATTAGTGAATCCTATTACAGACTCTTTAGATAAGTTACATTTTATTTTAATTGGAGATCAAGATGACTAATAACTTGACTATGTGAAAAGGTTCCATACATATGCTATTATGCTATTCCTATACGAAGGGACTGACATGTTTGACAGAGAAGGTGAAATTGTCATTGTGATTGACTGTAGCATAAAAGAATCCATGAAGGGACTGACATGTTGACAAAGAAGGTGAAAATTGTCATTGTGATTGACTGTAGCATAAATGAATCCAGTAGGGGAATAATGTTACTTTCCTACTAGTAACTAGTTACAAATATATGTAAGAAGTTTCATATTTTGTTTCAATAAATATATAAAAGAAATGAAACAATAGGAGTCATAGGACAAGGAATTTACCTACCAAGAACTTTGGTAAGCAGTTAGTATAAAGATTGTAGTTTGTTTCAGCAGTAACAAAAGAACTGAAAAATAAATTATAACAGGAGGGAAGACACTGGAATACTAAACAAAAAAACATCAGCATTTTGCTGGTCTTGCTAATAGCTGTAAAAGGAGATTATGAAGGGAAATTTTGCATGACTCGTTGATAAATGGATGGTGCTGCTGAAGAAGAAGTGAGTGAAGCATTTGCATCTAGTGAGGGAATGCACGAACCATATATAGTATCATCCTTCTGTTCCTGCTTAGGCCTCAGAAATACTGTATCAATGTCCTTCACTTGCTGCCCAGAAAGAAAAGATTGGATAGGATTTATTGGTTTGGCACAGTTAAAGTTAAGTCCAGAAATTGAAAATTTTCCAGATGAGGGAAGATTCAATGGTAGTGGCATTGGAAAATCAGGGAACATTGAGGCAATGGATCCAGCTTGAGGGGCAGCACAACGATCAGGGTTCATTGCATAGCCATAAGGCATGGTGTTATTCAAGGAAGGATACTTCATTTGACAAAGGGAAGAAGGACCAAACTTCATGTCATTGTTGAAACTTCCAATCAAACTAGGCCTGAGAAACTCATTGCTGAATTCAGGTTTTCTATCAAAATGATGTGCAAGAGTTTGATGAGTCTCAGCCTTAATGCCAGCATTCCCTGGTAAAGCAAGAGCCACTTGCCCATTGACACCATTGGGGGGCAAACCACCATCACTTGTGTTTATCTGATTGTTGGTTCTTGCTGTGGGCACTTCATGATTGTGCTTTCCCTCATAAGTTGTAAGCACAAATTTTAGATTGTGTGAGGCCCTTTCCACATGTTTCCTTACCGTACATCCGGCACTTGTGCATTTATAGTAGCTCCTGGAACAGATCCACGACAAAAATTTAAATACATATCAGCCTATAAGCTCAAGTGAAAATCCTTGAGTAAGAGCTTGATGTAATTACAAAGCATAGCCCTAATGAGAAAAAGCTTGATGTGAATGAAAAACATAGAGAAAGACAGACAGAAGGATAACTACATAAATATCCATAAACAATATCAAACAAGCACACTTTCAACTTAAGAATGAAAATTGTACACTCTTCAAAAAGAGCAGTGGACAAGAGACAGAAACTATCAGCATCCAACCATTGGAAATAAGAATCTCGAATAATTTGATCCATATGCACATCTCTTTAACTCTATTAAAACTCTACAGATAGTTGAAAACTTAAAACTTCATTTGAGACCACAATAGTCCAACAAAAACAAAAGCCTTATATTTACAAATAAAATCAGCTACATGAATCATTGGATGTCATTGGACACATGACACCATTGGGCACGATGCCCCAAAACTATATATAATACTTCCTTAAAGATAGAAACACTACATCAGAGGTATATTTGAATCAATTGTGGGAAAGTATAAACAGGCCAGCAAGTGCAGAAAGAAAGGCAAGATACCTAGGATTCGGATTTCCTTTGACAACCTTCTGTCCATACTTACGCCAGCGATAACCATCATCAAGAATGTCCACTTCACTCTCAATTTGGACTACCACTCTTGGCTCACGAACAGACCTAGGGGGCAAAGTTGATTCAACTGCATAGCTCTCTTTCTTCCTGCAATGAAAAATTAATGTAGAAACATTTTAGTTCTTTCCACTTGATATGGGGCCATAAAGACATTATCAGATAGAGTATAAAACCTTCTTTTAGGTTCCGATTCATCATTCTCAGCTTCATCTTCAACCAACGCAAGTGCTTGAGTGGTTCCATCTTCTTCCATGTCATGACTAGCAAGTGTAGAAGAAAGCTCTGGGGTCTCCTCCGATTCAAACATAGATAGAGATTTAGCTTTGTTGGTTGATATAGGATCTGAAATCTCAGTCACAACAGAAGTTGATGATGTCCTTTCCTGACCATCACCCTTCCAATCTAAACTGTTTTTTGAATCTTTTAGTCCTGACTGAACATTTCTCCACATGAACCCACCATCAACTTTAGCTAATGCACCTTCTTCAGCCATGTCTGAAACCTCATCAGTAGAAAGTGCAGATCCTCTATGAGTAGAGTGTGGTTTTACATGGTTATGATTACCCTTATAAATAATTTCTGTAATTTGACCATCATGGGATCGTTCCACCTTTTTCTTGACCTGACAATTAGGTTGTGTGCATTTATAATAGCTTCTGGGATACTCACTACCTTTTACCTGTTTTTGTCCATATTTTCTCCAATTATAACCATCCTCTGAGGTCCTCACCACGCCTGTTGCATGAGATGCTTCTTTCAGTTCTCCTTCTGGAGCAGGTCTCCCTCCAATATCCTCACCATTGATACCATTTTTCGGCACAGCACTTTCATCGCTTACTTCTTCAGAGCCAGACATTGGCATCTCAACATTATTGGCATTAACAATTGCATCATTTACCATTTCAATATCATTGTATGAATTCACTTCACTATTTTTCACAGAATGGCCTTTAGAAAAATCTGCTGGGAATGAAAAATCTAATGGTGACTGAACTTGAGCAAGTGGTTGGCTTTCTCTATTTCCTCCCTTTATCGAGTGGAAATTACTAGAAACCTATTGAGTTCAAGGTTACCAACCAAATTCACTAGCATTGTTAGAAAAATATAAATTAAATAGATTCATTTAGGATAAATCTGAGAAAAACATAGCTCATGGGATTTGTCAACAAATACGACCCAAGAAGCTCGGTTTGATGTTTGTTTAAAATTCATACTACCAACGCTAATGTTTCAAGCTTATTGTGAGCTATAGTACTTAATTGACACAAACTTCTACTCCCATTCTCTGCATCAAACACATCTAACTGAGATGGTTTTCAATATTCAAATCACACAGCAAAATGGAGGAATAGATTGCAGAAGTAATGCATCAGCATCAACAATTTAATAAAAATCATTTTCATGCCCGTGACAGAAACCAGCATCAACAATTCAACAAATCATTTACATGCTTCTGACAGAGATAACACTACGCAACCCCAATTACACTTTGGATTTGTTAATAATAATAAATATAATTAACAACAACAAAGAAGGGTACCTGATTCAGAGGGGCAGAATAGGGAGGAAGCAATGGATTAGATTCCTGAGGTAGAGGTGGCATCATGAAGAAACTGCCCGTGGTGGGGGATGATGGCACTGCCTAGAACACCAATTAAAAAAAATCAAACTTCCACGGAAAATTTCAAAACAAGGAAAAGGGTGATCACACAAAAACAAACTCAGATGCAGCAAACCGTTCTCCAATCAAGATTGAAATGTTACCCAGACAAAATCTATGATCTTTAATGGAAATTCTTATTTTGTGGATCATTGAGGAGAAACTGGAATTTTGATTGAAAAACAACACCCAAAGTACCTATAAAAAAACGCAGATAAGTTTTATTTTGTGCGATTGTGTATATCATATATATAACCAAACCTGAGAATTTGGAAGCATGATGGGAGAGCCAAGCAATGCAGTGGGGCTGATGCCAGGGGGAATGGTGAGACGAGGTGATCGAGCAGCAGGGGAAGGAGAAGGGGTTGTTGAAGTTGCAGTGCGAAACAGTGCTGTGTTGATTTGTGCCGCATTGGAATTGAAACCCCTCCTCTCAGCAATGCTTCTCTTTGCACCATTTGATTCTGACACAAGGCTTTCTTCATTACAATTCTTGTTCTGATTGTTGTTTAGATCATCATGTTCCATTTTGACAGAAAAATGAATTAGAATTGATATTGGAAATGGAGATTGTTATGATGAGGCTGAAGTTCAGCTCCAGAACAGTGGAGCTGAAACCAATGAAAGTGAAGATTTGAAGTTGTTTCTGCCGTGAAATCTTTGCTTCCACACACAACACACAACACAACCATGTTACACACCATTTCTCTCACACACACTATTCTATGTGTATATATACACAACCATAATGTTTTTTTTTTTTTCATAAAAAAGAAAATTAAATAATAATATTAATAATAATAAATAAATAAATAAAACTTAGCCACCTTACTCTGCTAATGTCAATTTAGTAAACAAAGTTCATATTAATCATTGCGCTCGATTAATTTAAAGTTTTGCTCTTTTGCACAATTACAATTAAGGTTTTGTGATAAGATTAACAAGTCTAATAAATATTTTAGGTTTTGAAAAATATCAGGTATCTTTTCAATTCATTTTATTTTATGTTTAAATATTAATAAACGAAATTAATATTATAGTTTTTTACAGAAAATATAATTTAGTTTCCTGATATAACCCTTGTATTTGGTATTGGGATTTTTTTTTTACTTTCCTGGTTCACTAAATAAATTAAGAAAATGTTTATTTGAATTGTGAAATAAGTAATTTTTCAACAACAAAAAAAATTGTATTAACGTTGCAAAATGAAACTAATCATTCCTTTATGAAAAAAAATATAAATAAAATGTTAATTATGGACAGTTATTTAATAGTAAATTTTAGTTGGCATAAACGGAAAATTACAACAAGATAATTAATTAATTAATTAATTAAGGTTAGGGCAAATTAAGTAAATGTTTCGGAGAAAATGAGATTTGAAAAATGGGAATTTAAAACAACCACACACGTTGTTGATACCTCAAAACACTACGTTTTGGTTTCTGTTCTTCAAATCTATATGCAGCCATTTTCGGATCAAAAGTTCTTAGATTAGATTTTAATCTGCTATTATTGTTTTCTATTTTCTAACAAATTTTATTTTCTGTTATAATTAGTTCTGTCTTATTTTCCTTTAATGTCTCACACTAGTTACAACTCACACACTTTTATTCTTATTTTATTTCTTGCAATAAATTCACAATTACAAATGCTTTTTTTTTCTTTGACCTTAAAGAAAATGCAACAATTAAATTGAAACAGATAAAAACGTTTTTTTTCAAATAATAATAAAACAAAATAAAAAGGGACAACACTGCTTATAATAATCTTATCTAACTTAAATAAAATATGTTTCTCTTAAAAAAAACAATTAATTTTTTTTTTCATTAATAGTTCATCCCTTATAAATCCTTAACAATCTACATGTCATATATTATATGTATAACTAAATTTGACTTGACCAATATTAATGACATATTAATTACTTTATTATTTTAGAATTAATTATTTAATGACACCTTATTAATTATTTAAATATTTGTCCTGGTAATTAAAATAGAAAATACATTGAATTTAAATACCTCCAGTTTCGTATTCTGAACGTAAATAATTTATTAATGTTTTTAGAATTTTAAAAAAGACTAATTTATTTCATGCTAACTTTTCATTTTCATAATATTAAATTTTTTCTAATATATATATTTCATTTACCCTTTTCTTAAATTAAAATTTTACTCACTTGCATTTATTTATTTATTTATTTAATACACAACACAAGTATCGTTTATAAACCAATATTAATGACATGAAGACTATTTTTTTTATAGAATTAAATATTTTGAAATTATTCAATGGCAACTTATAGAATATTTTAAGTGTTCATTGAATTTTAAGTGCCCATGAAAAAATACAGTTTATATATATATATATATATATATATATATATATATATATAAAGAATTCTCTACTATAGTCTATCTTGAAAAGTTAAAGAAAAATAAAAGAATTTTAAGATTTTAGAAAATTAGATAAAGAAAAAATAAAATTTATTTAGTTTTCTATTTATAACTTTTAGAATATAATTTCAAAATATAATATTTATCAATTTTAAACTCACTCTCCTGATATTCATAAAATCGGATCCTTACATTGAATCAGATTCGTATTTTCAATATAAATTATTTATGTAATGCGTGAATATTTTTGCAATTTTTTCAAAAAAATATTATTATTTTTTGTTAATTTTAACTTTCAAAATATCAAATGCTTTTAATTTTCTTTAAATAAAAATTAATTTCCTTTTTCTTAAATCAAAATTTTAATTATTAGCATCTTTTAATTTTATACACAACACAGATATATTTTAGGAGACACGTTAATTATTTATTTGAATTGTTTTGTCGTATGTATTATTTAAATTATCTACTGTCTTGTGAAATATTTGTAACGTTCATTAAAATGTAAAGTCCGTACATAATTATAGTACAAAACACATTAAACTTTATTTACCATCAGTTTCATATTCTGAATATTTATAAATAATAAATAATAAATAATTTATTGAATACATGAATGTATTTATAATTTTAAAAAGGTTTATTGTTATTTCATGTTATTTTTTAATTGTCAAAATGTTAAATGTCTCCATTTACATACAAATTCATTTAATTTTTTTTCCAAATCAATCAAAATTTAACTAATTACATATTTTTTTTTACACTGATAAATATCTTTAGCCGATAATATATAAGTACAGTTACATCTATAATGAAATCTTAAACTACTTATCAAACCTTAACTACTTATCAACAACATTTAGTATATCAAGTTATTGTTTTGCTTTTATGTTAAAATTTATTTATTTTCTCCAAATCTTAAATTTATGTTTATATTAATATTTCCTTTTTTTTTATATCAAATCACATTTTCTTATATCCGTAAATTAAGTTAATTTATTTAACATTATTTATCATTTGTTATTAAATATTTAATTACTTGTATGCTTTTATTTGTAATTATATTGCATAATCTTATTCTTATTTCGCTATATTTTAAGTTTCAATTTATTAATTAATTATATTTTTCCATATACATATATTTTTTTTTAAATTCACTGTAAAAACATTAAATCATATAATTCATAAATATAAAATAAATCATCTGTGTTTTATAAAATTGTAAGTATATTAATACCAACTTTGCATTTTCAAAAAAAAAAAAATATATAAATTTGAAATAGAAAAAAACATGCTTAAATTTATTAAATTTTTTCAATGAACTAAAACAAAGTTAAGAAATACCTACACTAAAAAAATTATTAAATAACAATTAAATTTAGAGATAATAAATAAATAATTATTATATTAACTATATTATATACTGATTTAGATACTTTAAAATATACGTATTTAAATATGTTAGTTGGATTTTAGTTACTAATATTTTAGATTTTAAATTGATCAATAACTAATAGAAATTAATTTATAATATAAAATAGTAAGTAGATAAAATCTTGTTAGATACCAATTCATAAATTATTTTATAAATTTTTATTAATAACAAAATCTACTTTTAATAAAATAATTTTTTATAAAACAGTTTTTAATGCAGTTAAATAATAACTAATTGAAAGAATATTCTCTGTTTTATTCATCTATAGCAATCATACATATATATATATATAATCATAGCATTAGAACCGTACAGATTCTTTTTCTCACATAACATCTGTAATTAAGACTAATTATAGACACATTAATAGTGATTATATTCCTATAATTAAGTCTAATTATAGACTCATTAATAGTGATTATATTATATTCCTGTAATTAAGTCTAATTAAGTCTAATAATGATTTTGTCCGGTAATATCCCTCAAGTTGGAGCATGTAAGTCTTGAATGCCCAACTTGACCAAGATGGCTCCAAACTTTTTAGCACCGAGAGCTTTGGTGAAAAGGTCAGCTAGTTGTGTATGTGTGGGCACATAGGATGGAAGAAGGCGCTTGTGAATGATTTCATCTCGAACAAAGTGGCAGTCAACTTCAATGTGTTTGGTGCGTTCGTGGAAGACCGGGTTTTTAGCAATGTGAAGTGCTGCTTGACTATCACAATAAAGACAAATTGGGTCAGGATAAGGAACATGTAGAGAAGCGAGAATGTCTTTAATCCACTTTAATTCTCGGGTGGTCTTAGCCATTGATCGATATTCAGCCTCAGCAGAGGAGGCAGAAACCGTTTGTTGTTTCTGGGTTTTCCAAGAGATTGGGGAAGTGCCGAGTTGAATAAACCATCCGGTGAGAGATTTCCGTGTCAGTGGACAACTTGCCCAATCAGAATCACACCACCCAAAGAGTTGTAAGTTGTTCTCTCGAGGTAGAAGTATTCCTTGTCCAGGATGCCCCTTTAAATATCGAACAACACGAAGAGCAGCTTGCCAATGCTCGGAGCGTGGATTTTGCATAAATTGAGATAAAGCTTGGACACTGTAGGCAAGGTCAGGTCGAGTGAAACACAGATAAATTAACCTCCCAACAGGTCTACGATAAGTAACCGGGTCAGAAAGAAAAGAACCAGTAGCGGAGCTTAATTTGTGATTTTCTTCACATGGTGTAGTGGCGGGCTTCGCACCCAACAATCCGACTTCAGTAATGATATCTAAGGCATATTTCCTCTGACAAAGGAAGATTCCGTTGGGGGAGCGAGCAACTTCAACCCCCAGGAAGTACTTGAGGCGGCCTAAATCTTTCATATGAAAGCATTGATTTAAGTAGCCTTTAAAACATTGAATGGCAGTACCATTATTCCCTGCAATCACAAGATCATCAACGTAGACTAGCACAACCAACTGTATGTCATTATTATTGAGAGTAAACAGGGAATGATCCTTCGGGGATTGTTGGAAGCCGTAACGAGTGAGAGAAGAAGATAGTTTAGCAAACCAACACCTGGGGGCCTGTCGGAGGCCATATAGAGACTTTTGAAGCTTGCACACTGCCCCTGGTTGAGATTCTTGGAAGCCAGGAGGGAGTTTCATATAAACCTCATCATCAAGATCACCATGGAGAAACGCATTGTGAACGTCCATCTGATGAAGCTCCCAATCTTTTGCGGCTGCTACTGCTAAAGTTGTGCGAATGGTTACCGTCTTTACGACAGGAGAAAACGTCTCGTTGTAATCCAAACCCTCCACTTGATGATTGCCAAGAATTACCAATCGAGCCTTGAATCTTTCAATTGTTCCATCCGAGTTGTATTTGATTTTGTAGATCCATTTACACCCAAGGGCCTTCTTTCCAGGAGGGAGAGCGGTGAGTTTCCAGGTGTCATTGAGTTCGAGAGCATGAATCTCCTGTGCCATAGCATCACGCCACCGGGGTTCTTGGACCGCTTGAGAAAAGAACAGGGGTTCCTGCTCAGTGTGTAAAGAGGCAAAAAAACTTTGATGATGGTTAGAAAAGGAATCACAATTCACAAAATCATGTATAGGATACGAAACACCTGAGGATTCTGTTGAAGGAGGTGACGGAACAGAGGGGCTTGACGGTATCGTGGTGGCTGTGACAAAATCGCGTAACCGTACGGAAGGCAGCTTCGCGCGATGCCCTCGCCCAAGGGGAACCGCGGCCGTCAGCGGTGGTGAAGAAACCGACGGCGCCGTCTCCGTCGGACGCGGCGGTGGATCCGCGGATCGGAGTCGTTGATAGTGTGGTCGAAGTCATCTGTGAGGGTAGCATCCTCCTTGGCTGGGATGGGAGATGCAATGGGTTGGTTGACGATGCATTCATCTAGGTTTGAGGAGGCAACTTCATGAAGAAAATGTGGGTCCGTTCCAGTTTCTAAAGAGTTGGCAATAATTGGGTTTTGTAATGGTGGTGCAGTGTCCATCTTTTTGGCTTCAAAATATGGAAATTTATTTTCGAAAAAAATGTACATCACGAGAGACAAAGAAAGTTTATGTTTCCAAATCAAATAATTTCCATCCTTTTTGGCCATATGGATACCCGACAAACACACATTTTCGGCTACGACTATCAAATTTATCCCGCTGTCTATTTTGATTATGAGCATAACATAATGAACCAAATACTCGTAAGTGCGCGTAGCTGGGTACACATCCATGGATCACTTCATAAGGGGTTTTTCCTTTTAGAATGGAGGATGGTGTGAGATTGATTAAGTAGCCTGCAGTCAAAACGCATTCCCCCCAAAATTTAATGGGAAGATTGCCTTGAAACCGTAATGACCGAGCAACATTCAGAATATGCCGATGCTTGCGTTCGACGCGTCCATTTTGTTGCGGGGTCCCGACACAGGAAGTTTGGTGAAGGATACCTTGTTGAATGAAATAGTGTTTTAGACACATGAATTCGGTTCCATTGTCAAAGCAAACCATTTTAACACATTTGTTGTATTGCCTCTCAACGAGTGTGAATTTTTTTTTCAAAGTCACTGATACCTCTGTTTTTTCTTTTAACAAATAGATCCAAACTGCCCGTGAACAATCATCCACAATTGTCAAAAAATATGAAGCACCAAAGGATGAAGGAGTTTTATAAGGACCCCATAAGTCACAATGAATTAAATCAAAAATATTCAAAGCTTGATGCGCATTTAAGAAAAACTTATCTCTCGTTTGTTTCGATTTTTCACAAACTTCACAAACTGTATTCAACTCATCACGAGTACATTTCCCACTTATATCAGGAAGCATTTGCACAATCTGAAATGACAGGTGTCCTAATCTTTGGTGCCAAAGTGCTAGTTGATTTTCCATCTTGACATGACATGCTTGAGTCTTCCGTACCCCACGATACCAATAAAGCCCATCTTTACGTTCACCTGCTCCAATCAGCGTCCTCGAAGTGCGGTCCTGTATAATACACAATTTATCAGTGAATGTTACAACACAATTTTCTTCATTCGTCAATTGAGGTACTGAAAGTAAATTGCATTTTAATTTGGGAACATAAAGGACATTTTTCATTTCAAGTCCTTCTTCAAGAGTCACTGTTCCCTGTTCGCAAGCTAGAACACGTTCACCATCGGGTAACCCTACGGGGCACCTTTGTATAGTTTCCTTTTCACTCAAATTTTCCAGTGACCCGGTCATATGGTTTGATGCCCCACAGTCAATAATCCACAAATCCCAAATGCTCTTACCAGTCATTTTCTCTGGTTCATTTGATTTTTGTTTGCTGATCATATCAACCAGTACCTTCCATTGTTCATTGGTCAGACCTGCCATCTCAAGTTTCTTGTCGTCATTGTTGGCTTGACTGTTGCTTCCACTAGCGTGTGCCACATTTACACGTGTCAGGTTACCTTTGTTTCGCATCCCTTGGCGTCCCCTGCCGCTCCATTTGCCTTCACCTTTTGGTCTGCCACCATTCGGGATATCCGATCAATTGGAAGCATCCCTTCATGTCATGATCATTTTTACCGCAATGACTGCACGTCATTAATTTTTCTACCATATCTCCACGCCCTTTTTCTTTGTAGTTGGCCTGCATCGCGAGACCCACGACCAACCCCCTTTCTTCCGTTGATTTGGCCATCATTCTCACTCTTTCTTCTTGTACCAACATAGCATATACGCGGTTCAGAGACGGCAATGGATCTGAGGCCAGAATGTTTGATCTTACTGTCTCGTAGCTTGCGTCATCCAACCCCATAAGGAGTTGATGAACCTTCTCCTCCTCCCTTCGTTTTTCCAACTGAGCACCAATCCCACACTTGCATCCACCACACGTACAAGATGGAATTTTGTCACTGTTAGCAAGCTCATCCCAAAGGACCTTCAATTTTCCAAAGTAAGTTGCCACCACCATTCCCTCCTGCTTGCATCTTGACAAGTCCGACCTTAGTTGTTGAATTCTAGGTCCATTCACGACCGAGAATCTTTCTTTAATGTCTTCCCCCAAGTTATGTGCAGTCTCAGCATATACTATTGTCGATCGTAAGCTTGGTTCAATGGTGTTTAGAATCCAAGATACAATCATGGACTGCACGGTCCACCAATCTTCAAGGTCGGGTGCCTCATCCTCTGGTTGGATATGCGTTCCATCAATGAAGCCCCATTTTCTCCGGGCACGAAGCGAGATCTTTATTGCTCTTGCCCATTCGTCGTAATTTTCTCCGCGCAATTGGACTTGCGTGATTATGTTTCCGGGATTGTCACTCGCGTTGAGATCATATGACGAGTAGGTCTTCTTAGCACCTCCTCCTTCGTGCTCTGCTTTGTTGGCATTATTCTTTTCTGGTGCATCTGCCATGGTTGTGCACCGTTGCCTTTGCTTTGTGCTTGTCGGGTATTAGAGTTTTGAGCTCTGATACCATGAAAGAATATTATCTGTTTTATTCAATCTGTCTTTCATCTATAGCAATGATACATATATATAACCATAGCATTAGAACCGTACAGATTTTTTTTCTCACATAACATTTGTAATTAAGACTAATTATAGATCCATTAATAGTGATTATATTCCTATAATTAAGTCTAATTATAGACTCATTAATAGTGATTATATTTCTGTAATTAAAAGTCTAATAATGATTTTGTCCGGTAATACTAATTTATTTTTATTTCTAAAATTAGTTTTTATTTAATGATTTTTTTTAATAATAATGAGATAACATACAATTTTAAATAATACCCTATGTCACAGAATAAAATATATATTTTTTTCATTCAAAGCAACTCTTATCTCAAATAAATATTGGGAAAAAAAAATCATTCACAAAGTTCTTACAAAACTCTTGCACTGGAAGAACATAAAGTCCTACAAGGTGGCATATTTAGTATAATTTTATCCAACTACCTTTTTAAATTCAAATAATTATTAACACTAAAAAATCACCTACACAATATAAAAAATTACCTACAATAAAATTTTAATAAAAATATTTTTATAATTTAATGTTGTATTTGTATTTCAATAGTTATCTATAATCTATAATAATTCCTCTTTTGTGTACAAAATTTCTTACAATTTTACCTTTTAAATAACTACTTTTTTAAGTTCAAAATAATTATTTATTTTTATAATTAATTTTAATTTAAAAAAATATTTTTATAATTTAATAATATATTTTGTTATAATAGTTATTATAATAATAGAAATATTTTTGTCAAAAGAAAAAACCTACAATATTTAGATTACTTATCTTTTAATAAATAAATAAAATATTTATTTATTTAATAAAATAAATAATTTCATAATTTCTGTTTATTTCAAAATAATTAAAAAACTTCTCTTTTTAAAAATAGTGGATATATATATATATATATATATATAATTATTTATTCTTTAAAATATGTGTGAATAAAAATGTATAATAAAACTTGTAATAACATTTCTAAATTTATCTTACATATTAATTTAAGAAAATTTTAATTATTATAAACTTATAATATTCTCATAATAAAGGGAGGGAGAGACAACTGAGAAAGATGTATTATGTTGGTAATAAATTTAAAAACTAAATAATTAGTATTTAAAATATTAATTATTAATTAGATATAATTTAGAAACTATTTAGTAATAATAGAAATTAATTTAGAATTTTTTTTTTAGTTTTTAAAATGATTTCTAATTTAGTTATTATTGTAATTAATTATTTTAATATCTAAAAATTGGTTTTTATTTCATAAATTTTTTTAGTGTATATATATAATTGTATGACATTTGTTTTTAAATTATCTACATTATGCAAAAAAATATATATATTGTTAAAGATAAATAAGAAAATGTAACTACATTTCATTCTTAGATTTTTTTTCTTTCTTTTATTCTCTCAAGCAAAGAAAATGTAAGTCCTTTTTTTCCTCTCTCTTTTCTCTCAAACAGATTCTCATTTTTTTTTCTCAAATGAAATTCTACCAGTTAAAAGATAACTAAGTATAAATTATTTTAATTAACAAAATCTGATTTAAAGAAAGTTTCTTTTTTATTCTAGTGTTTTTGTATTTACTCATTTTAACTTAATTTTTTAGTGTTTTAAGGTTTCACAGGTTGTTAAGTTACCTTTTTTTCATTCATTTATCTCTTCTCTTTTTCATGAGTATTTTGAGTGATTCAGTGATGCTTCCTAGGTTTCTAGGAATTTTGGTGTGTTTTCATCTCTCCATTTTTGTTATGGTTTAAAAAACAATTTTAAGATAAAGGAAACTATTTTGAATTATAAATGAATTCAGTTTTGTGTATTAAAGACTATATAACTTTGGAGGGATAGATTATGTAATTGATTTAAAATATTATTCAATCTAGAAAGAAATATGCAGAAATTTCAACATTGATTTAGGAAATTTGGTTATTGGAAATGAAAAAGAAAAGATGGAATTGGTGAAATTGAGAAACATTGATGAATGTTGGTAAAACTCTTAACTGATTTATAATATCTAGAAAAAGACTTGGAAATAAAATTATAATATCTCACAAAGAGTATTAGAAACAAATCAGCATACTAAGAAATAAAGTATGGGTTTAAATACTGAATTAATTTTTTTTTCAAGATCTTGGAACAGAAAAATCATACAAATTTCAAAAATAAATCATCAAACTTCAGCTGTTGAAACAATAGAATGTTAGACTTTTCTTAATTTTTTTATTATATTATTTATAAAAAAATTGTATCTTCGTATATAAAACTAAAGAAAGTTTTATAATTAAAGAAAGTTTTGTTCTCCAATTCTTTAATAAGTTGTGTTAAATGTCTTTCTAAATTTAATTGCTATTTTAAAAATTATTTTTAAAATAGTTAATAATTCGTATCTTATTAAGTAATAGATTTGTTAGTATGTTTTAGTGAGTCTTTCTCTCTGTTATATATATTGTTCTATCTTCTCTCTATAAAATACATTTTTTTAATAATAATTATTTTTTCTCTTCTTCGAATGTTCACACAACCTCTCATCCTTACATGGTATCAAGAGCATTGATCTTTTGTTTTTCTCTATACCTCTTTTCTTTTTCTATGTTCTCCTGGCCTCTAATCCAGTTTTCCACTCTAAAACAAAATACTTTGAGTTTGATCTCTTTTTTGTGTGAGATAGTGTTCAACAACAACGTCCCATTGTTGTTCATCTTCCTTCTCAATATCAAATTGTTGATTTGGTGACAAAACCACTATCTGATTCTATGTTTTGGAAGTTTAGAACTTGACTCGTGGTTGAACCTATTTCCACAATAAGCTTAAGGAGGAATACTAAGCAATAAATTTGTTAGTCTAATTTAATAGATCTTTCTCTCTGTTATATATATTGTTTTATCTCTTCTCTATAAAATATTTTTTTTTCAATAATAATCTTCTTGTTTTCTCTTTTCTCTGTCACTCAACTTCACCTCACATGCTTACACGTTTTTAATTAAACTTATTTATGTTTTAAGAGACACTATATTTGATTAAGCTTTATTCACTAGTGCAAAATATAGAAATAAGTAATGTGAATTTAGTGCAGCTTTGCGCTCAGACGTTTTCGTTAAAAATGCGGTGACATTTTTGAAATTAAGTTCGTTTACAAATGCGGCTATTTGTAACAGCCGCACTCATAAATCAAGCGTTTTGATTTATAAGGGTGGCTTAGCCACCCTTATAAATCAAAACGCTTGATTTATGAGTGCGGCTTCACCTATGGTTGCACTTGTAAAGCGCTTAATTTATGAGTGCAACTGTTACTAATAGTCGCACTAGTAAATCATTTTTACCCTAAATTTTGAAATGCGCCGCTTATGCTTTCACTTTTTTTCTCCTCTCTGACTTTCGCGTTTGCGCTGTTCTCTCTCGCGTTTGCACTTCGTGATCATCTCTTCTTTTTTTTTGTTTTTCATAGTTCAAATTTTCAAAAATTGAACTGGATAAAATTAAAAGTTTGTAATTTTTTTTCTTTCTCTTTTTATTGTTTATCAATACTAACTTGTAATTTTTATTAAATTATAGTGTAATAAACAACCAGGAAAGTGTGGCTATTACGCTTTGTTATAGATGATTACCATTGTAAGACTAGGCCTTAAAAGTAATTGGCAGGAGGTAACAGTAATTGGCAGGAGGTAACATGATATGTTAAATTATTTTTATAATTCTTAAACATGTATCTTAAAACTAATTTATGTCAACCATATTTTAAAATGCAATTCTTCACGGACGAAGCGCCAATGTAAGACAATCTTGGTCCACAAATTCACATATTTCCTAAATTTTTATAATTTTAGGATAGTTGATCAGAAATGGGATAGATAGATATATATTAGTGTTTATAAATCCAACTTAAGGCAAGATTTATGAGTGCGGCATAACCTTGAAAACATGTTTCAAACCATAACATGCAGGGGAAGCTTACAAAAGTGAAACCATCCCTGCTTTTAAGAGTAAGTAAAATTAGCCGTCTAACCAAGGCACACTGATTCAGAGTCCTCAACATCATCTTCCACACACACACTTGTTACCTCTTCTCTGCTACTCATGCTAATGCTGGATGCTGATGAGCCAACAAGGGTTTCTGCCACACCACCATGTGTCAGGGTAGTTTTTCTCTTGCTTCTGCTTCTTCTCCATTTCCTCAACAACTCAGAATCCTCATTTTCATCTCCTGCTTCCCCTACTACTAACTCTGCACCTTCTCCACTTGTAACTTCACTCACCCCATGATCTCTGGAATACTGTGGTTTCACCAGAAAAAGAAGTGGCCTATAACAACATAGGAGAGTCATGAGAAGCCCCATGTAGACATACAAGGACACCCAAACATAAAATGTCCACTTCCAATTTCGAACCAACTCTTTGGTCCAAGGTAAATTGGATCGTATCACAATTTCAGCTTCATAAAGCTCTGGAAGATATGATGTTCCTGCTCTTGAATGCAAAGTTACTCTAATAGCATTGCTTCTTCTATAGTCTTCTTTGTGTCTCAATAGTTCTACTTTGATATTCTGAGTCTCCCCTGAGATTCCCAGTACCAGAGGCACACCCATCATAAAGCTTCGGGCTAGTCGAATCGGTGAGCTTCTGAACCGCAACATGCATGGCTGGCTAGATTTTGCTATCACATCTCCATTCAAAGATACTAGTTCTGCTGTCAACTGCAAAAAATGTCTCTAAAATTAATTCTTAAACAAATAGATCCTAGATCAAGGATACAATGCCACCAATTGAATTCATACCTGAAACACCCCAAGCTCCCTATTGAAGTCAGATTCAGGCATCACAAGGACCAAAGAAGCGAAAAAGGTGTGACCAACTGGGACACTGATGTGCTTTTTCTTTATGTGACCCTTAAAGCTTGTCAATCCATTGAATAGAAACACAGCTGTAGGGTGAGTTTCAGTGTAATCAAAGTACACACTTTCCTTAACAGAAACGGGTTCCTCCACCCAGAACCGAACCAAACCAACACCCACCACAGTAGCCAGAAAAAGGAACAGAATCAAAACCATGCACACATACAAAACAGTCAGAAAGCAAAGTCCCAGTTTCTTCAGCAAGAGTGTGCCACCATGAGTGACTTGAGAAGGAACACATTGCACTGCTGATTCGACATTGTCTGTGGTCTCCTCAGCTCGGTGGTAGGACTCTGAAGCCACGGAAAAAGGGGAGCATATAGGGGAAAAGAAAGAAACCAGGCCATTGTAGATCAAATCCGTTTGAAAGGATAGTAGTTTTGCAAGTGGTGGCAAAAGAAACCCTTCGTTTTGGTGTTCCTCCATGGAAAGATGGTCGAGTGGAGTTTCATAGGGAGAGACAAGGATAAACACATGCAGTGCATTATTGTTGCATAGTGTGGCAGCATACGTGTCAGCTATATGAGATGAAGATGGTGTCGTGTCATTTTGCATGGGCAAGAAAGACACTGTACAAACTATGACTGCAGAAATTCATTTCTGCTGGCTGAAAATGAACTTTCGACCATTATATTAAAAGCCCTTCCTCAAAACATTATTTGAAATCCATGACCAAATATATCATATATTCAAGCTCCGTGGTGTAATAGAATATGTAATACCAAAATTTATTTTCATGTGGAAGGAAAACACATTCGTGCTTTATAGATCAATCCACCATGACTACTACAAATGTCATACCATCAGGTTTCAAATATTTATATGATATTAAATAATTTTATATATTTGGTTTCAAATATAAAAGAATTGAATATAGAACTTTGAATTAACTTTGAGTTTAAACGACTGATAAATTTTTTATATTAAGCTTTATTATCTATCAGCTTACTTTAACAATGAAAAGAACCAAATGTTCAAAAGCTCTTTTCGGATAGCACACACCAGACTCCCACGTTTTTTGAAGAACCGGTTTCAAGAATTCAGACAACGAAAAAACTATGTGACCGTGCCTATTGAGGGATGCCATATTTGAACAAACACAAAACAAAGTACATAGATTTCAGTGGCAAAAGCTTCAAACACGCATGTCCAACAATTCCATTCTCCCACGTCTTCATGCATTCACATATAGTAGCACTTTGCACTAATCTTTCTCACTCAAGTTCGATCCCTTCATTGTTCCACAATCAGCTTCATTTTCATTTTCATCTGGTGCAATTTCACGGCTCGACAACTTTGAAACAATGACACCCCGTCACAAAAGAACCCATTTTTTGAGGAAGCACCAACCATGGACCTCCAAGAAAATAGATTATTCTCAGGCATTTGATCAAACACTTGGAGAGGGAAGACATGAATTAGAAAAGAAGGTTGCGTAGAATAAGAGTTGAAGGTAGGTGATGGACAGACGCAGTTAATTTGGTCTGTCAACACGATTTCTTTTTCCTTAATGTATTATAAAAACATAAAGACCTTCCATCTGATACAAACCCAGGTTCATTTTGTTTGGGTGAATTTTCTTATAGGGCACTTAGTCTGAAACAGAGTAGACAATTAGTGTCTTTTACCTTCTTTTCTAACATGATTGGTAAACCACTTGTTAGATTAATCAATTGATCAACGAACTCTACACACACATATATTAAGAACAAGGCACATGAATTGCAAGTAGTTTTACAGCTATACAAACCACAACCAGAGCAGTGAATAAAAAACTGGCTCAAGCGACTCATTAAATATTTAATTTGCATAGATCACGCAATGATGCAAACCTACAAAAAGGCGTCATAATTGACCTTGTCCATGCCCAAGTAGTTAGATTAGAGCAGTATCACGTTGCCTCATACTGAACATCGATTCCACCCTTCAACAAGAGAAATCCTTAGCTTAATCCTTAAACGTAGTGTTACTTTATAAAGGACAATACTTTGTATGTAAGCAAACATGAGACAAGGACAGAAAAATCCTACCAAATTTATAGAAAAAGATACCAATCTTTGCTGCTTCGTCGGGCCTCCAGAGTGGAACATTATTTTACATCATAGTACAATAAGATCATTTGGTCAAAATATGGATATGTATATACTACTGTACTTAAATCTCTCCAAACTCGGTAACAGACAACCATTAACTTAATTTATGGGGGGGAAACAAGCTTTCGTGCAGCAATTAAAAACAGAGATAATGTTGGTATGAAATGGACAGACACTCCAACCAACTATCATCATCATCAAGGGGATTTTATCGCTTATACAAAAAGCAGTACTAGACTAGGTCGTGGTGTCACATAAATGTAGTCCTTACATGAATTGAAATCAAACAGACAGCTCGGTTCGAGAGATCAGAATTCCATCAGTGTCTGCATATAGCCATTCCCCATCAGAGATCCTTGTCCCAGCAATATTTATGGGAACATGCTTTTCCCCCATGCCTTTCTTATTGGCCTTCATGGGATGGGAGCCTAGGGCTCTCACCCCAATATCACAACCATTGATCTCATCCACATCTCTTATACATCCATTCACAACAATACCGGCCCATCCATTGTTTTGAGCTTGTACGACAGGGTTGCCACCCAAAATGGCACAGCGCAAACTCCCTCCTCCATCAACAACAAGCACTCTTCCGTTGCCTTTCTCTTCAAGGAACTCACGAACCAAAACGTTGTCTTCAAACACCTTCAAGGTAACTATAGGTCCAGAGAATACCTGTCGACGACCATAAATCTGAAAAATTGGCTTAAGGGCACGAAGCTCCCCACTCAAAATTAACTGTGGGTTCGCATCACACACTTCAGCGGTAGTAACCAAGGCCATTTACTTCAAAAGCCTGGAAAAAGACAAAAATATCAGATATCATTATATAAAAAGACAGAAAAACATTTAATAACCATTGTTTTGAGTAATTAAAAGCATTTATCAGAATATTTGAATTGTTTTTACTGAATATTTTTAATCAGTGCTCATAAGACACTCATCAGAGCTCTACTTAGATAAATTTCTTAATCTACACTTGTTATAGAGAAAAAAAGGTAAAATGATTTAACTTTCTAACATAAGCTACAA
Source organism: Phaseolus vulgaris (assembly GCF_000499845.2). Classification (NCBI taxonomy): domain Eukaryota; kingdom Viridiplantae; phylum Streptophyta; class Magnoliopsida; order Fabales; family Fabaceae; genus Phaseolus; species Phaseolus vulgaris. Next base: position 4,816,664 of record NC_023752.2, on the reverse strand, counting down.
TTATTTTATGCATTAGTTAAAAACAGTTTTTAGAGAGAAAAATTACTGATTAACTTATATTTATGCTATCTTCAACTTGTGAGAGAATTTTTTAATGTGAAATGAATCCAAACATGACCCAAGAAGATTTTCTCAATTAAGGTAGCAGAACAGGGAGTCCTGCTGGTGAGTGTCCTGTGGTTTTTACAACAGATCAATATGAAGATATCTTAACAATATTAAATGTCATAATTTTCTAATAACACCATTCCTATTTGATTTATTAACTAATATCTAAAGCTAAGTAGTTTCCGAGAACAAAGGCACTAGATACTAATTTGCTCTGAATGCATAGGTACATGCAAGTCTACCAGCAAGGCTGGCATTTACATATAAAGCCTTAAAAAATCCGTGTAATCACGTAATTGATATCTCTGTGGTGTTCATTACACAACTCGCTCTCCAGGTTAAAACATCGAAACTAAATTGGAAAATTCGCGAATATATCAATCAACAGCCAGACAAGAACTGAACATTAGCAATCAAACCTAGAGAGAAAATAAAAAAGAGTTAATACACTAAAAAGAACCGGTTAATTAGCAAGAATCCGAAATCGAACAAACAGCGGGATCAATGCGGTTAAGAGCTGAAGACCGTACGGTGAATAAAAAGAGAGAGTGAATCAACGCTCAGACCTAAGCATCCAATTCGAAACTTCCAAAAACATAATCAAGCACGGATCAAGTAACGATTCGAAAATCAAAAGCATAAAAAGAGAGCGAGAGAAGGATTCGAAAATCAAAAGCGATTGCGAGCGAGAATGAATCGGAAAATGAAGAGAAAGAAGAGAAATACCGATGGAGAAATAGATCTGAAGTTGGAAAGTGACGAGAATGAGAACGCGGAAGGAGTTAAAGCGCTGAGGCACGAGCGAGATATTCTTGTCTTCCCACTGCAAATATATTTGATAGTTGATAGTGAGTGAAAATGAAAATCACAATATTATCAACACAAATGCCACTCACTAGTGAACGGCTCTTAAGTCTACTAAGTTTGTATATAATAATTATTATTATGTGAATTTTTCATCTATTTTTCCTTTTCTTTATTCATTCTATTCATTTTTCTATGTTTGATATTATAAATTAATCATAAATCATATAAATTTTTTAAAATAATCATAATAAAATAGCAATTACAGTTTGGCCAGTAAAAGTATGTTCTGATTAAATCTTTAAAAATATACAGAACTCGAATTTATCATAATGTAACAAAAAATATCAAAACATACCCCCAAAAAAATTACAAGAAATGAAATATAAACTTTTGTAATGAATTTGACTATGGGCAGAAAAATGTTAGAATGAGAATGTAAAAGTTGGTGTTTGTAATAAAGAAGTCAACTTGGTTTATTTTTAATTAATAAAATCATAATGAAACAATTGTTTGAAAAAGAGTGTGATGTTTAAATAGATGAGTGAATAAAAGGGGAAAAGGACAAAAAAATGTTAAAAAAAGAGGAGGCAATTACAAGTCTTGTATAAAGAATTGCTTAATTCGATATCGAGCGTAACCACTTCATTCAATTCAATAAATTGGTAAGCATGGATAATTTTGACTTCTTCTCGTATTTGTCCTCGCCACCACTCATAACCCACCAAGTATCAGAGTGGGAAGCGTGGACTACGTCATCAATTCCCCATTATTGAAGACAAATCTATTTCACGTTTTTTCACTAAACCAATGGATTTTCAAAAATATTCTTTATCATACTTTTTAAGAAACTTTCCCGTGTTGATTACTTTTTTTTAACTTCTCTCTCTATATGCTGATTTAAAATACATAAATAAATTCTTTAACAAGTTTAATACAGTTATTAATAAACTCACTTTTTTAATTTCCATAAATTGGTTAGAAAAAGGTCCTATTTATACTTCATTGATGTGATCGCTTGAAGAAAAAACACTTAGAATGAGGAAGTGAATTTTTTTGACATAAGTTAAAATTAATTTATTAGTCAAATTTAGTTTATGAGAAAGTTTATCTTATTTTTCTCTCTTTATGGATAATATGGGGAGAGTTGTCCCAACATAGTAGGTGATCAATTCAGTGCCTTATTCTCTGCAGTTTATATTCACTAGTGCAAGTACAGTGCAGCTCATGCTTTGCTGTGAAAGGACAATCGCAATCTGGGTCGGTGTTTCGGTACCTCCACACGTGATCATGGGATTTTCCGATCCTCTGTTTTGGAGACATACGATCGTTAATCATTGCAACAATCTGTTTAACATGTAAACAAAAATCTAGTACCAAACACCGACACCACGATTAGGTTTGATTCAAATCACTAACCATCTTACTTATTCCGAGTGCTTGCCAATGCGAAAAATATGCAAAAATAAAATAAAATGTTCTAGTTTAATGTTCTGGCTATGATTGAAAATAATAAAAAAGACCAACAGCTTCCATTGGGGCACTGCTCCGAAAATTCTTTACAAAATAGGTTAATTTTGGCCTCTTATTGGGTCGGAAAACAGCTACCCTTCATTTCATGATGCAGCAAGCTCCTCTCTGGTTTTATGTCAACTTGTGAATGGTCTTCATGTCAATGATCTCACCAAGAGTTCCTTGCTCGAGATGGTCCCACCATTTGAACAAGAAATTGTCCACAACTAGTCTGAACCATGGGGACAGCTTCAGACCTCCTTCTCCTGCATCAGCTTTCCTCAACAGCTCCTTCAACTCATCGCGGTTCACATACTTGATATCAGCCACTTCATCAGGATTGGGATTCACGTTAACATCCCGGATAGTAAAAAGCAGATAGTCCACTGAAATCAAGAAAAGTTGTCAATACTTAACATTCCTTACACATACATAAACGCACAAGAAAATATCCAGTCAGAATTTGCAGCAAATATAAGCAGATTAGGACCTATTCAGCTGGAATAAAAAATATGCCCCAAATAGCACTGAGAGCTATTAATGGTGCATGTTTAGATTTATGATTGCATTGACTGAATTATTGTTAATTAACCCTGGTTAGTTATACAACAAAATCGGCTTGCTGAAAAAGTTGAAAACAATTAAATTGGCTTACGTTCATGCTCTCCCCATTTCCCATCAGAAGGTGCCTTGTAAAGTATGCGACCCAGTGATGTGAACTGATCAACTGGTACATCTTCAGCAGGAATACCGAGCTCGTCCAAGAGCTTCCTCTGAGCTGCATTTCTTACTCCTGGTAACAAAAGATGGAAAAACGTAAATAAAAAGCAGCAATGACAGAGTACATTTATATAGGCGTTTAATATAAAAGGTACATAGTGTATACCAAGGGCATTCTCTTCAATTAGCTCAGATTCACGGTACAGTGGATGACTGCAACAAGTGTTTGTCCACACAAGTGGGAATGTTACCTTGGTTGCAGATCGTTGCTTCATCATGAAGAACAGAGAAACTCAGTCAACACATCGAATTAAAACATGCAACTAAGACTTTAAAACACATTCCACATAGAGAACTTTTCACCAAATAGTCATCCGAGAGACACAAGCATTAAGTGAACATAGATTTTGTAACATCAATAACAACTCAACAAGAGGCAATTAAATGTTACAATGTTGCTCACAATAAATAGTTCAATACACAAGTCATGATGAAGGTGTTATCAAATTAGAAAAACAGAACAATTATAACCGGTAAAAAAATGAATGTTACTACTGTGAACTTGTTTTGTTTCTTCAATGAATGACCGTGAAGACTTGGTATTTTATTGATTTTCCTTATTCTTAAAATTAATTGCAAAGAGTGGTATTTAAGTAGTTAACAGCAAAAGGCCATTTCCCCTCCATATATTGAGGACCACTAGGTCTTTAGCCTACCTCGTGATTTGCATGCAGATGTAAAGCTTTCTAACCAGTATGCACAAAACACTGAAACAACAATGAGAAATATAGATACACTTGATAACCAGACAAATTTTATCCACAGGAACAGAGAAATGAGATAACAAAATGAGGTTCAAATTCTGCTTGATGCTTTTGAAATCAACAGGTTTAGAATAAACAGGATGAAACAGCAAGCTTATGAGCCCAGAAAAACATCAATAATAAACATACCTGGAGCAGCAGCTCATACTTTGAGTTGAACAGAAATACACTGAAAGCTCTATGCAGCAAATTTTCAGCCTCAATCTTCTCCATCAAGTGACCTAATAAAAATCATTGAAGCTTAAAATAATAAATTATCCAGGTCTTTAGTCAGAGAGCAGGAGCACAAAAACAGAAAAAGAAAACTTGATGTCTAAAAAAATGTTCAAAATTTCTCGAGGACCTTTTCTTTATGAAGACAAAATCCGTAGAAGCAGTGGAAATTTATATTTTATTTCAGTTGTCTACTGATCACATTGATCAAAATCTACTATCAATTTGCAGCTCTTTAAGGCTTGCCTCATTGGTATTCAGTAGTTTGTTTGCATTAGAGTAAAAGCTTGGTTCTCTGGTACATAATAAATTACTAATTTTATCAAGTTTCTCATTAATGACCGTTCATTATATGTTAGGTGCATATCATGTGAGGGTTCCATCCTAACCATGTGAGGGTCAGGATAAGTCTCTCTCGCTAGAGCATGCTCTCGATTGATATGCTTTCAGATGTGTGTGCATGTCAGAGAACTGAATACAAAATTACTGCACAGCTGTTAATTCAATCCAACATAATCATTACAAACCAAAATAGATAGTATATACATAAGCTTTAGATTTTACTCCTTTTAACAACAGGAAGATGTTTCCATAAACATAGACATTACAATATTTCAAGATGAACCGCAGTGATAATATTTTTTTTTCACAAATCTTCATATCAGAGAATCTGCCTAGAAAATTTAATGATAGTACATCCCAGAATTTACAAACACCTAAATCAGAACAAAAAAACATTTTCAGAAAACACAAATTATAAGTTATTGAAGTAAGAGAATGTAAGAAACAACTTTTTTTACACTAAACAATGTGAACCCTTGCAATTGAAAACTAAGACAAATCAAAAGTCCACTTACAATTGTATTTGGAATCGTGACCTACCACGCGGTCATTCTCATCCACCAAAATGCATCTGCAGAAGTTCCAACCCAAAACAATTACAAATTGCAGCAGGCAAGACAAATAATAATAATAATAAATCACAAACAAACTCGCTTTAAAGAAGCGTTATCCGTTAAAAGAATGTACACAAGACCCAAGAAAATACAGTCACTTCCCATTACAGAAGCATCAGATATTCAAAAGCTCAATTGCTCAAATCTATGCTCTAAACTTCAAAAGTAGCCTACGAAATTTCGAAACAGGAATGCAAAAATTTGAAAAACCCAGGCTATCAAGTAGCAGTTCATCCCAAACCATTCATGATTCTGAATGACAGAGGCAGAACCTGCACCGAAGGGATTCTAAGAACTAAAGAAGAAACACCAAAAGTTGGGATAGAAATATCCTAATCACTCTGATTTAACCCTAATCCATCTTCCAAATCAATAACTTAACCGGAATTAATTCACGTGTTTTTCCTAGCCACCAGTTGCAAGACGAATATAGTGAAAGGCACACCTGAAGTGCTAGGTCAGTCACCGTGTTAGCACCTCATGTGGAGGGTGACTCAGCTACACCTGTAAGGCCTTATTGATTCCACCCCATCCCCTTCTCTTTTATTATCCCAAAACTTCATTAGAAAAAAACCCTTAACAGACCCAAGGGATTGGTCGAGTGGAGTAAGACAAGGCCTTGCATATGACAAGTTGCAGGTTTCAGTCCTCACTCATCTCCTTGGAATGATATGAAAAAAAACGACCCTGAAGGAGTAAATCAGTCCTGTGACTGAAATAAAATAAAATAAAATAAAATAAAAAGGTAGCCGCCATGATTCTCTGTTGAAGACTCACACGCACAAGCAGATTATGTTTGAAAATTCAACATATTAATACTCTATGTTATGCTTCGGTTTAGTACACCTTTGATATTTTCAAAGCATACACCTCGGCACGGAAAACAATAACAGAGGAAAAGCAGGGAATCTCAGAAAAAAGTTCCAGTCAACTCTGTTGAACTTAAAGAAATCAAAAGCCGCAACACACACCAACAGTCCAATTGCACCCTAACGCGGCCCAATCAAACAACACAGTTGGCCTAGAAAACCACATTTCCGTTCTCAACAACCAAATCACAGATCAATCAATCAAGCAATCAATCAATAACAGAATCACAAAAGCAATTGAAAAACGGAATGAAAAGAGAGGAACGGACTCGTCTTCAAACATAAGGCGGCGCTGGACGGCGTCCATGCCGGCATCGGCAGTGGTGACGGGAGTTTCTCCCATGGCGGTTGGAGAGGAGAAGGGGGCGGAGAGAGAGAGAGGAGTGTGGGAACTTCTTCTCCTCTGAGAGAAAGAGAGAGAAGAAAGCGAACGAGATCCTGTGAAGATGGAAGGAGAGTGAGTAACACACGCCGTAACGTTCCTTTTAAACAGGTTCTGCCTCAGAGTAAGAACGATCGATGATTGTGCCATTTTCAGATTTTCGTTTTCTTCCTGAAACGCACCGCACCACAAAACTTTATTAATTACTTCACTTCATAACATATTTATACAAATTAATAAATTCAATGGTCAAATAATTCGCATTAATAAATTATTCTTATTTTCCTCTTTCTAATAAATATAAATAGCTCGTTTACTCATTCAATTTTCAGACATCATTAGAAAAGTTATTAAAATATTTTAGATTTTGCAAAAATTATTATACCATTGTAAGAGAATAATAATTACAGAATCATTAATTGTCTAGTTAAAAAGAGATATGTAATGCTAAGTCAACTTTGGGATTTTTATTTTATTAGGAATAAAAACTAGTAGATAAATTCCTCTATATATTTATATATTTATAAATATACATTATTGGCGAGATTTCTATTTTATAATATGATTTATAAATTATTTAATGTATATTTTTTGTATAATTAAAAACAACATTTTTTATATATACATTGTTGATTATAGCAATGGCGGCGTAATTTTTTTGAATGTAAAGTCAACATTTTGAATAGACTTTTACTTAATTTTTAAATATTTGTTTTGAAAAACATTTTTTTTTTCGAAAATTACTAAAGTAAATGATAATGAAATTAACCAACAGTCTTGATTCAAACGGCAGCGTTTTATTTATGATTAGATTTGAAAGGTGCAAAATCGGGTTTTATTCAAACCTGATTGAAAATCAACCAAATGTCTGCATAGGAGTGGGTAACGCATTGAAACAAACAAATTTAATTTTATAGAAAACGATTGATAATGAAATAATTATATTTAAAATGTAGAAATTATAATCATTTTCTCTTAATAATCACATCTGAAATATGAAACTAAACACACGCATTATTTGTCTTAGATTCAAATGTATGTTAAAAATAATAAATTGAAAATTATATAATAGGTACTCAATTAAAATTACAAAAATAAATAAATATTTTCTGGTGAAAATAATCTAAGTTGAAAATATAATTCCGTTATGCTATGTTTCAATCAATGAGTATTATATATGATTTTTTTATAAATAATTATTTAAAATTTATATTAAACAAACATTATGCTAGCCACATATGAATTCAACTCCTTCTCTTTGTAGATTATAGCATTTTGAAAAATCGAAATGCAGAATTATTTACTAATAAAATAAAGCACTCTCGTATGTTATTAATTAGTCAGAAATTATTATTATTGCCCGATAATTATTAAAAAGTCAAAAAAATTACGTAGTAATTATGATTGATGACATTTTAAAGTTTAATTTTTTTGTGAGTACGTAATTATTTATTTTAAAAATCACACTAGTATAATTCATAATTATTTAAGAGAGAAAGAATATAAAACATTTTATAATTAATATATTTATAGGATTTTATTAGATTATCTTTAATAAAATTATCAATTATTTATTGCCTAACTACATTTAATAAATTATATTACCCTATTTCTATTAATTGTTTTATCTATAACACTTTAACTTAAAACATTTAAAAAATTGCTTAAATTAAAAATATTCGCTGTTCTATTTTTATATTAGGTTTTCAAAATATATAACCTGGGAAATGGTAACCGATAGAGTCGGTTGCCATCTGGTAAGCGAGGGAAACGAGGGTGCTATTTGGGAATGGTTTTTTTGTTTTGGTTAAGAATTAGTGTAAAAGAATCGTGGATTGCACGCTCTCTTTCCAATTTTACAATATAAAAATTGCACCTCGTGGGAAATGAGTTTTTGGTGCAATTAATTATCTCTTTCATTTAACTCTATTTAACAAAATGCATTTTCAAGGGTTATTTTCAATTTCTTGAATCTTAAATTCAAATCTTATAGATCAGAAATGATAATTAAATAGAATAGTATACTTAAAATCGTTTATTAAATTTCTCCTGCAAATGTTTGGTACTAATAATATAATTAAAAAGTCAACATTTTTAATGTTAGTAATTGTAAAAGTGTTAAAATACTAAACTACAGAGACGATTATGTATACCAAATTTTAGAAAGACTATTCATATTCCAAATGCAATTGCTTCCTGTCCAACATATAACCTGCACCCAACACAATTTATAAAATTCTAAAAATATTTTTTATTCCAGAAATGAAAATTCAGAATTAAAAATAATCCTTTCTGAAAAAATAGATAAGGAAGAAGAGATTATTGTGTTCTGGATATAAAAATCCGGAAAAAAAAATCAAAATTTTATTCTAGATAAAAAATCCAGAATTGAAAATAATATATTTTGAAAAAATTTATCTGTTGGAAAAGGAATTCAGATGTAATTTTATATGTACCCCATTTCTTAATGGTACTTTTGTCTTTTCACCTATAATTGGGTGCAATAATATGGTGCAGAAAACAATTGCCTATTTCAAAAGGAGGAGAGTCCAATAATGTGAGGTCCTATACAATAGACAGAGCCCATTTTACAGAAGGCAATTTTTCCTGTACCTCCATGTTTCCTTTTTGCACCTCCATAGAATATATGAAAAGAAGATCCAAAGAGAAATCCTATCCCACAATGGTAAAGGGTTCCGCGGATTCTTCGCAAAGTTGTTGCATTCCACAATCTCTCTTTCACGACCTTCGAGAATCTCTGCAACAATAACATCTTTCACGACCTTCGAAAATTTCTACAATGGTAACATCTTAGGTTTCAACTTTTGTAATATAATTATATGAGTTGGATTTACAACAAAAATACATTCTGAATTCTAAATTTTAATTTTTCAGTTTAAATATAGAGTTTGAAAGGTCGATGGAATATACAATTTAGAAATGGGAAAAAAATTGCACCTTTTACTTAAGAATAATTTTGGAATTGAAAAAAATTATGGAGGTGCAGGAAGAAACTATAAACGTGCATAAAGAAATTGCCTTCCCGAGTCATTTGCACAACAGTGACCTTCCGCAATGTGTATTGAGCTATTTGTTTTTGCATCTAGGCAAATTCTTTTGGCATAGTTTTTGCATTCACTTAACACTTCCATAATTTCAAAAATATCCTTCTACAAATAGTTCATTATTTTTTTAATTCTTAATTGTATAATCTATAACACAACTAAATTTAGAATAAAAAAATTATATTCCATTTCTATAATATAAATTACAAATTAGAATTCTATAATTCATAATGTGTTTGGAAAAAAAAAATATTCCCAAGTTCTGAAATTTTGAATTTTTATGGATCAATCAATCAATATTAATTATACTAAAGGGAATATTTATTAAATGTTATTTAATAAATAAAAAACTTAAAATATATATATATACATTTACTTTATCTTTTTAGACGTTTTTTTACTATAGATGCTTGTTTAAATAGCGGTTCACGTGACTTAAAAAGTCTTTATTTTCGCCCACTAGCCATTCATTGTGAAGAATGCATTACTAGTATTTGTGGTTTGTTTTATAAAACTAACAAAAATATTCACAATTATTTGAAATTGTTATTTGCTTGAATATTTATATGCATGTTAGAAAACTAGCTACCAATACTCTCATGACTTAGTTTTGTTGTGTGCCATTATGAACATGATACAATATAATGAAAAAATAATAAGAAAAAAAAAAGTTATATTAAAAATAATAGTTTTTTAATAGAATATATTTAATATTTTTATCATATTATGTAAACACAAATATTTAAAATTTAACATGCTTAATACTAACATTTAATATTTTATGTTTGATATTTAATGTTTAATAATAATATTTAATATTTATTTTGTAACATTTATTTTAAAAACATATCAACATCATTACATGCAGGTGTGCACCCACATACCCATAAAGACCCACCACACACACATATCTCTAAGAAAATGAAATAACAATTGCAACACATAATTATTATTTTTATCTATCCTCAGTTTGTGAATATCCTCAGTTTGTTAAGAATAACTGTAACATTCCTATTTTACCCACATCTAATCATATAATATGCATGAACATTTTTAACCTAAATATGTACATATATCATTTGCACACAATTATTCACACAAATCATCTCAATATCATATCACATAGTATGACATGGTTACTTCATATTACCTCAAAGACCATTATATTTCAAGCCACATACAAAATCATATGAACCTCCTTTGACTCTCAACACCCGATAATCTTCATCTATGTGATTCCAATATATCATGAGAGTCAAGATCCATCATTCTACAGGAATCTATAGTCAATGCATATCCTAAACAATCTCAATGCGGAATTTCATTAATACTATATCTTGAGTAAGATTCATATTTTACATTTCACAATATTTAATTTCACACCATTAAATCGTATCAAATATTAAAAATTCAAACAAGCCAACAATTTATCCAAAATTTAAGTAAACACATAAAACTAAAGAAATTTCAATGATGTATATAATTAAAATTCACATATAAAATAATTAAAAACAATAAACAATAATAAAATAGAAACATAAAAATAAATCCTAAATATTTTTTATGTTTTTTAGCTTGAGCGAAAATAATCTCACTTGAGCAAAAATGAACATCACTTAGTGAAAATCCTGTCACTTGAGCTAAAATCAACCAAGAGCACCCCAAAATCCATCCCATTTTCGCTTGAGCAATAACCCTTCTCGCTTTAGAAAAAATGGACTTGAGAGCACCCTATTTTTCACCCTATTTCCGCTTGAGAGAAAATAGGTCTAAAAGCAACCTAAAACTCATTATATTGATCTAGCTTGAGTGATGATCTTTAACTTGAGTGAAAATCTCTCACTTAAGCCAGATATGCAGTACAAAAACGTGCAAAGTGTTATCTTTCAAGTTTTCCTTCAAAATTTCAACATCAAATTTGTATCTTTACAAAATATAACAAATCAAAATAGATACCACTTTACACAATTTTACTCAAGCACTCTCGTTGAGCTATTATGTCAATACACACACACACACATTATGTCAATACACACACACACACACACACACACACACATATTATGTCAATACACACACACACACACACACACACACACATTATGTCAATACACACACACACACACATATTATGTCAATACACACACACACACACACATATTATGTCAACACACACACACACACACACACACACACACACACACACATATATATATATATATCAGTACAAGAAAATCGCTAGTTACATACAGTTTTTTACATACGGATCTGGATCCGTATGTAAAATGGACATTACATACGGATTTTACAAACGGATTTTGATCCGTATATAACTCCGACATTACATACAGATTTTTACATACGGATTCTGATCCGTATATAACTCCAACATTACATACGGATACAGATCCCTATGTAATGTAAGTATTACATACGGATTTTTACATACGGATAATAATCCGTATGTAAGGGAAAAGTTTTTTTTTTTTTTAAATTACATACGGATTCTATCCGTATGTAACGATTTTTTTTTAAAAAAAAAAAACTTACTACAGTTTGAACCCCAGCCACTTCACTACAGTTCTCCACTCAGTCCACCTTCACTTCAATAAAATATATATTTTTTTACTATTTAAAGTTAATATATTGAATTACTTAAAGTAATTGAATATTTATTTAAATTATATTAATAAATTATATTCAATTAAAATAACTAAATAAACAATTTTAAAAATAAATAACTTAAAAAATTAAATGTGATTTATATTATTTCATTAAAATTAAAAAACAAAATAATTAAAAAAAATATATATGTTGAATTGGAACCAGGCACCTTCACTTAACGTAATGTTCACTAAGCCCAGGTTCACTTTACTTAATGTATTCTTCACTAGCCCATGTATTCTTCACTAGCCCACTTCACGTATTCTTCATTCAGTAAAACCTAAATCACAGCAACCCCATTTCCACCCAAGGACACCAGCAAACGACACTAGCTAACGACACCAGCGAACAACAACCCCATCTGCCACACCGCACGCACGATCTCTTTCGGTTTAGCAGTGTCCAGCTTCCCCCCTTTGCCATTGTACCATCCCGTGTGCTCGAGATTTTGCAAACACCGACCCGACGTAGTCTTCCCAATCGCCACCACCGTGTGACCTCCGGCCACCATCGCTGCAATCGTTTAGGTTTTGTTTAGTATGTAACAAAAATTGTAGGAAAAAATAAAATCTACTTTTTTGTATGCTGCTCTCTTTGTTTGCAGGAAGTTGCTGGTTTTTTGGTTTATTTTGGCATACATGGTTTATGGTTTATTTTTGGGTTATTGAGCTGGGAATGTGCAGGGCTTTAGTTTGTCTCTGTAAAGTGATACATTATACATTGTATGAGCTGGTGTATATTTTTATGTTTCTGTTATTGTGGTTTAATGAACTTTTGTATGAATTTATTAGCTATAAAACTTGATAATTTTAAAATAATGATAGCAGTGAACTTTTTTTGATGGCTCGCTTCCTCATCTGAGTCAATGTAGGCATAAGTGATAAATCCATAATTCAAAAAGTCAATACAATCCAATATCTTGCCATTGGGTAAATTCTCATTACGATTTCTGATGTATAAAATTCTGTAATTTAATGCATGAAAAATATTTTTTTATAACTAATTATAATACCTAAAGACGATTTAGGTAGAGTTTGTAACACAAACTCTTACATGTTCGTTTCTAAAACGAACTCTTAAATGTTCGTTTATAGCACGATCTTTGAAAAAAATCGTTGACTTTTTGTCAATTGCTTTATGAACAGAACATGGATCAGTTTCCATCAAATCGTGGATGGATGTATGATAGGTGTTATAGAGGAAGAGGTGCTTTGAAAGAGTCTTTTATATTGGGAGTTGAAGAGTTTATAACCAAAGCTTGCCAACAAGAATGTTATCTGAATGATGAGGGAATACGATGTCCATGTACTAAGTGTGATTGTACAAGAATTTTGGAGGAAAGACTTGTGAAGGTTCATCTCTACAAACATGGTTTCAAATCTAATTATTGGATTTGGAGTGATCATGGTGAAGACATGGTAGAAGGTGACTTGGATAATAACAATAATTGCATGCCTTTGGAAATAATTGGAGGTGCACACCTTCAGTCACAAGATGACCAAGTTAGGTTGATGGAAGACATGGTGTATGATGCTCTTAGGCAACAAGAGTCATTCCAAGTACCAAATGTAGATAACATGGAAGAGCCTCCGAATGAAGAAACTCAAAGATTTTATGACCTTTTGTTGGATGCAAATGCGCCATTGTATAAAGGGTCATCTGACTCCAAATTATCAATGTGTGTCCGACTATTAGCTTGCAAATCCAATTGGAATATTCCTGACCAATGCTTAGAGTTTATTTCAAAAATGCTTTTAGATGCAACACCTATCAAAATAGGTTTGCCTAAAAGTTATTATGATGCAAAAAGGCTAGTGTCGAAATTGGGATTATAGGCTAAGAGGATTGATTGTTGTGTGGATGGTTGCATGCTCTTCTATGATAACGAATACGGTAAAAATGATGGAGCGTTGCTTCAATAAAAATTTTGTCACAAGTCAAGGTATCATCACCAGAACACTGGACCAAGTAACAAAAAACCAGTTCCTGTAAAGGCAATGTTCTATTTGTCAATAATTCCAAGGTTGCAAAGAATGTATGCTTCAACACAGACTGTGAGACAAATGACATGGCACTATGATAACAAAAGCAGTAATGGTGTTTTGCGTCATCCATGTGATGGCGAGGCTTGGAAACACTTTGATACAATATATCCCGATTTTTCTATGGAGGCACGCAATGTGCAATTAGGTTTATGCTCTGATGGTTTTAATCCATATGTGCAAGCATCAAATGCACCCTATTCATGTTGGCCAATAATTGTGACCCCGTATAATCTTCCTCCCGAAATGTGCATGTGTAAACCTTATATGTTTTTGAGTTGTCTCATACCAGGCCCATTCAATCCAAAGGCTAGTATTGATGTATTTTTGGAGCCCTTGATAGACGACTTGAAGAAATTGTGGAGTGGTGTCCCAACATACGATATTTCAAGGAAAGAGAACTTCATGATGAGGGCAATGTTAATGTGGACGATTAATGATTTTCCTGCATACGGTATGTTGTCTGGTTGGGGAACTCATGGTAAATTAGCATGCCCACATTGCATGGAGCATTCAAAGGCATTTAAATTACATCATGGGGGAAAAAATTCTTGGTTTGACTCGCATCGTAGATTTTTACCGAATGATCATGCATTTAGGAGGAACAAGAATGCGTTCAAGAAGGGGGAAGTTGACATGGATCCTCCACCACCTAAGTTCACACCTACACAAGTTTGGAATAGAGTAAAGGCTTATCCTAAAGTAACTGAGAGTGGTGTGCAAAGAATACATGGTTACGGGGAGTGGCATAACTGGACAAAAAGAAGCATCTTTTGGGATCTTCCATACTGGAAAGACAATATATTAAGACATAATCTTGATGTTATGCATATTGAAAAAAACTTCTTCGATAACATTTTTAATACTGTCATGAATGTGATTGGGAAGACAAAGGACAATGACAAAGCACGAATGGACTTAAGTTTGTATTGTAGGCGAAGAGACTTGGAACTGAAGTCACATCCTAATGGAAAGATGTTGAAGCCAAAAACAAATTACACACTTGCAACAGAGGAAATTAAACATGTGTGTCAATGGTTAAAAGATCTTAGGATGCCTGATGGATATTCTTCAAATTTGGCTAGATGTGCTGATGTCAATAAGGGAAGGGTGCTTGGTATGAAAAGCCATGATTGTCATGTATTCATGGAATGCCTACTTCCCATAGCATTTAGTTCCTTACCAACTCATGTTCTAAATCCCATTATTGAGATAAGTCATTTTTTCAAAGATTTGTGTTCTACAACACTAAATCAGGATGATCTTACTAGGATGGAACAAAACATTCCAATAATTCTTTGTAAGTTGGAAAGGATATTTCCCCCGGCATTTTTTGATTCTATGGAACATCTCCCTGTCCATCTAGCATATGAAGCCAAACTTGGTGGACCTGTCCATTATATGTGGATGTACCCATTTGAAAGGTAATAATAAGAGTAATTAGTCTTTATTTAATGTGAAATATAACTATCAATCATAACATATTTCTTTGATTATAGATTCATGGGATATGCTAAACGATCAGTGAAGAATAAGGTTAGGGTAGAAGGATCTATTTGTGCATCTTATTTGCATCGTGAGACAACTCACTTTTGTTCACATTATTTCAACAACTTCATGTTAAGACCACAACATTGTAGAAATGAAGTGGACATTGAAAGTGAAAGGCTTCCATCAATCTTATCTGTATTTGACCAACCTGGACGTCATTCTGGGAGGAAGATCACTCGTTGGTTAACTGATGAAGAATTGAACTCAGCTCATGTTCATATTTTGATCAACTGTAATGAAGTTAAACCATACCTCGAGTAAGCCTCATGCAAGATATTCTTTTAAAACACTGTTATTGGTTCATTAAGTTATCGCTAACCAAATGCATTGACACTTATATATTCACAGCTCTTTCTTACATTGTAATGAAATTTCCGAATCACATGCCTCGGCTCGTATACATACAAATTTTCCTTTGTGGTTTAGGACACAAGTATGTATCAACAAATTCTCTAATTTACTTTTTTTTTACTTCTTTAACCATTTCATAAAAAATTAGTGACATTGATATATTTACAGGTTCATAAAGACCCTTTAAATGTGAATAATCAACACTTAAGAGATTTATCACTTGGTCCTTTAAGGTGTGTAAAAGAGTGGCACACCTTCTTTGTGAATGGGTACAAATTCCACACTCATGCATGGAGTGAGGGAAATAAAACAATAAATAGTGGGGTCCATGTAAAGGGTCTTACAGAAGGAGGTGAGGATGATTTCTACGGTGTGATTCAACACATATATGAGGTGGAGTACAATTCTTCGACCTCAGATAACAAAGTTGTATTATTTTACTGTAATTGGTTTGATCCATCAACAAGAGGTACACGAGTGAGCTCCAAATATGGTATTGTGGATATTCTAATGGATAGAAGATATGTGCCATTTGATCCTTTTATCATTGCACATAATGTTCGACAAGTTTATTATGTACCATACAGCATCACGCAGAGACAAACATGGCTGGTGTGTTGCAATCAAAACGAAACCCAGAGGTCGTATAGATTTTGATGATGTAGAAGTTGAAGTGCCATATCAAGTTGATGAAATGTCACATGTTAATGAAGTGATTGAAGTTGAAAGGGTTTCGGGATTACAAGATTTAGAGACTGAGTTTGAAGAAGTTGACATAAACAATGTATCATCATTTGAATATCTGATAGATGAAGAAACAAATGAATGGGAAGAAGACAATGAAGAGGGAGAAAGTGAAGATGAATATGGAGATGACTTTGACATCTCTAACTCTGAATAGACTTAGGAAGCCAATGTTAACAAATAATATCTATTGTACGAACTAGTATTGTATTGTTGTTGTTAACATATTGTTTATTACTCCAATTAATTTGAGCTTTATGTTTGCTGATGAAATTTTTACATGTTTATTTCAATTTTTTTATTAAACTATATTCAACATATTTTTCTCCATTGATAAACTTATATAACCTTCATTATCATTTCATGCCATATATATAGATGTCATCAGGAGGTTCTGATCAACCATCACCGAGTAACAACCAAAAAAAGGGGAAAAGAAATTATGTGATAAAATTGTTATCACGATTTAACAACCAAAATCCATTATCAAGTCAACCCAATACACCTATTCCTTCTTCAGTTCACGGATCTACCCCACCAGTACCAGATGCTACCCAATCCACCCCACCAATACCAGATGCTACCCAATCCGCCCCACCAGTACAAGATGCTATTGCATCAACACCATCTCCACGTGTTGGTTCTAATGCATCAACCCCACCAGATATTACACCATCCCCCATATACAAATCTTGGAGGGACGCACTCAGCTTCTGCAGCGAATAACTTAAAGGACGAGGTCCTCTCAGCTGGTGATCGTCCTTTGATTCAGCCTATTGGGGGAGGGTAAGAATATAACAAAATTCAATTTATATAATTTATTATTATTGTCTTATAATTTTGACTAACTTTGTTTTGGTATTTAGGTTTTATCCATCAAAAATTGCATCAAAGGCCATCACTGCCACCATCAAGCAACAATTTGGTGAGCCATGGCCAACATGGGGGGCAATCCCAAAGGGTGAACGAGATATATTTTTTCAACGTTTTAAGGTACTTGTTTTTTATTCCCTTTAAATATTTTATATTTTACAATTTGGATTGATGATTCTTGTTGTTTTGCAGAGGAAGGTCACATGGAGGGCTGAGGACGAGGAAAAAGTTAAGAAAAATTTCCATACAAAAGCTTCTCACACCCTTTCACAAATGTTTAAAGATGCTCGCCAAGAAGGTAAACGACCAGAATGGATTGGCAATAATGTTTGGAACAACCTCCAAGAACACTGGAACATGGTTGTGTATCGATCCAAATGTGATACAGCTAAAAAGAATCGTTTGTCTGAAAAAGGTGGATATCTGCACACTGGAGGATCTATTAGTGTTCATGAACACGCTATTCGTTTGGTATGATTTTCATGTAATTTTTTTATATTAATGTATGATTAATTATTATCTTTTTAATTTATGAAATGTTTTCTTTATAGATAGAGGAGCTTGGCCGCTTGGTCCATGTTGATGAAGTGTTTCAACAAACACATATACGGAAGAGCACTGGAGATTTTGCTGATGATAGATCAAGGATGACTCATGTTAGTTTTTTAAAACTTTTTTTAAAACTTTTTTTTTCATATACATTAATTGGTATGATAACAAATATTTTTCATTTTAATAGGAAGATTTTGAAAGTAGATTGTCTCAAGCATTATCTTAATCACAATCTACCTCAATATATACTCCATTAGATCCTGCTGAGGAGGAAAGATTGAGAAGTCGTTGTTGGTTAGAAACTGTAGGTGGAAGGTACAAGGGACGAGTATATGGGGTTGGACGTGTTGATCGTTAGGACGACTGTGTTGGTCGCTACCTACAAGAAACACAACCATCTTCTAGTAATAAGAAGGCTAATTCAGAAGAAATTGTTGAACTTAGGCAGCATATTGAACGCATGGATGCAAGGTTTCAAAACTTTCAAAATTTCATGATGCAATATCTACCACCTGAGGCAGCAGCTGCAGCACAACAGTTTTTTCAGCAACCAAATACCCCGCCACCAACTGAACCGAATCCGCAGTCAAATGAAGTCCAACAACATCATAATAATCATGATGAACAACAAAATTCACCCGATGAAGATTATAATAATTATTAGCTTCTCTAGAACTTTGTTTTAATGAAATACATTTTAGATATTTAGATATTTGAAAATAGTAAGTATTGTATGTATGAATAACTTTGAATGTGATGAATATTTGTCTTCTGAAAACTGGAATGTACTGGAATGTTGATGGATGATATGCAGGTGTAGAATATGGGGTGCTTCCAAATACAAATAGTTGGTGGTGCTGTGTACAATGTTACATACGAATAAATCCGTATGTAAGTCTGCTTGTTAATTACATACGGATTTATCCGTATGTAATTACATACGAATTTTACATACGGATGTATCCGTATGTAATAACACACGGATTTTACATAAGGATTTATCCGTATGTAATTACATACGGATCCAAA
Source organism: Phaseolus vulgaris (assembly GCF_000499845.2). Lineage (NCBI taxonomy): Eukaryota > Viridiplantae > Streptophyta > Magnoliopsida > Fabales > Fabaceae > Phaseolus > Phaseolus vulgaris. The sequence continues at coordinate 4,797,405 of NC_023752.2, read as the reverse complement.
ATCCGTATGTAACAGTTACCTACGACGGTTTTATATACGGATTTTTATCCGTATGTAATCCGTATGTAAATGGGTTTTATATACGGATTTTGTGTGTTACATACGGATATTGGTTGTATGTAATTTGAGTTTTTCTTGTAGTGTATATGTATATATATATATATATATATATATATATATATATATATACTCATCAAACATTACACATCAAGTGATTCATAAACACAATTCAAATTCATTCATTAACTTATTCAAATAAAAACAAAATTGAATTCTACAATATCTACCATATCTACAATTTCACATCCAATCTCAACTAAATTCTAATATACTAAAAACAAGTAATCCTGCAAGAAATTTTGAGGCTGATGAACACGATGTCACCCCCATATTCAAATCTTCTAACTTAGGGTTCTATTGAAAATAAAATTAGCTTCCTTTATCAGAGTTTGAGCATGTGTTCACTAAGAGTTCCAACTCCTACATGGCCCAATGACAGCTTAACCTACACCACAAAATCTTGATAAAAATCTAATTATATCACTACTAATTTTAAAGCTAAAAGTGTCACATGCAAAGACCTATACTAAAGGAAACCCTAACCATATTGGAATTTACTTAAAGAAAAAAGAAGCAAAAATGAACTTACTTTGTCTAAAATTTTGACTGGGCAGTCTTGTAATATTCATTATCAGGAATCCAATGGTGGACTCTGATCGCCATTTTGATGACAAAGATGTTCAAAAAGTTAGAGAGAAGGAAAAGGAAGAAAAAAAGAAAAAGTTTAGAGAGATAGTGATTATTTTAAAATGAAACCTGAAAACTGATTTTTTTCTATTTAATGTTATTTTCATTTTAATAATAAATTAACTATGTGTCATTTAAAATATACTATTTTTACTCTAAAGCCATTTTCTAGGTCCTTACAATAAGTTCGTACAATATCATATGCTCTCGTATAACACACAATTATCACACTTGATAAACAACGCAATCACACAAAACATGGTAAACTAGAGTCTTAAAAAGACTTTTATACATTTACATAATAAATCATACACACATATTGTATTCACATCTCATATGTGTACTCTAATGAATACAATCTCAATTATTAATTTAATCAACATAAGAATTACGTGTCTAGTATCAACCTACTGACTACGTCTCATGTCAATAATATTGATATCAACCATCACAGACACATGCATTAAATTAAACCCAAAGATCTACATCTAACATATTATCTCGACTAAGTTGTCACCATAACAAAGTTACATAGTATGAACATATTTTCACCCATCTGACAAGGTAAGTTTCTATGACTTACTAAACAAAGTTATTTTTCACACCGTAAACTAGGTTATAAGATCTTCCTTCGACTTTCATCACATGATATTTTTCTCTATGTGATTCTAACATCAATAAAGTCATGATATATGCTTCACGAATCCCCAATTCAATACATCACCTACATCTCAACATAATATTCTCTCATTGGAAATAACTACGTTTCCACACATCATATGTTATATCACAACCATAACATCATACACTTTCATTCATATACATTTCATCTCAATATAATTATTAATCTTATCACCCATTCATCATTAATTACATTTAATAACATTCAACCCAATGTATTGATAAAAAATATAATGATGAAAAATAAACAAAATTTAGCATCTAGAAACATTTAAAAACATGTCTTTTAAAGTTTAGAAAACACCATATTGCTCGGCTAAAACTTTTCTCGCCCAATGAATCAAGCACATATTGCAATTCCTCCAACCACCACTCTATTTACTCAAACTATACAAATTTTGTCTCAAACACTTTCAACTCTTTAATATCTCAAGTATACCATACATATATAATTAGATTGCCAACAACAAACATTCAATCATATCACACTATGAACATCTTTACCATATCACCAAACATTCATCTCAAGATTCAGAAGTTTTGAATATATTCAAACAACACACAATCCTTAAAAAAAATCAAATATTATGATCACGTCATCCTCATATCCAGGCCATTTGCCCTAAGGTACTATCAAAACTTAACTAGTTTCTTTTACTTGGTAAGATTTGTTTACTATAGCTTGAGCTCCAAACTTTTCTATTTTCACAAGGAAGATAAAATTTTACATAAAATGCTTTCATATGCAATTTAAACAGACTCTCATGCTCCTAAACTAACAAAGATTCATTTTTGTCCTAAAAATCAAAGGCATGCAAAATTTTCAATAAAACCAACTTAAGAAAAGAGTAAAGAGAAACTTACTCAAAAACAATTTATGAATAGACACAAATGTTATACTCTCTATCATGATCTCTAAGGTGGAATATGATTTATGAAAAGATGAACATATCCTTCCAAATTATAAAGAAAATGCAAAGGAAATGTTTTTTAGTGAGATGATTCTTTCTAAAATAAAATTTTAATAGTTAATTTTTATTTATATTTTTGTTTACTTCAATAATAAAATAGTAATACTTCGTCTCATTTAAATCACTACTACTATTAAATACATTAACTTACTCCTTACCTAATTATTTAAGATTTAATGTTTAATACTATTATATAACGTTTAATATTTAATAATTAAATTTGATTAATACAATGTTTTGTATGCCTCTTTCAGTCATATTATCATTTTCATTTATTAAAATAATTTTTTGTTATTTTTAGATAATTTTTTAAATGATTTGAACTTTTAAAAGTATTTTATCGAACTTTTTTCTATCATAATATTTCAATATTTTGTAAGGTATCTATCAAGTAAGCAAACTTATAATTTTATTTTAGTTTAAATAATTTGGAATTTTACTGTGAAATTAAACTCGAGTTGAAGTTGAATGTTTAAAGATTTTATAAGACTGATAAATTGATTTTAACTGATTTGATTTTGAATTTTTAGAATGGAATTAAATTTGAGTTGAAGTTAAATATCTGGAGACGAGTGAAAATGTATGAAATTAAGTTAGATTCTTGGAGTTTGTTGAATAGTCTATCTGAATTTTTATTATAAGTGGTCTAAATGTACAAGTTAGTATAGTTGTGTGAGATAACTTGAGAATACGAAAACATACTAATTATTGATTTTTTTTAACTATAAAATTATCATTACATTGAATTATATGATTATATTATTTTTTATTATGATAATATTGTGTTGTTTTGTTTTAAAAGTGGTAATTTTAACATAGACAAGTGGGTGCAATGTGTTGGAGATCCCACATCTATTAGAGATGAGAACAATTCATCGTATATAAGTGAGTGCAAACCTTAATGTCATTAGTCGGTTTTATGGAGTTGAGTTAAGTTTAAACTCCACTTCGTAATATGATATTAGAGTCATTTAAAGTCTATATTAACAAGTATGAACTAATTAATAAAGTGTTTTTAGGTTCTTGTATAATATTTATTTTTCTCAAATAATTTCCACTTAATAAATTATTGCTCAAGAAAAATAGGACCTAGAGTATAAGTTTTCCTCTCATGATATTTTATCACTCAAAATATTCTTATTCAAATGAGAATTTTTCACTCATGTAAAAATAATGTAAAGACCAACTTACAAAACAATTCATAATATTGTATTTTTTTTACTATTAGAAAACTTTGTATAAGTCAAAAACCTCAATTAAATATTTCCAAATTAAAAACCATAAGAAATAGTCTAAATAAAATAGGAAGAAACTTATTTATATTATTTAAAATTGTAATAAAATACTACTAATTCTTTATCATAATGTTTATAAATCTCTATCCAATACATACAACAATTTTTTTTTTTAAATATAGCTCTTTATAATGTGAATAAATAAATAATTTAAACACGGGGTTTTTAAGTAATTATCAGAAAGTTTTAAATATTTTTTATAGTAATTATCAAAGAAATTTTAATATATTTTTTATGTAAGATAATTGATATTTAAAGAGAGTAGTTAAGATTTTGTTAACGGATCTTTCGTATTAATTTTTCAAGATTTATTTTTAATTCTGTCTTTAAAATATTATAATTTTTTATTTAGATTAAAATATAAAACTAAGACAAACAATAATAAAAATAAAATAAATTTAATTAAATAAATTATAATTAAAATAATAAATTTATTTATAATTAAAATTTAAAAAATATATACATAATTAAAAGTTTAGAGTGTTAATAACATATACCCATACATATATATTTTATCTTCAACAAAACATTTTAAGATGTTAATCAGTAAAATTAATATCAATATGATTTATTTAAAAATAAATATTGATAAATTAATTAATGAATAATATAAATAGAGGTGTGTGAGACCAAGTTCAGAATTCTGTTCTGTCGTGTTTCCTCATTTCTTTCTTCTTCATTTTCTCTCTGTTCTTCGCAACTAGCACCGATTCACAGACTCACCGATCTTTCGATTCCCTTTCGTCTTGGTTTATGAGGTATCTTCTTCCTCTCTTTTTCTCTTCTTCGATCTTTCTTGATTCGCGTTTCGTGAGTTTCACAGATCTAAACCACCGCATCGTGATCTTTCATTTCCCTTTACGCCTTTTAGGGGAAAGTATTAGATCAGTAATTTTTGTTGTTTTCGGTGGCGATTTTAGCAGATCCATAGCCCCTCTCCGATTTCCTTTCAGAAAAAAACCTGTTTGTAATTTACTTTTTTTCACCCTAAACCTAAACCTAACGCAGTCCCTGTCCCTGCTTTGATTTGAGAGTCATTTTTATTTTATTTTATTAAATTAATCTTGTTACTCATGTCTAGATTTGATCAAAATTATTTCTGTTGCTAATTCTGATCTTTTTTTTTTTTGCAGCTCGAAGGAGAGACCCACTCTTGGGTGAGTTTGGTCATTTTTTACTTGAGTGTCTTTGTTTTCTTGTTTTATGCTTTGTTTGCAGGACTGAGATAGGCTTTGTTCTTTTAATGTTGCATTAACTATATGCGTATAGTATGAGAAGTATGCTTATATGACACTCTTTCAGATGAAAGAAAATGATATTAACCTTTTTACATCCAAAAATCTTTTTTTTTCTTGCCTTCGTTTTCCTTCCCAAAGTCCTCGGCGCCTCAAAATCCTTTTTGTTGTTTTCTTGTCTATAGAATACTGAGTTTTATTTATTTGTTTATTTTATTGCTAACTTCACTACTTTTTGAGTTGTCTTTCAAATGATTAAGATGCTCTTGCATTCTAATTTGCTCTCTCCTTGTACTGTTTTACTAAAAGTGAACCACACATAATTTTTTATTGCTTATTTATAACTTTTGGAGCTAATGGGGGTCTTGGTTATTTTTATGTATTTTAATTATGTAAGTGGTACTGTGCGTACAACTCTGGTATCTACAGCTAATATTTGTGTAGAATGATATAACTATTCCATGTAACACCTATTGCTATTGTGTTTGTTTTGTTCATGTATGCAAATCTGTGTTGAGTTACTTATTTTTTTTCTTTTTTATCTCCTTCCCTAGTGGCACGCGGATTAAGACCCGCAAACGGAATATTGCAGCGCCCCTGGACCCTGCAGCATTCTCGGATGCAGTGGTCCAGATTTATTTGGATAATGCTGGTGATCTGGTAATGTTATAGGTGCATTTACAGTTTTCATTTGTTGTCTGTCTGAATTGCATACACACTGTCGTGCTGTGATTTATTCATACAACTGATTTAGTAATTTGTGCATGCAGGAACTTATTGCTAAGAGCATTGAATCTTCAGACCTTAACTTCTCAAGATACGGTGACACCTTTTTTGAGGCAAGCTTCCTAAACCAACAGACTACCTCTGTTCTCTCATTGTTGATTTTAGTACCATGCATTTTTTGAGCTATTTGGAAATCTTTTTATTTTTGAATTTTGATTAGAGTGAATTGGATGCATAGTCGTGGTATTATGACATTCATTCTTTTTTATGATATCTGTAACTATCATGATGTGGCCTGTTTAGATACTGTCTACCTGACCAAGACTTTCTCATTGTGTACGCATGCACATAGATGTTATTTTTTTTCACTTTTCTCTCTCTTTGGAAGGGGGGAGGTTTGGGCTTTCGCTGACATTGTTGCAAGGCACTGCTATAATTGAATCTATGTCCTGATATTTTTATTGAACAGTTTTTTAGATATTCCATTTACTAGAGCATTGATACAATCATTATATAGTTTAATCTTCTTCATGTATTCTGATTTTTTACTGTCTGTTGATTTGTCTCTCATACAAAATGTCTTACTGGTCAGTTATTGCTTAATTTTGCATTACTTTAGGTTGTTTTCACTGGGGGTCGTACACAACCTGGAACTACCAAGCCTGATGAAGGGGACCGCCATCCTCACTCTATAATAGAGTGTGAGCCTAAGCGTGAAGTCATCTTACCATCTGTAATCTATATACAGAAGATTTTGCGGCGAAGGCCATTTCTCATCAAGAACCTTGAAAATGTCATGCGAAGATTCCTCCAATCCTTGGAGCTTTTCGAGGAAAATGAGAGGAAGAAGTTGGCAATCTTCACAGCACTTGCATTCTCCCAGAAGCTGTCTGGTCTCCCACCAGAAACTGTTCTCCAACCACTTCTTAAAGATAACCTTGTGGCCAAAGGGCTAGTTCTGTCTTTTATGACTGACTTCTTTAAGGAGTATCTGATTGATAACAGTCTTGATGATCTTATTTCAATTCTGAAGCGGGGAAAAGTAGAGGATAATCTTTTGGACTTTTTCCCCCCTACAAAAAGATCCAATGAAGCTTTCTCTGAGCATTTCAGGTCTCATTACTGATACTGACATATCTTCATAGAAAAATATGCTTTACAATTATTGCTTCTTATGTTATGGTTTGTGTTACTTGTATAGGCGATTGGATCCTATTTTGTTTTACTTTTAGCAGTTCCAACAACCTTATCGATCTCATTTTGTGAACTATTTTTGCAGAATACTAATACACACTTGGATCAATCTTAGTTCACTGTTATTTGCTGAATATGATACTTTAAAGCTGCTGTCTTTTCCTTATTATATTTAGTACTTGACCTTGGTTAAACGTAATTCTTAAATATAACGTGAAGACTTGCAATCCTTAGTTATTATCCCTGGGTTTTGTTAAACATTCGAGCTTTAGCATAGCACATGCTGTATTTTTTTTTTCTTTTGCCAAAGAAATCGAGTTGAATAGACTACACAAGGTCTGAATTACTGCCTTACAATGGTAGTGGAAAATTACCAATTTTGTTATATGAAGTGTGTAATTATTGTTTCTGAATCTGCGGAAGCATTTAGTCATGCATAGTGAGTTTTTTTATCAGTTTAAAATTCGTGGGGGAATGATTGTGTTATTTTCATTCAATACTTTGTCTAACATTTCCATAGCTTGATATTAAGGTGGTCTAGTGCACTGTGTTTTATCATTTCATATTGTTCTGTTAATTATGGTGGAAACTTATATATCATTGTCTACTTTTTTAGCAAGGAAGGACTAGTGGCCTTGGTGGAGTATAATGACAAGAAAATTTTCGAGGTGAAATTGAAGGAAATGAAGTCTGCTTTAACAACACAGATAACAGAGGAGGCTGATACAGCTGAAGTCATTGAGAATGTGAAGCTGCGAGTTAGAGATGCTAAATTGCCAGACATTGAGGTGGTGCGGGTCGTATGGGATGTTTTAATGGATGCTGTGCAGTGGTCGGGGAAAAATCAGCAACAGAATGCAAATGCAGCCCTCCGACAGGTTTCCTTTAGATATTTTGCATCTATGCATATTATGGTTGGGAATTTTCATGTTTGTTCTTTAGGACCTTGTGGACTCAAGTTTCTTATTGAACAAGTCTGGGGTTTTTAAAAATTCTTGTTTTATGGCCTTAGCCAACTCATAGGTTTTTCTTATAAGACTCTATGTTAGTTTTTTTTACCTTTTTTTAAATTTTGAACTACTTGAGACTCGTGTAAACTTTCAGTACCTATTTTGAAAGAACTGCTCACGAGCTAATGGATTTGTGCATTTAAAAGGCTTAGCTGGGTGCTGCTAACATGTTCTTAGTGCTGGATATTTTGTACTTGGATAGTTTTAAGAGATGCACAGTTCAATTTGTTTTAATTATATAAACTTTTATCGAAGGAAGTTGACATGTAACTTTATATCAACCAAAACAAATGAATTACATTTTCTGCCTGACTTTATCCGTGTAAAAGTTGTTGACGACAGCACTGTATTCATGAAGGTAAAAACTTGGGCAGAACTGTTGAATACATTCTGTACCAGTGGGAAGCTTGAGCTGGAGCTGATGTACAAAGTACAAATGCAATGCTATGAGGATGCTAAACTTATGAAGCTGTTCCCTGAGATTGTTAGATCTCTCTATGACCAGGACGTACTGGCAGAAGATACCATCCTTCACTGGTTCCGAAAAGGAACAAACACCAAGGGCAGGTATGAAAACTTTTTGAGAACACGTATCCTATTATAGATAGTCATTTACACCCAATGATGTCTGTAATTTTTCCTGCTACATGTTATGTTGCTTACTACTGCTTATTTGGAACTGGTACAGGCAAACCTTTGTGAAGGCGCTGGAACCCTTTGTTAATTGGCTGGAGGAGGCTGAAGAGGAGGAGTAAATGTGATGTGGAGGTTCAGGGCTGAAGATATTACCATGTCTTCAGCTCTTGTACCATTAGCTAAGATATTAGCACGAATTGTCCCAAGTTCAATTCCTCCTAGTAGTACTTTTAGTCTATTTTGTTAATGTTTTGTGTTTGACTTCATTGTGCCCTTGGGTTACATATCACGGTGCCTGCGACACTCTGATATGTTCTACGGGTGCATTACTGTATTTTGAGTGGTCGTTTCAATAATGGGTGTACTTTCCCTGTTAACTTATCGTTTCTTCAAATCATTAATGCAGCCGTTGGACGTTTAAACTTTTGAGTTCACCGCTTGCCTGCTTTTCTCGTGTTTTGCTTATTAGCTTTAATTCAATGTGATAAAGCTATCTGTTCTTTCCCATCAGTTTAGTAGTCACGTTCAAGTTCTAAATAAGCTTTAAAAATAAATTAGCTGCTCATAGTTTTGACATGTACTTTTTAAATTGAACTTTTTATTATCTGACATTGATTAAAGTTAAGTAGAGGCAAATACTTTTGGATTTAAGTAATTTGCTTACAAGTTATTCCACGTGTTTGTTGGAACTTGTTTTCTTCCCTTTATATTAGAATTAAGCTTCTTAGTATTGAAAATTCTTCTGTAAATGTGTTTGGCGTATATTTTGTGGATGGCTTATAGATTTAAAATGATGAAGTGGTTCATCAAACACGAATGAAGTTTCCGATAGGTGATAACTTAGTCAGAGAAGGAAATTATATAATATAAGTCCATAGGCAAAAAAGAAATTAAATGGTATTTCAACACGCAAAACAATTATAATGTTACGAGTTTGAAGTAAGGAGCGCATCATTATAAATAAATTTAATTAGAGATTTGTTTAGGCCGTATTAGTTTAAGATTAAAATATTGTAGATATAAAAAAGTCTTATTGATTTTATAAGAGTAAGAGTGTACCGACATATAATTTTTAATAAATTTATATCTTATAAGTTTTAAATATTTTTTTATGGATTTATTGTATTTGTGAAATGAACAACAGATTTTTTAAAAATATGTAAAATTATAAAAGTAAAAAAAAGTTAGAAAAGAGTGACAATCTTTGAATAAATAAAAAGAAAAATAATGTAATTGTGTAATATTTTAACAATTAATCTTTGCTAGTTTACGTAAATAATAAAGAAAAAAGAGGTGAAAAAGGTAGATGATGGAGGTTCGAAATGCATGGTGATGATAGGTTGTATTGTGATTTGGGTTAATAGGATCCAAACACAACCATCACTTCCTTCTTCATCTTCGTCTCTCAAAATCTAAACCCAACCAACCAAACAACTCACTGTTCAAAAATGGCGCTGTCGTTTCTCACTCTCACCGCAAACCCTTCTTCAATTATCTGCAAATGCAGAGCCTCCCTTCCCACCGCACCACACGCGCTCGACGCCACCTACATCCGACGCGCCGCCCATCTCGCCGACAAATCTGCCGGCTTCACTTCCCCCCACCCCAACTTTGGCTGCGTCATCCTCTCACCCGCCGGCCACGTCGCCGGCGAGGGCTACCTCTACGCGCAGGGCACCGCAGCCGCGGAGGTCCAGGCCGTCGACGCCGCCGGCGAACTCTGCCGAGGCGCCACGGCCTATCTGAACATGGAGCCCGGCGACTGCCACGGCGACCACAGTGCCGTGTCTGCTCTGTTCCAGGTTCTCCTTTGCCTTTCTTCTGTTTGTTACCGAACCCGCATGTGTGTCTTATAATGTTGATGTTGTTGTTGCTCACGAATACGATGTTGTCTGGGCTCTAGTTTGTGTTTTGTAGTTGATAAATGATCCTACCCTGTCTGTGAAACCAAACTAGGGAGGGGTTAAAAGAGTTGTGATTGGAATGAGGCATCCCTTGCAACATCTCCGTGGCAATGCTGTGCGTGCACTCAGAAATCAAGGACTGCATGTTGATATTCTCGGAGAGGATCTCACTAGTAATCTCATCGAGGTGTGTCCAATGCTTCAACACCTTTTGCTTTTTGTTTCAATTGAACAATATTATAAAAGCAACATAGCTCGACTAAGTGTCTGAATCAACTCAGAAATAACAACTATATGATGTTTAGGGTTTCTTTGATAGACCTGTGTTATCGATTGATTTTTTATTCTCATGCATGCATTGTTTTGTTTCATTTGCAGGATGCACAAAGAGAGTGTCTTCTTGTAAATGCACCTTTGATTTGTAGAGCTGCTTCGCGTGTTCCCTTTTCTGTTCTCAAGTATGCTATGACCCTTGATGGTGAGATTGATTTGCGCTTACTTGAAAGAAGTAAAGTTAAACATTGATGTTTGTATTTGTCTTGTTAGTTTTTACCCTCCTTTTGATGCTGCAGGAAAAATTGCTGCTAGCAGTGGCCATGCGTCATGGATAAGCTGCAAGCAGTCTAGAAATCTAGTGTTTGAGCTACGGGGTAGAAGTGATGCTGTCATTGTGGGAGGAAATACGGTTCGAAGGGACAGTGAGTATCATTGTTATTGTCTTCAAATTTCTCTGAATTTGTATTTTTATAGCTTACCTCCTTTTAAACTCAATCAGATCCAAGACTAACAGCCAGACATGGAGGGGGGCATATGCCAATGCGCATTGTGATGACCCAGACGCTTGATCTTCCAGAGGAAGCAAACCTGTGGGACATGGCTGAGGTTTCTACCATAGTTGTAACACAAAGGGGTGCAAGGAGGAGTTTCCAGAAGCTGCTTGCATCTAAAGGAGTTGAGGTTGTGGAGTTTGACATATTGACTCCCCGAGAAGTTATGGAGTATTTCCACGATCGTGGTTATCTTTCAATTTTATGGGAATGTGGAGGAACACTGGCGGCCTCTGCTATTTCATCTGGAGTAATTCACAAGGTGTTGTTCATACTTTAATTTTCTTTGAGAAAAATTGGAGTTCTACTTATTAGTAGCATAGTTAGGATAATTTTCAATGGTTACAACTTATTTTCTGCTATATAATAGATTATAGGCTAAAAATATATTGGCAACAGAAGGGTTACACACAATATTTTGGGATAATAAAGAGACATTCACTGAATGCTCTCCTATGTTTTGATCATCGACCAAAATAATCAGTAATACCATATTTCTTGGCCTTTTGAGAGTGGAGGTGGATAACTATTGAGCTAAAAGTGATTCTATATGCATAGCTTGATGATGATAGTTACTTGTTTTTCTTGTAATTGACTAAATAAAATTCTATTAGAATTGTACAGACAAGAATGAAAAAAATCTTTGATATGGGATGAATCCCCTTCATTTCTGTCTCAATTATCTTGTTCCGAGTTGTACTTCTGCATAGTCATTGTTTTGTTTCTGCAAGGGGGTTTTGTTTACTAATATACTGCTACCCTTACCAAATTCTCCATGGCTTGGATGGTTGCACTTATCACAATTATCAAATTCCAATTAGAATTAATTTGGCGTAGTTGGCTTATCCTGTTTTGATTTTTTTTATGATATGTTGGATATTGGTGATATTTATGCCCTTTCAGGTTTATGCTTTTGTTGCTCCTAAAATTATTGGTGGAAAGAATGCACCATCTCCTGTGGGAGATCTTGGGATGGTTGAGATGACACAGGCTTTAAATCTAATTGATGTTTGCTACGAGCAGGTTAGTAGGAGTTCATTTGTCTTCCTTTATAAGTACTGGGTTTTGTCCCCCTTTCAGAAAAGATATGCTTTGGTCTATGCTTTATTGCGAATCTATGGTATATCTAAGGAAAAAATTATATGATATCTCTAGCATTGGATATTTTAGACGAAGTAATTTCCCAACTTAGCTGCCTACGTCCTGATATTTAATGTATAATGTCTTTACATTTCTTAGACGAGGTTGTGTTACTGGATACTGTAATGCAGGTTGGACCCGACATGCTTATTAGTGGATTTCTTCAGCCCTTACCAGACATGATACCTGTAATCCCATCACGTGATGAAACTTTTGTTGTTGATCCTACTGTCTCACCATATGAGTCAAGGATCATATTTTTCTATAAAACATGGGATCTTTACGGTGCATTATCAAATTTCTCTCCTCATCCCATTCAAATGGGTGATGAAAATGGTGATTATGTTACTTGGTTGAGTGTTGAGCATTACTACCAGGTACTTGATTTTTTTTCATTAATTCTGTTTTCCTTTGCTGTTTTGTTGTAATTCTTATATATATAATTCAATGCGTAGGCACACAAGTTTGTTGGGGTAGATGATCCTATGGCACAAGATTGCGTTGAAAGGATTAAATCTGCAAAAAGTCCAGAAGAAGCTGCAAGAATAGGACGGTCAATGCAAAAGCAGAAACCTAATCTGGTATAATCGTCTGTTGTTTTAAAACTTTTCTCAAACTCTTTATCTGATCTTGACCTACTGACTCAGAGACTTGATTGACAACAATATTTCCTTTCTGGATTCTGTCACCAATCATTTTCTCAAAAGCTTACTGTTTGGTTCGAGGGAAATGGCAGGAGGGAAAGGGGTGTTAAAAGATAGCTTGATTGGTTAAGATAGTTGACTGGAGTGGAGTGGAAATAAAGGAGCCAAAATCTCTCCCCTTTAATATTTGCCTTCTCTCCCAGTATTGGGGAGATTTGGGAGGGAAATAATACTAAAAGCTTTTAAATTTTGTTGACTAAATTATCCTGAATTTTAATTTGTGAACTAATGATTTGATTTGTAAATAACCACATGCCCCCAGTTGCCTTCTGCTAAATGTAACATTGAAAGAGTTTGGGCAACAGTAATTGAATTTCTGACCAGTTAGTCCCAGAGCTTTGATATGCATTAACTAGTGTCATGATGTACAGATCATGTATGTTGTTTTGGTTCCTTTCTCTTTTCCTTGTAAGAGGACTGAACCTTTCTTTTTTATTGGTCACACAGATAAGATCTGACTGGGAGAACATAAAGATCGATGTCATGTACAAGGCACTGAAATGCAAGTTCTCAATCTACCCGCATTTGAAAACTATGCTTCTATCCACTGCCGGTTCTGTTCTAGTTGAGGCTTCACCTCATGATCTGTTTTGGGGTGGAGGCCGAGAGGGAGAAGGCTTAAATTATCTTGGCAGACTGTTGATGAAATTGAGATCTGAGTTTCTTGGGGAGTCTTCATCATCAAGTGAGGCCCCTAGTTTAACTGTATAGTATTTTCAAAGAGAACAGTGACAGTATTTGGTATATAACTACCAAAACTGTTTGTCGTGTCACATCTTGTTAGTTTATTGATCAAGCCTTCTGTTTTGTTTAAGAGGGACTTTCATCCAAGTCTTCAACAATGTTCTAAGTTGTTCTTTTCTGTTGTTTTCCATTTTTATCTGTCTCCCTTAATTGTACTTTTCTTACTATTTTATTTATCAAGTTTGGTCTCTTTTGTTTTTTTTTTCTAAAATTAGGTGTCTTCATTTCTTTTATGTGAATGTGCTACAAAGTTTTCACATTGGTATGTTCATTAAATATTGAATGTCAAATAAACTAGTGGGTAAAAAGGCACAACTAAACGAATGGAAGATCAAATTTGCACATAAATAAATAAGTAAAAATACTAGTAGTACAGAGACTAAAAGTATTATTAATCCATTTTTGGGTTTGAAGAAAATGTCAGCAATGATATATGTGGATTAGGCTTAGTATTGTTTGCAGCAGTTTCTCCCTGCACCATATCATTTTTTTATATGCACCCAACATAAATTTTTAAATCCAACATTGCCCTTATCTTGTCTTTGTTTGTTTTGAGAAAAACTTGTAGATGAGTGCTTGGTGTGCGTTTTTGAACGTAGTTGGTTGTGGTGTAATGGATTGCTGGGGTGGTGGAGGGAAGCTTTCAGTAAGAAACCAACCACCATTTTTGTTCTTCGTTAGATGTTACCGGATTCAAATATCCGGAAGTCTGCATGTATAGTTACGGGTTACGGGATGTAGAAATTCTTAAAATGATTTTTATTTCACATTTAAGCTTATCCAGAAGTGAACTATGAAATCTGGATATCTACATCTTGAAGTAATTTTTATATTCAGAAGTTCTGAATTCTGGATTATCCTATATGAAATCTGGATATCTACATCTTGAAGTGATTTTTCTTCAGAAGTTCTGAATTCTGGATTTTTATATCCGAAATGGTTTGATTAAGCTTATGGATATTAATGTCTAAAAGACAGGTTCCTCATCAAGATTACAAAACATTTTTCATATAGTTCTGTTGTTGGATGCATGTAAAAAATGTATGGTGCAGGGAGAATTTGTTGGCTCCATGAGGAGGCCCTAGAGAAAGATGGGCCGGGCAGATACTGTTGGCAAAGAGTTAGGAAGATGACCTGCAAGTTTTTGAACCGTATCAAACTCTGCCTCTAAATAATGTGCCAAGTGGAACTGCATGCCAACAATGAAAAAACACAATAGAAGTAAATTGACTGAAAGCCATAGAAGTATGATGAGGGATAGATAGATAGATTGAGAGAGAGAGAGTAACAACATTTCATAAAGGGTAAAAAGCTGGTGTTTGTCAAGTGTTCCCCAGAGATTGAAGTTCCCAGTGTCACGGGAAATGTCACTGATTGATGTGAATGCTTACTCAATCCTGCCAGTGACGGGTCTAAGCAGCAACCACTACTTCTTGCATTTATTATCTCCAATCACTCAAACTTCAACCAATTGCCCCTTTCTGTTCATCTAGATCTAGCATCACCATAGACAAAACAAGAAGATAGGATACTAATAAATTACGATTGGTTAGGTTCTTTTTATTATCTAATTTTGTCAACAAGATAAGTTTATAACTATTGCTGCTGAAAACGAGTTCCACAGTTGGTATCCACATGAAAAAATACTCCCCGTACATACTATAATGTCTATGATACTTTAATTATGGAGGTATTTTTTGTGGGAGTATGAGGGGGTTTATTGGTGTTTTCTCTGTTTTTTTTATGTTCAGACGACTATGATAGTTGAGTTTTATGGAGTTATACATATTATGGAGGAAGCTCAATAGATGTGACTTACTAATGAGTGGCTTGAAGTGATCCTGCCTTGGTTTGTTTGTGATGTGTTTATTGTCAGGACTAATGTTTTGTATATGTTTTGTAATTAATGGAATACTTGTCTCAATTACTGTGAGAAAATAAGGTTTAAGGTTACTCATATTTTCGTGAAGAAAATGCGTGTAGAGATAAGTTGGTTAATTTATGATTTATTCATAGAGAATGTTTTTATTGGTGTAATAGACTTCATCTAGTATGTTCTTAGAATTCTTTATGAATAAGTATAGTCTAACTATGTATCGTTTTTGTTAACATGAGTTTTGGTTTTGTTTCTCCTATTTTTGTATTTTTTTTCTTTTTAATAATTTTTTTTTTCATGTGATGTCAAATGATTTTATTACTTGAGATATCAGTATAGTTGAGATGTCAAGTTATAGTGATGTCTAACATTAAAACTTTTATTTTTAAAAAAATAAATATAAAAATAATAAATAATAATAATATGAAAATTTGATAACCTCACAAGATAAATAGTACTTCCTGAAAAAATATTATTTATAAAATCATTTATTACTTTATAAATATCTGTTTATAAGTAAAGATTAATTGAATAGAAGGTTTTACTCCTAGGTATTATAACAATAATAATATATGTTGATCTCAGACAGTTTAATATTTTAAGCGTGTAGAATTAAGAAGCATTGAAGTTGCTGCAGGAACACGATAGATATGTGGTATGCAACACGTTTAGATAAAATATTGTAACTTCTTTCTTCATCTTTATCTTTGGGGAAAGACCTAAGTTTCTATGCTTTTCCATCACATTTCCACTTAGATCCTTCCCTTGCATTTAACATCAACTTTAAATAATATAATCATTCAACAACTTCCATTACATTTCACACACCATTTTATCACGTCAATAAACAATTTGTCTTCTTTAAGAAAATTGATGTCTATGATACCTTAATTATGGGAAAATCTAAAATATTTATATATTAGATTTATAAAATCGAAATATTGTTAAACCTTTGATATTACCATAGCTATGTGGTTCGTGGTCATTGGTTGAGTTCATCCATGTTAGTACTAAAGATTTATTGTGGAGTTTTTTTTTTTCAGGGTTAAAGGTGTATCGGTATGAACGAGACCGACACTTGATCACCCTGACTGATACCCACTTGACTATCTGAGACCTGGCCAAGGCGACTGATACCTAAGAGGTTTTGCCGAGATCACACAACCTTGGCCGAGTCAAGTGGAATCATCACGGCCGGCCGACCCATACTACTGTTAACGCTCAAACCAAGATCAATGAAATTAATCCATCATTAAAAATTAGGTAATGCAATCTTAAGCAAGATTCACTCTGATAAATGGGTCCAACAAGGTAGACTCATTAGAATAATATAAATAGCACGCATCCCAAAGAGAAAGATACGTCATTTATTACTGTTCACCTACCAGAATACCATCACCCGCTTTACTGACTTGAGCGTCGAAGTGCCTTCGCAAGTACCCCACCATCCGGTGTTCACCCGAGACTGAGTGTCGAAGGAGAAGCATAAGGACGAGAAGAACTCAGTTCATCATCCAACAACCTGACCGAAGGAAGGAGAAGAAGACTTCAATAATATTCCAGGTCTCATCTCCCTAGTAGGAACAAAAAGTTTGTTAAAGATAAATTTCTCAGATAAATATTAAAGGTTTGTTAAATATAAATTTTTCAGATAAATATTTTTAAGAATGGTTTTGGAAAAAAATACATAGGTTTTCATAATGTAATTTGTCTAATATTATAGTAATTTCACTTTAGATCATTCGAAAATGTATTTTATTCTTTTTTTATTTTTTTGAAAGAATTTGTCCAAACATATTTATAAAATCATTGATAGCTTATTCGGTAAGTAGTTTAAGCCAGCAATTCATAGTTATTTGGTAGCATCAAACTTGAAAAAAAAAGGGAGGAATTGTGTTTATTTTACTTGAGATTTGTACTAAATAATAATCATCACGTTCCCTCTGGTTTTGAAAATAACATTAATCTTCTTTATTATTTTAAATAATACTTAGATATTGTTGTTTTCTAATAGATATCCCTTATTTTTTAAATGACTTCAATTATACCTTTATATAATAAATTATTGGTTTTGTTTTCCTATTTAATAACTATATTTAACTTGAGTAATTATAAATCCATCATATTTACATATAACAATTTATTTATATATGCTTGAAAGTAATGATATGTTTATTGAGATGAAATTATATATATATATATATATATTTTTATTTTTTTTTTTGAATTGATGTATTTTATATTAGATTATTTAAAGTTGTGTGTTTAGAATAATATGTTGAGTTAATTTGTAGTTTGTAACATTAAACATATGAATTCATTATTTAAAAAAGTCATCTTATTTTATTGATGGTTAAATGACATATATTAAGATATTAGGTGGTGATAAAGAAAGAGTTATTTAAAGAAGAGTTATTGTACCATTGTCACATTTATAAATGGAACTTACATTCATTTATAGAATTAAATGAATTCAAAAATTTAAAATGAATGGGATGTTGGTAAATACTTTTAAATTCTATATATGTTATCTTTAATTCATACATTTAATTTAAATTTATAAGACTTTGAAATAGATAAGATGAAGCTTGAAGAATTTGTAATACACTCCATTGTAAATATTTTTTAATATAATTTTACTTTAATTATGGAGAACTCATATTAATTAACTTACAACTAATCTTGATATATATATATATATATACACGTATTTTTATTTATTTTTTATCAGCAATAATATATATACACGTATATATATATATATATATGTATAGTAAAATATATATTACTATGTTAGGGTTAGACTCTTAACAGCGACATAATAAATAGCATATATGTCTCTTATGGTTTTACTAGTATTTCTAGTGTATTAAAACTTTTGTTGATATAATATTTTTAAATAAAATAAAAAGTAGATATTATTTTATTTAAAATATAAGAAGATGAATGCCATGTATTAAAAATAAAATACAAATGGTTTTTAAATTAGAAAAATTGTGTGCTATTTGAAAGGGATAAATATAATTTTCCTAAAAAAATAAGTTTTTATTTATTTATTTTTGGTCGAACGATACAAAATAGAAGGGAAAAAAACAGGGCAAAGGAATAGAGCATTTAAACGGGCATTTAAAACGTTTCCAATTACATTTAATAAAATAGTTGTGAGTGGGAACATATCAAATCCATTGTTTTAATTTTTTGAGTAACTATTGAAGTCTTGTTGGTGATGTAGTAAACTTTGAAATTAATACAACTTTTGAAATTTTGACTTATTCATTTGAAAAAGATGGTTTTATAGAAAATTAAATACATTAGTCATCTATGAAACTCAGACACTTCTCTTAAATGGTGTGTTTAGTGTCGGTGTCGGATACGACACTCGCATGACACTTGTAAGACAAATATCTATGAAATGTCTAATTCAAAAAATATTTGTTGAATTTCTGAAAATTATAATACGGTTCTAACATAATTTTAAAATGAAAAAATACATTAATTTTCTAAAAACTCAAATTTAATATATAATTTTTTATTCTTATTGTAAAAATAAGAAACAAATCATTTTGAATCAGTCATAAAAAAAACATCTTTATACTCAAAAAAATAATCTGAAACATACTTGTACACATAAATATTTATTGTCAATTTATATAATTCATAATTATATAATATATAGATTTGTGTTACCGTGTTCTACATTTTATATATTATATTAGAGTTCGTGTCCTATCAGTCCTACATTTTAGATATTATATTCGTGTCCGTGTTGTATCTGTGTCAATATTTGTGTTAAGTTTACATCATTGAAAGAGTTTTCCACCACAAGAAAAATCACTTTTTTATTTTTTTTATATAAAATGCTTACTTTCACTCCTTTATGGTGTAGAAAAAATTCATCATTTTTTTTAATAAAAAAATTATTCAATTTAGAACAACTAATCTCACCTAACTCCAACAACAAAAAAGTCAATTCAACATTTGTCAAAAGCTAGACAAAGTTAATTGTTTGATTCAAGATTTTTGTTAAGTTCTTATTTGTTAAGAAAAAGTAAAGGTGTTGTTTCTTTCTTTTAGTTGGTATATTTTTTACTGTTATAATTTATAATTCTTATTTTAAAAAATTATAAAAATGTTGTATGTATTGATAATATATATAAATAAGTTTCATAGTCTAGTATGAAAGCGTATTTTTGAAAGAAAAAACTCCACTAAAAATGATACCTCAAATTGTTGAATAAAAATTGTCCATAAATATTTCCAATAAATAATATAATTATATGAAAAATATATCAAAATAGAAAATAAAAGTAAAATAACTACCCTCTAATATTCTGGTATTCATAATATTTTTCACCGAAATTTAAAAATAAGTAATAATATATGAAAGTCTAAAAAAATTATTAAAGTCTCTTTCAGCCCAATAATATAGCAACACTAATTCTATGAAGCAAACAAATAAAAAAATAAATAGAATAGCTGGCTTTCAACTAATAGTTTTGTTTTTAATGAAAAATAGTTTCTGAACGTTTGGTTAACTTCAACCTTTGTCTAATCCATTAACTACTTTTCTCAAATAAAACCACCATTATTAAATTTCATAAATAATTTTTAATTTTTAAAGACGCGTTCAATATGTTTAAAAGAGAAAGATTAAGTTAAATATGTAGTGAGTATTTTATTATTTAAAAAATTATGAAGATTACATATTTTATTTAAAATATTTTATCTTTCTAAAATATAAAATATTTGACTTGTCTTATAAAAGTTATGAGGTTGTTTTTTTTTATTTTTTATAAAAAAATTTCATGTTAGGCATCACTATGTTACTTGACATCTCATCTATGCTGACACCTCAAGTAACAACAATCATTGGTCATCACATGAAAAATAATATTATTAAAAAAATAAAAAATAAAAAAACAAAAATATGGGAAACTATACCAAAACTCATATGTTAACAAAAACGATACATGGGTAGACTATACCTATGAATAAAGAATTCTAAGAACAGACTAGATGGAAACCTATTATACCAATGAACAAATTATTTATGAATAAATCCTAAATTAGCCAACTTATCAGCACACGCATTCCCTTCACGAAAAATATGAGTAACCCTAAACCTGATTTTTCCACAGTCATTAAGACAAGTGATTACGAAGCATCCAAGGAACATTTATCCTAGCAATAAACGCAGAACAAACCAAGACAGAGTCACATTTCAACCAAACAATAGTTATGAGGTTGTTTTTACTCATACTTAGAAAAACAAAAAAATTATAAATTAATTAATATTTAAACTAATTCTAACATTTTATATATTTTTATTTTGAAACTTTCACTGCCCTAACATATTTGCTTAAGAAGATGAAGATAATTTGAAATTTGAATAAATTAATGCAATTGTGGGGCATATTTTCATTATTTAGCTGTGTAGTGAATATCCTCTTATTTATATATATAATAAGACACACACATAATACTATATTATTTAGGAGACACAGCAGAAACAATAAAATAAGATACCATTATCTTTCTTCACATGTTCATTGTCACATAACAACACCATGTCAATGCATTCTGTCAACCAAATCAAACCATCATACAATAATTCATCACATTCTTATAAACTAACCTTAAAATAAGTCAATATTACTATAAATATTTAGATGAATACAAATTTTGATTATTTTTAATTAAAAATTTCTATTAACTTAGTGATGCAATTTGATATTGTTGTTAATATAAAATGATAATTAATTTTTATTGTTTTTATTAAAAATTAAAGGTTGTCATATTTTAAATAACTTTCACATCATCTATCATAGTCATCATTAATGTAGAGAACAATTATAATAATTTATTATTAACACATTTTCATTTTCAGTTAAATTAATAAAATCATTTATATTTACATTAACCATTTGTATTTACATTAATCACTATTTTCAGTTAAATGAATACAAATAATTTATATTTATATTAATCAATAGTATATTTTTTATTAATTACAAAATTTTACATTTTTTAACGATGAAATGTTAAGATAACATTTCTTATTCAGTTAATTACATAAACTCAATTAAAAAATATAAAAAATTATGATTAAATAAAGCAATAAAAATAAATTAAAAGCATTTAAATATATAATGTACTTTTTCATACTATTGATGGATGATTGTTGTTATTTGAGGTGATAACGAAATGTCAAATTACAAAGTAATGCTTAAAATCAATTTTTTTTTATAAAAAAATATATATAATTTACTTACAATTTAATTAAATTTATATGCAACTTAGAAAAATCTCTTACGATAACTAATATTCAAAATTGAATATATATATATATATATATATATATTTATTGCTGTCACCAATTTGCATTATTAATCAGAAAAACATCGAATCAAACAGCTGTTGGGATCCTTGCATATACTATACATTTATTTTAAAGACATAGAATATATTTAATATTGAAAACTATTGTTGAATATATAGCAGTAGACTTTGCTTTTTTATTCATATTTGTATTTTATCTGATTTTATCTTATAATAGTATGATTTGTTTGAAACTTGCTATTATCAGATTAAAGTTATAAAATTTGATTTTATTTGATTGATGCTTCATTATTAAAAAAATAAGCTTATGCGTGCTTCACGTTTTCAATGTCAGACTCACTCTGGTCATGCTTGAAACTTATATTGGGACCCTCATGCATAATGCTGCCACTTGCAAATTACTACATAAAATATTTTAAATAGTGTTGAAATTTAAGATTATAATTATAAAATATTTTAAATACTGTTGTAATTTAAGATTATAGTTAGTGTGAAAAAATGAAGTTTAGGTTACGAAAAGGGAAATGCGTGCGTTGATAAATTGATTAATTTAGAATTTATTCATAGAAAATCCTTTTATTTATATAATAGGTTTTCATCTGACTATTTATAATCTAACTATGTATCGTTTTTGTCAACATATGAATTTTGATATAGTCTCTCCATATTTTTGTATTTTTTTTCTTTTGTTTTAATAATACTTTTTTTTCATGTGATGACAAATGATTGTTATTACTTGAGGTGTCAGCCTAACTGAGATGTCAAGTAGCGTAGTGATGCCTAACATGAAAATTGTTTATAAAAAAATAAAGATGATTATTGTTATTTGAGATGTCAGCCTAACTGAGATGTCAAGTAGCATAATAATGCCTAATATAAAAAAAACCTAATTTTTTTATTTTTATTACATTATTGGTCTACTAGGTATCCACTTAAATCTTGTAAAAAAAAAGGTAAGTGTTAGGATAAAAAAAATGCTTGCAATAGAAGAAATAAAATAATTTAGAATTTAGAAAAGTAAATAAATCAAACATGTTTACATAAGATGTTTTTAATATATGAGTCAAACTTATATAATATTAAATCACGTAACATGCTCTACTTAATTAAGATTTCATTTGGTGTGATTTATAAATTGTACCACAAACTTTTTATATACAAAAAGTACCATAAATCTTATTTCTATAATTACGATGGGTTAATCAATTCAAAACTATAAAATATACTTATCATGATTATTCAGCAAAAAGTACTAAAGACACATAATTAACTATTATAAAATAGGATTATGGTCTTCAAGTTGTATTAGAGAAGTCGAGAAATTATGAATAATATTTTAAAATATCAAAGAAACTAATATTACCTTCTTCAAATGATTATCATTTTTTATGGGATGATCTTCTACTTTCTACTACTTTCACAATGGTAAATTTGAATTTAAAAAAAAATAAACAAAAAATAATAATATTTTTTATAAAATAATTTTAAAGTAGTTAAGGTGTTATATTTATAAGTTTTTTTAACTTAATTAACAAAATAAATTCTTCCTATTAAAATTACTTCTACTTTGAAACCTAATTTACTCAATTCTTACCTTGTTTTAATGTTTTTAACTATGTAATCTTGTGCATATTTTTTTGGAATTTTCTAATTTCAAATGTTTGAATGATAGTACAGTGGTATTTCTTTGTTAGATGCTGATTTAATACCAATAATAAATGACAGAAGTTTTTCTGGTGAGCATAAATATCATAATATTATGTCATTAGTTAGCGAATTAAAAATATTCAATTTGTAAAAAAATGTGAAGAGACTTTTTATTAGAAGACTTCAAAACACTTTCTCTCGAAATCATGTTAAGTACTGACACAGACATTGATACGACATGGACACGAATAAATAAATACGTAAAAATTTTAAAATGTAAGATACGGGGACACATATCTATATATTATATAATTATGAACTATATAAATTGACAATAAAGATTTATGTGCACAAGTATGTTCCAAATTATTTTTTGGAGTAGAAATATGTTTTTCATAACAGATTCACAAGGATTTGTTTCTTATTTTTATAATCATAATAACAATTTATACAATAAAATTTGAATTTTGAGAAAATTAATGTATTTTTCTCTTTTAAAATTGTGTTAGAACCGTACTAGAATTGTAAAAAATCTAACAAATACTTTTTGAATTTGACACTTCACGGATATGTGTCCTACAAGTGTCATACGAGTGTCGGTATCAAACACCGACACATCATTTAAGAGGAGTGTCCGAGCTTCATAGGGTAAGCCTCTCTTTTTTCTCTTTCTTTGTATATTGATTTTTCTAAAACTATTTATTCATTTTAATATACTATATTTTTTTTTAATTTGAAATACCTGTTAACAAAAATTAAATATTATAAAACATTTATATTATGAATGGAAGATTTCACACTAACTAAAGATAATGATTTCTTAGTATATAATTATTTGATACTTCACTTTATGAATCAGGTTTGTAAAGTAAAGTTGAGTTAGACTTATAATTTATTTATTAATATGATATCAGAGTCATTTACAATTTATCTAACGAGAGTTTATTAGATCATATGTTTTTTTGTTGCTATCAAACCATCCATAAATATGATCTCATGTACTGTTGAAGATCCCACATCGACTAGAGATTAAAGCCTTTCATTGTATATAAGTGGGTGCAAATCTCAACCCTATGAGCCAGTTTTATGGGATTGAGTTAGACTTAAAGTCTACTTTGTAACATGTATAAGTCGTGCAAGTTTTTTTTTTTAGACCTAACATCAACTATAAATAATGAGATTTTATAGTATATAAGTAATGACAACATCATTTACGAATCTAAATCTAATGTTGTAAGGTTGAATTAAACTTAAAATTCAATTTTCAATAATAATTTTTAATTCTAATATAATATTATATGCGGAAACATATTTACTTATTATAGATATTAATTATAAAAATATATTCATAACTCAAATTAAATGTTATTTTTGCAGTGTGAAAAAGTAGTAAAGGAATACTGAAAAATATTTGAGGCTATATTATCTCCCAATCTACTCCACCAACCTTCTTTGAATAATATTCACAGATTTGAAAACCTATAATTATTTGGAACAGTTGTTACATTAAAGACATAGGAAACCGTGGTCGGTGTTGTTGTTACCCTTTATGTATTATTTTTTAAAAATTAAGTAAAATTAAAAACATAATGATAAAATGTGTGAAAATTAAAAAAATAAAAATAAATAGAAAAATTCAATAATAAAAATTATAAAGTTGTAGTAATTGAATGGTAACATATATATTAAATTAAAAAGTTATTTGAAAAAATAATCTGATATATATGAGTTTTTTTGTGGTTTGATTTTATTTAAGGTCACATCCATGGCTGCTTCATTTCTTTTATTTATATTTAGTGTTTGTCAGTGACTGCAGATAGGGATGGTGATTAAAAATCACCTATAGACACACCAAAATTGAAAGCTCCAAGAATACAAATTAAAAATATATAAAAAAAATGAAATAAAACTTTGACCAACAAATTTTGTCAAAATTATCTTAAAAAAGAAAAGTGAATTATTCCATAATAAAACTATGTTATGTACAAATAGAAAAGTCTGAATATCATGAAAAAGATTGGTCTCTGTTTGAATATATTGAAAGAAGAAAAAAGTTAGATAAAATATTGTAATAAGGATTGAGAATAAAAATATTAAATAAATCTGTATATTAAAATACAAAATTCTCTACTGTTTAAAACATTAAAGTATTTATTATAAAATATTAATATGTTATTATGTTTTCCAAATTATTAATTTGTTTTAGAAGAGCGTTTGACGAAACTCTTCTGTAATTATTTAAAATAATACAAATATTAAAGTATAGTCATATCCTTTAACTTTAATGGAGTTATACTTAACTTTTTTTATAATAAATGTGTATTTTTATTTTATTTTAAATTTTTGTAGTCTTTATTTAAAGTCTGTTCATTTCTAATCTTTGAAACTTACATAAATATGCTTTTTTTAGTTCTTAAAGAAATTTATATTAAATGAATTTATTAATACTTATTTTTTATAATAATGACATAGAGTATATACATCTATATTTTTTTATAATAAATGATAGATTTTACAATATATAGTGTTTCACATCAAATCTAGTAAAAATAATTTCAAGTCACTTTTCTGATCTCAAGTATTATTTTTTTTACGATTTTATTTTTAAAATAAGAATGGATTAAAGAAGTATATAGACTATTATTAAAGAAAATATATAAATTATTTTTTATCTCAACTCTGGGATATGTAAGATTATATTGAAAGTATGAAAAAAATTAAAAAAAACATCTTTAAATATACAAGAAAAGTTGGTAAAAAAACACTATTATTATTAATAAATTTTCCAAATAGTTTTAATAGTGCTGTTGAAAACAATTAGAACATTACGCTAGACATCTAATTTGTAGAATTTAGAAATATTTAAAATTATTATTAATAAAAAATCATGGAGAAGTGAAAAATATATAGATAGTCAAACCCATATTTTAATGATTCATTTCGTGTTTTATTTTATTATATTATGTTATAAAGTATACTTTTAGCTAGAATTTGAAATAAACTTGTTCTTTATCTTTTAAATTTCAAATTAACTTTTTGTAGTTTCTATAATTTAAAAAGAATTGAATCTTTCTGTTCATATATCATTACACTCTTTTGCTAACAAATATTTTTATAAATAAACTTTTTCGTTCATAATATTCGAATTTAAAACTTTACTTAAAACATTATTGGATATCATAGAAATATAATGAGAAAGAGAAAATAAAAGAATAAAAAACAGTAAAAATGTAAAGACAAGTTAAAATAATTTTCCCTTAAAGGCGAAAATATTTGAAAATGATAAAATATTTAAAAATTATCACTGTAGGCATAATCAATTTTGAAAATTTTCTAACCATAACCACATCTTTATTCAATGAGAGATGAGGCTGTTTTATTTATTATATCATTCGATAATTTCGTATTATTTCATTACGATAATTATAATAAAATAATGTTAATAATTCAAATAAATAAAATATTGATAATTGATAATTAAAAAATTATTTAATATTGACTTCAATTTGAAATTAAACGAGTCAAGTAATTTTAAGAAAAAGACAGCTTCAATTATAATGGTTTCTAAAAAAATTTAACACAAAAAAATGTAACGTCAGTTAATTAACATGTTTCATAAATATTCATTTAAAATTAAAAGGAACATTATAGGTAAAAGGCTAATATATTTACAATATTTTTAAACGACTATTTCATAATTTTTTTCAACCATTCGAGAGTCTGGGAAGCATTAAAAAAAAGACAATCTTATCTAAATTCGATAAAATTATTAATAACAATTCTTATTCAATAATTAGCGTTGCTAAATTTAAATTTAATATTATTGACTAAAAAATATAATGATTTTATGCACCAATTAATTGGATTCCCATTCCAGGGGGTTTTAAAATCACAGTTTACAAATTGCAATGCCTAAAATGTTGAAACAGTATATTGAAGAAGAAAAAACATGTTGTTATGTTTATATAATAATCAGAAGTAAAAATAACATAACTGTTTATACTTTGTGTGTAAGATTAATCTTGAAACTCGTAACAAAGATGAACAGGCGTTAAAATAGACAACAATTGACCTCTTTTTGAGTAAATTTGATTTGAGTAAGAATAAGTTACTACGTTACTTGGTCGGAAATATTTATATTTAAAATTTGATATGTTCTTGAAGCCAATGATAGGAAAAGTTGTTGTTAAAAGGTTTGTCCAAAAATTTGCTTTGTCTATCATCTTTTTTCTCTTTTGTGTTAGTTTTCCCTTCTCTCTCCGTCCAAGAGTGACGTCTTCCAGAGACAAGAACGGCTTTGTTTCTGGGTCTGTGCGCTCTTAGTGGTTCAGATTCTTTCCCCACTTTCAACTTGTCCGATTCTCACTCTATTCAAAATCTCATACACACAACTTCATCATACATACATGAACTCTCTCTCTCTCCCTTCGCATTCTCCCTTTTCTACCCACCCATTCTCTTTACTTCTTCTACTTTCTAGTCAATTCCGCCACCATCTACGCCTCTGATCCAAAGCTCAGAACTTTGCCTTTCTGGGTTCGCTTTATGTACTCGCATGCTCATGTGGGTTACCTTCAAAATACCACCTTTGAGTACCTACACCTCGAGTTGCTATCTAATCCCTTTTGTTGATTTTGCAATACAAGGTTTTTAATAATAAAAAAGGGTTGTGGCCTTTGTGGGGGATTACGCAGATCTGCATGTTATCTATTATTCGACGATAGCCGAAACCAAAAAGAGGAAGAGAGAGAGAAAAAAGTAGTGTTGTTTTTTTTGTTTTTCTGGTTCTCCTCCCATTAAAAAAAAGACATCTTTCTTTCTGGTCTTATCCTGAATTCCCTGCCTTGCTTGATGACTGAAGGTGGTTCACTGCCATTTTAGTCATCTCAATCTGAGAAGTGTGCTGGTGTGATTGTTGTGGGGTGGTGAAGAGGTTGCAAAAGTAAAAAAAAAAAAACAAAAAAACTTGAAGGTGGAGAAGTGGTGTTGGGGGATTGTGAAAGGTTTGATTTTTGTTGGGGATTCTCAAAGGGGTTGTGACGGATCCTTCAAGGGAAGAAAGTGGGTGTTCGAGTGGTGTGGAGTGCATTCTTGGCATTCTAAGGGCCCTTAAGATGGGGTCCTGCTTCTCTGCGGAAAGCAGGAGCCCTCACCCCAGTTCACCCTCTTCATCTTTCAGGAAGCGCAAGAGCAACTCCAGGAAGAGGCTTGGATCAAGAGCTTCTTCCTTTGAGTATTGGAGGAATGAACCTCTCCATAGGATCCCTGGGAGGATCTTCATCAATGGCTCCACCCAAGTTGCATCCCTGTTCACTCAGCAAGGCAAGAAGGGCACCAACCAGGATGCCATGGTTGTTTGGGAGGTTAGATCCTTTCTCTCACTTTGCATTTTCTTTTATTTGGCCAATTACCCTCTTTGTGTAGTCTTTCTTTTGCTACATTTTGCTCACAATTCAGATCTTTTTCCATCTTAATGTTAGTGAGGTTGATTGATTTACCTCATATTGGGTTTTGTACCCTGCCATATACATACGCACATGGGTTGTTTTGTTTATACATACATACTTACACAACTACTTTTCCGAGTCTTATGTTGAGCCTTGTATTCAATTCCCTGCTTCATTTGGATTTGGCTGTGGCGTTTATTGATTGATCAAGTGTGTTCTCTCATGGTTTCTTTGCATATATAGTTTTCTCAAAGTTATGATTGTTGCTGATCCTTTAATCTCTTCTACATGACCTTGGCTATGTATGACTGGTTCTGGTTTTGATTGTGACATTGCGAATTAATGATCTAATGTTTCATTCGGCTGGGATCACTTGGTGAAAGGTGATGGACGACTGAAGTTCCGAAACACGATTGTGTCTTCCCCTTTTATCTGTTCCTTGCTATTCTACCTTTTTTTTATTATGAATATGGGGGGAGCTTTTTGTAGCTATTTAGACTATAACAATTGTGCATTTATATTCTTTTGAACAGAGTTTTAATTGCTTCTGTTTGCCCTCTATTGCAGAACTTTTGTTCTAGACAAGATACTATTTTCTGTGGTGTTTTTGATGGCCATGGTCCATTTGGTCACATGGTTGCAAAAAGAGTGAGAGATGTTCTTCCTCTAAATCTGAATACCCATTGGGAACTTAATGTTTCTGGTGAGGAAATCCTCAAGGAGATTGGCATTAATCCTGCAGGAAGCATGAATATAGAAGAGGCTGCCTCTGCATCTGCTGATGAGGATTCCCGGGTATCTGTTGATGCCGAAGAAACCGAAAAACACCCAAAAATCTTTCAGACACTTAAGGAATCCTTTTTGAAGGCATTCAAAGTTATGGATAGGGAGCTGAAGACCCATCAAAGTATTGATTGTTTTTGTAGCGGAACAACAGCAGTAACTCTGATTAAGCAGGTTTTGCTTTCTAACCTTTGGAAGATTATGTTTTGTTAGAAACTTATTATTGTCTGCGAAAGAGTTATTTCTGATCATAAAGGGTTTTGGTTCATTTATAGGGCCATGATCTTATCGTTGGAAATGTTGGTGACTCTAGAGCTGTGTTGGGTACAAGAGAGAAAGATGATTCTCTTGTCGCTGTCCAGTTAACTGTGGATCTGAAACCCAATCTTCCAGGTATATCTCTCGTCTACCTTGCGGAACAGTGGCATCAGATTGTTGAGCATCCATCTAGCAGTGAAACCTATTTAAATGTCATTTTCAAATACATGTGAAATACTTGCACGCATTGTCTATGATCTATCTAATGTACGTGACAAAAGTTGAAGAAAAAGTTAAAATCAGTTATAGGCCATCTTCATGAAGAACACGGTTTAGTTGAAATGCCCCATGTGTTATTGAGTTATTTCTATCATTCTAGATTTTCCTAGAAATATCTATCTTTCACCGATATGTTGTCATGTGTTGATGTACATGCATGCAAATAATTATGCATTTTCCTGATGCTACAGAAATAATGTGTGCTTAAATATTAGCTTGAAACTCCAAACGTCCCTTTCATCCTGAATCCTGATTTGCGGTTTGGAAAAAATTTCCCTTTAAGTTTAAGCAATTGAGTTCTCCCCCCTTCCCCAATTTCATTTGTACTTCTGTCATTATTGGAATGGTCTTGATGAGTTGATCCCTTGTAAATTTATGGAATTGCTGGAAATCATGCATAGTCCATGCAGCATGCTAACAGTATAAGATGTGATACATTTGGCATATTAGAGGATAAGAAATAGAAGTTCACATGATAATACACATTTACACGATTGGAATACACTATTTTGAATAAGCTAATCTACACATTTACACAATCATATTGAGATGGACCATAAAAGGGACATCTGCACTGGTAAAGATACTAACTAACACTTAATTTGCCATGTAAATAGACCAAATTTTACATCTGTTGTATTTGTTGTATGTCATGGCTCATCTCAAAATCAACTTCTGCAGAAGAAACCCATTCTTCGTTTCTATGTTTAGCCTGTGTATCACTTATTGTATTAAGTTGACAGCTCTCAAATGTTATTTTCATTCTGTGTCATATATGTAGATATTGTTCATATGTCTGACCCAGTTTATTGTTCTCTCTTACAGCCGAAGAAGAGAGAATTCGGAGCTGTAAAGGCCGTGTTTTTGCTCTTCATGATGAACCTGAAGTTGCTCGTGTCTGGTTGCCAAACAATGACTCGCCTGGCCTTGCCATGGCCAGGGCATTTGGTGATTTTTGTCTTAAAGATTTTGGCCTGATATCTGTTCCAGAGGTGTCATACAGAAGACTCACTGAGAAAGACGAGTTCATTGTCTTGGCAACAGATGGGGTAGGCAACCTAATTGGCCTTGTCAATGCACTTGCCAGTAAAGATTTCCATTTTACTTAGATTTTTCACGTTCATCTCAAGTTTGTTGCTTGTTAATGGTAGATTTGGGATGTTCTCTCAAATAAAGAAGTGGTGGACATAGTGGCAGCCACATCAAGGCGTTCCTTAGCTGCGCGAGCACTGGTTGAGTCAGCAGTTCGCGCATGGAGGTACAAGTATCCAACCTCCAAAGTGGATGACTGTGCTGTGGTTTGCCTCTTTCTGGACTCTGCCTCACACAAAGTATGCAGTGCTTCCAATGCCAAGTCCAAGGAGCAACCTAGTTCGGCCATCCAAGTCCACAACGGCGACAGGGTGGACATTTCGGCCCCCCCGACCGGTCTCCCAAGGTCAGGAACATGCAGGGAGAACAATGAAGGTGATGACAGCAACAAGAATGAGGAGGAGAAAGAGTCTAAGGAAGAGGAAATAGATCCCGAGTCAGAAATAGAGTGGTCTGCTCTTGAAGGAGTGTCTCGTGTGAACACATTGCTCACCCTCCCAAGGTTTGAACCAGACAAAGAAGACAAGGGGATGATGAGAAAACAAAAATGAAAGAAAATGGTTCAACCAAGGAATGTTGAGTTGAGTTGAGTTGAGATGGTCTTTTACTTTATATTTCTTTATTTTATTCTGCTTTTGTTTTTGTTTTCCATAATCATGATATAGATACACACCCTTTCCTTTTTTGTTCTTTTCTGTTGAAGTATTCATGTTCCCATCACCAATTGGTGTTCTTCTGTTTCTTCATATGTTTGGACTAGAGAAGATGGCCGGGCTGTTTTAGTGTGTCTGGAAATCTGCCCTTCCTCTCCTGTGCTTGAAAATTTTGTAAAATCAAACTCATACCATATATTTTTTTCATCAAAGGCCTTACCTGGTTACATTTTGTATTGCCTATTTCACAGTGTTCTTCACAAGTTATGCTATTATATCAGAGTATTCTTATTACAGAGTCCAGTTAATTTATCAGTTTTTGAAACAGTTCAAATGAAAATCAGTTTTAAGATTAGATTTTTTGGAGGATTAGACATGTGGGTCTAATATGATTATATGTGAATGAAATTGGTGTGGTTAAAATTAATGAGGTGGTGGTTGTGGCATGGTTGGCGAGTGAGAGTTCAATATTAGTTAATTATTGTTGAAGCACTTGAGTGATTGAGGAAGAAATTGGATAAGGACAGGCACAGTGGTAAGGTTCATAAATGAAATGAAGTGGTCTAAAAATTTTCAAGGTTTTGCATCTCTTTCTTTTAGGGATGGAAATTAATGTGGTGTGGTGTGGACAGGAGTAACTCGTGTTTGCTATTATTTGGAGTCTTGTGTGAGGCTGTGACACCACTGTGTTCACACTCATCGGTTTCACTGCAAAATTGTCTCTCATTTAATTTTGATTCAATTATTCTTACTTATATTGCAGGCAATTTGTTCTGGTCCTCTGATCTAGATCATCTCATAATAAGTTTATCTTTTCAAATTTGGTTTCAGAAATTTGAAGGATAAGATTCAGAACTGCACAGCTTCCAGCTAATAAAACTGCAGGGATCTTATTTCTGATGCTTACACATATACATAGGCTGACACACGCATATGTCAATTTTTTTATAATTTTTTTATAAAAGGTGTCATGTTGAGCATCAACTCGACATCTCAGCTAAGTTAACACTTGAAATAATAACAATCATTTGTCATCACATGAAAAAAAAATATTATTATTAAAAATAAATAAAAAATTAAGAAAATACAAAAATATGAACTAGATCAAAATCCATATGTTAAAAAAAATGATACATAGATAGACTATACATATTCATAAAGAATTATAAGAACAAACTATATGAAAGTCTATTATACCAATGAAATAATTCTTTATGAATAAATTCTAAATTAGTGTTAACTTATCGCATTTCCTTCACGAAAAATGAGTAACCCTAAACCTGATTTTTCTACCGTAATTAGATAAGTATTCCATCAATTATGAAGCATCCACAAAATATTAGTTATAGCAGTAAACGCAACACAAACCAAGGCAGAATTACATTCAAGTCAGATATTAATAAACTCCATCTTTTGAGTTTTCCCCATAGCATGAATAACTCCATAAAACTCAGTAACCATAGCAGTTTGAACTTCAAGAAACATAGAAAACACTAATAAACTTTCCCATACTCTCACGGAAAATAGTTCCACAAGTAGCACACTTATATGCTATACCGACACTCGTATGACATCAGTAGGACACGTATCCATGAAGTGTCCAATTCAAAAAGTATTTGTTAAATTTCTGACAATTCTAATACGGTTATAACATAATTTTAAAAAGAAAAAATACATTAATTTTCTAAAAATTAAAACTTTATTTTATAAATTATTATTATGATTATAAAAATAAAAAACAAATCCTTTGTGAATAAGTGATAAAATCTATATTCTCATATTCTATATTTTAGAAATTTTACATGTAGGTGTCTTATGATCGTCATGTGCCATTTAAGTAAATTATTTAGATGATGTTGATGTCACTGCCAAATATCAGTTTGTGTTTTTCTTTAAACAAATTATTGAAAAGCTACCCTTTTTTATGCAAATTGTTGTAACCTTTTTTACTGGATTCTCTTTTTCTTCATCTGTTCCTATTTTTGGTTTTAAATTGTTGATATATATGATGCATATCAACTTACATCGATGAGACTGATATTCGGTCGGTGATTTGATTCAAAGGTTTAGATTCTTTGTTTTCATTATCCGATAATAAAACTCTTCTTATTTAGTATAGTCATTTTTTTTTCTATATAAATAAAATTTAATTAAGCTATAAATCTCTCATAAATATTATTCTTTTTAATTAAATTTGTCCTTGTTGTTTAATTATATAATCATTATCTTATTTTTTTTTCTCTGTTTATGCATTTCTCATCAATTTTGAATGTTTTTAATTGAGTTCTTAATAAAAAGAAATTCATTTTTTTTATATTTTTTAATTAAGTCATTAATTATTATCAATTGAGAATTATATAATCATTTGATTTGAGAATTATGTTTATCAAAAACAATGTTGTGTTTATACATGGCTGCTTTGATTTTTATTTAGCAGTGTTTGATTTTTATTTTATTATTTAACTTCAATTAGGGTTGTACAAATTATTTTTGTTGTTGTTCAAGTTTCTAATATTGAGAATACAAAATCAAACAATTATTTGACAGTAAAATCAAATGATAAGGATTCAATTAAATAATATAACATTTTAGATATTCAATAGACAAATTTTTTAATATAGACTCATTTTGAAAATACTAAATTTTATGAAGACTTGAAACTTAATTATGTTTTTTATTTTTATTTTTATTTTTTATGTATAGACACGTAAGCAATAACAACAATGTAAAATAACACTCACATCAATTAAAATTAAAATTAAAATTGATGACAAAAATAAAATCATAAAAACTAATTTAGAAAACCTTTTATACACTTAATAAAACTATACTTTTTAATAAAAACTCAATTAAAAATATCAAAATTTATGATAAATTTTAAAATTAATTAAATTTATCAATAAAGAGTAAGAATACATCTATACAAGTAAGAGGAAATCTTATTAGGTAATAAAAAATTAAATATATAAGTTATGCTCAATTTATATAGAGAGTGTCGCATAAAAGTGTTTGATTCAGTTTAATTTTTTTCTTCCTGAAAAGAAAGTTTAACCTAATACTAAACTTTAAAAAAAAAAAAAAGTAGCTTATCTTTGTTTTGAGCTTTAAGAAAAGTGATTTTGGATAAGATTTTTTTGAGCTTATCCAATTTTTTTTGACAAAAATGCTTATAGCTTTATAGGCGTTATTTTTTTTCCCTAACCATTTTTTTTATGAATAAATTTTATCACATTATATAGGATTAATTATAATGGATGTTTATATAAATTTAATATATAATATTAATTGATTAAAGATGTTGAATTTTTTCTATTATTTATTAAAATCATCATTTAACATTAAAAACTTTCAAGAGCTAAATATTTTTCAAAATGCAAACAAATAAATAATAATAATAATAATCTATAAAAAATATACAAAGGGGATTCCATTTTTTGTTGTACACGTTTTATTCCAATTTCATTCTTTATAATATTAAAATATAATAAACTTAACAATTATTTATTTTAAATTAAAATTTTGAATTATAAAAAACTTAGAGAAATTTGAATTTGAAAAAAAAAACAATTTCTTAGAATTTAACCCTTTAAATAACTACCTTTTTTTAAAAAAAAATTAAATAATTCTTCCTAATAAAAAATCACATACACAATAAAAAAATTAAATACAACATAAAATTATTAATTATAATACTATTAATAAATTTTTCATTTTTATATATAGTAAAATTTGTAATAACATTTATAAATTTATGTCATATATTAATTTAATGAAATTATAATTATTATAAATCTATAATACTATGAATAACAAAGAAAAACATAACAAAAATAAACAACCACCATAACACCTATCTTTTCAATAGTAATTATAATAATATTATGCCGTAAATAATATGGACAAGAAAGAAAACATATTTAGTTAACAACACAGTCTACTTATGTATTTTTTTTAATATATATGTTTTGATTTATTCTTTTTTTTTAATAATATTTTTTTATGTATTGATAAATAATAATAATTATAACTAAAAATGTCAAATTACATAATGTCTAACATCAAAAATTTTATTAAAAAAAAACAAAACACAGTCACAAAATACATTTATTATGTATGCATATATCTTTGAGTGAGTATGTATCTGCATCAAATTAATTATTCTCTTGTTTGAAGGTCTAAAAATATATAAAAGTGTATATGATAGTGCTGTCATTAAAAATGTTTTTTTTTCTTATTTCAAAATAACTCAGTAATTTATTTATCTTCTTTTATTGTTTTCCTCTCATTCATCTTCACATTCAAACAAAGATATTAATGACATTAATTTTTTTCACCAATATTGCTAAACAATTTTTTTATGAATGAGGAGCTAGACAATGGATTAACTTTTATATCCCATATGTACTAAATATGAGTGACCAAAAAAAGAAAATAAATTGACACTATAAACTCACCACTATAATACTGTGATTATTTTCTTCTCTCATAAACGGGACCAATATAATAATTTGTGGATATCAGTGAACATTTTTTTTAATTAAAAGTTGTTTCAACTTAAATAATATACTTATTATATTGTCAAGACTTTATAAGTTGAAAACATTTTACAAACGTATTATAAGTGTTGTTCTAAAATCTAAAGGGAAAGGTTTGAGAGATTTCAAATTTGGAGCATCATATCCTCTCTTCGAAAGGATTGATGTATGAACAAAGTTCACTTAAATAATAATTATCCATTACACATTTAATGATATCTAATCACAAACGTAGGTAAAACTACAATTACAGTGTGCTTATTTTTACTTCACAAAACATCAATGCATACATTTCCTTATATTTTCTTTCCTTCCAACCAATGGCTGAGAAAATCCAACGCTTCCCGTGGCTTATATTCCGGCACGGTGTGCCCAGCTCCCTGCACCAAACCCATGTCTATCAGAGTTTCTATAGTAAAAACCAGACAAACCTAACAATCTTCCTTTAATTGTTACTTAGTTAATGATTTGAGATTTCACGTCAATTAGAGATCAGACTAATTCATCGTATATCAGTTTTACAAGTCGATTTTGTATGGTTGAATTAGACTTAAAATTTATTTTTTAAGATAGTATTAGAATCCTTTAGATTCTATCTTGACAATAGATTAGGTCTATCATGTCACCTGCTATCATATCACTCATAAATTCTTAATCTCACGTACAAGTTGTTAAAGATGAGGCTAATTCATGATATATAAATTGATGCAAACCTCATTTTATAAGGTTGAGTTTGATTTAAAGTTAACTTTTTACGATTAATAGTTAAATGAGTTCAAACTTATCAAAAGAAACCAAAATTTGAAAATTGATTTGAGGTGGTAATTAAGTTGACTCACCTTGATTGTTAGGAATGTCAGGTTGTTCTCGTAAGCTTGCAGGTACCTGTGTAATGCCATTTCAATTGAACATAATTTATATCAGTTACTTTCATATATACTATTCTGCATCATAGTTAATTGAACAACTTTGTTAATAAATGCATACCCAGCAACTTGGTCATTTGAGTTCCATGGCCTCCATTCATCCACAATCTTATATCCCAGAGCTCGAGTCCAAGCCTCACTTCCAGTAAATGGTACACACATATCATGGTCACCACTGCCATGACCCATGATCATACATACATGAAAAAATGGAGGATGTTAATTAAGTAATTAAGAATTTAACAAAAGCAATTAATAATTAACCAAGTTGCAGATAGAATTAGTGAATTTGAAGATGATGCAGAGGTGATATAGCTAAAAGTGTGGCACCTGAAAATAAGTGCCTTGTAGCCCTGCTTGGTTAGGTTCCTGTGGTAAGGAATCATGCTTCCAGCATCGTGATGGTACTGTATCCTACTTGTACATAATTCCCATGCACCCGCCACATTTTCCTGTTCATGTGTATCAAAACTAATTAATTAATCCTCATTCTTGAGTATACTTTAATAACTGTTAAGATAAACATAGTTAATAAATACTAATTATTGTGATTACCTACCGATTCAGCATGAATGGCTTTCCTCACTGCCTCGTTGTTCAGCCATGAGCTTGCTACTTCATCATTCTGCTCTTTGCCAAATAAAAAACAATTATAACATGTTACCTATGCATATGGCAAGTTTGTCATGTCATTGTCTTGTTTTCAAGAAATTACTAGATTGTTTGGACCACAAACACATGCTTGTAATCAATCTCTACGACACCACGTATTTAAACTAAAAGAAAATTAGCAACATTGATTAGGTGTGTGCATAAAAAACTAGTTTCTTATAGAATTAGTAACTAAATCACTTTACAAAATGATTTGTTAGGCATAATTGAAAACTTACAACACAAGCCACGTGCCTCGTTTCAGCCAACTGAGGCCATAATGTGACAAGACCAGCTTTGACTGGTGCTCGAAAAGGCCAAGCTCTTCCAAACATTCTCTTCCTCACTGGGAGAGGCTTCTCAGTAACTCCTAATTGCTTGAAACTCATTGGTAAGCTTCCATTTTGTTTGGCTGTTGCAGTATCAGGGAAATGGTAGCATGGCTCTAGTATATTGTACACGTTAAGCCCATCAATGGCCTGATAAC
This sequence comes from Phaseolus vulgaris, assembly GCF_000499845.2. Lineage (NCBI taxonomy): Eukaryota > Viridiplantae > Streptophyta > Magnoliopsida > Fabales > Fabaceae > Phaseolus > Phaseolus vulgaris. The sequence goes on along the minus strand of NC_023752.2, from coordinate 4,758,618 downwards.
ATATATAGCAGTCATGATTATGTACACAACAAAGAGAGAATAATCTTGATTAGTTGTTATTGATCATAATGAGCTGAAGAAGACAAAGAAACCAAGCATGCTCTTAATGTCTCACCCTGTCAACTTTTTCCATGCTCTTATAACACCCATCATTTTCATCCAAGGAGTAAGCATCGTAGTAGTTTCCTTTGCAAGTAGCTTGCAGATCCTGCATAATTGAATGCTCAGTGAAAAAGAAAATATAATTAATTAAAAGTAAGTAATAGAATATGTACGTTTTGTGTTGTTAAAATTCTACTCGGTTGTTGTTTAGTAAGATAAGAGTCTCTATTAAGGTTTTAAGTGACTTCACTTTGAATATGTCCCCTCGTCTAAGTGAGGGTGTTTATATTGTTAATTAATAATTGGTTTCCTAGTATTTGATAATTTTCGGGATGTCTGAGATTTTCTTGTGTATATAAATACACAAGTGTGGTGTGATTAGGCCTAAATCTTACTTTATGGGATGGGTTTTTGGAGACAGTGATCTATGGAATTTCCTGAAAGCATGGGAGAATAGTAATGAAGACAAATCAGGTATATTAAAGGTCTTGCCAATGATGAAACTCAGCAAATGTGCAGAATTAGTCAATATAAGTTTGCTCCAGTCATTTTCTGGTTTTCATATAAGTTTTGCTGCAAGAGGCTTTGGGTGCATGATGAAGTGTCATGAACTTTTGGCTGATAATAACATCATGAAGTATGCAAAAGTCTATAACAGGACATAAACGTGATACCCAAATATAATACTTATATATACTTATTATGCAAAACATAATGCTGCATTTCTTTTATATCAGCCATAATGCTTGCTGCATAATTCTGCATAATGCTTGTAGTATTTACTTTGTAAGTGGGATACACCTTGTATAAAAAAAAGCAGATAACCAATAAATTAAGTTGTACAAGAAATTAATATTTATTCAGCACCTCATAGATACTGTCGGATATGAGGCCCATCCCATGCACAAATGGGATGAGAGCATTGCCATCAAATATTTCGTCCGTGACACCATTTCCAACCATGTAACCCTACACAAAAAACAAAAGCTCAAAGGTAATTCAAGGTATTTGCTCGTTTTCTGCATAATTCTTAGGGAAACTTCCTATATAAAACCATGGAAAAAAATATTAGTTTCTAGCTATCACCTCATAAATATTTTATTACACCTAAAAAAATATGTGTGTACCTTAAAATTGATCACGGGCTTTGTACCACTTTGGATTCCTGGCATGTATACACAAATAATTTATGCTCATAAATCACGATCAATAAAAATATACACAGCAAGTTGGAATTAAAAACTTTAGTGTACATTCTGAGTATGTAACTTTTTTTACTAGTATATAAGGACTCAGAGACAACAGTTTAAAATTTATATTGAAAGTTATAATTTAATTTATATAAACTAATGAAGCATGCATGTCATTGTTTACTGTAGAATTGGACTTCAGCATTTGTACCTTTAGCAACTTCAGAAGCCAGAGTAGGCACATAAATTCCAGCGTAAGACTCTCCAGCAATATAAAATGGATTAGCCTGGAATTCTGGAAATTGCTGAAACCACTGCCAATAGAAGAGATCCAAAACAAACAAACAAACAAAAAAGTGTCACTAATTATCATTATTATTTGCAATTATGCAGGATGCTTCGTGTATCATTGTGACCTGCAAACTTAGAATTAATAGAGATTGGCGTGTAAGATTAGAATAGAATGATAGGTGATATTTATTTACTAACTGTGTTAATCTCTCCTATTATTGTATATGTTCCAATGCTAATGCTAATTCTATTTCAAATGGCAATGTCTTTGTTCTTGGAGCTACCTTTAAGAGGAAAGCATGGGTATCAGAAGCAGTTTTCAGGTCCCCAGTAACATATTTGCTTGTGTTCTTGGAATAAGAGAGTCCAACCCCAGCAGGAGAATCAAAATATATGATGTTTGAAACCTGAAATCAATTCAGATGGATAAACATAGTTACTACAAAGATTATACATTATTTGAGAAATAACTGTTTAATCACCTCAATTAATTGAAAAATAACTGCTGTACTAATTTAATAAGATGGAAACTAATATAAACATTGACTTAACCCAACCTTGGACCAGCTGTAAGGGTTGATATGCAAAGTGGGTGGATTCCCTTTTGATTTTGCAGCCTCAAAGTTGAATGGTCCTGCATGCACCCACATTTCACCATCACATGAAAATAATCAACAAAAGCAAAATAATATAATAGTATTGATTCAAGGTGAGTAAAAAGGACCTCCCAGAGAACAAAAACACCCAACATTTTCCCCTTATATGTGAGAAATTAATACAAAACGCGTTATATTTATTAGAACTTGGTCCCCAACTTGATAAAGAAACGGCAACATCTAACCAGAAAAAAAAAAGAGACAAAAAGTTTGAAATTTGAAATGTCCCTAGAGTAGATGGAACATGATGAGGTTAATGAATTAATTAACGTAGACCCCTGTCCATACCGAAACAGTTGGAGATTAAATATGATGAGACATAGAAGTAAAGTACCACGATTATTGTTCCCCAGGAATAATAAAGAAGGGTACAATGATTAACATACCATGCTCATAAACGAAGCCATCGAAGCTGGAACACCCAGGTCCACCATTCAGCCATAGCACCACGGGGTCCTTCTCTGCACTTCTCTCTGAACTCACCAAGTAGTAGAACAGCCTCTTCCCATTCTCATCATTTCCATCAATACTTATATACCTGCATCCAATAATTAAACCACTCAAAATTCTCTCACTCACGTCACACCCCAGTACATAGAAGAGCTCACAGTATCATATTATCATGCCTTAGTTAAATCATTTTCCAACAAAACCGTACCAAAATTAGTTATAGTTAACAAAAAAACATACAATTGGTTTCTCAATCTTGATTTATGAAGCAAAATGACATGAGTGTATCAATATCATGGTAATGTGTGGAAGATAAGGGAGAAAGAAATACGCACCCTGAATAGTGTTTGGATGGGAAATTGGAGTTGAAGCCAGGGAGTTGTGTGACGAGAGAGTGAGGAGGAGCAGCTTGAACATGGATCCAATGACCCAATAGGAGGATGATGAAGAGAGATAGCAAGTTTGGATTTTCCATAACCATTTGAAATTTGGTAGGTGTGTGAAGAATTGCTCACCCAATGGGTATCTGAAAGTGTGTGCTTGTGTGTGTATATATATGTATAAATATGAGGGTTGTATGCGTGAGTGTGTGTGATTTGAAAGGTATTGAAAAGGGAAAGAAAGGAATCGGTGTTAAGGTGTAGTGCAATAGTGAAGGTAGGAGAAGGAAGCATTATTGTATTAAAAAATGTGTTTTAGGAAAAAGGAGTTTAGAATTTATGCCACGGCAATGGAAGGAAGTTAAGAAGAAAACCGCCGCACCGGCGACTCAGAGTCACCACCTCTTTATTTTTCTAACTATTTCTTCTCTTCTTCCACATTACTAGTTTGCTTTTGCAATCATCTTAATCTAACTATTTTATTGAAATAGTAAAAATTGTATATTAAGAAATAAACTTTAATCTACATGATAATATCAATAAATTAAATTATTGTGTAAATATATTCTAAATGAATTTGATTTTATACCTTATGAATTTTATATATTATAGAATGTTTTTATTTTTAATTGATGTATAATTTACAACTTAATGATATAATATATTAGAAAATATGTTGAGAATCTTTTATTTAAAATAAAATTAATTTAATTAAAATAATATTAAAAATATAATATTTTTTTTTCTAAATTTTTTTGTCCTTTTTTTTTATAAAAAGCTTTCATGTTAGGTATCACTATGCAACTTAACATCTCAGTCAAGCTGACATTTCAAGTAATAACAATCATCTGCCATCACATGAAAAAAAAATATTAAAAAAAAGAAAAAAGATACAAAAATATGGGGACTAGACCAAAATCCATATGTTAACAAAAACGATATATAGGTAAACTATACCTATTCATTAAGAATTCTAAGAAGAGACTAAATGGAAGTCTATTATACCAATGATCTTTTCATACAAATAAAATTTAGAGTATAATATAACTTGCATAAATGTGAAGTAAAAATATATTCAACTTAAACATTTAACTATTACCACATATCTTATTTTACATCAAATGAGACTATATTATGGTGAGGAAGATATCTTATTGAACACAAAAAAAAATACTAATCAAATGAGAAAACTACTTAATTGAGAAGAATAAATTTAATCTTTGAAATCAATCAATTTTATGATGAAATATTAAGTTAAACATAAATTAATTTTCTAATACATTATCTACAATAAATTGATCATATTTATAATATCAAAATAATTATTTAACTCGATTTGAAAAACTTGGACCCTTGAAAAAACTTTTATATATGGTTATAATGGTAGAAGATGTAAATTGGAGAAAAGTCTTGTTCGGTATATTTTTCGTATACTAGTTGGGTTTTAAATCTTATGACTTGTATGCGGTTGATTCATTAAGGTTTGATAGTGTTGGTCTGGTAATCCCTTTACTAAGTTGGTAGGTAGGTGATACAATAGGAGTTTATTGTCAGATATTTATATATAAGGATTTGACCACCTCTGAAGTGGTTTTTATTTATTTATTTATTTTTATTACCGATAATTTTTTTTTTTTGAGAAAAGTAGGTTTAAAAATGAAATAAAATTGTAGGTATAAATTATGAAACGGAGAATTGGAAATAGTAAGTCTCCCCACAGAAATCACGGAGGGAAAAGGGGAGAATACTTACAAAATAACAGATAAGAGATGCTTCTGACTTCATCACACTAACAAAATAAACAGCTATACAACAAAATAAAAACTTTATATTAATATCTTAGAGTTAAAGTATAAATAAATACTTTATTTTATGCACACACACAAAAACTATTGAATGAAATCAATTCTTCTCTGTTCTCTTCCAAGAAGAAATTCTTCATTTTGTGGATGCTAATTCAAGTCAACAAAGGATTGAAAAAATCGTGTCTTAGCATTATAAGATTTTTTTTCCCATAAGAATATGTGATTGAAATACCAAGAGGGCGAAACCCATTTCGTGACTAATGGTTCATAATATAATATAGAATGTGATAATATAATTAATATATTAGTCTACCGGTCGAGTTCAAGACGATTTATAATTTCTTCTATATTTGGTAACTGTTAACTGGTTAAAAATAGGAGTTTAAAAAGAAGAAGAAATATGTAACAAGAGATATTTTCATTCTTATATATATATATTAAATATGGTTCATCGATAATATAACACATAACAAACTGCATAACTAAGTACATCAGATAAGACAAAGTTATGTAATCAATATTAAACTTATTACACATCTCATACCAAATACTTGCTTGAGCATAACTGAGAATCGAAACTTGAGACTTATAAGCAAAAGAGAAAAAAACAAAAGAACAATCGAAAAGGAGGAATCAAATATTCAATCAATTACCTTTAGTCTACCTATGTATCGTTTTTATTAACATATGAATTTTGGTATAATCCTCCCATATTTTTTGTATTTTTTTAATAATATTTTTTTCACGTGATGACAGATGATTGTTGTTGCTCGAAGTGTCAGTTGAAATGTCAAGTTGCATAATAATACCTGACATAAATTTTTTTATAAAAAAAAACAATTACCTTATTATTTCATCTCATATATAAAAACAAGTACTATAACTAATATCTTTATGTTGTGTAATTTGTTTATCGTATTGCTTGTTATAGATCAATATATGGATAGATTAGAAAAAAAAATTTAGAAAACAATTTTCTATTCTTTTATTTATTTTTTATTATTATTAACACCACAACTACTTATAGTTATCTATTTTTTAAAATATAGGATACATAATTTAATATTACTTTGTTTGTACTAATTGTGGACTAAGTAAAGTTTATTGGGATTTATATTATCATATATTAACATTAAATGAGTCTATATTGTGAAGTATTGATTTCGACGTGAACATGGGGCATGAAGTCACTTACATATATATCAATATTTAAAGAACTTTGCAAATGAGTCATAAAAACAATATATGCAAAGGGTCTTGAGAAGACACGTGTCTTCTTGATAAATAAATAACTATTTCTTAATAGTAAAAACAAATATTTTCTTCTATTTTTTATTGTAGGAGTGTCTAAAAAAAGTTTAATGAGAAAATGCATAGAATAGTTTTCTTTGTTTATGTTGAAGCTATAATGGGAGGTTGAAAAGGGAGTCTTCAACATTTTTTTATTGTTTCTTTTAAGTATTACAACTAAGGAATTCTAAGGGAATATTTTTTTTTTATAATTTAAAATATTTTATAATAAAATATGTTATGTTGGTAAAGAATTTAAAAATTGAAATTATAATTTTTATTAATAATTGAATTATTTACGTATTATTTTTAGTTTATGTTTGTCTATTTTTTTTTTAACTAATATCAATTAGAGTTATCTTTTTTAACAATATAAGTTAAAACTATTTACATAGTTAAGATTTTTTTGTTTGTTTTTATTAATGTTTGTTATGGTTGTTTTTTTTAATGTTTGTAATGATTTCTTTTATCAATGATACTAATCTTATTTTTTATCAATAGTTTATTAAAAAATGAATGTTAATTAAGAATTTTTTTACCAACAATATATTTTTTTCAATGTTAGTTGGGGAATTTGTTTAGCCCACATCCATAAAAGTAAAAAAAATCTCAATTAACAACTTTGTAGAAATAACTCTCACTAATGTAAGTGATTGTCATCAAGGAAAAGCAATATCAATGGACTCAATTGAGTAAAAGCTTTTTCAATGTTAATGGAAGATGTTTTGAACTGAAAACAAAAATCATTAATCAATATTAACTAAAATTTCATAAATATTAATATTTTTTAATTATATCAAATAAGTAATATTAAAAAAAATGTAATGATAATTGAAATATTTTATCAAAACAAGATTTTTTTTAATAAAGTTAAATTATTTAATTATATTTGAAAGAAAATGAAACCATCAATTAATATTTAATTTAATTTAATATGTTAAAAATGGTGAAATTCTTTAGGGTGGTGCAAGTTTGAATTTTCCTAATGTCACTTTTATGGTTTGGTGGAGAATCCTTGTTTAAAAATATTCTCCTAAGTTCAAGAATGGTTCAAGTAGTTGTAATTAGATAAAATTAGTAGTGCTGATTTGGGTGTGTAGAACCTACCAAAAAATTCTCATTAAAAAAGAGCAAAAGGATGAGATATTATTTGTAGGTGGACATGAAATGTTTAGGTTGTTTTTAGCTACATTGATTAGTTGAAAGAAACTTTTGGAGAGTCTCTATTCATGTCATTGCCAGCATTAATTAAAGAAATAAAGAGGGTGAGAGAAAATTAAGAAGGAAAACCAAAAACAAATTTTAGATATAAAAAACAAAGTCCAATTTGGAAAAGTAATCCAAAAGATCAACCCAAACTAAACAAAGATAAATCATTTGGGTGGTCATTGTTTTAATTAATCATAGCATTAAAATATGGAGGTTTTCATAAAACTAGAATAAATTTTTTTCTTATTCCCAAAACAAAATGGATTTGTTTTTCTAAAGTTAAAAGAAATATTCCATCTTAGTGAAATTTGTCTGTAATCACTTTGAACTAAAGTCATGTTAAGTTTGTATGATTTTTTTACATTAAAATCGTGTAAAGTTGACACAACTTTTTCATAATGAAGTCATATCATGTTATCATGACTTCTTCATCTTTAGACAAAATTTCATTTTAAATAGAATAATGAATGATACATTGACAATCTACACTTTTTATACAACCATGTTGTCATAATATTTTTTAAATTATTTAATTATAAATTTACCCTTTATTATACGAGTATCGATAATTTGACAACCCTTGCTCCAAATTACACATTTTCAAGTGACAAAAGTACCCTTTTACCTGTGATAACCTCTATCATGTAAAAGTTGTAATTTAAATCAATATAAAAAGTGATTGTCAAATAATATTTTTCTTTATTATATATATTTATATCTAAACTTATCGCATCAACTATGTATTTTCCTATGATGTGTAAAAGAGTACATTGAACAAAGAAGTACTGGTGGGGGTTGTTGCTTACTTTGTGGAATAATGGAATACAATTTGATCACACAAGTTGTTTATATGAATGAATTATGGCATTCTGGCAAACATGTTTGCATTTTTGTCTTCATTCTTGACACCCTTGGACCTGCTTTAGTATGCAATGTGGTTGATGTTGTTAGTGCCTAAGAGTTGTGAAACCATAGAGCACGGTGACTGGGAGAATAGTGGCATGCATATAGGACACAAGTGTTCTAGTTAGTGGAACATTAATCATGGCGTTGATTTCTGTCAATTGTATATGCGTTTGTGGCCCCTTCTTCTCTCCACCTTTCATTCAAAATGGACAAACGTAGTTTCCTTTTCTCAATTTACTTTTTCTCAATCTTTATGCATCACTAAGCCTTAGCACAACTTCAGTTGGAGTGGTTGATATATGGTTGCTACTTCATTATAAAATTGTTTTGTGTGTGTTTGAACTTACATAGCTTTAGTTCCACATAGTTTAAGAGTTAAAGTGAAAAACAGTTTATATACATATTTTTTCTGATATTTCTTGAACTTGAGGTTGAAACTTATTAAGAAGACATTACTATGAAGAAGTGATTAATATGAGCCACTCTTAGTTACCACTTCTCCTTCAACTCTGTGTACCCACACACATGCACCACCACTTTTTAGCTTTTACTTTCACAAAAACCTTATCCCCACATTTTACCTTGAATTTATTATATACACATGCTCCAAATTTATGTGTTACACAGCACTCTGAACAGCGTTTCATAAGGAGTTCAAATCATCATTCTCATTCAAACTTGGATATTTGGTAAAAGAGATGCAAATTTACATGTACGACACCCAAGTAGTTAATTCCCTGTTACTTCATTGTGTCAGAACATGGATACGTATGATAACATCAATACCACTTACCGATATTTTATGAGCATGAGTTTGATTCAAAAAATATTTGTTGGATTTCTGACAATTCTAACATGATTTTAACCGAATTTTAAAAATAAAAAACACATTAGCATTCTAAAAATTTAAATTTATTGTATGATTATTAAAATAAAGAACAAATTATTTTGAACTAGTCATAAAAAATATCTTTATGTTATACTTGTGCACATAAATCTTTATTATTAATTTATATAATTCATAATTATATAATATATAGATTTGTGTCTCGTATCCTATATTTTAAAGATTATACATTCTAAAAATTTAATGTATGATTATTAAAATAAAAAACAAATTATTTTGAACTAGTCATAAAAATATCTTTATGTTATACTTGTATTATTGTTAATTTATATAATTCATAATTATATAATATATAGATTCGTACCCCGTGTCCTACATTTTAAAGATTATACGTATCTCTGTGTCCATATAGTATCATATCAGTGTCCGTGTCAGTATCTGTATTTTATTTTATTATTTCATATTATAGCTTTTTCTTTATTTTGGAATATTGTTTGGGGTTTTGTAGAAAGCCTAGCATAAATTTCCACGCCTAGTGAGTGGCTTAAGGTAAAGAGGAAAAGATAGGTAGGCAAAGAGGCAACCTACTTTTTTAGAAGCGTGGACATATAAAGATAAAGAATAACTTGGTTTTCTTCTCCTTTAGATTTCGTGCATATATACCATTGACTAATTTCATGCTTTATTCTCGTTGAAAACTTTTAATCAAATATATTTAATTTATAAAATGTTCTAGAAAAACTAATATACAATAATTTGTATAAACCATCTTTTAAATAAGTTATTACTTTTTTTCCTTCTTTTCTTCCTATACAAATATTTTCACTCATTCTAATTTTTCATCACCAACAAAAACTATTTGGAATTTTTCACAGAAGACGTATTATTATTAATATCATTTCTAGATTCTTCTGCATATTTATAGATGGTTCACACATGTGAACAAAAATTGAAAAATAACTTTAACAAGATTATTGAAAACAAATTTGCATCTTAGATCTAAATCCTCTTATAAAACAAAATATTACCATAAGTAAACTTATGTTAAATACTTAACAAACTTATATATTTGCTTTAAATAAATAAGAAAACATATTGTAAAAAATAGAAAAAAATTAAAGTTTGTATTTTTTAAGCATGCAAGCCTAAATAAATACTAATAATTCATAATTGATTATATTTAGACTTATTACTAAACTCACAATGAATTCAACCTTTAAAAAAGATATTGATTTGGTATTAATGAATAAAAAAACTTAATCATTTCAGCACTCGAACTATCTATAATAGAAGGAATAATTGCTTATAAGAGTTAAGAAGTTATACGAGACTAATATCTGCAAACCAACCTACTAAAATAGTTTCATTTTTTTGTTATTAATCAAAATCCATAAAAGTTATAATTTTTTATTTGTTTCTTGTTTAAACTCTCCCTTATAATATTTTTAATTTTAGTAAATTTTAATTGTTTGTATAAAATGTATCTTAGAATAAAATGTGTTAGAGATTATATTACTATCTTCAAGTTTAAAAAAAGGCTAACCAATTTATTGATTTCCTTAAAGTGAAAAATATTTTTTTTTGCCAAAAGCAACTGAGAGAAGCCATTGTTGCATGGGAACTTCTGGGAAAAAACATGGTCTCACATAAATACTTCATCCTTAAGCTAAAGCTTGAAAATGCATATATTTAATATGGATCTATGGATCAGAACTGAGAATTATAGCTACCAAATTTATTTGAAGGTGCAGATCCAGGAAAAAGAAAAATAAAATCAAATTCCATTCTCTGAATCTGAATAAAGTAGTTGAATATTTTGCTTCTGCTTTTAGATTTTTTTTTTCAAGGTAACACTTTCTCCTTTTGGAATTTAGTGCCTGCTGCTACCTGATTTTAAGTTCATTCAAGGGAAATTGTAAACATTTAGTTGAAATGGAGAAAGAAAAAAGACATGAAATAAAAATATGGATGTTCTCACAAAAAAATAGGTAAAGTTCTGGGTTCTGGTCACCTTAAGTCGTTATTGATTTTGACTAGGGATACTATGAAATCTACGATCTTTAATTAGTATAGGTAGTGTATTTGTAAAAGATATTCCGATATTTAAGTTAAAATTCAATAGGAGGGAGTTGAGATTACTAAATATTGTTTGATGCATACCTTTGTTTTTGTTGGTGTACACATTTATATGATCGTGATGGACTTCTAACACTGGATCGAAATTAAGACAGGCTATCGGATTAATATTGAATTTTAGATAACATTTTGTACTATAATTATATTAATCATTTTGTGTTAAGGAGCTTTAGTTAGGTCTATGAAAATTATAACAATTAAGTCATCAGAGCTTTAATTAGGTCTATGAAAATTATAACAATTAAGTCATCAGAAGAACTTTCAATCAATGATTTTGACCAAAACTCTCTCGGTATCGGATGATATAATAAGAAATTGGTGTAAATGTAAATTGTGATGATAGAAAAAGGTAACAATATGAAGAAAAGAAAAGAGAAAAAAAATTATGAATGAGAATAGAGTATATACTTATAATTTACTTTGATTTATCAGCATCTACAAGATGGAATATACATTTTTTTAATATTTTCTTTTTTTAAACCGGTGGATTTTTATAATTGATTTATTTTGTTAAAGTTTAAGATAATATTATTACTTATATTTTACTCCTTGCCTATTTTTTTAGTTAAAAAAAGAAATGAAGGTCAAAAAACCTGTTTTCAAACATGATAGAAATTGGATCTAAGAGATTAAATAATTAAATTAGTCTTTGATGTTATTGTAAGGAGTAATGATTAGTCTACTTACTACAATTATTACTTGAAGTTGTTTTAGTTTTTAGATTTAAAAAGTCCTTAGAATAATCTAAAGTTGTAATTTGTTCAATCAAAAGTCTTATTATTTATTTGACTATTATTATTATTATTACTATTTATTATTTTAATTTATAAATATGTGCTAATATTATTGGTTGAATTATGTACTTATGCAGTGACAAATTTGTTAATCTCACAAACCTTTACTTTAAATTTGTTAATTTGAAGAATTAAAGTGAGTTTCTCATGATTAAAATAATTAAATTAATGGTGTACTTTTATTACAAGCTGTTATTAAGTATGTACGAAAAATTTAGTTCATTTTTAAGGAAGTTAGGTGCGGGAAAGGATAACCACAATAAGGGGAGTGTGTTTAGTAGGGAAGTATGAAAAGCAGAAGATAGAGTGTAAATAGTAATAATAGCTCTACTCATCTTCTGCTAGTCCAACCCAATACGCCAAGAAACAAACTTTATTCAACTAGAATGGGTCAAATATAAATCTAATTTTCAACATAAAATAATGACATCAATACGATTTTATTATCAAATATTATAATGACATAAATAATAGGAGTGTGAAGTTTGGTTTTGGAAATCGAGTTTTGAAAATACCTTTCAGAATAAATAATTCGGAAAATAAGTAATTCGAAAAATTTGGGTGTATTTTGCTTTCTGGAAATTGGAATTTGGAAGTGATTTTGAAACGGAAACGTATAATGGAAAGCGAAACTGAAGTGTTAGTTATGAATTCAAGAATACAAGATAGAAATATCATCATAAGTTTTTTAAAAACTCTTCTGAAAACTCAAATCCTTAAGCCAAATATTGGGTGGGCCAAAAGAAAGTGTTGAGCATTGGGCAAATTTTCCCTACACCTCCATGGGTATTTTTCCCTGCACCCTTACATTTTTCTTCCTACACCCTATATTCTTTTTAAATACCAAAATCATCCTTAATAAATTTGGGTGATTCTGAAATTGGGATTCCAAGTAAAGTGTGTTTCCAAAATAAAAAATTTGGAAGATAAAAAAACTATTACGAAAATATCTTTTTTAGAACATATTTTTTTAATTTTCAGAATGGTAAATCCAGAATTCATAAAATGTGTTTGAGAAAGTATGTTCCAGACATATTCCAGAAAGAGTAATATGGAAGTCATTTTTAAAAGGGGTAAAATGGTCTTTTATGAAATTATGGGGTGCAGAAAGTCATTTGTTGGGGTGCAGGGAGAAACACCCCACCTCCATACTTCCTCTCTTATACTTCCATTTTTTTTTTTAATTTCAACAATATTTTTCTGTGTCTCTAGTGTATGGTGGAGAGTATGATTTTTTATTTTTTTTTCATTTGGTGGTTAAAAGACAAGTTTGTGTTATTTTTACTAATGGTGAAGGTGCATGATATTTAAGAATGTGAAATTATATTTTATTTAAAATGATTTAAAATTTTCAAAAGAGTTAAAATTGACTTTTTCTCACAATTAAAAGGCCCCACCTTATCCAAAAGTCTAAGTGTAAAATAGTGAGAAAAAAAGGAAAAAGAAGAGGCTCTTGTTCTCTGCATATCTGGTTTGTAATCCCAAACAACTCACCTTCCGCCACGGAATGGGGAGACATGGCTCTCACTGCCGCTCTTTCTTCTTCTCTTTCTTCAGCAGCCGGAATATTCCCTCGCCCAAATAAACACACACCCTCCACCACCTTCCACTCCTCCACCACCTTCCACCACCACCACCACCACCACTCTTTCTTCTTGCGAGGTTTCACTACTTCTCTCTTCTCTCTCTCCTTACACATCATTTCACTCACTTCATCATATACAGCTACTTTCTCACATCTTTTGCCTTCCTTTCTACTTTACAAATTTTAATGATCATGCACGCATTCATAATATAAAATAATGTGAAAGAAATTAATCTAAACTTGATAGTTCATGTAGATTTAAAAGGGTTGTTTTGATGGATTGATGAGAATTGTTCTTGAATATAGTTTCGTTGGCACTCTTAGTGTTGTTCTCTTTGATTAAAGTTTGAGTTTGCCCAGAGACTCATGTTATATATATGATTAATAAAAATCTAATTTTGATTAGAGAACAACCTCCAAAAAACCAATAAAATTGTCATTTATGAAGAAGAAACTCAATATATTTCATCTTCTTATGTCCTTTCCTTCTCTTACTGGTGAAAAAGTTTATCAAAATAATCTTAGTATATATATCTATATGAAGAAAAAAAATACTACTCGGGGTGCTGTGCCAGTGCCATATGTTGATATGTATTTCATGTTTTACAGTTGCAAATGATGCTGATAGGAGTGAAGTGTCATCTGATACTGAAACCAAGGCATCATATTCAGAAGCTGATAAGATGGTTGATGGTATGGATTTTGGTGAGCTTTGCAATGAGTTTGAGTGCATCAGCAGCCCCTTGGTAGAATCTACTGCAAGACAACTTGCACGCGATATACTTGAACAAAGGGAGGGAAATCGAGCACTTGGAATCTATGCCGTTTCTGTCACATACAAGGTCTTGCTTTAATTCTCCTTTACACACTACATGTTCTATATATGATCTCTTCTGAGTGTTCATAAAGAAAACAACATGCTTCATTCCTGATAATAGTGGTTCCCCTTTGTAACAGAACAAGGGATGGCAGTTTGTTTTCTTCATTGAATTTTTATGCCAATGAAGAGTCACAATATAGTAAGGGGTACCAAGAAGTTTAAGGACTTTGGGGTTATTAAAATAATGATAATGTTTAACTAGTACATTAGGCACAGTAATTCTATGTAAAAATGTAGTATATAATGCTGTTAACGCAATATTATTATGGTTGTTGATATAAACAAATTGAATGATAATTTTTTTAATTGATATTTCTTAGGACACTCTCCTTAGCTGGATTTTATGTTTTGTCTATGATTCTGTTATCGTGTTCAGGATCCTATCAGAAGTTTTACTGGTCGTGAGAAGTATAAAAGAGCACTATGGGCTACTGCTGCACTAGACAACCCATCTGTGGTGAGTTCAATTTCTAGGATCCTTCTCCTAAAGCAGCAATAAATCCATGAAACTGGGATATTTTGTTGTTTGATAAATGCTTCCATTTTTTAAGTTGGTAGGCTGGAACACTTAAGCTACACATTACTAGTATCAATTGTTGAATAGCTTTGGAAAGAAAATAACTACATTAGACTGAATTTGTCTTCTTGTAGTTTTCATTCTTTTTAAGATAAACTCTTTCAAAGGGACAAAATGTGTAAAGGTGAGAGTGCATGGATTTGAAAGTTATTTTATTCTAATAATCTTTTTTTTCTCACCTAGTAATACTAGAGGGCAACTTAGAAACAAAAGTTAACGTTGTGTTGATGTAATGAAATAAAATAATCTTTCCTAAATCTACGAACAATAAGGAAGTGTAGAGTTCTCTAAAAAGCTTTGTGCGGTGACAGACTGTGCAGGAAATGGTGATGCTGTCAACCAGTGTTTTGAGTATCAAGTGGACAATAAGAGGGAAGCCAAAATCTGTTATTGGAGGGTTAGGAGAAGATTTAATACTCAGAATTACTTCCAAATTTACTCTTAACCAAATTAGTGGTCAAGTCATTGAGCATGAAGAGTTTTGGGACTTATCAGCTTCATCTGCTAGTGCTCAGACATTTTTCTGGACATCACGTGCTCTCTTTTCAGCTATTGAATCTGTAAAAGACTTGGCTGACAATGCTAAGAATTTGAGTAATAAGATTTCAACTAAAAAAGAGAACTTGGAGATGTATCCAGATCCTTCAGGAGATCCAACCAAGGTTAGTTCTTTTTCCTCTATAGAAGAATTCTAAATGTCAGGCTTCAATGTCCTATCTTTTTAGGTAAAAAATTAGTTAAATACTTAATAAGGGTTTATAATATTGGTACTTAAATGAACAAGTGACTTTGACTTCATTTTTTAAACTTATTAAAATAGACTAAAAGTTTTGTTTGAATAAGTATCTAGTGAGCACTCATTAAATTTTATCTCATTTTCTTCTCTTTCAGGCGTTTGTTGGTAAGTTTATCCAAATATGATCAAATTCATAATCCACTTTATTAAACTCAACCAAACACACCTTCACAATGAATTAATCAAGTTGTTCAGATCTTAAGTTTATGCCATTACATTCATTATCACAAGAATGTGATGCTATAAATGCCTTGCAAGAATTATTGCTATACACATGAAAACTAGTACACAGGTCATTTTCCTTTGTGAGGTTTTGATTGCTTTTACTTTTATTCAGTTCTTCCAAAGGGACGATAGTTTTCAAAGGGATGCTTACCAGATTGCACTATTCCTGGCAGTTATTTATTTGGTGGTACAGTTTCTAAGGACAACTTTGTAGAACCATCCGTTCTTTATACCAACTGAACTTGTATCTCTTTGTTCTCCCATATTTTATCATTGTAAAGTGTGATTAACAGCTCATAGTCATCAAGTTGTTTTGTCAAAGTTATAAGTAAATATGTATGTTCTTATTTTTGAGTGTGCCTATAAAAATCAGACAATTCTGTTGGAATTTTTGGCAGGTTCTTTTGATGCTACAACCCCAAAGGACCATTTTGATTATTCTGCAATAAAACAGGCTAACAAATATTCGGGATGTGTGTGATTTTTTTTCAAAAACAAATAAGTTTTACCTCTTATGGGGAAAGCTAAAACAAACCAGAATCAGATTACAACAGAAAGTGGTGAAAATCTACTAAGATTGTAGCAGTAATTGGTATATGGACTATTCTTGTTTAGCACAGCAGGTATAACATAACGAACTAGAAGTTTTAAGATATACAAATAACTTCTGAACTATTCTACATAAATAGTATTATTGTAATACATCTTGAACTTCTAATTAATCTTGTTTAAATGAATTGTGCTCATGCAATAACTGTTACTGATATCATGCTCACTTTTCCTTCTGCTTGTTAATGCCAAGTTCTTACTATTTGGCTAATTTTTTCAATGAACCAAAAATTACTCTTTGATTTCAGTCTAGCTATTAACAATTTAATGTAGATATCTTGAAGGAAGAAATAAAAGTTGTATGAAATTGCACAAATATATATAATTGTGTTAATAAGTATTAAAAAAAGTTAATGAACTCTCACATATTCAATACTTTTGGAAAGGTGTTTTGGAAAGGATTTTCCAAAATGGTTTTTTCCTTTCTGGATTTCATATTCCAAAAACACCTTTTGCTTACGAATCCCTATTTCAGAATCATCAAAAATTATCAAAGATAATTCTTGTATTTCAAAGAATATAGGGGTGCAGGAAGAAAAAAATAGGGGTGTAGAAATAAATACCTTAGTTTTTTTAGCAAAAGATGATGCATGTAGATATTGGGCAATTTCTTACTGCACCTCCATAGAATATGGAAAATGACAACTTTACCCTTTTTAAAAAAAAAATTCATTGACACCCTATTCCCTTTTTTTTTAGATTCTAAAATTTTGAAGATTCGATGAATACAAAATTATATTCCGAATTTTAGAGTTAGTAATATTTTTCTGGATTCTAAGATATTGGACAACAAAATTATATTCTGAATTTTGTTGACTTAGAAATATTTCCCCCTTTTAAGTAAAAAAACCACTAAACGTAATATTTTATTTTCAAATGTAAACCAAATGTGAATTTAAATAGGATTGATTGAAATTTTGATAACTTGCTTTTTTATCCATAAAAAATATCATTTCCATTTTTGGTCTTACATTATTATCATTACTCCAAATATCAATAATCATGGTAGTTAATTTATAAGTTTGACACAAGTCACTATCACAACATAAGAAAATTAAACTATAATTAGAATAAAATAGATTTTACACAAAGTGATTTTATGATTTAAACAATCTTTTTTTTATGATTGTTGATTGAACAATTTAATTAACTTCATCTGTGGTGACTTGAAGTAAAATGGTAAAAATTAAAAGTTTTAGATGGAAGAGTTTTGGACTCAAAGCAAATGTTTATGCAATTGTACTTTAAGGGGATAGAAGTACAATTAAAGTTCACAAATTATTGCATTAGGTTTGAAAATTCTTGATGGTGCCCAAGCTTGTTTCTTATATTCACAAAAATAATCAATGATCATGTTTATAAACTATGCATTCAAGGTGTAATTGATTACCACTTCAATCACAACAAATGACCATTACTCTGTTTCAATATGTGATTAAGAAAATAAAATTTACTCTTACTTTACAACAGGTGGGAGAGTAGTGCAATTTACTCAGCAAAAAATTGTGGATCTTATAAGATGCATAGTTTACAATAAACTATTTTTTAACAATTTTCCTATGCAGCAATAATGCAATATCATCAGAAAAATGATATTGTGTCCTTTAGAACATTATGCCTTTCTCTTTTGAAAAAATTATACAAGGAGGTAATTGAAAACAACTTAGAAATCTCTCCCCTATCCCACTTCTTTCTTTATGTACTCGAGAAATGGTTAATTTATTCCAATGAAGCTTACCATCAAGGAACTATGTTACAGCAAAATGAAATAAATACCATCCCTCGATTACACTGTTGATTTAAGAGATTAGCATTGTAATAAGCATCATTAAGAGCGTTAATACACTTCCAATTAACATGGTGGAAGCTGAAGAAAGATCATGTGCGCTCACTGAATATACATTTCCAGTCTTATCATCCTTCACTTTGATGCTGGAAGAGCCTAAATAACCAACAACACAATGCAAAAGTCATCTTCTATTACATGTTTGTTCATCAAGTTTATCAGTAAAAGACAATGCAAGGGTCATAATGAATTGGAAGAAATAATCCCAGGTGATATCGGTTGGAGATGTCACATCGACTAAAGATTAAGACATTTCATAATATATAAGTGAGTGCAAACCTCACCTTATAAGCTAATTTTGTGAGGTTGAGTTTGCCTTTAAGTCCATTTCTTAATAATATCATTGGTATAACCTTAATAAATTTAGCATATAAATAAGAGGGTACTCACAATTGTATTCAGCCCATCCAATGGTCATGTTTTCAAGATCATATACTACTAACTTGTTTGATAACACCAAATCTGCAATAGGAAACAACTTCATGTAAACAAGTGATAGTCATTCAATGACACTAATTTCCAAAATGATCAGAAATTTTGAATTACCATTGGTCAGGTCAGGTCTATTATCAAGTTTTACCAAACAGAAATAAAGGTACAATAAAAGGAACAAACAAACATAATCTGAAAGTTACACAAAATAGCTAACATATAACAGAAACAGACTCTTAAGCTAACATCATATGCAAGTTCTTAATTTAACATAAGAAATATTTAAGGACGTAATGGACAAATCAAAACCATAATAACAAGTGAATAGATTAAAATATTAGTGAATCAAAATTTCAAAATTTACCTCCAAGAAGAATTATGTCGTGTCCATCCTTAGTTTGGGCCATACTTTTTTGCCAGCCAACACACCACATGTTTTCCTGAGGACAATGACACTTAAATTTATAGGTGTAGTCAAAAGTGAGGTGAAGATAAATAAACAAATTAATTTACAAGTGCAGGGTGTACAAACAAAGCACCTAGTAAATTTAATTTCCAAGAGGGAGAAATCAATTCAGGCAGTAATAGATTAAACTTTATGGTATAGTTTCCATATGAAAATAAACTTGTATATGTTTGACTGGTTAAACATTCATCAAATTAGCAAATATATACATATACAATACAACAACTTATTCAAATTCCACTCACTTTAAAGAGGAATAGGTAATCATGAGGATAAGCTGTCAGAGTAAGCCCCTCCTCGAAGGTAAACTTGACAGTTGGAAATCCCTTGTCAATACTGCAAAATTACAATGGTCAACAAGTTAAGAGCTGCATATGCAAGAAAATTGATGTGAAATCGTTGCCTTCTTGAACTGGTGAAAAATTTACTTTGAGAATACATTGTTTATATTCAGAATACCATCTGAACAATTTGTGCTCAATTTCTATTTCTGCATTATAAGACTATCTCATCTAGAACAATTGCTATATACTTCTAGTCAAGTGGAACAATCACATAAGAGACTATTTGTTTGATGATCATTCAACCATTGCATATACCAAAATATTTGATTACTAATATTATCAAGAGAGAGATAGCTAAATATTTTTTAAGATAAATTTCAATGACAACCTGACATCAACATACTATATGGATCAAACAACCAAGAAAATAAACCTCAGTATCTCCCACCCCTAAAATTATGGCAATGCTTAGTATATGCCAATCAAACAAATGACAGATCAAATAAAAAGGTCATCACACCTTAATATTGGATACTTATTTCAAAAGAAAACTGAAGCAAAATAAAGTCACAAAGATGAGTACATACTTGTCATCAAAACGGAAACATGTAAATTGATCTTCAACGAGATATAATTTCATTCCAGACTGTGGTGCCAAAACCTACCACAAAGAATAATCATGAGAATTCAAGTGGGAAAAATTGATTTACTTAGCTGTTAAAATTACTCTTACCTTCTCCAATAGTTGCTCATAAACTGTGGGTGGAAGATAAGCCAGGGTTGTACCACTATCTATAATTGTTCCCCTCCCAGTTGTAAAATCAAATATATCTGTGGGTAGTTGTACAGTCTCCCCACCAACCTCCAAGTCCTTCAAAATCACATTGTAGTGTGCCCTAAAATAGTCAGTAGACTACAGTTAGAACATAATTCCAATACCAAAACTAAACTTGATATAAAATACATTAGAAGAATCTGGTATAACATCTGCAAGATAATATGCCAGAGCTCTCAGAAAGTTTTGTTTCATTGCTTATATAAGAGATTTCACAATGAATCCACCTTTGTAAAAGATGAAGAAAGCCTTACTAGAATAAAATATGCAAAAAAATAAAACTTTATTCAGTGTATGGATCAATTTGCCCCTCAAGTGGACCACGAAAAACAAAAGGACTTATATATCTCACATTTACAGTATTTTCATCAATTGATCAACTTTATACCATAATCATAAGGTTTTTGCTAAATATATCAAGACAATAAAGAATTCAGAAGTCAATAATAGTCTTCAGTAATATTGCATCTACGAAAAACTAATCGGAAGTTAAACGTAAGTACCCTTATCATTCAATATATTCTACACTAATCCATCAAATTACAGTTATCAAGGAATAAAACAGATCAAATACAGTTACAAGAAATAACATGGTATGGGAACAAAGACGATTCTGCAGTACATACATTTTTGGTACCAATGAAGTTTTGTTAAATTTTGGCTCCACTACTTCCCCTATGGCAAATATTCCTCCTCCAGTAAAACTGTCAAGGCAGTGTGAAAATACCCTTTTCACCTTTCCAGCTGCAGCAAGCTGTGAAAGCACAGACGAATTTGCTTGTCCTAAACCAATTATTCCATCAAGGGATTCATCAGAACCTGAACTTAATGTCCCAGATTGTCTAGCTCCACACCTATCAGCAAGTGAATATTCAAAAAGACATTAAACACAAATGGAACAATGACCTTTTTCTTTATGTATTTACCAACCTAGGAAGCAATATTATAGTACCATGCAAGAAAAAAAAAAGATACTTTGAAACTCCATCCCCCAAAAATAAAAAAAGGAAGCCTAGTGCTATAAAGACATTTAGCACTCCAACTGTTGTGCTTGCACCCACCAATGCTCCCATTTAGCCCAATAATTAAGTAAATAAATTTAAGACATTATACTCGAGATTCCCCAAAGAAAATCTAGTAAAAACAAACAAATGTGTCTATAATGGAAACTATCTAACCAGAAAAAAACAGTTAACAACGGTTTACAACAGAGATATCCTATTGAGGCCAACAATATTTGACTATATATCACCAACAAGCTTGTAGTTTAATTGGCATAACATAAGGTCAAGGTGTGAGGATGTCAAAGGCTCAATTATCTGTCAAGTAATACTCACTCAATTATGCATGTGCTAAATGAGAAGAACTATAAATTGGACTCACCCAAAAATCACAGTGCTATTTTCCGGTACAGTTTTGAGATCACCACTGGCTCGGTCGAATGTAAGATAATCCTTCACATAGGATCCAGAGGTCGTACTTCCATCTCCATAAGTTATGCTGTATGGGCAGGACATGTCTTTTGTGCATCCAGAAATAGGACCATCATATGTGGAAGTGCAAAAGTCATTGTCACAACCAATCATAGTTGAACTTTTGGATGCCTCAGGGTCGTAGAGGGTTAAGTCCATCTGCAACATGATAATAATATAGTAAAACCTACACTGGCAAGTGGCTACTCCAATAGCTCTGATTCATGAACAAATGAAACAAATATGCATTATGCATTCTACCATAAGAACTTTCAATATGGCATGAATGTTGAAGCTGTAAATTGAGTCTAGATACATACACCAAGACCGCTTTTCTTAGGACATGTTGTGCAGCCAACACAATTCACCCACAGAATGTCACTCCCTGTATCAACTTGTACATAGAAGTCCTTCACAGGAGAGCCAATCCCAATTTTGGTATAATACAGCCTGAACAAATTACACAAGCAAAATCAAACACCCAAATAGAAAATGGTGACAACCTTCAAAGCATGCAACACACAAACCACACATAATCGAGAAAAGAAAAGAAAAACTTTGCATGTGAAAAACAAAAGATAAAGAGAATAAAGAGGAGGGAAAGAAAACCGACCCATTTGAATTGGCACGACCATTGCCACCAAGAGGGACATCAACGGCAGAGAGAAACCTTCCTCGACGAAGAGCATCATGATCTTTGAGAGCAGCGAGGTTTTGAACGGGGCCTTTGAATTTGCGTTCAACAGGGAAAGCCAAATTGGCATTGGCGACAGAACAAAGTTGCAAAACAAACAACGCCACAAGGAAAAGCGTCAATCTTTGTGTAAGATCCATCATTCGAGGTAAAGGGTAGCTTCAAGAAAAAGCAACAACGAAGAACAACAACACGAAACAATAGACTAATTCAAAAGCATTGCCGACCCAGATAGAAAATAAGGGTCGGTGAATGAAACAAAGAAGTGGGATAGGGGAAGAATGGAGAAACAAACAAATACAAAAGAAACGACTCAGCTTTGATAAACACGGACAAATGCAAGAGAGAGAGACAAGGAGAGAAAAAAGAGGAAATCTTTTGCGGTTTCAATGGTAAACAACACGTCTTGAACAGCATATTTAGAATATATATGTATATTTTAAAAGCCTTAACCATAAATAAACAACGTTGTTCATTGTCGTTGTACATTTAACAACGTTCTCTTATTTTTGGTTGTTTTCTTTGTTTTGCTTTGTTCATTTTGTCTCTTCTGTTTCATCTCATCATCTTCATCTTCTTCTTTTTTCCTTCTTTGCTTCTAATCCAATTTTCAGCATCACTACTTTTTCTTCCAAACACGCCCCATTGATTCACCCCATTTTTGGAACAAAAGATAAACATAAATCACACGCATGCATGATGCATCTTCAACTCTCATTTCATGCCACACCATCCATGCATCACCTTTTTTATTATTTATTATCATAACGTATATTTTCTTTTTCCTTAATCTGCATTATTTCTTTTTCTATTATTAAATAATATTTATATGGACCAACTTTCATGATCACATCATATTTGTGAATTAATTGATACAATCTTTTTTTAGTTTAATTAGTTAAAACATTAAAATCATTATTGCAGTTTTCTTACAACCAAGAGACGTAACGCACCCTCCTCTTACTAGTTTTGGTTATGGAAATTATATTTAGGCAATATTAAAAATATTAAAAATAAATATTTAACACGAAAAATATATTTAACTCATTTTTTAATACTTATTTTCTAATATATTGTTTTATTAAAATATGTATACTTTTTTTCATCAAAATTATATCTGTATGCATCTCAATATAAAATTCTGAGTTTTGATTTATTAATCGACACAATTATAATTTTCTATATTTCCAACAGTTGAGAATCAAATCTTCGTTGTCGTGTTGATTAATTGTATATTTAAGACTTAAACACGAAGTTAAATTAAATTAAATGTAAGTCATTGAAAGAGCTTACGTTTTTTTAATAAAATTCTTATTCAATAAAAGCATTAATTATTACAGTGTTATTTTAATAAGCGCGTGAAGTTCTGAGTTGTTTTTGGATCAATTTTCTTCCTCAATTTTTTTTTCTTAAAATATAAATAAATTAAATTAAATTAAATATATAAATCACTTTCTAAATTAATTTTTATTATTAATAAATAATTTTTAAATTGATATCTAATTAATTATCAAGATTGTTCCTAAAAGATTTAGAATTTAAGTAACTAATAGTTAAAATTTTGGTAGCTAATTAGATATCAATTTAAAAATTATTTATCAATAATAATATAAACTAATATTTTTTTTTCTAAAATACTCTCTAATATAATCATTATAACAATTAATTATTATTTTTTTTTTATTTAATGATTTTCTTGTAGTGATATCTATAAAAATTAATTATTCTTTCTAATATATGATTGGTGTATAGAGTTGTTTCACACGTGTTAGAACAAAAGTATATAAATTCAATTTTTTTTAAATAGCTCTACTTTTTTAATAAAACATTACTTTCATTAAAACATAAATAATTAATGTGAAATTAAATTAGAAAAAAATAAATTAATACTCGTTATAAGGTGCAAACGCTAGTTAATTTGAAACTTGTTAATGACTAAAATTCCGGTTATTGTGAAAAAAACGTAATTATACTAAATGCACCTTCATTCTTACGTATTTTAAAAATTATCTTCTCATTATTCATTAATTAAAAACACACATGCTCATAATATTTAATTGAGGGAAAAGAAATATAATATTTTGATAATTTTATATAAAAAAAACTTATTTTTAAAACATCATCACTTTTTTTGGTATTGTTTGGGAGAGGGTGAGAGTAAAACCAGGAGGAAAGGAAGGAGAAGAGAATGGAAAATTATGTTATTTGAATTTATAAAAAAGAGTGAGAAAATGAGTGAATTTAGGTGGAAAGATATAAGATATAAGTGATGTGATTTTATATAAAAATAATAATTATATTATTTATTCATTTACTGAAATATTTTTATCTTAAAAAGAGTTAAATTAAAATAAAGATAAATGTTTATATCTAAAGATTAATATATATTTATATATTTTAGATAAAGAATTGTAAATAAGAAAATAATTTTTTTTACAACCAATAGCTAGAAAATAGTATATTAATTCATTTTTAAAAAAAATCATATCCTCAAATTTTTAAATAATTTTAATTAAAATTAAGAATAATGTTTATTAAAAAAAGTTGGTATTTTGTCATAAATATTTTCTGTCTATTAATAATAATATAAAGAAAACTTATTTTTGAAAAAAATTTAATTCAAATTAATATAAAATAAAAAACAATACCTTAACAATATTTTTTTTTATAATAATTCAAAAATTTATAATAATTTCAACTTATCATAATAATAAATATAATATACATACCATATATTAAAAAAAAATTATAATTTTAAATTTTGTTCAAATTTGAATCATATATTTCCATCCGTTATAAAAATAGTAAATTAAGATAATGTAACATTAACAACTTCCTTACAGCCAATTACAAATAATGAATGAAAAACATTTTGCAATTTAATTGTAATATAAATCACAACATATTTTTTTGAAATTTCTTAACCATGCAACCTTCCTAGTAAAATAGTAAAATCTAAGATTTCATGCAAATCTACCATGTCATGTTCAATCTCTTGATATTTAAGTTAATATGAAAGTAAGCACACCATCATCATTGATTAACATACTATATGAATAAGGCTATTCACGTGTTAATTTTTTACTAAATTTTACACAAAATAATCTATAATTGATTATTAAAGGGTTTAATTGATTCAAACTCTAGTTGATTAACTATCTTAGGTTTCAAATAATACAAACACATGTATGATGGGTTATGTTCATTATTACTTTAAGGGTATGATCGATTACGGATCTCAAACCTAATATGTTCTTGAACGGGGTTGGAACCAAGAGAACGATTTGAACCACTTTTCAATCAATCGGTATTCAGTTTCTCCCTTCCTCTCAAAACGAACTTCTCACTCTTCCTTCGTTATTCTACCTCTCGTCCTCGTGAACTCTAAGCTCGAATGGTACCTGCAAAATGTACTCTGACGCTTAAGTGAGAATTCGGTATTCGACACTCAAAACTCTTAATATTGTATGAAGACGTACTTGATTCTTGGAATCTATGCTTATTTATATGATTGTCACGAGCCCTTTGTTATTAGACCGAATTAGGGAGTTTGGTCATGCTTAAAAGTATATTACCTAGTTGCTTGTTCACTGATTAGTCTCGTTAATCTTATTTAGGCGTAATGATTTTAGAGATGTCGGTCGGCTTGAACCGGGTGCCGAGTCATGGTCTCGGTTGTGCGAACTCTACCAGTACATAATCAATTATAATCCCTTCATTTAACATAACAACGTTTCCAGAACTTCAAATGCATGTACCATGCCCAAACAATGCTTATTTGAAATAACCACATTATCATTCAACCACACACACTATCCAACATTTATTTAAAAAAACTCAAATGAATCTACACAATCAAAGCTCAACCTTCATAAACTTACAAAGCTTATGTCTTTTGCAGTGGTACCTTTCATTCTCAAACTAATATAACTTTCTTCATGTTCACCTCATCCTCTACACTTAAAAAAATACCATGTTTGTTACCTCCCTACTCAACATCAAGCAAGGAAAACTAAATGGGACAACAAGAAAGCTTACCTCCAACTCCAAGGGTACAACTTTGTCTCCACACAAAAATGATCTCTTTTCTTTTCCCACTCACTCTCCTCCTAGCCATATACACCTCCTACATAACCATGTGAACTCACTATTTGTTTAGAAAGATCACAAAAGAATCTCTTCACTTTACTTATTCACACAACAACTTCTCTTTCTTTGTAGGTTAAAGGCTTTACCTTACACCTATCTCATATAATATACACATATTTTAAAATCTTAAGTCACATCCAAGAATGATCACACTATCAATCCAACAATGCTCTTCATTTCTATAGTAACCATTTAACAAACATTAAGAGCACATCCAAACTCCTTTTATGGAAAACCAACTTTCACCAATTTCATGCAAACCACACCCACATTGATACTTCAAATTCCCATGCAAGGATGCAATGGTAATTACACAGTAATAAGTAATTTTTTCATGCAAATCACCACATTTCACATGGAATGCTTCTCTCATTTCTCATATTCCATTTATTTCTTTGCAAATTAGTTGAAATCCTTTCATCAAAGGTGTTACAATAAATCCCCAATCTCAGCCTTCAAATTCTCATACATAGTACAACAACTTTATCAAAACAGTGTTAAAGTTGAATTTATATGAAGAATAAGGTTGTATTCAATTAATAGAGTATAAATATTTTATTTTAAAAATACATGCTAGAATAACAAAGTATATGATACATTACTTTATGCAGCAAGCATGCTGAATACTTTTATTTTGTTTGCAATGAATTAAACATTGTTTTTCCTAACAATAACTTTTATTAAATAAAATATAAATAATTACGAAGAGTTACACGCTAATTTTGAAATGGACATGATTATCTCTCAAGAAAAAAATTGCACAAGTAAATTTAAATTTGTCAATGTTACTTATATAAGAAAATGAGGAAAAACCAAAATACAATCACAATTAGTCTTACAAAGTTTAATTCACATTTAATTTATGTAAAATAATTTTAAGAATATAAAGTGAAATTTCATATAAAAAATGAATATATAAAAGATATTGAAATATTTTATTTTAATATGATAAAAAATAATTTAATATAAAAAGTTTAGTTTTATTACTTTTATTTGAAGTAATTCAGTATATTCAATAATGATCAGGTATATTTATTATAAAATTAAGATTAATATTTAATTATTGTATTTTGTTTTTTAAATTTAACTTTTTTAGTAATTTCAACCAAATTAAAATTAAATTTTTTTATTTTTTTATATTAAAAACAAAATATTTCACCACTTCACTCTTTATTTCAAATAAAAATAAAAATATTGCAACTGCAAAACCTTTATGTTTCTGGAATGGAGTAAATGCTGAAGTTTCAGAAGGAGATGAAGGATCTTACAAAGTTCTTCATTGCTCAGCAGTTTCTTCTCAATGCCCTAGATTCCTCTTCTCACTCGTCAAATCCCTATTCCAAGGTCTAATTCGTTACTCTTTCTTTTTTCTATTTCTGCATCACAGTTTCAATTGCATCAGAAATTTCAACATAGCGTCTTTGTTTTTGTGTGGATTATAGATTTTTTTTTCGATTTTGTGATCATTTATGTGGAGAAGGAGAACTCCCAAATGCAGAATCAATGACGTTTTTGTTTTTCTCTGATCCAAAAAATCAGAAAAGGGTATTTTGGTAATAACTGTAAAATACTAGACGTGCTTGTTTGTTCCAACATCACTGTGGCTGCTCTGCTGAGTTTACCAAAACAACCCTCATTCTGAGATAGCAACAATATCATACACAAATCACAAGGGCAATAATGTCTTTTCGTGTTGAACCTCCTCCCCTCCACATGCACTCGCTATATGTGAGATGAGTTCTTTCCCCTTTGGCATTGGAACTCCCAGCTAGCACCAATGGCTCTGAATGTTTGTGTCTCTCCTAACCCTAAATGGGTTGCATCTTCTTCCTTAGATAGTGGTTCTTCTTTGAGACCTTCACTTGGGTCTTGTTTTGGTAACTCAAATATTGCTAATGTGAATCTCAACTTGAGTACTAGAACTAGAAGTTTGAGTTTGAGGAGAAGTGTTGGTGTAAGATCTAGTTTGGAAACTGCAGGACCCACAGTCACAGTGGGACAAGTCACTGAGGTAAACAAGGACACCTTCTGGCCGATTGTTAAGGCTGCCGGGGATAAAACCGTTGTTCTAGACATGTACACCCAATGGTATGTTAATTATGTACAGTTGTATATCATGTGATATATATATTGTTATAGCTTATAACCACGTGCTTTTCTTTTTTATAATATTGTCATATTTTATGGTGGATTGGATTATAATTGAAGAAAGAATCATGCTTTACATCTGTTTGTAAAGCTGCATGTGCTGGCTCTCTCTTAGCTGGGAGATTCCTTGGTAAACATTGTTATGGTTAGCTTTATGCTGATTTTGTCAAGACCCAAGATCATGGTTGGTATCACCTAACAATCAGTGATTTAGATGAAAAGGGGGCAAGAGTAATGAAAATCACTTTGTTGTATACACTGCCTTGGTACAAACAAAAATGTGAGGTATGAATTGGAAATTGGAATGGCATTCATTTGCATTAAAGTGAATTTCCCACTCTACCGAGAATGAATTATCCTAACATGGTGTGTGATTGGAGCAATCTTAGTCTTTAACATGGTTGCACTCATAGTAGGTCTTGAATTGTGCAGCTGGGACGTCTTAAGACAAATAAAAGTTTAGCTAATAACAGTTTGCATATATTTTGTGTGACTTGGTTAGTGTTTTATTAAATTCTTGTTCTATAAGCCCTTTTTCTCTCTTCTGGTTTTTAATTTTTTGTCCTGCCTTCAGAAATATGCATAAGCTAGCGTTTTTTGACCAGCACCGTGCATAATCAATTGTAGATCAGACTTAGATTCCCTCATAATATATCTCTGAGCAATTTTCAAAGTATTGTAAGTACCTTAATGGGGATGGTTCAAGATGAACTTCAGCCAAGGTCACACCCCGCGAACAAAAAGTTCATATAATTAAGTGTGAGAGAAATAGTATTTGTTTCATGAAGTGAGGGTTCATTTTAGAGGGAAAAGTTAGATGCTGTAACCAAGAAAGTGAAGATAATAGGTTTAAAGAACTGCATAGTTTATTATAAATGTGTATGCAACTTTTCACAATATTTATTAATTGATTTAACTATCAATAGTTATAACTTTTTGCTTTTGCCAACTTATCACGATATTTAGTGTGGATGCTTTCCAGTCCAACATTGCTGGAAAGCTTCTAAGTTGGCTTTAGACCAACAATTGTGTGTCAAACTTTTTAGGATTTATGTGCTTTGCAAAGGCCTATACATGTGTTGTACTATGGAGCTGTCTTTTGGTATATTAAACAAATGGTCCCAAATCAGGTCACTTGTATTAACTCACTGTCAACTAGCTTTGCCTGATTTAGCTTGCATAATGAGTGTACTTATTTTTTTATCTCCACAATGTGTACAAGAGTGAATTATACATGAAGTTTTATGGTGATGTTGTTTGACCAAAATAGTGATCAGCTTCAGAGCAAGTTTCTTTGGTAATGATAAACTGGTTGGGTAACAAAACAACATAAGCAAAAACAGAGCTAATACTAAAGCTTAACATTAAAATCTTTGGTTAATTTGTTTTTGTTATATTCTCTGGTACGGTACTGCAGGAATGTTTGTTTTTAGAGTCTTTATTTTATTTTCACCATGTTGAAGGTGGGAAGTATTTGGCTTTTTCAATAACTCAACTTGAAAGTCTTGTTTAGGTTGATCCTTTATGACATTGTTACCCTTGCTTGTTGCCAACTGAATATTTGGACAATCTTTGATATAAATTTATGATTTTTTTCAGGTGTGGCCCTTGCAAAGTGATGGCTCCAAAGTTTCAAGAATTATCTAAGAAGTATGAGGATGTTGTCTTTCTAAAACTTGATTGCAACCAAGACAACAGGGTATGTGCCCAATTCAAAAAAATATTACCTATATGAATCCATTTAAGAATCGTGATACATAGGGATGAGATTAAAGTACATGTTCATCCTTAGTTTATGTATGAACATATTTTATTGAGCATAGGGTTAATCAATACTTTCCTTAACAAACGTGGTATAATTTGTTTAATGTTTGTTGGCAGCCATTGGCAAAAGAGCTGGGGATTAAAGTGGTTCCCACTTTTAAAATTCTGAAGGACAACAAGGTTGTAAAAGAAGTTACTGGAGCTAAATTCGATGATTTGGTTGCTGCCATTGACAATGTTCGATTGAGCTAAGAATATAAGTATTCTCTTTCTGTGTAAAAATATTATGCTTGACACCCTTTGTAAGTATTCTATGCAAATGTAAGATGATGAGGAGTGGAAGATGATGAAATGCTATCATGTGATTGTTGTAAGCTAATTGTTTATTCCCTAACGTTGTCTTTGTAAGTGGGTGAGTAATATTCACCCAGATGGATTTTAGGGAACGTGTGTTCTTCTGTGTTCTTTGTATCTGTGCAAAGGGAGAAGAAAGAGAAAGTCACTTATACATTTGTGAGAATACAAAAGTACTCTTGAAACATTTGTGAGAAGATAGATAATAGACTGTTATAAGTTATAACATAATCAATTACAATATAATAATAATATTTTAAATAATAATAATCAAAATAATTTATTAAATAATAATATATAAAAGTAATAATAATAAGTTAATAATAAAAAAATTAAAAAAATAATCAAAATAAATTTATAATAATATTTACAATATTAATTTAATTTTACGAATTTTCATATATTTTTATGTGTGTTAGATAATTTGTAATTTTTTTTTCAATTGATTTCATGAATTGTACAAGAATACTCCTTTAATGAAACGTGATCATATGATTTTTTTTTCCGTCTAATTATTTTTATATAACTCTTTTTTCATCATAGTACAATTCTATATTTAGTATTATTATTTTTATTAATAAGGCATTGAATTTTTGCATCAATTTCAATTTATTTTATTAAATTTTTAAAAATTTATAATTTAACTTGAATCTTCTACAATTATTTCTATTTTAATTTTATTTATTTTTATCAAAATTTATTTTCAATAATTTTTGTCAAATAATTTATATTTTTTTTCAACTCAATTCATGGATTCGAGAATAATGTTTTAATAACAAATGAGTTTGGCATATAAATAAATAATTATATTTTATTTAAATTATTTTTAATATTAGGGTGAAATTGTAATATTACAATATTTATAATAAAAAAAAATTATCAATCATACCTATCACATCAATCATCAATTCTTATAAAAAAAATTCTCATTTTTCTTTACTCTTCACTTTTTTTTTTCTCTTAATGTAAAGAATTCTCTTCTATGCAGATTCTCACTATATCATATCATTTTTTACCTACACCCACCAACACTTTGTGAAATGCCCTTTGCGTCCTTAATGAATAATGTAAAATGTCTATTGTATCCTTAATGAAATAAAGCATAAGTTTCCGCTGCACCAATGCATTTTATAAGAAAATGATAAAAAATGGTAAGAAGAAGAGATGTTTATTATTCTTATGTGTATATTACATCACTCATGTATAGGAAATATATAGGGAGTTTCTCTCTCCCAAATTACAATCTAATTAGGTAGGATACTAATCATGAGATTCTATAATTATTAAATTAATTGCATATAATTGGGTACAATATCGTCAAATATTGCATACAATAATTGCATATAATTTGATAATTATTATTTCCTTAATACATTTCCCTACAACAACCCTTAAGCACCTAAGGCACAACGACACCCAACACACACCACTCACTGAGTTTCTAAGGCACGACGACAGAGAGAAGGCGAAGAGCTGTAGTTTACGGAGGAGGAGAAGAGTTGTGGTTACGGGAACTAATACGCAGGGCACTCCCCCATTAAACTGATGCACTCATCTGTAAATTGTGCGACTTTCGGATATCTATATCCAAAAGTGTTTTTCTTTTTCGAATGTGCATATCCGGAGTCATACCGGATGCTTATGTTCGGAAGGTTATAGTTAATTTTTTTCCTCCAGATATGGATACCCGTAGACGTTCTGAATGTGAAAATCCATAAGTTTAAGGATTTTAGATGATTTTGAATGATGAAATCTAGAAGTCAGTTAAATGTGTTTTTTTTTTCAATTGATGATAAATATGTTGACCGTTTCAGATGCTAATATCCGTAAGTATGTAACTTTCGGATATTGCCATACATGAGAAAATATATGACTAAGAGTAAAATTGGGTTTAAAAACTTATATTGGTTACATAAAAATTAAATGATAGGGTGGATGAAGAAATTGCCTAATTTCTTTTCAAAAAAAAAATCATATCCCAATTCAAACTAAGTATAAAGAAAGAGATACTCAATTATCAAAAGTTATGAACTTGGTGGTGTCTATAAAGTAGGATCATGAGTATCTTTTTGTAATAACAAAAAAATGTTTGGGATAATTGTGGGTATTGTGGTATACTAATACTATTTTTTTAATAATTCATATCCCACCATAGGTTCTTTGTAGTAGTGTACCAACCCTTTAACCCTCGTGTGGTGGGTTCATATATTATTCTCAAATTGCATTATGATGCACATGGCCTTAATTCCCAATTAATTTTTATCATAATTTCTCCTTTAACCTAAAGTTGTCCTTCAATTTAAAGTGTACAAAATAAGACAGCGAGAAAGACTCTCTTTCTATTAAAAAATTTAGAAAAAAAGTAGTAAAAAGATACCACATGTCAATTTTTTAGATATTTATTTAAACATAATGAAATAATAGTAATAATATTATATTATTTATCCTTTTCTCTTATTTATTTTTCTTTTTCTTTTTCTCACTTCAAATCATTCAATTAAAAAGAACAATAGTTGTTTCCACTTTATACGTGTTCACCTCTATTGAGCTTATCTTTTGTGTATCATATATGTGATTGGAAAAAAACTAAAAAAATTAATGAGTTTAGAGATTAAAAGTATTGTGAATGAATTTTATTATATAATTGTTATATATTTATAGAATTTAACAGAAATGTGTTATCAAAGTTCTCACATTATTCAATACTTTCTTATAGTGAGTTAATTAATTATTGTATTAAAAATATAATTAAATTTATTATAGTACAGAGAGAGAAGTGAGATCATATTAGATTATCATAAGTTTAAACCAATGCTACACTTTTAGTATCTTCAATTATATCATTATTTTAAAAAATTATAATTAAATTGAAAATTCCTATCACATAAATTATATATATTAACATGTTATGCATTTTTTATATAGTGTATACTTTTTAAAAATATACCAAAATCTGAATTATTTAATTTATGTTTATGTTTCATTATTGTTATAATTATTATTTTTTCTATATGTAAACATTAATGTTACATTAGAGTAATGTATCTCCTTTCCCTTTTCTATATATAATTATAATAGTAAATATATTTTTTATGTTCATTGATCGTATGTATGATCTGATTGCATTAGTAAGTATGATATTTATGATGTATAACTTTTTTGGAAGTTTAAACTCTTTAAGAAATCATTAATAACACATTTTTAAAATATATTATATGTCTATTTAAGGTTATAACATTAATAATGTTTTAAAACCATGAAATACAAATTTAAAATTGTAATTATTAATTTTTTTCTTTGTTTTGTATTTGATATGTTTTTTATTGTTAATAATAGTTTTAAATACACAATACAAAACATTTACATTTTTTTTTATAAAATGTTAAAAATGATTTCTTTCATTTCTATGAACGAAATGATTAACTAGAAATTGAATTTGTGAGATGCTTCAGATGTGAAAAGAAGGACGTTCTGGTCTTCTGGAAGTTTAAACTAGTTTATCGTCTTCACTTAATGACTCCTCCTTTTTTATATTTTCAGTCTAGAACTTAAAGATCAAATTGACTTCTTATAAAAAAATACCGGAGATAGATTCAACTATACCCGCTACCAAGACAGACAAACATGACTCTTGAGCCTTTTGTTCATCACTTGAAAGAGATTCAAAATAACTTTACAATATTAAATCTTGATAAATAGATCTAGAAGTAACCCATTTGACAGTTACTAATTTAGGACTTGTTACATTAGTTGCATATTTGAGATGAGAAAATCCTTTTAAAAGACTAATATGAAAACTTTCATTAAAAAAAAAAAATCCTTTTAAAAGATCATAATTTTCAGAAGACAATGGGTCCTTCTTTGTGTAGTAAATAATATGATTCATGGACATCCTCAAAAGATAATATATTAGTAAAAATATCATCCTGAAATCCTAAACCATCCTCGATATCTTTAGCAGATTTCTTAAACCGTTAACTAACAACTTCAACAAGGTTATCAAGATCAATAATAGTTTCCTTAACCTCCACCACCCCTGCATTACGAACATGTAAATCATATATTTATACATCTACTGCAGGATTTTGTTTCTTTGTGACACCAATCACTTTCTTGTGAGAGACATCATTAGTTTCTTTGGTCCGGAAAGTCACAAGTTTATACAGCAGGTTTCGACGACAGTTTGACAGTGTTATCGAGGTTATCAAGATGTCTTTTGCATTTAGAAATATTATGCACTATTATTTTGCATAAAGAGCAACATGTAAGCCACTTATCAAATTCAATATATGTAATAAAAGCAAAACCAGATATTTTCACCAAAATTTGATTAGACTAAGCAAATAATATATCAATATTAATCAACACTCTAATAAAAAAAATTAAATTTATTCATGATGTCGTCATCAAGAAAAAAATAAATATCAATCTATTGCCAATATTTCATGAAAGAATGGTAAATCATGCTCCAACGCTGAGTTTAATAAAAGATGGCACAAAATCTCTCTTTCAAACAAAAACTCATTATTCATTAATTAAAAGCATATATACTCATAGCATTTAATAGAAAAAAAAAATAACTACAATATTTTATTAATTTAGAAAAGTATTAAAGGACCATTCATTTATTTTAAACTGTAACTTATATTAATGGTAGCGAGCGAGTATTCAATTATGGTTTATTTACAAAGTACAAAAATAAAA
This sequence comes from Phaseolus vulgaris, assembly GCF_000499845.2. Lineage (NCBI taxonomy): Eukaryota > Viridiplantae > Streptophyta > Magnoliopsida > Fabales > Fabaceae > Phaseolus > Phaseolus vulgaris. The sequence continues at coordinate 4,722,742 of NC_023752.2, read as the reverse complement.
ATCAAGCATTCCATTTTAAAAATATATGCTATATTAATGAATTCTAGGATAATTACTTTACAACATGCCTGAATAATTTTATTTTTACAATATTAATTTTCTAAACAATAATTTGTTATCTTAATAGGCTGATTCTACATTCACAGCTAAAATATAAATAATTATGAAGAGTGACACGCAAATTTTGAATTGAATATTATGTATCCTCATAATTATCCTGCACACGTAAATTTAAATTTTTTAATGTTAGTTAGATAAGAAAATGAAGACAAACGAAAATAAATCAAAATTATTAGTCTTGCATAAATTTAATTATCATTTGTTCCGACCCCAATTCAAAATATTTTTTTAACTTGAAATTCCATTTCAATTTTATCTTTAAAAAGTATTTTATTAAATTAAAAGAGAATGTATTTAATCTGTTTTTAATTTTACATTGAAATGAATGTAATAGCACAACATTTAATTTATGTGAACTAGTTTTTAAAAAGTAATATATATATATATATATATATATATTAAATAGTTTTGTAAAAAAAACTAAAGTGTAAGAAAAAAAAATATTTGAGTTACTAATGTCTGGCTTGAATGGTTTGTGTTGCGTTTACTGTTATGACTAATGTTCTATGAATGATTCGTAATCGATGAGATACTTGTCTTGATTACGTGGGAACAATTAATGTTACTCATATTTATTTGTTGCAAAGGGGATGTGTATGCTGATAAGTTGATTAATTTATGATTTATTCATAGATAATCATTTCAATGGTATAATAAACTTTCATATAGTCTGCTATTATAATTCTTTATAAATAGATATAGTTTAGGTATCGTTTTTTTTTAACGTATGAGTTTTGACCTATTCTTTCCATATTTTATTTTATTTTAATAATATTTTTTTTCATGTGATGTCAGATGATTATTGTTATTTGAGGTGTCACTAAGATAGATGTTAAGTTGTATAATGATGCCTAACATGATAACTTTTATAAAAAAAAATTATATTATTAAATAGATAGAAGAGTGGAGGGAAAAAATAGAGGAAGAAAAAGGTAGGTAAATTGGAGAGGGTGAAGATGAGTGCATCAGTCTAATGGGGAAGTGCCACGTAAGAAAGCTGATGCAGAGTAAAATGACGAGAACACCCTGTTGGAAGTTGCGCCTAACAGGAACAGAAAATTTCAGTGATTTGAAAAATGGGAAGAAGAAGAAAGAAGGAAGAAATCATCACAATGCTGAATTCAACGACTTCACACTCTCGCAATCACAACTAGTCAAAATGCGTTTTATTTCGTCAAATTAAAATATTAATAATAATGATGAATCATGAAAATTAAAAAAAGAAAGAAGCAACGGTTATAAATCTGAGTCTGGGAGTTGTAGAAATCAAAGAGTGAAAAACAGAGAAGAGAAAGAGAGAAAGAAAATGTGTGGGATTTTCGCGTATCTGAATTTCAACGTGAACAGAGAGCGAAGGTATATCTTGCAAGTTCTCTTCAATGGCTTGCGCAGATTGGAGTATCGTGGATACGATTCAGCCGGCATCGCCATCGATTCCTCTTCGCAATGCGCTTCCGATGCCGAATTCCCTCTCCCTCATCCTCCTCACGTTTTCCGCCAAGAAGGAAACATCGAATCGCTCGTCAAATCTGTGTACCAAGGTCTAATTCGCTCCTCTTTCTGTTTCCTATTTTCTCCGTCGCGCTTTCAATTGCATCGCAAATTTCGACGTGACGCGTTTTGTTTTTGTGTGGATTGACAGAGGTGGGAGAAATCAAATTGAATTTGGAGGAGCCCTTCAGCACGCACGCCGGAATCGCGCACACTCGGTGGGCCACTCACGGAGAGCCTGCTCCGCGGAACAGTCATCCTCAGACCTCTGGTCCGGAGAACGAGTTCTTGGTTGTTCACAATGGAGTTATCACTAACTATGAGGTAACGATAGTGCACTCTGAATGACCGCCTGTTGATGCCGGTGTTGCTCTGTTTCTATGTGCTTATTACTTTTTGAGATGCTGTGTGTTCAGGTTTTGAAGGAGACGCTGCTGCGGCATGGCTTCACGTTTGAGTCGGAGACTGACACTGAGGTCATTCCCAAGCTTGCGAAGTTTGTTTACGACAAGGCCAACGAAGCTGCGGGTAATTTTTATTGATGAGTTAGTCGAGGTGTTTTTGTTTTTTGGTTTTGAACAATTACATGGGGTTTACAGGTTTGTGGTACGTGTGAATGTGAATGTTGTTGGTGATTAGTAGTTTTCACCTGATGTGGAACTGAAGTGTGATGTTTTGGTGATGTGCATTCTGAAATCCTGTGAGTGGGAAGAAGGTGGAGGTAGATAAGGTTTCTACTATTTTAGTGCTGCGAAGGTTGAAAATTGTGATCGCGGTTTTGTTGTTTTCTTTGTATTGTGGAAAATTGTAGAATGTGACTGATGTGGTCCGAGAGCCCCCAAAAGTCTTTGTGCGGCAACTGTGGTTGCGGCACAGTTGAGGTTATAGACCCCAAAATCCTTTTCTAAGAAGGCTTAGCTTTTTTGGGATAAAGATGCTTTTTCCACTAGGAGGAGTCAGTGACATGAATCATATAAGTTTTCCGCTTTTACATTAAGCGCAATCAAGTTTTAGATTGTGATAACATTTTCATTACAAGCAAATGTGCCCGATGTGGTCACATTTGCAGTTGTTGTAGGAGACTCCAAACACATTGATGTTGCGGCTGAAATCGCAACTCTGAATCCATTATGTTGTCCCTTTGTTCCAAATGTTGATATACTTGCTTCTGTTAGATTTCTAAATTGATTTGCATTTATTCTGTTGGGAATTCCTTATTATTTGTGCTACTCTGATTACAACGGCTTCTCTTAGACTTGTGTGAATATCATAATGGTTTCGGATGATTTTAGCTTGAAATACATTTCCAATCATTTTGCAGATGGTGTTACCTTCAGTCAAGTTGTTTTGGAAGTTATGAGGCATCTTGAAGGAGCTTATGCCCTTATTTTCAAAAGTCCACATTATCCTAATGAATTGATTGCTTGCAAGCGTGGTAGCCCACTGCTCCTAGGTGTTAAAGTAAGTTGAATGCAATTTAGCAAAAAGTTTCTTAAACAATGACCTACATGTAAATTGTTCTTCCAGTGTTTTTTTCTGGCAACATTTGTTCTTTTTTTTTTCTCTTGGATTTGTCAATGATGCTTCTAGTTGCAGAGCCAAAATATCTATTCAGTAACTTAGTATTAATTTTTCATGATTCGTGGACATTTAGTGAAGGTAAAGATTTTGGGATGGACAATGATTAGAATTAGTGCTCTAATTTCAGGAATTGACAGAAAATAAAGGCAATGGTTCAGCATTTGAGGATGACAAATTCCTATCAAAAGATGACAAACCCAAAGAATTGTTTTTGTCCAGTGATGCCAATGCTGTGGTTGAACATACAAAGAAAGTGCTAGTTATTGAGGATGGTGAAGTAGTTCATCTCAAGGTACAGACTGCACCCCCTCTTTTCAATGTTGCACTTGCAAGCCAATGTTTTCATGTATAGTACTTAAATATAGTAATCTGACTAAGGAAAACACTTCCATGACAGTATCTTTTCTTTGTGAAGATTGTTTTGTAATTACTTAGCAGATCACTTCATCTATCCTTTGCTCTCTGGTCTATTCCCTTTTTTGCGTGATTAGATCATTCACTGATACTATATGTTACATATGGTTATAATCACGCCAAACATATTGTTCTTAGTTCTTACATATAAATGGTTGTGCCAGGATGGCGGGGCTTCTATTTTGAAGTTTGACAGTAACATGGGAGAAAATGGGGCTTTTCTTTCTAGAACTTGTTCAGTGAGACGTGCATTATCTGTTCTTGAGATGGAGGTCGAGCAAATAAATAAAGGTCATTATGAGCATTATATGCAGAAGGAAATTTATGAGCAACCGGAATCTCTAACAACCACAATGAGGGGGAGGCTTATACGTCTTGGAGCTAACAAATCCAAGTCTGTTCTGTTGGGTGGGCTGAAGGATCATCTCAAAACAATTAGGCGAAGTAGAAGGATAGTTTTCATTGGTTGTGGTACAAGTTATAATGCTGCTTTGGCAGCTAGACCCATCTTGGAAGAACTTTCTGGTCAGTGCTGTGACAAATCTTTTTATAATTTTTTGCAGTTTACAAGTTTGTCCATTCTTACAATGTTTATTCTATACATTCAATTATAGGTGTTCCTGTTACTATGGAAATTGCTAGTGATCTATTGGACCGGGAGGGACCAATATACAGGGAAGATACTGCTGTTTTTGTAAGTCAGTCTGGCGAAACAGCTGACACTTTACTGGCACTGGAGTATGCTTTAGAGAATGGTGCTTTGTGTGTTGGGATAACAAACACTGTTGGTAGTGCAATAGCAAGGAATACTCATTGTGGTGTTCACATAAATGCTGGTGCTGAGATTGGTGTGGCAAGTACCAAGGTAAATTTTGCATTTAAGGATCGTGTTTTCTTCATTTCATTTTGCATTGTCTTATTATTTGTTTAACCAGTGGTTTACTCATGCGCATTTATAACTATTACAGGCATACACAAGTCAAATAGTGGTGATGGTCATGTTATCTCTTGCAATAGGAGGTGATACAATTTCAAATAAAGCCAGAAGAGAAGCTATCATAGATGGTCTTTTTAACCTGCCAAGTGAGTTTTTGTTGCCCGAGTATATTACAGGAATTGGGTTGGGTGTCTGGTTCATCCTACATGTCCTTTGAGTATAACTTTCAACTGATTCTCAGGTTTTAAAATTAGATTTTCATGACAGGTAAATAAGATCGCCACATGGTTAGGATTTAAATGGATGTAGGTTAATCATTGTTAAAGATATACCGATGATGATAACTTCATTAAATAAGTGTTAATATCAGTCTCTAAGTTCATACCATCTAGTAGAGAACTTTTAACTTATGAAAAACGAGAAGGATGGATTTTTTTTTAATAAAACTAAAAACTGGAATGCATTTGAAGATATTACTTTGTTCCACGCCGGTTTTGTTAATTTCTTTAATGGAATAACAATAATTGTGTAAAAATAGTCATAATGTCATGTGGGTTTGCAATTACGAAGCCCTCGGGAGGCTTGTGGATTGCCACAAGCTTTCTTGGAATGGAGTAACCTCCCCTCCCCCTAAACTTCTATCACAAAAAAAAAAAAAAATTAGAATCTTCAGGAATTCTAGAAACCTTCCTTCAAGCTAAAAACTATTTTTTATGAGGAATCGTTCAAAATGCAGTACTAAATACCTCATGGAGCTACAGGGAAGTTGTAAAAGTAATCTAATTAACGTGTTGGATTGTAGATAAAGTGAGAGAGGTGCTGAAACTTGACCAGGAGATGAAGGATCTAGCAAAGCTGTTGATTGCTGAGCAGTCTCTTCTTGTCTTCGGAAGAGGATACAACTATGCAACTGCTCTTGAGGGAGCTTTGAAAGTAAAGGAAGTGGCACTTATGCATAGCGAAGGGATACTTGCTGGTGAAATGAAGCATGGTCCTTTGGCATTAGTTGATGAAAATCTCCCAATTGTTGTTGTAGCTACTCGTGATGCTTGCTTCAGGTTGGTTGTGACTGTTGATTAGCTTTATTATCTGACATTAGAAGTTTGATATTGACCATCTTTTATCCTTGACAGCAAACAGCAGTCTGTTATCCAGCAACTTCATGCCCGCAGAGGTCGTCTGATTGTTATGTGTTCTAAAGGGGATGCTTCCTCTGTTTGCCCTAATCAATCTTGTAGGGTAATTGAAGTTCCTCAAGTTGAAGACTGTCTTCAACCTGTAATTAATGTAGTTCCATTACAGGTATGTTTACAATGCATTTTTCTTGTTTTTTTTTATCCTTACAAAGATTTCTTGATATTAGTGTCGAAGATCCTATTATTACTAGTCTGCATATCTTTATATAAAGTAACTCTCCATGTTGACAGTGATTCGTTATTATTTCATGAGCTTCTTAGGTGTTTTCTCTTTTGTTTGAATATAAATATCGATGTCTGAATTTCTCATGTGAATTTTGCAGATTTCTTTCCTTTTTGCTACATAGAATCTTTATAGACTAATCTTCATTTTATTCATTTGCACGAAGAAGGAATATTTGTGTGCCTAATATCACCTCAACAAATTATTTCTTTACGATGCAGTTATTGGCATATCACCTCACTGTTCTCAGGGGATTTAATGTGGACCAGCCTCGTAATCTTGCCAAGAGCGTCACAACGCAATGAAGAACATTGTGGCATATTAGCATATTGTAAATTATTAGGAGATGTAGGCTCACTGCTTGATCTACTTGACAGAATATTGTTTTAAAATGATATTTACATCTTTTAGGTGCATTTAACTTCTTTCAAGTTTCATTAGGCAGAATATTGTTTAACATGATGATTACATCTTTCATCTATTTAATATGCTGAATCTCGGTTGCTTGGGTTGCTATCTCAGTTGCAATTCCTTTATCACAATTGGAATGAGTATGATTTCCATAAAAATAATTTATAGCATGGCCCTGCATTTTTTCCAGAAATGAAACTGAGCGCAAGGAACAATACCAAAACACTTCCATGTACTTTAGGACTAAAACTTATGGAAACATTGTAGTCATGATTTGAGTTCACTGATGTATTCTAAGTTGAATAAAGTGTTGCTACTGTAGGGATGAAGCAGTGATACTCAGTACTTGTTATGAATTTGTGCCCTAAGAAAACTATCTGATTTTTCACAGTACAGTACAGCTTTTAGTTTTGTAGAGAAGTTATAATTTGTCTTTGAAGTTTGTGATCATTTTAGTTCAATTATTTAAATATGTAACCATGGAACAGTTGTTGAATTTGACAAAAAGATAGTTAGAATTTGATGATCTAAGGAACAGAAAACAAAATGAAACTAAGTTGCGGAAGATATTCACCTAAATTACATTTGTGTAACAACATCAAACGTCTCACCTCATAACACAATTCTACAAACACTTTGTCATTGATTAAAATGTATTAGAAATTACAAATTTTTAAAATTCAGAGTACATATGAAATCCTTGAAAAAAAGTGTTCGTAAGATTTGTAATTGCTGCCACTATTGATACACATTCCTTTTGAAATTCGGCATTACCCCTGCGTCCTATACTAAATTTTGACCTGAATATGCATGTACGATTCTTAAATTGTAGTTATCTTACATTTCTCTGATTTTGATCTGCTTTATGTTTATGTTTTTAGTAATAAAACAAACTATAGTGACTTCTTGATACTATTACACCTGATACTCCTCATATTTTTAGATTAAATAAACTCCCTAATTATAATTTTGTTGAAGACACTATGAAGGTAATCAAAGAGAGAGAAGAAAGAAGCAGCAAGAGTGAGAAGAGATAACAGAAGAATAAAACTTGTATTACACTGAGAAAGAATACAGAAGAAAATATAAGCAAACAGAAAAAATAATTAAATTGTATGCAGAGCACATGCAGAATACATCAAGTAACTTCCTCTCTTAAACTCATGGTTAGATTATCAACAACCTTGAGTTTATGCTTGAATTTTGCAAAATAGACTCTTTAAATTGGTTTAGATAATCAGTTGGAATGTGATAATCTGAACACGTTTCTTCTGCACATGATTTCTGATAGTGTAAATTGATTTCTAAATGTTTTGGATTTTGAATACATTCATTATTAGAAAACCATTACATAAAAACTAATTAATTACTATATTAACTAAAATAGATATTTTAGAGATTAAAAAATTTGTTGATATCTAAAGTGAGTTTTATTATCGATTAATAATTTCTAAATTTGTATCTAATCAGCTACCGGTAATTAAAACCTTGGTAGCTAATTAGATATATTTAAGTTAGGTAGCTAGGTTTTTCTAAGATGCTCTAAAAGGGTGTTAAATAATTAGATTGACAGTATATTTTCTTAAAAATAAATCTTCAACATTTTAAATTTACCGTTCTGCTGACTGCTGATCACAACGAAGGAAGAGTGCAAATCATGTATGTTTGGATCAGTGTGTGTGTTTGTGAGGGAGAGAGTGTTTTCAAAGGAGAAAATAAGTTGAAGATCAATTGAAACTCAGATGTTATATTTAGGTGAGCGTTTTGCAAGATTATTGTTGCCTTAGAGAGATATGATGATCATTAAGCTATGAAGAAAGACTATTAGATTCTTTACCATCGGGGAAAAACTCAAAAGTAGTTTGGAAACCTATAGGAGGAATGGGGTTATTGGATAATGGGAATTGTTTTCAAATGGTGAATTTTGATTAGGTTAGAGAGATAAACATTAGTGGGGTATGTGAATGATCTTTTATCACTATGTTGTTTTGAGACAAAAACCAGAAATACTTGCAGAAAATGGCCCAATCACAGCATGAATTGAATCAAGCTGCTAAAAGGAACTGCTATTAGTTATAGTTATGATAGAAGACGCACCTAATCATGTTGTTTTATATTAAATAGTTGAGTCTAACACAAACAATTATATGCACAAATAAAAGACCAAAACACAGATAATAAAACCTTTATATAATATTAGCTAAACCACTCTACTAACCCTACATCCTTTTTGTCTGTCACAGATTTTGAGAACAATATGCTTGCCCACCTCCAAAAATTTTCATCCTTTGTCCCTTGAGACAGTTGATTCATTCAATCAAAGCAGAAAGGAAAAACATAGCACTATACAAGATATATAATATATATATATATATGTATATATATACATATACATATCAATGAAGACCAACCACAGGTACAGAGGGACAGATTGATTTGTATTTTAAATGATGCAATGTTCCTTGTATCTTCTACCAAGCAGCCCTCAGCCGAACACCTTCACTACCAACATTAACCTGAATAAATTGAACACCAAATTATTCACAAATACCCAAATATATTTCACAAACCTAACAAAAACAATCAGAAATTTCACAGCCCAGATAACAAAATCACAGTTTCCACTTACCAGCAAAGACCATGAATTGGAGACACCAAATGACAGAAATCATAAATGTAACCCATAAATTCCACATACACAGATAAAGAAAGGAAGAATGTTTAGAGACAGTTTGATATGGTTTTTAACGTTTGATGTTATTATCTAATCAAAATAGAGTTTTACCTTGATGATCTGTGTAGATTTTTAATACAATTTTGTATCGTGTAGATTACCAAATAGAACTTCAATTTTAACAGGAGAACAACACTAACACATAAAGAAATAAATTAAGTTTAGTCCAATACAAAAACCTCGTAAATTTCGTATATCCAAATAACAAGAGGCATAAATGTAGGACATGCCACGAGAAAAGATCATACAGTTCACGTACCCAAGAAAAGGACATAATTAGATGCAAATTCTTAGTGTTGTTTTGAATCAGAGTTAAGTTTCACTTCATTAATTTATGTCGGTGTTGATTTTTTATGCAAATATTTGTTCTGTGAATTATAAAGTGAAACTTTAATTGTAATTGAAAAATAACACTCAAACACATGAAAAATTGCATCTGTTTTCCTCAATAAGATTACCTATTAAATTTCAGATATATCCAAATAACCAGAATCATAAATGTAAGATTCCCCACGAGAAAGGACCATAAAATCCACATACCAAATAAGAAAACACCGAAATTTAAAAGCAAAATCTTAACATTAGTGTGGTGTCTAATCAGGATTAAAGTTTCACTTCAATAATCTATGTTATTTTTAATACAAATCTTTATTCTGTGTAAATTATCACGTAGAACTCTAATTTTAATTAAAAAAATAGCACTAAATAAAAACTTGAAGAAATGCATCTAGTGTTTGTTCAATTGGGAAACCTCTTAAATTTCACAAGTCCAAATAACAAGAATGATAAATGTACGCACCCCACAAGATTTATATGCAAATTCTTAACTTTGCAGTGTTATTTTTAATCAGAGAATTTCACTTCAATAATCTATGATGATTTTTAATGCAAATCTCTCTTAAACTTCAGATACCCAAATAACAAGAATTACAAATGTAAGACACCCAACAAGGAAAAACCATAAATTGCACATACCAAACTAAGAAAGAAAGACAAAATTCAAATGCAAATTCTTACTCCCACCCTCAGTTCCTAAACTTTAAACTCTTGATGTTTAAGGTTAATGCATAATGCTAAAGAAACATTTAATATTACTCATAAATAGTATATTTATCCTAAAATACCCTGATTTAATATCTACATATTTAATTATTAGTTCATGGTACAACAAAGAAAATATGAGCTAATATACATAAGTAAGGGTTTAAATGAAAAAAAAAAAAAATGAGACTTGAAAACTATAAAACATCAAAAGTTTCGAAACAAATTTGATTGACTTAAACATCATGAGTTTAAGAAGGAAGTAACTAATAGAGTTGTGTGTAGTAAGAGCTGAAGTTTAAATTTGTTAATTTTTAATGCAAATCTTCAGTACATAAATTATCATGTCGAGCTCCAATTTTAGTTGAAAAAACAGCAGTAAAAACACATAGAGAAATGCTTCTAAGTTGTTACATCATAAATTTCAGATACCCAAATAAGAAGATCATAAATGTAGACACCACACAAGAAAATACCATAAATTCCACACACCCATATAGGAAAAAAAGACAAAAGTTAGATGCAAATTCTTAACTTTCAGTGTTAGTCTAATCAAATTTAAATCTCACCTCTATAATCTATCTACCTTGATTTTAAATGCAAATCTTTATCACCCAAATTACCAACTAGAGTTCCAATTTCAATCAAAGATCAACACTAAGAACACAAAGAAAAAACACACCCAAGTGGTGATGAACAAGAAAAGCCCACAAATTTGAGATCCCCAGAGGAGGAAAAAAGCTCAAAGCAAAGAAAGGGGTTAGAACATTGAAGGATGATAAACGAACCTGAGGGTTACAATCAGGAGGGTCTTCAAAGAGAGACAGAGAGAACTGTTTATCAGCAACACCAACATCAAAGTGTATAAGACCAGAGGTGGGGACATCCACACGAATGCCCTTAACAGGGAACCACAGAAAGAGCTCTTGCGCCGTCATACCGGACAATTTCCCGATCCGACCGTATCCGAGGATACCCTTTATGTTGGAATCATAGTGCACCTCGTTCTCGAACCTCGCGTTGCACGGTTCCTGCATCCACACCTCGAATTCCCCACTTGTTCCGTTCAACGAGTACTTCGCAATTCCCTTCGGAAGAAGCCCCACCGGAAGACCCTGCGCCCGAAGCTCGTCGTAAATCGTCGTCGAGTTCGAACCCCTCACCGTCGCCGCCGTGGACAGCCACCACCAGGCGGCGATGAACGGCAAAATCCAAACCCCGCCAGATTTAGCCATGAATGATTTGGACTTTTGGTGACTCTCTGCTCCTTTCTTCCCTTACCTACCAATAAATCAATTCTCCTTTCTTTTTTTCAAATCGATCGCTTTCGTCCTTTTTATCAGGAAAAACTGAAAAATACTCCAACAAGTTTGTTCCTTCTTCTGTGCTTTCAGTTTTTACTTTTAAGGAAAATTGCAACAATATTTGTTTCTTTTTTCGTTTTTTCAAGCACAAACACAATCAACAAACAGTATTTGTTTCTTTTTTGTTACCAACAACAATATTCTGTTTCGTTCAAACACTGAAATGCTTTGTAAATCAATTGTCGATTTTTTTAATGCATTTTTAAGATCAGAAAATAAAACTTTTTTGTTTTGTTTTTGTAAGCTTTTCTAGAAATTGTTTTTTCCTCTTATGATGCTTGTTTTTTCATTTTGTCTTTTTCGTTTAGCAGTGACAACAATTAATGAGCCACGTTACCAATATGTATGAAATGGTAAGCTTATAAGATTTGGAAGAAAAAAATAACATTGAAAACTATGAACTAAAAATTGAAAATTAATTTTTGTCACACTTCAAAAATTAACATTGACTAAACTAGTTGTGTATATATAATAATAAATATACATATATAAAGACGCAGATACATATAAAGATATATTAGGATACGAGGATACCGAATCTATATATTATATAATTATGAATTATATAAATTGATAATAAAGATTTATGTGCACTAAGTATATTTTAATTTATTTATTTTTAGCATAAAGATATTTTTCATGGCTAGTTAGAAAAGATTTGTTCACTTTTTATAATCATACAAAAAAAATTATACAATAAGTTTGAGTTCTTAAAAAATTAATGTATTTCTCCTTTTAAAAATTGTGTTAGACTCTTGTTAGAATGATCAAAAATTCAACAAATATTTTTTGAATTTGATACTTAATCGATGAGTGTCATATAAATGTTGTGTCGTATAGTAACACATATCCTAACAAATATATATAAATAAGCATCTAAATACTATAAATAAAAAATAAATCCTCATAATTTTAATTTGTTTTCATTATCTATAATAACACCTCTTATATTAATACGATAGTAATTATAATTCTTTCTATGATTCATACATTATATGATACAATAATTTTTTTTTTAACTTTTCATCACTATTTGTTTTCTTAATTTATGATTATATTATAAGTGAAATCACAATATTTCATCTCCTTTACGAGTTTCAAGCTTAAATTAAGTTATTGTTTAGTGCCCATAAATGTCATTTATTTCAAATTAATTGAATACTGAATGAGGTTTTGCAATGCTAATAATTTTAGGTAAAAGAAATCTACACTAGATTGAAGTTATCCAGATTTTAGAAATCAGATCTAATGTACATAATCTCAATCATAAGATTTCGATGATTTTAATTTTTTTATTTCTTAATTTATTCATATATTATAAAAATAGTTGTTTTATTTACAATGTAGTTTCTTGTTCATTTATACACAATTCCATAATTAATTTGGTAAATATTTCTATTTAATATATAACTCTATATTGACATTTAAGATGTTCATAATATTTTATTATCAGCAAAGATGTTCATAATATATATGTTAGTTAATGAGATTCCATTCAATTGAAATCATATCTAGAATTTATATTTTTATATACATGATTGAATTTGTACCTGGAATATTTTAATAAGTTAGTTTATATTGGAATTTGGTTTAATTTATCTAAATTGAAAATTGATGACTATTAGATATTAAATTTATCATAAAAAAGTGATAAAAAAATTTCGGACAAAACTAGCTAATAAATTACTTGATAAATGATAAGTAAGTTGGTAGATAATAAGCTTATTATAACTATATAAATAATTTTTTTTTAATTTTTTACACAGACATATATTATTAGGTAATTATAATTTTTTACTTTTAAAATAATAAAAATTCGTCTTAAAAAAATTTAATGTTTTTATTTTAAATTATATATGCCTTTTTATTTGAATAAGTCAACTATTTTTTTCTAATCAATATTAGTTAAATTTAATTTTTACTCACTTTCAGAAATTAAATTACCAACTCCTAAAATAAATTATTTTAAATACTTTACTGGATATTTTTACACTATTCAAAATAACTTTTAAGTGGGCAACTACTTTATTCACTCTAGTATATATTGTCTTATCATTCCTTTAAACCATCACTTACATTTATTCATCTAAAAAGGTTTTAACTTAATTTGTCTTATTTATTTATTTTCATCATTAACAAAACACTCTTTAAATAATTTCTCTAGTTATGATTTTTTGTATTGGTCTTTTTAAAATACAACTAGTTTTATATTTAATATTTCTATATCAGGAGTTCCTCAAGTGATCCCTAAGAGGAATCAAATGAGAAAAAAAAAATAAACAATAAATAAAGATAATTTAATAAATAAAAATATAACACTTAGGAAAAACAAAAATAGAAAACCATGAAATTTTTAGGTACTAAAATCTTAACCAAACCTATTCTATACTAGTTTGCACACATCATCTCTACTTACCTCACACATTTATATGATTTTTATGAGCTTTCAATGTTTGGTAACTGCTGTACACAGAAAAGGACATAAAGAGAACATGACAGAAAACACAAGACAGTCAAGGGAAGGAAACCAGGAACAGCATCCTAAACATTAGGATTTAACATTTTTCAATATCTCATATACTTGATTCACACAAATGTTTTTAAAGCATTATTCCAAAATTGTGATGAAGGTTTGATTATTGGGAATAAGGAATCCTTTTACCACTTAAGCTGCATAAAATTTTGAAAGAAATCATACCCCAGATAAAACACTTAACAGTAAAAAAAAGCCTAAAAAAAGAAGGAAACAAATTCTCAGCATAATTGGATTTTTTCTTTATATATATTTTTCATAAATATTTCTGAAATTCAATCTATATATCAATTTTCGGAAAAATTATATAAAAGTTAAATACACAGGTATTGAAATCGAATTTAGTTTATAGAAAAAATTAAATTCATTTTACATTCTTATCTTCCTTATAGAGACATTTATTCAAACAAAATACCACCATGGATCAAATGTTTCCCACCTTCCATAAAAAAAAAGACAACTTGAGATGAATATCATACAGATTAACTTGACTTTGAAACAAACAAAAAAAATTCACTAGAACATAATGCAAGCATCTATAATCGAAAAATAAGGCATAAATCCATTGTAAACTAGAATTCTTCGCAACTGTGTCATAGAACAAAATCTTCCTACACTTCCTCTAACTTAGGGGGATCGATGAGCCTCTCACTTCAACTACTTTCATCTAGAATACTCTGAGCTCTATGGTTCAATCACAAATAGGGGCTGCAAGGAAACAAAAGAAATCAAACCTAAATAACACTGAGCAAGTAAATTGTAATGGATGAGTTATTAATCAGGAGGTTCTAGAAAATACTCACAGTGTCCAGGCTTACAGGCTTCGCATCTTCTGCAAGGATTTCAACTATGGTTCCTGACTCCTCGGCCTGTATAGTACACAATTTTTAAGTAAAAAGATACAAGAGAAAAACCACAGGACCATCAAGACAACAGAAAATCATACAAACTGTACATTTCTCATTTACTTTTGATATGTATCGCAAATTCGCAATTACAAACCAACAAATAAATCATCAAATTGAATCCTATAGTAGACAATAATGTTTAATGAAAACATTGTTGTGTGGAAGTGTCAACTATAATACATCCTTCAATAATTCAATATGTTTTGGCACTTCTATGTTGCATCTTGACCAAAAAACAGAGTAGCTCTTTCGAATTGAAGTACTAAATGTAATATGCCGATTGATTACACAAGCTGTTTTCTCCTGAGTATGAATTAAGAATAAATTACTAGTAGGACTTTTTCCTTTTTAATATTATACTTGGTTAAACTTAATTGTCACAAATTCCATATACAAATGTGAAGAACCACAACCTGCAGAAAAACCAGCCACTTAGAGGAAACTGTAAGGAACTCCAAAAATACTCTGACTCATACTTAGCTAATAAAATATAGAACAACTTATTTGCAATGAGATATCAAAAACGATAGGACCCTTGGTCCTAATGGTACAGTAACAATGTTTGGTTTTGATAATGGGTCAAGTGGCCGAACTATTGGACTCTATACTAAGGGGAAGGTTGTAGTGGGATGCAGAGGAGCTGAGTTGCAGATCGTTAGCATGTATATAGAGGGCAGGGCATGGTTACTGCAATCAAGCGGAGGAGGTTCATTTTGGTTATTAACCCTTTTGACTGGGCAGAGAAAGCATTTTCTATGAGGAGCTTTTGCTCTTGGTGAGGGAGTGATTATTGTATCTGCTCACTGAGCTTATTTTCAGCTTCGATAAAACCTTCATGTCCTAATTTATGAGATCCTAGCATTGGTTCCACCTGCTAGATCCAAGGGAAGATTGATACCAAATTTCAAATTATGAATATGTATACTAAAGTGATATGGAAAAGTATGGAGGATGATAGAAACTGGTTCAAATTAAGCTCATAAAGAATTTACAACTATTGATGAATAGAAAGAATGCACAAATTCCCTGGATTTCTGAGAGGTCCAGGACTCTCACTGGCTGACTAACTCCTCCTCTCAACCCTTATCACTATTCATAGGCAATCTGCCTATTTATTTCTTCTAACCACCTCAGCTTAACTGACTATGTAAGGTTCTCAACTAATAAATCTATCAATGCAGACCCTCTAAACATTTACCTTGTCCTCAAGGTTTTTCAGTCTATGACAGCTGAAATAAAGTCCATTCTGTGTCCTAGTTGGTTGAAACAGGATGTCCAAGATCTGATACCGGTTGATAGAACTAGTTCAGAATCTAAAGAATTTTCTTTATTGATGAACCCTAAATCCCAATTGTTGTGACAATGTGTAACAGCATCCTTGGCTAGGGTAGAAGATACAAATGAATGATTTCCCTTAATATCCAAGTTCTCAACCGTATTTATACACAACATGCCTTACTTCTTCTACTATCTCAGCTTGCACAACTAATCTAATTAACTCCTAACTAAATACTGTACCTGTCAGAGATTAGATAACCACAACATTTGCTCATTATCTGGGAGAAACATCAATGTTTTACAATGAGACTGAAACGATCAGAGACAAGGATTGGGACAAATAAGCCACAAACTAGAGAGAAATCTAAAGTCATTATAGAGATTGAAGGGGAAAACACAACCACTGAGGTCAACAATGAGAAAGACATTAAAGATGTGGAAAGTGATGTTGCAGAGAATTTGATCAAAATGAAGAAATCGCAATAAATTGGCTGTGGAGAAGAAGGCATTGTGGCCAAAACTGATTATCAAAGTCAGCAAGAACAAATCGGGGGCCACTAAAACAAAAACACCAGGAATTATGTTGTCAGTGAGGCCACAAGCCTACAAGTGGAGGTACTCTGTTTCCATCTTCACCAATTGGGAAGATATGATCTGTCATATAGTGAAGATGATAGACTAGAATCAAGGTTATCAAAGTGAGACTCAAATTGTGAATCGAATATTATAACAAATCATAAGGTGCATAATCCATAATTAAAAGAAAAATTATTTTCACATAATAAAGTCTTCTATCCAAACATCTCCCACCAGGTTGACTGCCTCAAATTCTCCAACCATAAATTTTCCTACCAGTTATAATTCAATAACTTCCCCAGTAAACTAACAGAAAAGATTTGAAAAATCACATTCACTGCCAGGCTTTTAGAGAGATAGGGGAAAGGGAAATCATGACCGAATCACCATTCTATTCTACTCCACATTTGAACACTTTCTTCAATTTTTATTAGCTCAATCTACTTCATAAAGAGGCGAAATTGAAATGCATATGTGCTGATAATATTTATTTTTACATTCCGCTGTTTTATCCATTACTAATCATTTATTGAGAATTGAAGAAGATTCGTTTTGCAAAAAAAGGATCATATATTTTTGTGGATTACACTAATTAATGTTTTGTATTATGTAAATAAGTGTTAATATAATCCTTACAAAAAGAAAAAGAAAATGCAAATAAAACTATCCCTCTTCTGTGGTACAATCTCTAAACTCTAGAGCACCAAATTCAACATTTTGATAATGCAAATAGAAATCATAGGTGCATGACAAATAAGGGAGGCAAAATTCACTAATTCAATTAACACTTGAAAATAAAAACAAATGTAAACCCTTTGAACTTACTTCTATTTCATTCATTAATTTCATTGCCTCGATGATGCATACAACTTGCCCCTTTTTGACTTTGTCTCCCACCTAAAGAAAAAACACCTTACATCAGGGTGCAAAAAACATGATACGAAAATACTAAATTATGTAGTAGATAAAATCTACCTCCACAAAGGCAGGTTCACCAGGTCCAGGACTTCGGTAGAATGTCCCTGCCATAGGAGATTTAAGAGGTGGAACTGATGATTTGGTTGACTTGAGAGCAGGGGGAGAAGTTGGTGTGGCAGTTGGATGAGCTACAGAAGTTGTTGGACTAGATGTTGGTGCGACAGGTGGCGGTGACATCATTGGCGGAAGGGGTGAGTACACCACCGTAGGTTGAGGAGCAGGTTGCAGCTCAGGCATGGCCTCCTTTTTCCTGATAGTTAGTTCAATGTCATACTGCTTCATCTTCAACTCCACAATGTCCCTTGAGTCAACAAGCCTGCAGGAGAAAATTGGACAATAAGGTTTCTGCAGCTGATTGCACCACTTCAATCATGCAGTGAAAAACTTATATCACGGCTATTACTAATAGAAGGAAGCAAGACTGAAGCATCTGCTTACTTGACAAGACTTGCAACTTGAGTAATAAACTGAGAGACCGATTCTTGAGTTGCCAACACTGAAGATGGTTCAGCTGAAGGTTTTGAGGGTTGTTCCTCATCCGATTTGGCTTTGATAGGAGTAGCATTGGAGGAACTGTCAAGGGCAACCTTGATGAAGCCAAAAAGATGACACCAACATTTATGTCACATGAGTAGATTTTTGTTTAGGTAATATTCAGAATACGTAAATCAACATATGCATCTGAACTTTAGGAGAAATTAAATTAGAAAACTTCTATAAAAATGAAGTGCATAAGTTGCTTTTATCATTTTACCTCTTCATTCTCTATTCTATAAATACTAGGGAAGAAGTTTATTCAGACAACAGTAAATGACAATCCCAATCCTACAATTTTCTAATGAATCATTATAAATCCACAATTTTCTAATGAATCATTATAAATCCACAATTTTCCATCCCATCTTAGGTACCCTCCAACAAATTCACAATTTTCCTTCAAGCTGCCCTCTTCACCAAAATCATATTTTGAGATCAACCATATATACTACATAGTAATTCAGTAAAGGGAAGAGTGATTACCTCATTCAGTTGCGCCTTGAACCTTGTGAAGGACAACGAATTACCAGGCTGCACACAAAATCAGACACATAAATTAGTAGCGCCATAATTGAAACATCAAAACAAAACATAAGACGTGCGTGTGTTGCTTTTGCAACATGGAAGACACAAACCTAAATTAAGTGAGAGGGAGATAGAAAAAAAGAACCTTGGTGGGGGGAAAACGTAGGTTGTTGGGCTTAGGAGAGAGGCGAAAAGAGTGTGTGAGAGGGAAATTGGTTGTGGCTTTGGTCGCAGGTGGCAAGGAAGAGGATGCCATGTTTCGCTGGTTGTCTGAAAAGAGTGAAAGTGAAACAGTGTGCAAAGAGCAGAGAGCAGAGAGCAGAGAGCAGAGAAGATGAAAGGAAGGGAAACAAAGAGTGATGGGTGGAACAGTGACACACGGCGCACATTCACTGGCTCTTCTTCAACCTCTCACTGTCACTCTCACAATTTTAATTAATGTCAAATTACTTATAATTTTTTTAAATATCTAGGTCTATAAATAAATAACATAATATTTCAAATTTATCATAAAAATAATAATTATACAGGTAAATAATTATGTCCTTCTGTTCATGTAGTTGACAATCTTTTTGATAAATTTTAAAATTAACCATTATTAGCTTCTTTCAATGTAATAATTACGATGTTGTTTTAATATTATCCTAAATAGATATTGGCATTAAAAGAAATTAATTTATTATTAACCATAAAATCATAAATGTAAGAGAATATTAGTTAATAATTATCCATACATCACACTCTACAAATTAATTAGAAGTAAGAAGAACTATTAACACCTCATCACAAAATCATGTAGTGAATTATAAAAAATACAATCAATGTATGGAAAAGTGTAAAAATTGGATGGACCTGATCAATTTGACTGATCCTCCTGTGGCTGGATAGATGTGTTTCTATCAATATACCATTGAGTTGGTTAACTCAATTTGAATTTGAAGTTAAATTATCTGTCTAACACCATTTACACTTTTATTTTTCTATTTAGCACCTTTTTGTTTTTATTTATTTATATAGCACCATTTTGTTTTTATTTTTCTATCTAGCATTATTTTAAAAATAAATAAATAAATACTATATTAATTTTTTTTAATAATTTTAATTTTGAATATATTAAAAAATAAGTATTTTTAACGTTTAAAATAGTTAGAAATATAATTAATGAATAAAGAAATGAGTTTTTACAAAATAAAAATAAAAAAAGTAATAAATTAAAAAAAATTAATTTAATTTTTTTTTAAAAATGAAGAATATAAAAAATTAAACTCTACAACAATATAAAAGTTGAATCTATAAACATAAATTAATATTTGTTTTTATTATTATTGATAATGTAATCATGTTAATTTCAAGTAAAAAATACATGACATAATTATAAAAAAATCAAAGTCAATTAATATTAATTAATATTAAATGCACAAATAATATTGAAGTGTCTATCTACCCTAAATGCAAAATCTTAAAAAAAACTAATGCAATTGCTACACTTAATGCTTAAAAATGAGAATAAGAAAAATGTAAAAATAAATAAATATAGAAAATAAAAACAACAACATTGCAACATATCTTTCATGTTACTAAAGACTATTTGATGGAACTAAAAAATGAAGAGTATTGGCCTCCATACACTAGTCAAATACTATGTCCAAGTCCCGACTTGAAAATAACCTTAAAGGAGAGACCTGAAGTCGAATAAGGGTTTATATGAACATAAGAGAACAACATGATCGAACAAAAAAATGTTCATATTGTCAAACACCAGGGCACACAAAAAGAACATGTCCCAACATTATTGGATTGTGCACTTCTCGTCATTAATTATGTTATGTTTCATTTCGCACAAACTATTTAATGTATCATTGAAGAAAATATTAAATGAATGATCATATTTCATTTATTTTTCTTTTTATGATCAACATCTACTTATTTAGTATCGTTTTATATCTTTTATCTTTATCTTGTTTGGATTTTTATTTTTTTTATATCTTGTATATTTATCTGATTTTGTTTTGCCTTTTATTTTATATCTTATATGTTTTTAGTTATTATTATTTTTTTCTTTCATTGTTTATTTATTTTTGTTTTTTGTTTTTATTTTATTATCGTTGTTTTTATTTTCTATACTTATTTATTTTTGCATTTTTTTCTTCTAATTTTTAAGCATTAAGTGTAGCATTTGCATTAGTTTTTTTTTAGGATTTTGCATTTAGGGTAGACACTTCAATATTATTAGTGTGTCCACTATTAATTAATACTAATTGACTTTGGTTTTTTTATAATTATGTCCTGTATTTTTTACTTGAAATTAACATGATTACATCAGCAATAATAATAAAAATAAATACTAATTTATGTTTATATATTCAATTTTTATGTTGTTGTAGGGTTTAATTTCTTATTTTCTTCATTCTTAAAAAAAATAATTTTAAACTAAACATTTTTAATTTATTACTTTTTTTATTTTTATTCATTAATTATATTTTTAACTATTTTAAACATTAAAAATAATTATTTTTTAATGCATTAAAAATTAAAATTATCAACAACAAAAAATTTATTATTTTATTTATTTATTTTTTAAATGGTGCCAGATAGGGAAATAAAAAATAAAAGGGTGCTGGATAGGGAAATAAAAACAAAAGGGTGCTAGATAGGAAAATAAAAACAAAAGGGTGCTAGGGAAGTAAAAATGTAAATGGTGCTAGATAGGGAATTTACCCCATTTGAATTTTTTTTACTTTGTTGTTAAATTTAATATATATATATAACACTTTTAATTTTTTTATTACATTGTTTATTTGTATTTATTAATTTGTGGTTTTAATAAGGAAATTATTTTAGTGTTTAAAAAATATAAAATTACATTATCTTGAATTTTATTTATTATTTTTATTGGCATTTTATTAAATATATATTCATTTTACAAAAAAATTTATGTTAGACATCATAGATAGGCTGACACCTTAAGTAACAACAATCATCTTTCATCACATGGAAAAAAAGTGTTATTATTAAAAAAAATATAAAAACACATATGTTAACACAACGATAGATAGACTATACATACCCATAAAGAATTCTAATAGTAGACTAGATAGAAGCCTCTTCTATCAATAAAATGGTTTTTTATTAATAAATATTTATTAAATATACATTTTGAATTTTATTATACTTACCAAATTAGGATAGATATATATAATATTTTAATGTAAATGGGTCTACTGTTTAATCACTAACATTGATATATCATTGATCGTGTTTAAATAAATGATTTAAAATTATACTATAAATAATTATTTGGTTGACTATGAGAAAAATTAGGCTAACAACATATAAAAAAACATTATTTTTATAATTTGTCATATATTATAATTTCATATAAATATAATTTTAAACTAATAATATTCATAACAACAATAATAAAAAGTTTAATTTAAAAAATATTTAATTTTAAAATCTGTTTTGGTACATACCAATCATTGTTAAATAAAATTCCAATCCCGTTACGCTTTAAGTTCTTTAATCTACTCATATGGTTTAATTAAAATTTAGAAAACGAAACTTTCATCCTTTTAATTATTTCAATCAACACTTATTAATATTTTTTTTTCTATTATCTGTTAAGGAAATCATTTCACCCAATACTCGTATAATTGATAAAAAAAAATATCATTTATCAATCAAATAGAACAATTTTATTTCTATATTTAAAATAAATTTGATATTTTTTAAAATTAATTATTAAAAAACAGATATCCCAATTTCAATGGTTTATCATTGTAAATTTAAAATAAACCCACATATTAACACATTTTTTTTATCAAAAATATGTTTCATATATTTAAAATGGTGTAGTTAATATGAATTTTTATTATATAAATGCAAAAATAGGTTAAAAGTAAAACACTGGTCTTGTAGATTTTCTATTACCACCTTATTTTATTGTTGTCAAAAAAGGTTAAGGTTGGTTTACTTGAACTGTGACATAACACCGTCATAGTTGGAGAAAAGAGGGTCGAACCAGATTGTGATCGGTGCAGAACAGAGACGAAGAAAAATGGCTATGGCTTTGAAGGCCACGCCAATCACGGTTGCGGGTTTCGTTTCAACAAAATCTTCCACTCTTCCACCCTTCAAATCATCGTTTCTCAGTTACCGCTGTAAGTCCCTGCATTTCTTCTAACCCATGTATGATCACGTGTTATCATTTTTGTGGTTGTTAATTTTTTTCATCCTTTGATTCACCCAAAAGCTGGGAAGGTTGAAAAACAAAATAGTTTGCAAGTTTTAGAGCCGTTTGATGGCAGAAATTTCATTTCACCAATCTAAGAAAAAGGGTGGTCGTAGTGATTGTAAAAGTATAATTTTTATGGTGTTCTTCAACTGAAACTTGATCATATGAATGGGGTCTTATTGCAGCTGGAGCACTGGAAGTTCCTGGTATGAGGGTATCCTACTCGGATAGATTGAAATGTAATTGTCACGGTGGCGGTGCCCTTGGTACTCAAATGAATCTTTTTAGCAGATTTGCTAGAGTTATCAAGGTAACCTTCGGATATGCATATAGTTGAGATTTTTGTTTTGATTCAGAGATGACATATGGAATTGATCTTTTTGTATTTCCTACTTTTGCTTCAACTTTTACTATGTGTTGATAAGTTTGAATTAATGCAGTCATATGCTAATGCCATTATAAGCTCCTTTGAAGACCCTGAGAAGATATTAGAACAAGCTGTGCTGGATATGAACAATGATTTGATAAAGGTTCGCCAAGCTACAGCACAGGTATGTAATGAGTTTTTGTTTTGTTCACATTTATAGTTTGTGTCCCTTTTTCCTGAGTGGTCAATTTATTATTTCACTTCAGGTCTGGGTTTTACTTTTATTAAATTTGTAAAAAAAAGGCACTGCTAATGTTTAAGGGTCTGAAGGATACTGAGCTGAATGAATGTTTTCAGTAAACATGTGTATTTTCTTTTCTCCAGGTTCTTGCATCTCAAAAGCAGTTAGAAGGCAAGTACAATTCTGTACAAAAAGCTTCTGATGAATGGTATTCATTTTTCATAGTTTTCTTTGGTTTAAAGAACTTCTATCTTTATTTGTTGCACTCATCATTCCTTGTTTGGTCGTTATTCTTCTTCTCTTCCCTTAATAATAGGTATCGAAGGGCACAGCTTGCTCTTCAGAGGGGAGACGAGGATCTTGCTCGTGAGGCTCTTAAGAGAAGGAAGTCTTATGCCGTATGCCACTTTCCTATCTGAAAGCTCTGTTGTATTTGAGATTATGTGTCATAAATGTGAATAATATGCATTTTATGATAGATCTTGACTTGTGATGAAGAATTTTATATGTACACAGTTCCCACATTATTTATGAATTTTTGTCAATAGATGAAAAAGGAAAGGGTATTCTTGTTAATTCTTTTACATTGAGTTGGTTATAATTGGTTTCGTTTCTGTTTGCTAGTTAAACTTGGTCACTGTTGGTTTCTCCAACTTTTCTCCTTTTTTTTTCTTTTTTTCCCTACTGTTTCCAATATTTTGAAATTTATTATAGCAGTAAGGAAATGCTTACAGTATCAGAGGCACTATAATTTTTTTATTTAAAGGAATCTCTAAACAAGTAATGTTTAGATTTATTCAATTGGCAAAGATCTTACTGGATTGTGCACTAGTTCATGTTTTTGTCAAAGAAACACACTATATTGATACAGCTTGTATGCATCTGATTCTTCTAGCCGGGGAATGGTGTCTTCTGAATTGTTATAGTATTTTCTTTTATTGTATTTACTATGATTGTTAGTTGACAAAGATGGCTTGTGATAAGTGACAATTGGTTGTGGTTGTTAATAGAAATCCTAAATACCTGTCACTAATCTAAAGTACCTTCCCTACTTATCTACTGAAAAGCCTTAAAAATATATTAGTGTTACTTCTTTTAATCAGCCTTTTTCTTGGCTTTACAAGATCGGTCTTTCAAAACAGCTCTTGTCAGATGAAAGCATCCCTTTGTTGTCATGGATATAAACTTGGAAACCAATGGCAAAGGAATGATTTCGTAATCCCTAATGACAACAGATACCATACTTGTTTTTTTTTTTGTTGTTGAAGTTATTGTAAACCCTCATAAAACAAGTTGTTTGACTTGAGAGAACATTGGTTTTGAACGTTGATTTCTGCCTTTTGCTTTGTGTGCATGTATGCATACTCGTTTATTATGTATCTGTGTTGTTCAGGACTTGTTGGTCATTATGAATTGAAAAAGTTGTTTGGGTAGATTGAAGTATGATATTGATTTCTGCCCTGTGCATTTGTATGTGCAAACTCATTTATTTTGTGTCTGTGTTATAAGTCATTATAAATTGAAAATAAGTTGTTTGGGTATATTGAAGTTGATTTCTGCCATTTGCATCATGTGGTGTTTACAGGATAATGCAACTGCTCTGAAGACACAGCTTGATCAGCAAAAGAATGTTGCTGATGATCTTGTGTCCAAAACACAGGTTAGTTGCCATATTTTATGTTAAGCTTGGCACTGGTTAGTTACCATTCCATAACTTTCCAAGAATACCTTAGTTAACTCGCCTTCTATCTTTTACTAATTTAAGTTATTTCCAATTCAAATTGAATGACAAGGAGGATAATGTGGAGGTGTGAGGTAGTTTGAGAGCTTAAATGGAAGACAATAAGAAAATGAAAACAGAACTAGGGAAGTGGAGTGAATTATGAGAGAAAGAATTGAAATCAGTAGTAATACGCATGTCGTCATCTGACAAACTTCAATCAATTTACAATTATACTATTTACATATAAATAAATTTTAATTTTGAATGGTAGAAGTAGAAGATGTATAATTCCCATTTTAATAGTAAACCACTTTCTTATGATTCATCTCTATATTGCAGGCATATGTATTTTATCTTGGTTAATGAAAACTTCTTGCTGCCACTTTAAGCTTGTGCTGTTTTGAACAAAGAAATACGTTTGTCAGACTATTATTGCATACTGTTGATAATGCTGAGTTCTTTTACAATAAATTAGCACTTTTTGGCCATCATGTTGGAGAAATTTGTGTGACTATTTTACAATTTTTTTCAACAGCTTTTGGAAAGCAAGATACAGGAGGCAAAGTCAAAGAAAGATACCCTCAAAGCAAGAGCTCAGTCTGCAAAGTTTGTCTTTGGCTCATCTTTCATCATTTAAAAGTCATGTTTGTCTATCACCTTTGTTCTTCTAAATTGCTAATTCTTTTTCTTTTCCTTAGGACTTCAACCGTAGTCAGTGAGATGGTGGGCAATATCAGCACAAGCAGTGCCCTTGCAGCTTTTGATAAGATGGAGGAAAAGGGTTAGTTTTCTTCTTTTTTTAATACTCTATTTAAAACCCTTTTGAATGCACCATATGGAAGAAACAGCTTCCATTCATGTATCAATAGTTGACAGTGCATATATCTTATACTATTTATTTTAATCAAACCTTTCAAACTTATTTGACTTTATTTTTCCAGTATTAACCATGGAAGCTCAGGCAGATGCATTGAATCAGTTGTCCACTGACAATCTTGAGGGGAAGGTAGTATAACTTATTGTATATAACTAAGCTGTATATCTTTTAAGATCGTTTTATCTTGAAACAAAACAAAGGGATTGTTTTATCTTGAAGTTTTGGGCTGTACATGTCACAAACAACTAAAGTTGGCCCGTGCTATTATTTCCCTGATCAAAATGCTTCTTTATTTTTATTATTAGTAATACTGCACTTATGTACAGATATATGTTTATGTGTGCTAGAAGTGGATCTGAAATTCATGGAACTCTTTCTATGGATTTATTGTAAACTATATAGTTTATGGTTGTTAATGCAAAACATTCACAGTTTGCGCTGCTGGAGAACTCTTCTGTCGATGATGATCTTGCAGAGTTAAAGAAAGAATTATCTGGAAGCTCTAAGGTGTTTCTCTATCTATGACTGTTTCACTTTCTCTATCTACTATTTATCAACACAAACATGTATATCTGGGGACTTAGAACTGACAATTTTTTATTGATATGAAATCCCATGTTATATATATCATAAGTAATGCAACACTGAAATTTGGAAGTAAAACATTCAATAATAAATTATTCAATAGTTTAACCATGTGATTGATTTGAATTTCAACTGGTGTTTCATTTATCCTCTCTTGAATTTAAATTTTCACTGGATATATCTATAACTGTTCATGGAATGTTAATAGGTTTACATGACTATAGTAAACAATCCAGGAGCATTGTTGGCTGATTACAATGAAGAGTCAAGGAACTAAATATTGTGATATTTTCATTTTCATTTTTCTATTTGCAGAAGGGAGAACTTCCACCAGGAAGAAGTGTTTCCAGCAACAAAGAATTTCCATTCCCTGACATGGAGCTTGAGAAAGAGCTTAATGAGCTCAGAAGAAGAGCAAGGGGGTACTAGCCTCTAGCTTCTCCCTTTTCTACACTTGACTTTTTTCTGGAGAAACAATTGCTGTAATAGATTTTTTTTTCCAAATCATTCCTTAGTAAAAATTAGTCTCTATTGATCACTCCTTTAATCAGATCAAGTTTTTCTCTGGCCAGTATACGTATTTAGGTCTGGTCTCCATTTTTTAGTCCTTTAATTAGAAATTGGAAACATTTGTAAATACTTGTTTAGTGCAGCAATCATATACATGAAGTGCTTTGGTTGGGTAACAAGCTATTGCAAAATAATTTGCCACGATTTTGTGATAAAAAAAAATGTATCACTGGAGTATCTTCTAGTATCTTCATATTTTCTGGGCTTTCCAGCATTTTCAATTTGAACTAATAAACTAAAACCTTGAGTTACCCCCAATGGCTGTAGTTCTGTCGTTGCCATTTTAACCTTGTTAGAGCCTACAAAATAATAGAAACTATCAAATATGAACTATAATTATAGTAAGAATTACATATTATTAGGAACTAAATTGACAACAATTTTAAATATGTATTTATTACTTTTCTAATTTTAAGAACTGTTATGGTAATGCTTCACCGATTTTAGAGATTAAAATGGTACATTACTCTTGTCAATGGACAGTTATTTTCTTTATGGATAAGTATGGTCATTTGGAATGCTGCACATTAAGAGAAAAACTTATTTCAAAACAAATCTTAAGACGCAGAAGCTATAAAAAAAACACTGGATTGCTTCAACCACTAGGATATTACTACTAATCCTAAAAAGTTTAAGCTATGACAAACTCACCTTCATCATTTGGGACACACAGGCCTACACCATACCTCTGCTATGCTATTCTGGAAAAATTGCAGCATCAATGTTGCATTTTAACTCTCTTGATGCTGGCTTCTACCAAAGAATAACATCCTCCACTGTTCTTCTTGGTTCCCCAGTTGGTTCCTGTAGAAGCTACATGAACTGGGGCATGGCACTCCTTTGTGTTGTAGCTCTCTATCAAGGGCACCCCTAACAGCACTTCAAACAAAGACTCTTATTTTGTTTGGAAATTTGGTCCTTCAAATAGCCTTCTGGATATAATTTCTTACTCTAGATAATTGAATTATTGTCGATCATCAAAACAAAATATGCTTCAAAATCTTCATTGATTCATATAACTTGTGACAAGCCTCTTAAGAAAGAGACATGAATGCTACAAGTTTAGGTTGTACTAACATGGTGTTATGTGTTACTTCTAAATTTAGATTACCAAATTCATATTTTCTTAGGAAAAAAAATATCAAATAGTAACAAGTTTTACTGATTCAATATTGGAGGGGAAAAATTAGTTTTTGAAGGAGTAAATTTAGGGTTTACTAAAATATTAATTTTATTTTGCAGAGTGGGCCAGGGAAGCCCAATGAATGATGCAAAATGAAGTAGATTGAGAAAGCCCTAGAGATAAAAAAAAATAGGCAGAAAAGGAGAAAGAAGAAGAGAGAGAGTGGTGGCGGCGATTCTGTCAGAACAATGGCTACTCTTCCCCTCCTCCGCCCAAGCTGCTTCCTTCCTACTCCCACCCTCAAACCCTCACTCCCCAGACACACACCCTTTCTCCCTCTCAAACTAAAAAACGGCGCCGTTGGGGCGCGCATGTCGAACACCTCTCCTCCGCCGACGGAGCGCCTCATCTCCATCGCCGCCTACACCCTCCCGTTCTTCAACTCTCTCCAGTACGGCCATTACCTCCTGGCGCAGTATCCTAAGCTCGCCGTGCTCTTCGATCCTGTCATCCCCTTCCTTGCCTTCTACAGATCCATCCCCTACGCCTCCTTCGTCGCCTTCTTCGCCCTCTACCTCGGCATCGTGCGAAACCCTAGCTTTCCCCGCTACGTCAGGTTCAACGCCATGCAAGCCGTCACCCTCGACGTTCTCCTCGTTCTGCCTCTCCTCATCACGCGCATCTTCTCCCCTGGCCGCGGCCCCATCATGATTTGGTCCAACAACGCCATTTTTGTCTTTAGCATGCTATGCTTCCTCTACGGCGCCGCTTCGTGTGTCTTGGGACGCACGCCGCATCTGCCCTTTGTCGCCGACGCTGCTTCCAGGCAAATATGATTTCATTAGGGCTTTTGCAGTTGCTTTTCTTTCTGCTTTCTTCCTTGTATTTAATCCCCAATCCAATCTTTCTGCATTTTTGTATCATACTTTTGCAAACCATTGATTCAATCCACCGATAACTTAGTTAACCTTTGTTTTCGCTTATAGATTGCTCTAAATGCAAATTCTACTACTTCTGATTTTGATAAACACCATGTTCTAAAGCAATTTGGTTCGAAAACTGTTCAGTTCAGTTGAGTTTGGTTCGAACCGGATATGTTTGTCTGTTTTGATTTTGGTGAATCCTTTTTCTGATTCGGGACAAGGAATTAACTGTGGAAGACGCCTCAATTTTGATTATTAAAATTAACCAATAAATTGTATTTAATTAATAAAGAAGTAATTTCATTAATGACTTGATTAAAAATACTTATCTTTTATTGTAACTATTTGCGAACTCGGTCGACTTAATCATGATCTACCCCGTAAAATTGATCTAGTTCAAATAGATATAACTATCTTTCTAACACAATTTTAGAAGTAGAAAATATATATTTTTTATATTTATGTATAAATTAGTTTTTATAATTGAGTAGTATTTTTTTTTCTCTTCTACATTTCACTATACGTGTTCCAATGAAGCTGAAAATGAGACGAACGTAATCTGATATATTTGAAAACAAAATTATACACCATCGTTTTCTAAAGCTCGTTTCATATTCGATCACAATCAATCACGGGGAATCTAACCATTTAATTTGTAATGCAAAATTCATGGAAGAATACTAGTTACACTTTCTTCTATCAAATGCTACAAAAATATATAATATTGTTTAGTCAATAAAATTTGCACAATATAAATTTGTTATCTTATTTGTATATATTTATTGTGCTACTCTTTTTTAAATTAGTTTAGTGTTGTATTATTAACGTAATTCAATGTGCTTCTTTCCATCGCTTAAGTATTATAAGTTCAATGTCAGTTTTTTACGTTTAAAATTCGTCATTAATCATTTTAACTTTTAGGCAAAAAGAATAGACAGTTTTAAACCGTCATACATTACCTATTTTCTTTCTTTTCTCATTCTTCACTTTTGATGAACCCATTTTAGGAAACCTCTCCCCATCGAAATTCCACAAATTTTTGTTGTCAATTTGAAATCATTGCAGGAAAGAACTAAAAAAGTAGTCAATGGGAGAGTTGAATTAGAGTGGAGGGGGTGTAAGACGAGGGAGATTTGCATATAGGGAAGGTCATGACGCTATTATATTGCTTGGGCATGCTCAACGGATCATGAGAAGAAAGGTTTATGGCATGGCTATGATCATATAATGAACACAGAAAAAAGAGAATTTAATTTCTGGTGATTTTAAGCAGTCATGAAAACAATAGACAATTTTACTATTCATTGCTACTGTGACAATTTCTAAAGAGAATTAAACCCAAAAAAATATGTATGATAAAGGTTTACAAAAAGTAGTACAGAAAAGAAGGGTTGAAAAAGGTGAGAATAAAACAAATCCCTAGAATAAATTAACTCCTTACCGCCTCAGCAAAAAGATGAGCATAATTGTTTGGTTAAATAAAATTGGAATCAAACTACTTAAAACACTAGTGCGTGAGTTTATCTGTAGCACGAGGACTGTAAATAGCAATTCGAATCAAACTACTATTTTTAAGCACAATAGCAAGAACTGCTCCAAAGTAAGGCAGATTACAAATTTGATTAATATCTGCAAAGCAACACAAGACCATAATTTAGCTACACCTAAGCTCAAGCTACATCCATCATCAGGAAAACAGTTCAACACAAGAAATTGCAAAATTATTTGTCCAACATGAGGTTCAACACCCACCTAAACTAGAGATTGTCATATCCATAAGATTCATAGCAATTGCTAATATCGATCATGACGCCTGAAAAAAATACAACGCGGATTAGGTACAGACACTAATTAAAGTAAAATTTTGCAATCAGTTATATGTACATGCACAACCCATGGATGTGTTAAAAATTCAACTACTGTTTTTTCTTCCTTTGATACTTGAAATCCCCACTTCTCTCTCTTAAGTATAACCAGGAACTAAGCTCATGAAATAATGGTAGATAAAGACTATCTTTCAACAGAAATATACTATGCTCCTAGTATGGTTATATACCAAAAGGTATGCTTTAAGAGTGACATCTACTAAGAGTGTCATTCATATTGGATCCCCTGCAGTTGTTTCGTATAGTTAAACAGACAGCAAATTGAGGGCAAAAACATCCAATTATACAGTCAGGGAAGCCTGTACCTATGTCGATCATAATCTCTAGTTCGCTCTCGGGATCTAGAGCGTGACCTCCTACGACTTCTTGATTCATAGCCGCGGGTGCGGTCGGAGACTCTGTCTCGGTCTCGCTCATGGCCACGATCTCTATCATAATGCCTGTCACGGTCCCTACTCCTACGATCATGGTCTCGCCCTTGTTCACGACTTTCACCACGTTCACGGTCCCTACTTGACTCCCTGTCTTGATCCTTGCTTCTTTCTTTTGATCTATACCAAATAAATGCAGAAGATTTTTAGCTAAATTTAAAAATTATTTAACTGCCCATCATTAAGCAATGATATTTACCTCCTGTCTTCATGCCGATCAGTCTTTCGGCTTTTGTTCCTTTCTTCCTGAGACAGAAAATAGAATAGTCTGAGATCATCCCTCTATCCAATTAAAATAAAAGTTCATCTATCATTGAAGAACACTCAAAATAGACAAATACACTAGACGTTCCCCAGAACACAAACCCCTGACCGAACATAGTCAACCTCACCCTTTGATTCTTCCTTTTTCCTAGGAATGGTCAATTTGAAATAATCACAAGTAACATTTAGACATAACAATTGCAGAAAAGAAGTCTCTTTAGTATTGAACAACATTTAACAAATCAACAAACTTTTCTGACATGTGATAGTGTGGGTGACCAAAACTGGGGGCACAAGTAACAAACCTATCAGCAAATAAAAAATATATAAAAAATAAAGGTCTAGATGTAAAATGTACATGATAGCCAATTGATGAGAGATGCCGTTTATCAACAAAGGTTGGATAGTTTAATATAAGTATAAATATCTCATTTAAGAAAGACAACAGGTTATGTAAATGATAGAGCAAACATAAAAATTATAGATATACAAATTGCATATAAATTCACAGTTTGCAGGCTTCCAGACCAAATAGATATTTTATCAATGAAGATTGAAGACCAACAAAATGTAGAAAGGAAAAAGAAAAACTCCGTTAGAGAACTCATCATATACTACATGGGAATCTCCGTAGACCCCAAACCAAACATGATGGATTTAGATCATGGACTTAATTTAAAAGCAGTTACGCCAT
Source organism: Phaseolus vulgaris (assembly GCF_000499845.2). Classification (NCBI taxonomy): domain Eukaryota; kingdom Viridiplantae; phylum Streptophyta; class Magnoliopsida; order Fabales; family Fabaceae; genus Phaseolus; species Phaseolus vulgaris. Next base: position 4,689,977 of record NC_023752.2, on the reverse strand, counting down.
TATTCTCATACTCCTTTTCTTCATACAACTCAAAAAGTCATACTCTTTTTCTTCATACAACTCAAAAAGAGATGAAAACACTACGGCTCTAAAAATCATGTTGCAACTTGCAACTAAACTGGAAAATCCTAACATTTCTCTCCATATAAAAAAGATAATACATATTCAAGAACCTGCTTTAGAATAGAATAAAACAAAATATCAGAAATGCATTAAAGATGTCTGTCTTACTTGAAGTTCTGCTAACTTCTCACGAATCTGCATATACCCTAAATGAAGTTTCCCTCCAAAATGATCAGCTAATCGGCGATCACTGTAAATAATAATACAAATCAAACTGTTCAAGCAAAATATACAAAAAAAAACACATCAAGAGAATAATATATTGATGTATGGCATTATTTCCCCAAAAACTTCTAGGCAAGAATATCATGATCTACAAGCAAAAAACAGAAAAGACGCACATTCTTTAGCTGCAAAAGTTATCCTCGTAAAACTGGCACAAGAGCCTGCTGGTGACAAGGAGGTATTACTAACGGGTCAAAAGCTGAAGCACTTGAAACCCCAAATTCTAACACCATAAATCCCTTGCAAAAATAAAGGGAAAAGGGAAAAGATGAAGGGAGGGACAAAATCAGTTGTTACCTGTCATAAACACTCAAAAATGCTCCACAAATGTCGCACACACGAAGCTTCTGATCAGTCTGAATTGTTATGTACGAGTAAAAGAGTCGTAAGAATCATTACAGTTATGTGTACACACATAAATATATATATATATATTAATTATAATATAAAATATAAGCCATAGATTTTTAGGCAAAAGGTTAATAAAAAAAAAAAACTAGGCATGCCAAATTGAAGATGTAATTATTTAACCATATAAAATTAGTTACAGATCATGGAAAATTTACTCACAATCCGCACATCTGCAGCAGTATACTTAGATGAATCCAACACTGGCTCTTGCCTGGCAGGAAGCTGAAATAGAACAAATAAGATCATTAGAGCCACTAGATGAATATAATCTAGAAATTAATGAGGAAAGAAAACAAACACACCAGTACAAATATTTCTGTAACTTTGTATAGTAATCAATAACAAAATAAAACATGAAAGACCTTCTTAAGTGCTTCAGCCTCTTCCATTGCTTTTTGAGCTTCATCAACCATTCCTTGCTCACCTGTTCATTAAAAAAATACATATCATTAGATAAAAAGGAGGGAGCCTTTTTAAAAAAGACAATTGTTCATATCTTATGATTTGCTAAGCTGAAGGCAAAGAACATAGCTTGAGGTTCAAATTTGCTTTTTAAAGCTAAACATATGCAAAACCAAGATAAAAAAAAAATGCTATCATGAGCCATGATTACCAGGCAGAAGTCAATTATATTGATATTAGAACACAAGCAAACCAAATCTTCTAAGTGGCTAAACCTATATAAAAACAGATCATATTGATGGTAAAGCTTTTCTGTGACATGCAATTTAACACCAAAATATTATTGGTTTCATTCTTTTCTAAAGACAAATCCTCCTACTGATTTTACAGCAATATCGGATCATTAACTGTTTATATTTCTGATACAGGAGAAGGGGCTAGTAATCATATTTACTGATGCCATTTTAACCTTCATATCATATGCATTATTTTAAGGGGAATCGGAATTGCAGATGACCTTCATATAAACCAGAGTGTGCTGATTTCCTTAAGACAACAAATGGATTGATCTGAAGGGTTACTAAAATACCTCAAGAGAGAGACCAGTATAAAATATTATCATTAGGTTTTACTGCCAAATTACACTATCAGTCCTTTTGAGATGGTGCTTGTGCTCTCTTTTTCTATCTGTTACTCCAGAAATCTATCAGATTGTTTGTTCATAACGATATAATGCACTAAGGATGCATCAGCATTTGAAAAACATGCAAATAGAAAGTTTTTCAGAGCTACTTAAATTCCAAAGGGCTTCTTTATACACAATTACAACAGTCTGCTTGGGATTGTATTTACTGTTCATAATAGTCTGCTTGGGATTGTATTTAAAACAGTCTGCTCAACTATTCATAATATAGCATATAATCAAAATTTAGTACAAATGGTCTTAACTGAGTTCGGCCTGCCTAAAATTTAAGCAAATAAACAATAAAAAATATAAGTGAGCTGTATAAAGACTATCACTGACTTACCAAGATCCTCGGCCTTCTTCAGCTTTTCATTTATCATCTCTTGTGTTCGAGGATCAGGGGCAACTACAGGAATGGGTGCCAAAGGTGGTGGATTTGGCAGAGGTGTTGGTAAAGATGCCCTATCTTTGTTAAAGGCATCTAAAAGAAGCATAGACTGTTTGGAAATTGATAGAAAGCCAAATGAGTTATTAGTAGCTCCTCATAAAATTGAAATCAGAGAATTATCTCCTCTAACAACATTGAGTTACTAAAATAAAGTAACACTCACAAATGGGATATTCATGTTCAAGGGAGATCACTGACCTGCTTGTCTGCTCTCTTAGTTCTAAGCTCCTCTACAACCTCTAGAGCTCGAATCTTGAGATCTGTCTTTCCTTCAAGATCTGCAAATTCAATTTAGAGTGTCTTAGATAAAGTCACAAACCTCGATGACCAAGCCTTTTCCCAATCATTAAGTTCAGCTAAATGGATCAACTGAGCCTTTTCCAATCAGTAAGTTCAGCTGAGGATTAAATGACTCTCTAATGTTTTATAGTACCAAAGCAGAAAAAAATAACAAAGACCAGTTTTGCACAAATTAAGAGATGCTTCAAACTGAAAATATTCGCATCAGCTATGACTCTCGTAACATAAGATTAATATTTTGAACCATCAATAAAAATAAGCAAGTTCAAATACTTCAAGAATTGAACTTCTTTTCACTGGATTGACAAGTATTATTGATAAATGGCATATTGAATAGATGTTTGAATGATAAACGATAATCTAATATCACCAATGAAGCTTTGGTACTAAGTAACACATCAACTTTGAGCTAAGAATAAAAGCATTTAATCAAATATCAATAAGTTTAAATCTAATCAATGATCTACAGTCTTCATACTACTAGAATTTACCCGACTATAATATATGAGTCATCCAGGACCTTAATTACCTATTATACACCAGGGTCCATTCAATCCCTAAAACAAAACACAGCCATCAAGCAATGTTATGATTAAAAATGATCATGTTCAACCTAAGAAGCTACAACTCTGGGACAAAATGTATCACTCAGTCTATAGTGATAACAGATCCAAGTAACGAATTATCTCCGCTACCAATCCATACTTCTCTACAGTTAAAGACATCCCTACTTATTTAAAAGCAGGTCCAGTACAGTACCGTATTGATCAGCTTCTTTCAACTTCTCTTTAATTTGCTTAGACAGCTCAAGCACCTCAAGCGTCTGCAAACCCGAAACAGAGTAGTATTAACAGAATAATATTACTTATCACAACTCACCACTGGCAAACCTAACACAACAAGAACTCAATCAAGACTCACCTGAGTAACTTCAGAGACAGAAATCGCAATGGCAGCCTTTGCATCCTCGTCCTCGAGCCGCTTGAGAGCTCTGCCAATCTTCCTATCACACTCACCAATAAGCTTATCTATAACATCCTCCAATTCCCTGTCATAATTATCAGTCCCTTTCCCCTTTGCCTCCTCGTATCTAAAATCAGTTAAGCAACAACAGTAACACAAACACAACAAAGGCACTGCATCTAAATGACACAGACATCCAAAACTCTTTTTCATAGTTTAGTGTCGAAATTAAGGCAACGAAACGGCATAAGAAGACCTAAAATCCAACGAAATTGTTTTTGCTTCGATTGCAATACCCTAGCCCTAGAGATCGATAAGGATACTCTTTCCGGAGCTGAAGGGAGTGGACCTTAGGGCAAGGTCCCATATCCATTTTCTGAAACGGAAACAGCGAAATACAGAATGAGATAACCAAAACCAAAGCCCTAGAATGCGAGAACAAATGGCGAAACAGAAGAAGTTACCGTTAACTGGAAGAGTTCGTGAGGACAGAGACCGACAAGGTAGAGACGACAGACGTCGCGATCGTAGTATTTGCGATTGACTTCACGAACATCGCCGTTACGGTTGGCTCCCATCAACACATCGAGCTGCTTCCGTATAGCATCCATGGCTGCTCGCTGACACGAACTTCAGTGCTGCTATGCTATTAGCCTTTCTTCTTCTTCTTCTTCTTTACTCTTGTGCTGTGTTTTTATCGTGGGTTTGGGTTGTTGAGAGTTGGGGATCTGAAACGAAAATTTACTCTCAGAAACACTATAATGTTATGTCTTCCAGTATTAGGGTTAAGAGAGGTGCAGGTGGTGGTAGTGCTGTCCCTTGTTTTCATGTAACTATAATTTATAACTATTAATAATTAAAATTCATTTATTTTACAATTTATTTCAACTGGTAAACAAATAATATTAAATTTAATATTATTAGAAAAAAAAACACATATAAAAAAATGACACAATTCAAGTATAGTCAATAAATTATTCAGATATGATTAGGAACATAAGAATAAAATATTAGAGTTACAAATTTTAACTGTTTTTCTCCTTTTCGCTAAAAATAAACTACAAGAATCTAATTAAACATTGAGAGATATAATTACTAAAAAAATATATATGCATATAAGTTACACTTAAAAAAATAATTATAAAAAAAATACATAACAATTAAATTTCATTCTATTAACATTTCATTCTATATTTCTAAAAAATATGAGATAACAAATATTATATCATAAAACTAATATTATTGCTAAATAAAGGAAAAGAGAGTTGTTTTTTTCTTCAAAAATAGAAGAAGACGGGTGAGAAATGAGCAAGAGTTTCTATTTTTTTAAAATATTTTTTCACTTTTTATTATATTTAGTTTTATATTTTACTATTTGGATGTGGGAGTAACTTAATCATCAATTCCAATTTTTGCTTCCATAAATTTTTATTAAAAGTAAAGTAATATATGAACTGAAATTGTTGATTTTGAATGTTATATATTGATTTAAAGTTAATAAGTTACTGAAAATGTTTGTGATTAAGAATTGAAAGTGTTTGGATAGTAATACAATTGAATTGGATTTGAATAGTTTGTTGAATTACTTAAAATGTGATGAGAATTGGTTGTTTGATCTTAAATAATGATTGACTTAAAAAACTTATGAGTAATAACTCTTAGTTTAAAGTGTATGTTATTAAAATTATGAGTTGAATTGAATGACATTTGGTTCAGTAATATAACATATTTAAGCATATATTTTTGCATATCTCAATCAAGCGATAATAAAATGAAAAAAATGTGTTCTCGGGTCCCTTCTCGCTCAAACAAAATCTATGATGAAATTCTAGGTGCTCTTGGGTTGAATCTCGCTCAAGCGAGAGAATTTTTGCTTGAGCGATTCTTGCTCTAGCGAGAAAATTCTCACTCAAGCTATAGTCTTTGTAAATAAATAAATAAAATCTTATTATTTTTTTTCTTTTTTTTGCTTTAGAAAGCCTGATGCATTATTGCTTTTAAGTGGAAATTATAATTTTTATTTAAAAATGTGATTAAAGGAACTTAATTATATGTTTACGTGAAATTTGAGATATTTAAATTGTTTAAAAAAGTTTAAAATATGATGTGATTGAATTGTGTATTGATGTGTTACATGAGGTATGGAAATGATGTGAAAGTGTGATCAAGACATTGTATTTTCAGGAAAGGAAATACCGTGTTGAGATTTGTTATTAGGGTTGTAAGTGTCTTATGAATGAGACGATTTCATCTTTACTGGTATAATGGAGTCACATAAATGAAGTTATTCAGTTGGTGAGAGTTAAGGAGGTTCATTTGCCCGAGTCTGAGATTTGAAATAACTGATTAGAGTAGATCAAATGGATTTACCCTGAGGTGATGAATATTGAGATGATTATGCGCATGACTCTGTGGATTCATATGACAGGTGTAGGTCTCAGGATGCTAATTTCAAATACACGAGTCTTTCAAAAGTAATTCGAGTGTTTGAGTATGTGAGTCAGTAGAAATATGACAGGAATAATGTGGAAGATAAATGTGATATACACTTAATAACTTTGTGCAAATTATAGAATTTGATGGATTGTGCTTTTAAAAGTTTATTTTGTATTAAAATTATTAAAAATAGCTAGGTTACCCTATGTTTTGTGTTTGTTTTATTTAATTTGTGATGATCGTGTTAATTTACACAGAAGCATATGAAGTTGTAGGTAATAAAACTTTTTCGTGAGCACCCGTTAGGAATGAGATGAACAAATATTTTCATTTTAAATGTTTTGTTTGTAATTTTTGCATATATATTAAAATCTTTATGAAAAGACATATATTTTAAGATAAAATATGAAATATATATATATGTTTATATGTCAATTAAATATTACATACATAATATATTATCAAATATAGGTAAAAACAGGGATATTGCATTTAGTCTCTAAAATAGTATATAATTTAATCAATATATTAATTAATTATTTTTTATTTTTTAAATTAATTTTTATTTAATGATGTTACAGTAGTCCATCCAAATGTATCATTCAAATATTTAATAAAAATTATTTTCGTAAAAATATTTTTTAATACTTGTGTATGTACTTTATATTATTATTTTGAGAGTTTTAATACATGTTTTTAGTGGAACCTTAACCTAACTTATTAATATTTGTTAACATGACAACACAAATAAGAATTAGTCATAATATCACCAATAAATAATTTTGTTTTTCAAAATCTTCAATAAATATATGTGTATTTCCATCATTTTCATTTTTTTTTAAATTGTTAACTAGTGCACATATTACAAATCGAAAACTATAAACTACTTGTTAATAAGTCAATTACTAGTCAAAGTTAAACATGGTTAAGAAAAAAGTTTAAGATAATAAACTAAACCTAAATTTCGCAACAAGAAGCATTGAAATATAGAAAAATGAAACCATGATAAAAGGTGCATGTTGATTCATTAAAAAACACAGTAAATTAAAGAGTATCTATTTAAAAATTTATTTTATGAAAATATAAGAAAATGATTTATTTTAAAACTAAATATGAAGCAAATGTGATTTAGCATTATATTAAAAAAAGGCAATATAGTTTTCGATTAGTAGTTATTGAATTAAATTATTTGAAAATTACATATAAGGTAATAAAAAAATTAAAATTGAAATTCCCACATGGTACTAGGGGTGAAGAAAAAGAAAAACGAAATCAATTAGTAACCACTGTGCGCATAACACTAACACGGAGTTTGGGAAAGTAGACGGCGAGAGAATGGGTGTGTTATTGTTCCGGTGGGTTCTGGTGCTGACTCTGTTGATCGCTTGCGCTCTAGGTTTTCAATCCGACGAGCTTCTCCTTGACGACGAAGAGTTCGGCATCGAAGGTGGACGCTCCTCCTCCTTCCACTCCGATTCGCCTCCACCTTCCACCGCCGCCACCTCAACCTCTCGGAAGAGGTTTTCGGAGTCTGCTTCCGATTCCAAGATCCAGTTCACTCTCCAACACGCGTTCGGCGACTCCGATTTCTCCGATGCCGGCAATTTCTCTGCTCGCCTCAAGACTTGGAGCCACGGTGGCCAGGTTCCTTCCCTCTCCTCTTTCTTTTCCTCTGCTTATTATTATAATTTAAAGAGTTTGTATGCGATTCGATTCGAATCTGCTTCTATTCAAATCCGATAATGTTCTGTCGCGGTAGTTCCGATTCCACTGAGTTATACTCGATAGAATTTATGCGAGATTCGTGTTGTTGTGCTGAAAACTGGTTTTGATCTGTGATAGACGCTGACGAAGCTGCGGTTTAAGCGGGATCCTTTGACTGACGTTGAGCAGAAGAATTTTCAAGTAATTGTTTGTTTTCCATTGAACTATTTGTGTATGTGTGACTGTCTTTGTATTTTGCCTTGTATAAAGATGTGACACTCTTCTCATATTACAGGAACTGTTGCGAGGAGATGATTTCTATAGGATTAGATTGCCGTCCAATGTTTTGAGTCCTCCTGGCCGGGAATATATTATTTCTTCTGTGAAATCAGTAAGTATGAATATGAACCAAGTTCTTGTCTATTGATAGGATGAAATATGAACAAAAAATTAAGGTTCCTTTTTCAGTAGTACTATGGTTTAGTAGTTTGGTTTGTGCTTGAGGAGTGTTAAGCTTTTAGGTCCTTGATTTGTTTGTTTCTTTTCTAGCTTTGTTTTGGTGCTGTAAGTAAGGGTGGTACTGTGGTATGGTAGTTAGCAACCTTGTTCCAATGATGTCTGGCATGTTTTTTTCTGCACTTATTTTGTGATATTTATGAAGGATGGTTTGTTTCTTTTTTATATCTCTCTTGTTTTTCACTATAAGAATGTCTATCAAAAGTTGTAGTCCTTGTTATGCTTTCACTGCATTGATCACTGTTTTAGTGGCTGTGGCTTCTTTATTTGGTGTTGCAGTGACTTTTTGAGCTATTGACTCCAAGTAGAACTAACAGTTTTGCCTTTCTGAATTTAGCGATGTCTTCCTGGGGATGGATTGGAGGAGCATTTTGTAATACACATGGTAATTTTCCTTATTATAGTAAAATATGCTGTTTATGCTGCATCTGTGGTGTTGTGTTTTCAAAGATAATTTCCCCACTGAGTTCAAATTCCGATACATTGTGTCACTTGATAATTAGACTCAGCTGTCTTCTGGAATGGGGAAAAGTATTGGAAACTTGTGATGTAGATTTGTAGAGGGAAGGGAATAAGTAGAATAGGATGGGTTATCTGTTCACGAGCAGTGCATCTTGAGATAATGACATGCTTTACTTCAGCTCTTATGTAAATAGTTTTAGGAATGTGGATTACAAATGAATTGTTATATAAGAACAACCCTCGTTATGTCGATCAAGCTACATGTATATCAAGTAACTCTGTATGTTTCATCAAATTTAAAATTTCATTAAAGCTCATTCAGAGTAAATTCTTTGTAATGGTTTCTCTTGAGGTTCACTTAACTATCTATCTATACTGTTGTCCATCTTCTTTTGTGCGTACTTTACTTCAAATTCTTAGATTCTACAATAAAAAACACAGTTTTGACCAGCCTCTCTAGTGGTTAAAGTATCCAAGTTTATCATTCATTCTAGCCTTTTGAGTAGTTTGTAGAAATAACCTTCTCATGAACACTTCATTCTCACCACCACAAATCTTTACTGTTAGGCACACAGTTGAAACCCCTTTGACCCAACAAGAACTCTTTTGCTCCCTTTTGAAACAATTTTTTGATCCATTATATTGTTTACTTTTCATTTTTGACTTTATATTTTTTATTCCTCAGCAAGTGCCTTAAGGGTACATACTAGTATTTTCCTCTGCACATTTATGTAGATAGAAAAAACTAGAAACCATGGGACCATGGGTGGTTTTCCCTACGCTATAGTGTATATACTTCAACCAGGAGACAAAACTGAACTTTGATCGTATAGGTTTCTTACAAATCTACTTCACATTTATCTCTTTAATTCATTGAGACTCACTTTCAGTTTTTCTGTTTCAGGAAGGTGTTAATGTCTTGGCTGTCAATTATGGTGCCCCAGGGGCTTGCCCTTATCCTAGACAACTGAAGCTTGTAAGTCACTTCTACTCTTTTTTTTAACCAAAAAGGTTTAGCCTTCCATGCGAAGGCAAAACAAAAATTTACAAAGAAGAAAAGAAACTAAGAAAACCTTATGAAGCTCCTCTAAGTCACTTCTACTTTTTATAACTGCTCTTATTTTTTGGTTTTCATTGAACTTAGCTTAACTTTTGAAACTTCTCTACATATTTTGTTGTCGTCTACTTTATCTGCCTCTTGTTGTACACACACAGTTGACTTCCTGAAAAGGCAGGGACTGTTGTACCAGGAGTCAATAATACTATCTCTTCCTTGAAATACACATAATGGTATAAATACAGAAATTATTCATCTCTTTTGTTTTTGTCATATATAATTATATAGTTATTTTTAAGCATCTAGAATGGTTGGTGTGTATGTCAATACTATGTATAAATAAATAACTATTTAATTGATCCAAGCTGATTGGGGGCAATTTAGACAGAAGACAGTTAACTTGTTAATGTATTATATCCGGAACCATGCTTATTTTAAAGAGTAAACTTAGCATGTATTACGCCTTTAGAAACTACCTGAAGATTCCATTATCTATAGTCATGTTCTGGTTGAATTGTTAACATATAATCCTCATCTTTTCCTTGTTCTCAGAGAGTTATCAGGTGTGCAAAATCCCCAATGTACATGTCTTCAAATCAATTTATAAGCCTGTGCAAACTTAAAATTAATGTCTATTGCCTGACTTTATATTGCAAATGCTAATATTGTGCATTTTTTTTTTCTTTAGCCTGCAAAGTGGTCTTTCAAGTCTCACACAGTTCTAAAGAACAGTGAACAGGCACCAAGGTATATGTTCTATGATTGATAGTTCCTCACTCAATTGTTAATTTTTTTTATTTGATATACAAGCTTTTAATTAATATACAGATAGTAGTAGAAAAGCAGCATATACAGTGTTTCTAGCTCATGGCTGCTAAGGTAATAGTAGCAGCAGTATTAAAAAGTGGAAAATACGTTTTTTTCTTTGCCTTTCTGTAATACTTCTTGAAAAGGAATTTCAATAAGGGATAGTGTTTAATTTTCTCATATATTTATCACTGGTATAGAAGAAAGTCTGCTTAAATGAATTTGCCAGTAAATATGAGCAAGGTTGTCAAACTCGCGAGTCTCCGTAGACTCGTGAGAGGTCCGTAGACTCGTGAGAGGTCCGTAGACTCGTGAGAGGTCCGTAGACTCGTGAGAGGTCAGTAGACTCGTGAGAGGTCAGTAGACTCGTGAGAGGTCAGTAGACTCGTGAGAGGTCAGTAGACTCGACTCGCAGAGTCGACTCGTAAACTCGTAAGAGTTTACTTTCACATGAAAAAAAAAGTTAAAAATATTTGCTGCAAGTTTTTCCAAATAAAAAAGAAAGCACTGCAAACAAAAAAAAATCTGCCCCTCAATTAAATAAAAGAACCCAATTTAGTGCAGCCCAATAAAAAAAAACCCAATATGCAGTCCAATAAAAAAAACCAATATGCAGTACAATAAAAAAGGCCCTAATTTCCTAAATCACATTACATTACAGAAACCCTAATCCAGCACCAGCTTAATTCTAGCACCATCCATCTCAATAATCTTATATGATGAACAGCACCACCATCGACCTGCCACCCGCAACCGCACGACCGGACGAACCACCACCACCGCGCGACCTGCTCCGCTCGATTGCCCCCACCGCCGCACTTGTTCAAAGAAGATGTGTGACCTCCGCACTCCAGAGAAGACGCAACACCATCAAAACGAACGAAACGCGAACCCTAAAGGCACCGTTTTGGGTTAAAACGAAAACCCAGTTGAACTCGCCAACTCGGATCAGACTCGCGAGTTTGAACGAGTTCACCGAGTTCATTCCGAGTCTGCCGAGTTTACTCCAAAACCGAGTTTACTACCGAGTTAACTCGGTAAGGGTATGTGGACACGTAAACTCGGACGAGTCAACGAGTTGACTCGCGAGTTTGATAACCATGAATATGAGCCTCTTGTATTAAATTTGAGTCCATACTTTTGAGACTAAAGGTCTTTTCTCAATGTTCCATGTAATTTCTCTTGCACTAACATTATTATCTTTTTCCCCTTCCAAATAGTAATGCTTAAATTTAGTTAATTTCAAATTGATACTTGAAATCTTGAAAATTGTTACTCTTTTTCCTCCTATATTCTACAACAGAGGTGTCTTTTCCTTGTAAATAATTCGTCCTCTGGTTCTTTGAGTCATTTGTGGCATTTTTGCTGATTATATTATCAAGGGATAAGGACTTTTAACTATTGTTCCATGGCTATTTTTGCACTGCAATTATTCTGATATTCAATTTCTTGTCTTTTTACACGCACTATATCCTTTTTCCTCAAGTTTCACACTCCTTTCTTTATTCACTGATTTTTCTGCAAAATAGCACTTTGCAAGGATAGAGCAGAAGTATACGATTATTTACTTGTACTTAGTCTGTAATCACATTGTTAACTGAATATCCGTTCTTTTACAGAGTGTTTTAGAGAGTGTGGGTGACTAACATTTCTCATATGCTCATTGTATAAAAATACAACTACACTGAAAATAATTGAATGTCTCCTTGCTCTGAACTGTTTTCTGAATTCATGTCCAGTTTTTAAAAATAATAAAAAATAGTTTGTTTCCAATGTAACCATGTTTTCCTGAAGTATCACAATGGATTAAAAACAAAATTGAAAATAAAAATGTGGAAATCAGAAAGGGAAAATAGATTTCCCAACCAAATGTTCCCGTGAATTTGTCTAGAATTCTTTGATGAAAATTAAGGTTGAACGTCTTGCTTTTGGCTTTTTAAAATCATACATGAAGGAGTTGCTGCATCCATCATCATTTTGACATGTTTTTACTAGTGTGATCTCTGTGTTTTTAATTCAACAAATATTTTGCTTCCGCAGAGCTCCAATATTTGCTGAAGATGCGCTTGGTGGGGAGGAGGGAGATGGTGAGGTTTTAAAGCCAATAGAGAGGTCCTTTTGGGCTAAATATGTGAGTATACAAGCTGGCATGATCTTTTAAGCCACAACTTTGTTTTCTCTATCTTTCAAAATAAACTATAAATGTATGTATTTCTGAATTAATGGTTTTCATCTGGAATCTTTCTCGATACCAGTGGATGTACCTGATCCCTCTTGGACTCATAGTAATGAATGCCGTTACTCAAGCTATGAATATGCCCGAAGAACAACCTGGCGGGCAACCTGGTGCTCCAGCACAGCAGCAGCCAGGATCTGCAGTACAGCGTGGACCAAGTTCTGGTGCTGTGCGTAGAAGATGATAAGTTAGCTTCCTCTCTTCCTCGGAAAACATTATTTGAGGACATTGGCCGTGAATGAATTCTTAGGTTGACCCTTTATGTAGCATTTTTTATGATTTTAATTGCATATTTAAAAGCTTTGTGCCCATATGAAAAGAAATTTTATTCCGATTAGCTTGTAACATTGAAACAGCAACGTCTTTTTAAGTTTTCCCGTTTAGATTGACTAATTATTGTTATATATTGAAATTTTGACACGAATATCTATGGTTCCCATAATATCGTGTGATGTTTCTGGGGCCATTTGTGCCCATTAAAGGTTTGCGGAGTTCATGTCAATTTGTTTATGGCCGCGATAAGTTATTTGCATTCACTAAATACAGATAACCAACTTTTAGAGTTTCATTGCTGGAAGGTATCACCTATTTTCTATGTGAAAACCACACAATCCATGAATAAGAAAGATATTGCAGCTTTATTATCCCGGTTCCTTAGTTTGATACCATGTTAGCATGGGATGAATTGGACTTTTAATAGACAAAAATAAATTAATGAATTTTTTATTGAATTCATTACAATTCGAAATAAAACTTATCTAATTCATCTACTTCGTCAACTCCTTATTTCAGATGATAACTTTATTAAAAACACATCAATGAAGAATGAATAATTTTTTTATTGAGTTCTTCGTATTTATTTTTTTCCTTAAACATTTTGAAAGGCCAAGATTATATACCTAAATATTCCATTATTAAAGCTTTGTTGATTTTATCACATGCAACGTTTCAACTTATCCTTGCACATCTTCATGACTATTTCTGCATTTAATAACTCGTGTATTCCAAAATGTATTGTCAATATTTTGAGTATCTTCGAGAGATTTGTCTAAAAGTAATGGAAGAAGAAAAAAATAAAATACTTTCTTTATAAATTAAAATAAACTTACTCAAATTTAAAAAACTAATTTTAAATGAGAAGTTTTATGAATTAATTTTTTCTTATAAAATTTATTTTAATTTTTGTCACTCCTATCTGCGAATATTTTTTAAGTTTTTTATTCTATCAATGACAAAATGGGCTTGAGTTCCCAGTATGTATATAGGAAGTGCCTGACAACTGAAAGAAGACAAGACAAAAAAAAAACATTTATTGCAACAAATACACTATTTTTGTTTAAAAAGTTCCCCTTACAAATTAACACGAGATGGAACACACCATCAACTATATAATTCATAACAATCTCAATATTCTCATCAACCACATAAGTGAGAAGGAGTTTTATCCCATCAAAGCTCATCCTGTAGATCAAAGAAAGTCATATTTGTTAGTACAAGAACATCCAGAAAGATGGCAAATCAATCACACCCATTGCACAAAGACAACTTTTTTCCCATGTTTAATTTTTGTGATTGATGTATTCTAATCATTGTTATGACATGGAAAATAAAAAAAAGTAAACAATTTTGAGATTGATCATAAAAATGCCACCTTTATTTCAATGAATCTAACATTAGAGAGACTAAAAAAAGTTCAACTTACATGATAATCCTCGTAATGGCGATGCTGGACAGAGGAAAACAACCAAGTTTTAGAAAAGTTTGTCATTGTTGCAAAACAAGGCAAACAGAAAGTATTGGGGAAATCAGCATCTAAACCTAAAACATGCATCACCATGGGAAGAGCCCTTTTTCTTTTGAAAAGGAACATCATGGAGAATATTATTTACCACTCCATCATAATTCCATGAACATTTTTTGTTTTATTTTTTCAGGATCAAGTATCGAAACAGTTTGCTGCCAAACTATGTAAGTCTTTATTCTCTGACAAAATACATTATTGAGATTAATCTTAAGCACTGTGGCTAATATTTCAAAACAAAGTTCATCTTTCCCCAAGTTATTGTATCTCTGGTGGAATTTCCAACATTTTAGTTTCAACGGTATCACATAATATTCAGCTCTAAAAATGGTATTAGGAAAATTGGTTTACCTTCCACACATATTTTAACAGAGAGGATAGTTGAAAAACAATTTTATAAACACCAGAACACTGCTCTAGTACTGGAGTTTTGTTCCAAACTAGTACCTATGCCATTTGTTTTGTCCTCAAAAGGGATTGAAGATTCATTAAAAAAGGAAAAGCATAAATATTGAATGTATTTGTGTATCATGCATACCCTTCTATATTTGTCTCTGTATCTGTCCCGGTATCTACGATCATGACCTCTCTCTTTTCTACGCCTTTCACCTTCTTCTCTTGCTCTTTGAGCCTCCTGCAGAAAAAAGAGTTAGGATCCTGGAAAAAAGCAATCTGCTTGACTCAATATGGATGATGGAACTCGAAAGTGCATGTTTGTGTACCTCCTCTTCTTTGGCTTTTCTCACTTTCTCTGCTTCCTCAAAACCTTCCTTTTCAATCTGAGATGTCAAAAATTAAGGGTCATCTTAACATGTATCATCTTGAGACAAGACACATACTAAGGAGAACTGAATATACTTTTTTTTTACTAAATGGACATTTGTTGAGGCAAATCAAATATGACTTCAAGAGACTTGATTAAGTTTTCTAGACCATACATTTTAAATTTGCATAGTTCAATACACTTGTATATGGAAAAAATATTAGATGCTATTTACTATGTAACCTAAGTTCCACCTACAAGTCGGTTATTGAGCTAAATCAAAGGCAAGAGAAAAACTCACCTCCCTGTTGGCAAACACTTCCTCAACAACTTGTTTTGCATAATCAGGATCATCACATATCAAAATGTTGTCAAACACTGAACCGCCTTTAACCTGAAACAGAATATTTAGCTTATATTAACTGCATTCACCTATTATAGCCTAACAGCTTTGCACTTCATGGAGAAAGAGAGAGGTCTATGGTGTGGTATAACAAGCCAACACCAAATTTGGAAGTTTACATTCATCATACCTGCCAAACTTCAACACCCACATACTGGATAGGCTTAAGCACATAAAGATCCGGGTCATCTTCAAACTCTGAAAAAGGGAAAATAAATGAACTCTGAGCATTCCTTAGTAGCATCAAAATATATGAAACTATCAGAGAACCAAGATATACAATTGAACATACCTGGATTATCTATCCATGGAGTTTTCCATTTCCCTTTGTAGTTAGGGTTCTTGATTTTCTGTTAACATAGAGGTCGCAAGTAAGAGAGAATGGACTATGAAAGAAAGCTGAAAAATAATAAGAAAGCTGAAAAAGAATAAGGAAAAGTTAATTTTTGTGAAACTTGATCAACAAACCTTTCTTTTCCATGATCCTTTGTATGCTGGATTCGGTATCTTTGGTGGTTTCCATTTCCCATCTTCCTCTTCATCCCAGTTATCAGGCTAATGAAAAGGGAAAAATTGTATGAAATTAAAAGACAAACTCATTAATCCTTCTATTGAGAAGTCATCACATCAGAAAACCAATAATCAATCAAGCCAGATAAGCAAGGAACTAAAACTAACCTCTTTAGCATTTGGGTCAGGAATTTCTCTTGGGATTGAATCATATCCCTGCAATAGCAATAACCAAATAAATCAGCTTGTCATCTCATGAAGCAAAGCTACCAACTTCTTGTTCTATTATCATCAGGGAAAAGTTAGAGCTTTTGGATACCTCAGGTTTGACATCATTAGGGTCTTCAATGTATTCTCTTTCTTCCCAGTCTGCAGGCTACAATTTGGAAGATGTTTTAATTTCAAAATACTAGCTATTGTTAGATACAAAAAAGATATTTCAATAATATAATCTGGTTGGGATAAGCTGATTCTCTTTATGGTAAAGCAGGATATCTAAACCGAGTTATAAAATTGTTATAGGATATGTAGAAGACCAAAATCATCATAATATGCTAAAGGACAACATCTGAAGTTACTATTGAATAAAACAGATTAAATGGAAACCTTTTTTGCCTTGACATCTTTGATTTTTCGTGGAGGAAGAATATCCCAATCTGTATACATGCTTCCAGAATCTCTCTCTCTATTATCAACCAGGACACTGTATGTGGCATCTGGCCTCAGAATGAATGTGTAGAAATGAGTTAACCTGTCAGTTTCACATTGCAGGTCCTTCTTTACAGGGTAATTTTGACCGTGGTAGGAGAGTATCACATGGAGTTTCTTTGTATCAGTGCCGCATAAATCTGGTCCAAACATTAAACTATAAAAAATGTGTCAGCATGATATTTCTTTCTTTCCTTCCTTTTTTAAGGTAAAAATAGAAAACATGGACAAAGAAGAAGAAAATGAGTTACAACATATGTGGTACATAAGGTGTTCAATAAAAACAATGTAAGGTGAAGAAAAAAGAGATGTTATGATCATTAGTTTACTTAAACTTCTAGAAAACAATCATACAAAAAAGGAGATGATCAATAATGATTGCTCATTTATTTTAAAAAGTTAATTTATTTAGGTTGCAGATGTTCACTTGATATAAACCAAGAAGCAAAAGCAAAGTGGAAAACATGGAATTAGGAACATACATGTAAGGTGTATCCCCACCAAACTTCTTTTGATTAACAAATCCAGAGAGAAGCTTGATGTAACCTCCACCACACTCAATCTCTTGCTCAAATTTTACAGAATACTGGAGGACCAATGTTCTGTTCTTGTTGGAGAATTCTGGTACTTTAGCAGAGATGGCAAAGTGTTTGGCATCACTGGATGTTTGAATACCTACAATATTCCACAAAATGGCAACAAGTCACAAGACGAACCAAATTCCTGTTACTACTATTTTGTACATATTAAAAAGAAAACAATAGAAATTCCTCAGAATGTAAAGTGTCATTAACTAATTGAAATTTTTTGTGGTAGTAAATTACTATCCCTTGACTTGTAGTCTACATTTGCCACCCAAAGCTCCTCTCTATTATGAAAATTACTCAAAAAGTTGCTTACATTTATATAAAAAAAATACAATCTGACTCCAAAATGTTGTCATACTTAACAGATATGCTAACTGAATCATTGGCTCTTAGATGTTTGTCTTTCTTTCCTACCCTTGTTCAGCCTAATATGTTGATAAAGAGGAAGACTCCATTCATTTAAACATTGACACCATTAATATAAATGCAAATGTTCATCTGTTGCTAAAATCTACAAATAAAAACTTACTTTCACATTCATGTGTAGCAAGAGCTATTGAAGTTACGAATATTAAGAATGAGACTTTAAACCTAACTAAACTTTATAAAATCATCTTGCATCCACTTATATATTATAAAATATCTTTATTTCTAATGGATGTGAGAACTCCAATACATCCATCCCCTCATACCGAGATCCACCAATTCAAATGTGAAACTATATATTAATGGGTGGTCTAATAGTAGGTGACTTGATAAACTCAACAAAATCTTAAGATATACTCAAAATGATTTTGATACCATATTAATAAGTGGACTTTAAGTCTAACTCAATCTTATAAAACCGATTTAATGAGATTTGCAGCCACTCATATATTCATATATCTATAGTTGATGGGTCTGCAGTATATACTAAATGTAAAAGTACCTTTATCATCTGGATCACCAGCCCATTGCCCAGCTGTGTGCTTGAAAGAACCTGCTTTGCCCTCACTGCTTTTCCAGTCTGATTTTACCCACCGGCTTCGCCATCCATCTTTACAAAAACTAACAAATAATCACACTCATATCATATATTCATATCATCAGTGAAAAACCACAAACTCCTACAAACAATACGTTGAAACCCTTTGATATGTTTTTTTTACTTTTTCATTTCAATTAATGATGGCTTCTACATAATTTTATTTCATTTGCCTTTGTGAACAGGAGAAACGTACAAAGTTGTGAAAAGCAAAAGACAAAGGGGAAAAAAGTGACACTCGTGTAGTTATCAGTTAAAAATTATGAGTTGGAAATGAAAACAAATCCAACACAGTTTTTCTGGTGCTTTCTTCATACACAAACAAGGAACAACTGTTATGGAAGTTGGTAATGGAAATCATTGGTGGAGAAGAGTGATCTAAGAAATTAAAATTTACTAAATAAGAAAAATTGATTACACTACATTGACCATACTATATATATATACACACACACGTGGACTAGAGTAAATACAAATATATGATGAATCATCAATTTAATTACCAATTAACTAACTATTCACCAACTCAAACCAACTACATATGGTAACGATTAAAATATATATATAAAGTAAGCATAAAAAAATAAGAACAGAGAAGAAAATAGGAATACCCTCAAAGCGTTCTTCAAATATAATTTCAGAAACTGCAACTTGTATCAGCAACAAACAAAAAAACACAAACTTGTTGAGCTCAGTTGAAGAATTTTCCGCCATCTGCGGAATAAGCAAATATTTGCCTTCTGTCACTGCTTACTTCCAATTGCAGAGTGGAGTGTACTTATAGAGGAGCAATGTACTTCTTTGCCCTCCTCATCTCATCATAATTACTTATATGCCACACACTAAAGTAGTATTATTGTCCAACATTACATTAAATGTTTAATTCTTCTTTTGCTCTTTAAACATTAAACATTATAATCGTACAATTATTGCACAATTAGGTCTCAAAGCATGACAAACCTGTGATTTCAGTTCCTCAAAAATCTAACCCTTCCAATTATCTCTTTCGAATATTATAATAATAGAGTTTTACTTTTTATATATTGAAAATCTCACATCGATTAAATATATAAATTAGTGCAAGTCTTATAAGTATGATTTTATAAGATTGAGTTACACTTAAAAGTTCACTTCTTAAATGTTATCACAATCATTTAGAATCTATTCCAGCGAAAATTTATTAACCTTATCAGGTCAATCTGTTATCAGATTTACTTCTTAATATAATAGATAATATCTAATATTAAAATAACATGTTTATAATATTTTAACTGATTTGAATGAAGGAGACTAAAATCATGAAATTAGAATTAGTGAAAAACTAAGGTGTAATTAAGCTAAACTATATTTGTTTGTAAATTTGATTATTTCTTAGATTTGTGATGGTGCTTTGGCGTGGTGTTGGGTTAATATGATGTGGATGGTAGAAGGCTAATTAGTGTTGAAATTGTGGTGTAGAAGGCCAATTTGACGTAGCAATAGCCAATGATGTGGTTTCTTTGTTGCATTTTTGTGTCATTTTTATTTAAGAAAAATGAGATAAAGAGAAAGTCAAAGTCTTCGAGTCATTGCAAAGTGGTGAAATCACATAAGGTTAGAGAAAAAGAAAAAAACATTTTGTGTTCATTTCAATCTCTTTCCTCGTTTTTTCGGAGAAGACTTGAGCAACGCGTTTGAAGAGTCAATGTTGACTTACAGTCAACGTAGCCATGTTCACATTAAAGTTTTAGTGCCTTCAATTTTTTATTTATTTAAATTTATATAATCAAAGCCTTTTTTAAAAAAAAATTATATACATAATAATATTTTTTATATTGTTTTATAAATAAACTTAAATTATTATGTTATTTCATGACTTTTTTTACCAATATGATAAGCACAAACAACAACGTAATTTGTACAGAAGACGCCTTTCAAAAGAAATTTGTAAAAGAATAACACTAAAGAGTTACAATATTAATAAAAAAAACTAATTATACATATAAATTTTGATATTTTAAAAACATATAACTAATATTAAAATTATAAACAAATTTAACAGTTTCTTGTAGTTAATGTTTTAAAGTTTGAACCAACTATAGATTAGATGTCTGGGTTGTTGGTAAGTTGATCATTAATTAAACTGCATAAATGAATTGTAAATAACATAAATATCACTATTTTTGTTTTGTGTGTATATATAATTTTTATTTATATAATAATTAACTGTGAAAGTTTAAAGTAAACAAGGGTGTCCTTAGCTTCAAGGAGATAAGATTGATTCTGGTGTTCATTGATTTGAAATTGTTCATTGTAACCTAAATCCAAAAGTATTCTCCATTTTTTTTTCTTCGAAAATAAGGATGATGTAAATTATGAATTCAAGATTGATTTTGGATTGCTCAAAACCAAAGATCAAAATAAGGGATTTGATGATAACTTAAGCTTACTTTCAATTTTTAAGAATAATATTAGTTGAGTGTAAATTTTACTTTATTGAAATAATTTTATGAGATTGTATTAAATTTAAATTCTGCTATTTATGATATTAGAATCATTAAGAGTTTATATTAGTCGAGATTGGGATCTATTATGTCACTCACTCATCCCTTTAATTCTCACAATTGATGTCATTGGTGTAAGAAGATGTGTTGCAGATTTAACTATCAAGTAGCGATAAAACCAATTTACAGTATACAATTTAGGTAAGGATAAACCTCATGGTTGAATTATACCTAAATTACTCTACTTTAATACTATTAGATATCTCATATCAACTAGAGATAAGACTAATTTACTATGTATAAGTGGAACAAACTCACTTTACTAGTTTTAAGCATAAAAAACTATTAATCTAATGGTGTTTAATTTGACCAGGATTAGTGGCATAAAAATGGTGAACCTATAAGCTTGATCTTTCCAAAAGTCAATATAAAACTCATTTTTCTTGATCTTGAATAATCCAAAACATGCAATACTTTTATATCATCCTTAAAAAGTGGGGAAAAAAAAGATAATGTTTGATTTTATGCAACAATAAATAGCTTCAAATCGGTGATAAAGAGAAATTAAAAGAAGAAAATCCATGAGTAGATAGTAGAGAAAATAACCATTTTCCACAATGAGTAGACTCCAAATGCATTGAAAAATTTCTTTGTAGCCAAGAATGAATCCCAAGAGGGTAAACATAGGTATGATACATAGGTACGATGTAAATATTAACCTATTATGACTTCGTTACTTGTAAAATTATTTACTTTCATGTCAAAAAACTATACATAGTAGGATCACAAATATCAATATAAAATAAATAATGACCTAATATTTAAATTATATTTACGATACAATTTAGAAAAAAAAATCCATCTCGTGTGTATTAAAGGCCGCATCACATAAACTCAACATCAACATCACATACATTAAATACTAGGGTTAAGTTCATGCTCAAAGGCTAACACTTGTCACCAACTAACTATCTATAACAATTTAATTATCCAAGTCTAAATGTCATCAACCAACCTTCCATGACAAAGTGATTTCTACACTTTTACTTAGTATATATCACTTTAGTGTATGAAACCTCCATTACATATTCACAAGTATTAGAATCTATGTCTCCTCAGGAGTCCCTAAATTAATACATGCACACCACATCCTAGAGTTAGAGTTCATTTCTTAATAACTTATGTTCAAACAACTAAATTATCATTTTAGAAAAATTCATCTAATAGAGGGAGACATTCCCCCTTCTCATTTTCATTTGAACGAAAATACTGAGAAAAAGAAAATTATGATTCAATGGAAACAAGAAGCAAATGTGCACAAAATACCTCACTTGCTTTTAACCATATTATAATACCCAAAATAAATTATTTTTCATTACAACCTATTTATAAACTCATCTAAAATTAAAATTTCTATCTCAAACCCCAATCACATCTTAACATAAGTAAACTAAAGTGAGTCAACAACCAAATCATCATAATAATGATATTAAGAAAATGACTTGACTCTTATATAATTGTTTTCTCCAAATATTTATTTGGGACTTATTTGGGTTTGTACTTGGGACATGTATTAGGCCTATTTTTTTGGGCCATGTATTGGACCTAGTAGAATAGGATGTAAATAGGATAGAAAAATCTAGATAGAGCCACATTTGGGCTTCTTTTGGCCTAAAACAAAACCTAGACATTTTTAGGATTTTGGAAAACATTCTAAGGAGGCATGAATAACACTTACATGGCAAGGGAAGTGTGAATGACCAGCTGAACCAGCACATGGAAAGCATGAGTGACACATGGCTGCACCTCAATTGAGAGGATTCTTCTCCACTTACAAATCGCCACTTGTCTCACTATGAATGGAAAAGATTTGCTCCAATTATAGTGGTATTTGTCAAGATTTAAGTGGCACTATATTAGGCTATAAATAGAAGTTCTTAGACATGTATTTTTCAAATTTGAATTGATAATAAAATGCTGCCCAAATTGCTAGCTCATTGGTCTTCAAATTCTCACTCTCAAGTTTGCACTTCTATTAGTGTTTTGCCTGAATCTTCTTAGAAGTTGGCCAAACCTCTTCTAAGCTTCTACTTCTCATCTTCATTTCATCTTCTCCACACTTCAATTCAGCCATTGATGTCACTTTCAAGTCCATTCTTCTGCAACGTACAAAACTACAACAAAGAAGAAGACAAAACAAGCTAGTTTTGCATCACAAAGTCTTCTTAGAATCATGCGTTTGGAGACTATAACTCGACTCTCCATATTAGATGTGTTCTTTAAATCTAAACAATTTTTTAATGTATTTCGAGTCTAATGAGCATGGAGGAGGATTATCACGTGTGTCATATACTCATGAAGTTTTTTACTTTTATTGTAAAACTTGATTAGAAGAAAACTATTATAGAAGATTCAAGTCATTGTTTGCACTTTAGATTCTCAAAACACTTTCTTGTTCATAAATATGAGGTTGACCACTGTTATTTGAATTAACACATCCTCCTTCTCATTCTTTCCCCTTAATATGGTGTGAAAATGTTAGAATTGTAGATTTGGACTTGTCAACTTTTCACACCATATTCAAGGGGAAGGAAAGAGATGGAGGATGTTTGTGTTACAATATTTAATTTTCTATTGTAAATTATTGGGCTTTGTTTCTTTGGCCCAACTTTCCTTTTCTATTTTAGTTAGGTCTTAATCTTTCTCTTATATATACACCATGTATTTTACTCTTTAATATACAAGTGAATAAAAGTTTATTTTATATTTAGTTTTCTCTACAAGTAGGGTTTATCAAAACCTTTTTTTCATTACGATTACGTACACTACATTAAAACATCACATCAGGCAAGAAATATTCATCATCTTCATTTACTTTACTGTAATATGGTATCAGAGCTCTTCGAATGAAGAGCTCTGCTGCGCTTCTCTCTGATATTTATTTCCCTCTTTGCTGTTCTTGGTTATTTTTTTTTGTTTTTTTTTTGTTTCTTTAAATCCTTGTAGGCGATGGCTAATGCAAATCCCACACCGGCTTCCTCTTCAAATGGAAACCCTACACTGATGCCCCTTTTGGAACAGCCGATGAACAATTTCCTATACTTACACCCAAGCGAGAATCCCGCAGCTTCGTTGGTGTCGCCTGTTCTTGATTCAACAAACTACCATTCGTGGAGTCGGTCCTTCATCACTGCTCTTAGTGCCAAGAACAAAGTGGAGTTCATACTTGGCTCACACCCGTGCCCACAAAGGGATGATCCCACTTTCTCGTCTTGGACACGCTGTAACAACATGGTTGTCTCTTGGTTAGTACACTCTGTTTCAATCCCTATTTGGCAAAGCATTGTTTGGATGGACATAGCCTTTGACATCTGGAATGATTTAAAAGTTAGATATTCACAAGGGGATTTATCTCGCATTTCTGATTTGCAATTTGAAGCTATTTCTTTAAACCAGGGGATATGTCTGTCACAGAGTATTTTACAAAATTGCGTATTATTTGGGACGAATTAGAGAATTTTAGACCTAATCCTACGTGCACATGCCCAGTAAAATGTTCTTGTTCTGTCATTTCTATTATAAATCAAAGAAAATGTGAGGATCGTGCTATGCAATTTTTAAGAGGATTAAATGATCAGTATAAAAATATCTGTTCTAATGTTTTGCTCATGGATCCCATTCCTGCCATATCCAAAAAAATTTCCTTGGTTGTTCAACAAGAGAGACAATTATCCACTGTTGTTCCTGCCCCTAGTCTTCATAGTCTTAACAGTAGTCGCACTACTACATGCAATTTTTGTGGTAAATACGGTCATACTGAAGCTGTTTGTTTTCGAAAAGTGGGTTTTCCTTCTAGTGATGTTAAAACCTCAAAGTTTTCTTCTACTAGAAAAAATTGCACCTTTTGTAATCGTCTTGGCCACACTGTCGACACCTGTTATAAAAAGCATGAGTTTCCTCCTGGCTACAAATCCATCAATAGGACATCCCAAGCCAACAATATGTTTACTACTAACTCTTCTTCTGAGTCTTTTTCTAAAGAACAGGATGTAAAGGGGATTCAACTTACATCACAACAGTGTCAATTCCTGACCAACATTTTGCGTCAGCAAAACCTTGAGGATCCTGTCCCTCACGCTCAAATTAATCAAGTCGAAACCTTCTCGACGGGCAAAATCACCAATACCGAGCAATCTTCAACGGGTAAGTTTTTCTCTTCACTATCTGCTATAAAAGAATCTTGGCTTGTTGATTCTGGTGCCACTGATCATGTTTGCCACAATTTGAGCGCTTTTACTACTTGGACTAAAATCAAACCTGTCTTAATTAGTCTCCCAAATGGTCAAACTGTTTATGCCACATATTCTGGTTTAGTACACTTTTCGGCCAAGTTTTATTTCTTTGATGTGTTATATGTGCCTCATTTTCAATTAAACTTAATATCTGTTTCTAAACTCACACACCAACTTAAATGCACTTTAACTTTCACTTTAACTCACTGCATTATACAGGACAATCTCACCCAAGAGAGGATTGGTACAGTTGAAGCCACTGGTGGCTTGTACCCTGTCACTACCTTGCCTGCTTCTAGTCGCTCTAAACCACATAACTTTGCTCCTCTTATTAATTATAATATCACGGACAAAACACTGTGGCACTATAGACTGG
The DNA here is from genome assembly GCF_000499845.2 of Phaseolus vulgaris. Taxonomy (NCBI): domain Eukaryota; kingdom Viridiplantae; phylum Streptophyta; class Magnoliopsida; order Fabales; family Fabaceae; genus Phaseolus; species Phaseolus vulgaris. The sequence goes on along the minus strand of NC_023752.2, from coordinate 4,664,255 downwards.
GGCACCCTTCACATGAAAGATTACATGTCTTACGTAAATAATACCCTTTTATTACTATTGATACTCATCATGTATGTGACACTTGTAGTCGTGCAAAACAGAGAAAACTTCCTTTCACTTTAAGTACTACTGCTACCTCTGCTATTTTTAATCTTGTACACTTTGATATTTGGGGACCCTGTTCCATAACTTCTATGCAAGGTTTTCGTTATTTCTTAACTATTGTTGATGATTACTCGCGTTATACTTGGGTTATTTTGTTGCATAATAAATCTGAAGTGCGTTCGCACATCATTAACTTTACTATTTTTGTTCAAAATCATTTCCAAACTAATATCAGAACAATTCGTACTGACAATGGTGTTGAGTTTGCTATGTCCAGTTTTTATGCTTCAAAGGGAATTATACATCAAACATCTTGTGTAGAAACACCACAACAAAATGGCATTGTGGAACGTAAACATCAACACATACTAAATGTAACCATGGCCTTACTTTTTCAAGCAAATCTTCCTCCTATTTTTTGGGAATTTGCTATAAATCATGCTGTTTTCTTAATAAATTCTATTCCTACTCCATTACTTAATAACATCACTCCTCATGAACAATTGTTTGGAAAACCGTATGACATTTCTTTTTTAAAAGTGTTTGGTTGCCTATGTTATGCTAGTACCATTACTGCACATAGGAAGAAATTAGATGATAGATCTATCAAAGGTATTTTTCTTGGTTTCCCGCAAAATACAAAAGGTTATATTGTCTTAAATTTAAAGTTTCATCGCATAGAGATATCAAGACATGTAATCTTTCATGAAACCCATTTTCCATATAAATTGGATGGTGGCTTGCCTAGGGACCCCAACACTTTATCTCTCCCTATTTCTAACGAATATAATTCTGCTCTTGATTTTTTTTTCTGATACTGCACCTCCTGCCGAGCCGTGTGCCTCTACTCCTGCATCTCTTGCCGAGCCGTGTGCCTCTAGTCCTGCACCCAATACTGCCCCTCCACCAGCCTTATTATCCTTTGATCTTCCAGCAAATAATGTCTTTGCTCCTGCATCCAACACTGCACCTCCACCAGCATCATCACCTCCTGCACCTCTAGGAAGCACCTCACCCCAATTTCCAAGAAGATCAACTCGTCCTCACCGACAACCTGCCTATCTTGCTGATTTCCACACAGCAACCAACACTGTAAGTAGTAAATATCCTATTCATAATTACTTGTCTTACAATTCCTTATCTTCTAATTTTAGAAATATTATTTCCTCTATCAATTCTCATCCTGAACCTCGCACCTATACCGAAGCCTCCAAACATGCTTCTTGGCAATCTGCCATGCAAGTTGAGCTTCAAGCTCTTGCTGCTAACAATACTTGGCAACTTACCCCTCTCCCTCCAGGAAAGAAAACTATTGGTTGTAAATGGGTATATAAAATCAAATATCATTCTGATGGCACTGTTGAGCGCCACAAAGCTAGAGTTGTTGCCAAAGGGTTCACCCAAGTTGAAGGACTTGATTTCTTAGACACTTTTGCACCTGTTGCTAAACTCACTACCGTTCGCCTTCTCCTTGCTGTTGCCACTACCAAAAATTGGGTTTTAAAACAACTTGATGTCAATAATGTCTTTCTTCACGGTGATCTCCATGAAGAGGTATACATGACCCCCCCCCCCCCCCACCTGGCCTCTCTCTTCCTTCTCCCCAGCATGTCTGCAAGCTTCAACGGTCTTTGTATGGTCTTCGTCAAGCTGGTCGTCAATGGTACGCAAAACTTTCTACTTTTCTTTTATCAAATAAGTACTCTATCTCTGTTGCTGACGACTCTCTTTTTCTTAAATATAATAATGATAAACTCACTGTTATTCTTGTTTATGTTGATGACTTGGTCTTAACTGGTGATGACACGGAGGAAATCAATACAATTACTGCATCCCTTCACCATCACTTCAAGATAAAAAATTTAGGTAATCTCACTTACTTTTTGGGACTGGAAATTGCTCGCAACATTACTGGTCTTCATTTAAGTCAACGCAAGTATACTCTTGATCTCCTTCAAGAAACTAGCATGCTTGACTCTACACCTGTGGCCACTCCTATGACTCACACCTCCCGTCTCTCTCCCGACCAAGGCTCACCTCTCGATGCTGATGCCACTTCCCAGTACAGAAGACTCATTGGACATCTAATTTACTTAACCAACACGCGACCAGACATCGCCTTCGTTGTCCACAATTTAAGCCAATTCATATCTGCACCCACAACTCATCATCAACAAGTTGTCTCCCGTCTTTTGCGTTACCTCAAAGGCACCCCTGGTGAAGGATTATATTTTTCTCACACTAGTTCACTTCACCTTTGTGGTTTTAGTGACTCTGACTGGGCAACATGTCCTACCACACGCAAATCTGTCACTGGATATTCCATCTACTTAGGAGACTCCCTAATATCATGGAAATCAAAAAAGCAGCCAACTATCTCTCGCAGCTCCTCTGAAGCCGAGTATAGAGCACTTGCCACCACCACATGTGAGCTACAATGGTTGTCTTACCTCCTTCAGGATTTACATCTTCCTCTCTCCCAGCCTGCAACCCTGTATTGTGACAACAAATCTGCCCTTCAAATAGCTTCCAATCAAGTTTTTCATGAACGAACCAAGCACATCGAAATTGATTGTCACCTAGTTCGTGAAAAACTTAACTCTGGTCTCCTCAAACTGCTGCCCATTACCTCTGCAATGCAAGTTGCTAACATATTCACCAAACCCCTTGCTTTCGCACAGTTCTCTACTCTCAAATCCAAGCCGGGTCTGACAAATGTCTACTCCCCAGCTTGAGGGGGGGTGTTACAATATTTAATTTTCTATTGTAAATTATTGGGGTTTGTTTCTTTGGCCCAACTTTCCTTTTCTATTTTAGTTAGGTCTTAATCTTTCTCTTATATATACACCATGTATTTTACTCTTTAATATACCAGTGAATAAAAGTTTATTTTATATTTAGTTTTCTCTACAAGTAGGGTTTATCAAAACCTTTTTTTCATTACGATTACGTACAATTACGTACACTACATTAAAACATCACATCAAGCAAGGAATATTCATTATCTTCATTTACTGTAATAGTTTGTATTCAAATAACAATGATCAATCTCATGTTTATGAAAAAAAAAAGTGTTTTGAGAATCAAAAGCACAAAACAATGACTTGACTCTTCTATAATGGTTTTCTTCTAAATAAGTTTACAATAAATGAACCTCATGAGAATATGACACATAATAATAATCCTCTTTCTCATTAGACTCCAAATACCTTCAAAAAATTGTTTAGACTTAAAGAACACATATGAGAGTTGCACATGAACCTCAGTGTTTAATGTTTAAAACATACTTCAAAAATGACATCTTTATGATAATTGCACATGATTGTCCTACCTAACACAAAAAAAATAATGAACTAACATACATTATAATTTAAAAAATATTATTTATTTTTCAAAATGCATTTTTTAAATAATAATTATCTATCTATGTTCATGTATTTTTGTCAGCTTGATTGTGATTATAATTAAAAAAAATACAGTGATTGCTCACTACATTTGGAGTCTGATGAGCATGGAGGAGGAGGATTATCACGTGTGTCATATTCTCATGAAGTTTTAACTTTTATTGTGAACTTGATTAGAAGAAAACTATTATAAAAGAATCAAGTCATTGTTTGCACTTTTGATTCTCAAAACATTTTCTTGTTCATAAATATGAAGTTGATCATTGTTTTCTGAATTCAAACATGCTCCTTCTCATTCCTTCCCCTTAATATGGTGTGAAAATGTTAGAATCGTAGATTTGGACTTTTCAAGACTTTTCTAACATTTTCAAGTCCAAATCTATGATTCTAACATTTTCACGCCATATTCAAAGGAAGGAAAGAGATGGAGGATGTTTGTATTCAAATAACAATGATCAATCTCATGTTTATGAACACAAAAGTGTTATGAGAATCAAAAACACAAAACAATGACTTGACTCTTCTATAATGGTTTTCTTCTAAATAGGTTTACAATAAATGAACTTCATGAGAATATGACTCATAATAATCATCCTCTTTCTCATTAGACTCCAAATACCTTCAAAAAATTGTTTAGACTTAAAGAACACATATGAGAGTTGCACATGAACCTCAGTGTTTAATGTTTAAAACATACTTCAAAAATGACATCTCTATGATAATTGCACATGATTGTCCTACCTAACACAAAAAAAATAATGAACTAACATACATTATAATTTAAAAAATATTATTTATTTTTCAAAATGCATTTTTTAAATAATAATTATCTATCTATGTTCATGTATTTTTGTCAGCTTGATTGTGATTATAATTAAAAAAAATACAGTGATTGCTCACTACATTTGGAGTCTGATGAGCATGGAGGAGGAGGATTATCACGTGTGTCATATTCTCATGAAGTTTTAACTTTTATTGTGAACTTGATTAGAAGAAAACTATTATAAAAGAATCAAGTCATTGTTTGCACTTTTGATTCTCAAAACATTTTCTTGTTCATAAATATGAAGTTGATCATTGTTTTCTGAATTCAAACATGCTCCTTCTCATTCCTTCCCCTTAATATGGTGTGAAAATGTTAGAATCGTAGATTTGGACTTTTCAAGACTTTTCTAACATTTTCAAGTCCAAATCTATGATTCTAACATTTTCACGCCATATTCAAGGGAAGGAAAGAGATGGAGGATGTTTGTATTCAAATAACAATGATCAATCTCATGTTTATGAACACAAAAGTGTTATGAGAATCAAAAACACAAAACAATGACTTGACTCTTCTATAATGGTTTTCTTCTAAATAGGTTTACAATAAATGAACTTCATGAGAATATGACTCATAATAATCATCCTCTTTCTCATTAGACTCCAAATACCTTCAAAAAATTGTTTAGACTTAAAGAACACATATGAGAGTTGCACATGAACCTCAGTGTTTAATGTTTAAAACATACTTCAAAAATGACATCTCTATGATAATTGCACATGATTGTCCTACCTAACACAAAAAAATAATGAACTAACATACATTATAATTTAAAAAATATTATTTATTTTTCAAAATGCATTTTTTAAATAATAATTATCTATCTATGTTCATGTATTTTTGTCAGCTTGATTGTGATTATAATTAAAAAAAATACAGTGATTGCTCACTACATTTGGAGTCTGATGAGCATGGAGGAGGAGGATTATCACGTGTGTCATATTCTCATGAAGTTTTAACTTTTATTGTGAACTTGATTAGAAGAAAACTATTATAAAAGAATCAAGTCATTGTTTGCACTTTTGATTCTCAAAACATTTTCTTGTTCATAAATATGAAGTTGATCATTGTTTTCTGAATTCAAACATGCTCCTTCTCATTCCTTCCCCTTAATATGGTGTGAAAATGTTAGAATCGTAGATTTGGACTTTTCAAGACTTTTCTAACATTTTCAAGTCCAAATCTATGATTCTAACATTTTCACGCCATATTCAAGGGAAGGAAAGAGATGGAGGATGTTTGTATTCAAATAACAATGATCAATCTCATGTTTATGAACACAAAAGTGTTATGAGAATCAAAAACACAAAACAATGACTTGACTCTTCTATAATGGTTTTCTTCTAAATAGGTTTACAATAAATGAACTTCATGAGAATATGACTCATAATAATCATCCTCTTTCTCATTAGACTCCAAATACCTTCAAAAAATTGTTTAGACTTAAAGAACACATATGAGAGTTGCACATGAACCTCAGTGTTTAATGTTTAAAACATACTTCAAAAATGACATCTCTATGATAATTGCACATGATTGTCCTACCTAACACAAAAAAAATAATGAACTAACATACATTATAATTTAAAAAATATTATTTATTTTTCAAAATGCATTTTTTAAATAATAATTATCTATCTATGTTCATGTATTTTTGTCAGCTTGATTGTGATTATAATTAAAAAAAATACAGTGATTGCTCACTACATTTGGAGTCTGATGAGCATGGAGGAGGAGGATTATCACGTGTGTCATATTCTCATGAAGTTTTAACTTTTATTGTGAACTTGATTAGAAGAAAACTATTATAAAAGAATCAAGTCATTGTTTGCACTTTTGATTCTCAAAACATTTTCTTGTTCATAAATATGAAGTTGATCATTGTTTTCTGAATTCAAACATGCTCCTTCTCATTCCTTCCCCTTAATATGGTGTGAAAATGTTAGAATCGTAGATTTGGACTTTTCAAGACTTTTCTAACATTTTCAAGTCCAAATCTATGATTCTAACATTTTCACGCCATATTCAAGGGAAGGAAAGAGATGGAGGATGTTTGTATTCAAATAACAATGATCAATCTCATGTTTATGAACACAAAAGTGTTATGAGAATCAAAAACACAAAACAATGACTTGACTCTTCTATAATGGTTTTCTTCTAAATAGGTTTACAATAAATGAACTTCATGAGAATATGACTCATAATAATCATCCTCTTTCTCATTAGACTCCAAATACCTTCAAAAAATTGTTTAGACTTAAAGAACACATATGAGAGTTGCACATGAACCTCAGTGTTTAATGTTTAAAACATACTTCAAAAATGACATCTCTATGATAATTGCACATGATTGTCCTACCTAACACAAAAAAAATAATGAACTAACATACATTATAATTTAAAAAATATTATTTATTTTTCAAAATGCATTTTTTAAATAATAATTATCTATCTATGTTCATGTATTTTTGTCAGCTTGATTGTGATTATAATTAAAAAAAATACAGTGATTGCTCACTACATTTGGAGTCTGATGAGCATGGAGGAGGAGGATTATCACGTGTGTCATATTCTCATGAAGTTTTAACTTTTATTGTGAACTTGATTAGAAGAAAACTATTATAAAAGAATCAAGTCATTGTTTGCACTTTTGATTCTCAAAACATTTTCTTGTTCATAAATATGAAGTTGATCATTGTTTTCTGAATTCAAACATGCTCCTTCTCATTCCTTCCCCTTAATATGGTGTGAAAATGTTAGAATCGTAGATTTGGACTTTTCAAGACTTTTCTAACATTTTCAAGTCCAAATCTATGATTCTAACATTTTCACGCCATATTCAAGGGAAGGAAAGAGATGGAGGATGTTTGTATTCAAATAACAATGATCAATCTCATGTTTATGAACACAAAAGTGTTATGAGAATCAAAAACACAAAACAATGACTTGACTCTTCTATAATGGTTTTCTTCTAAATAGGTTTACAATAAATGAACTTCATGAGAATATGACTCATAATAATCATCCTCTTTCTCATTAGACTCCAAATACCTTCAAAAAATTGTTTAGACTTAAAGAACACATATGAGAGTTGCACATGAACCTCAGTGTTTAATGTTTAAAACATACTTCAAAAATGACATCTCTATGATAATTGCACATGATTGTCCTACCTAACACAAAAAAAATAATGAACTAACATACATTATAATTTAAAAAATATTATTTATTTTCAAAATGCATTTTTTAAATAATAATTATCTATCTATGTTCATGTATTTTTGTCAGCTTGATTGTGATTATAATTAAAAAAAATACAGTGATTGCTCACTACATTTGGAGTCTGATGAGCATGGAGGAGGAGGATTATCACGTGTGTCATATTCTCATGAAGTTTTAACTTTTATTGTGAACTTGATTAGAAGAAAACTATTATAAAAGAATCAAGTCATTGTTTGCACTTTTGATTCTCAAAACATTTTCTTGTTCATAAATATGAAGTTGATCATTGTTTTCTGAATTCAAACATGCTCCTTCTCATTCCTTCCCCTTAATATGGTGTGAAAATGTTAGAATCGTAGATTTGGACTTTTCAAGACTTTTCTAACATTTTCAAGTCCAAATCTATGATTCTAACATTTTCACGCCATATTCAAGGGAAGGAAAGAGATGGAGGATGTTTGTATTCAAATAACAATGATCAATCTCATGTTTATGAACACAAAAGTGTTATGAGAATCAAAAACACAAAACAATGACTTGACTCTTCTATAATGGTTTTCTTCTAAATAGGTTTACAATAAATGAACTTCATGAGAATATGACTCATAATAATCATCCTCTTTCTCATTAGACTCCAAATACCTTCAAAAAATTGTTTAGACTTAAAGAACACATATGAGAGTTGCACATGAACCTCAGTGTTTAATGTTTAAAACATACTTCAAAAATGACATCTCTATGATAATTGCACATGATTGTCCTACCTAACACAAAAAAAATAATGAACTAACATACATTATAATTTAAAAAATATTATTTATTTTTCAAAATGCATTTTTTAAATAATAATTATCTATCTATGTTCATGTATTTTTGTCAGCTTGATTGTGATTATAATTAAAAAAAATACAGTGATTGCTCACTACATTTGGAGTCTGATGAGCATGGAGGAGGAGGATTATCACGTGTGTCATATTCTCATGAAGTTTTAACTTTTATTGTGAACTTGATTAGAAGAAAACTATTATAAAAGAATCAAGTCATTGTTTGCACTTTTGATTCTCAAAACATTTTCTTGTTCATAAATATGAAGTTGATCATTGTTTTCTGAATTCAAACATGCTCCTTCTCATTCCTTCCCCTTAATATGGTGTGAAAATGTTAGAATCGTAGATTTGGACTTTTCAAGACTTTTCTAACATTTTCAAGTCCAAATCTATGATTCTAACATTTTCACGCCATATTCAAGGGAAGGAAAGAGATGGAGGATGTTTGTATTCAAATAACAATGATCAATCTCATGTTTATGAACACAAAAGTGTTATGAGAATCAAAAACACAAAACAATGACTTGACTCTTCTATAATGGTTTTCTTCTAAATAGGTTTACAATAAATGAACTTCATGAGAATATGACTCATAATAATCATCCTCTTTCTCATTAGACTCCAAATACCTTCAAAAAATTGTTTAGACTTAAAGAACACATATGAGAGTTGCACATGAACCTCAGTGTTTAATGTTTAAAACATACTTCAAAAATGACATCTCTATGATAATTGCACATGATTGTCCTACCTAACACAAAAAAAATAATGAACTAACATACATTATAATTTAAAAAATATTATTTATTTTTCAAAATGCATTTTTTAAATAATAATTATCTATCTATGTTCATGTATTTTTGTCAGCTTGATTGTGATTATAATTAAAAAAAATACAGTGATTGCTCACTACATTTGGAGTCTGATGAGCATGGAGGAGGAGGATTATCACGTGTGTCATATTCTCATGAAGTTTTAACTTTTATTGTGAACTTGATTAGAAGAAAACTATTATAAAAGAATCAAGTCATTGTTTGCACTTTTGATTCTCAAAACATTTTCTTGTTCATAAATATGAAGTTGATCATTGTTTTCTGAATTCAAACATGCTCCTTCTCATTCCTTCCCCTTAATATGGTGTGAAAATGTTAGAATCGTAGATTTGGACTTTTCAAGACTTTTCTAACATTTTCAAGTCCAAATCTATGATTCTAACATTTTCACGCCATATTCAAGGGAAGGAAAGAGATGGAGGATGTTTGTATTCAAATAACAATGATCAATCTCATGTTTATGAACACAAAAGTGTTATGAGAATCAAAAACACAAAACAATGACTTGACTCTTCTATAATGGTTTTCTTCTAAATAGGTTTACAATAAATGAACTTCATGAGAATATGACTCATAATAATCATCCTCTTTCTCATTAGACTCCAAATACCTTCAAAAAATTGTTTAGACTTAAAGAACACATATGAGAGTTGCACATGAACCTCAGTGTTTAATGTTTAAAACATACTTCAAAAATGACATCTCTATGATAATTGCACATGATTGTCCTACCTAACACAAAAAAAATAATGAACTAACATACATTATAATTTAAAAAATATTATTTATTTTTCAAAATGCATTTTTTAAATAATAATTATCTATCTATGTTCATGTATTTTTGTCAGCTTGATTGTGATTATAATTAAAAAAAATACAGTGATTGCTCACTACATTTGGAGTCTGATGAGCATGGAGGAGGAGGATTATCACGTGTGTCATATTCTCATGAAGTTTTAACTTTTATTGTGAACTTGATTAGAAGAAAACTATTATAAAAGAATCAAGTCATTGTTTGCACTTTTGATTCTCAAAACATTTTCTTGTTCATAAATATGAAGTTGATCATTGTTTTCTGAATTCAAACATGCTCCTTCTCATTCCTTCCCCTTAATATGGTGTGAAAATGTTAGAATCGTAGATTTGGACTTTTCAAGACTTTTCTAACATTTTCAAGTCCAAATCTATGATTCTAACATTTTCACGCCATATTCAAGGGAAGGAAAGAGATGGAGGATGTTTGTATTCAAATAACAATGATCAATCTCATGTTTATGAACACAAAAGTGTTATGAGAATCAAAAACACAAAACAATGACTTGACTCTTCTATAATGGTTTTCTTCTAAATAGGTTTACAATAAATGAACTTCATGAGAATATGACTCATAATAATCATCCTCTTTCTCATTAGACTCCAAATACCTTCAAAAAATTGTTTAGACTTAAAGAACACATATGAGAGTTGCACATGAACCTCAGTGTTTAATGTTTAAAACATACTTCAAAAATGACATCTCTATGATAATTGCACATGATTGTCCTACCTAACACAAAAAAAATAATGAACTAACATACATTATAATTTAAAAAATATTATTTATTTTTCAAAATGCATTTTTTAAATAATAATTATCTATCTATGTTCATGTATTTTTGTCAGCTTGATTGTGATTATAATTAAAAAAAATACAGTGATTGCTCACTACATTTGGAGTCTGATGAGCATGGAGGAGGAGGATTATCACGTGTGTCATATTCTCATGAAGTTTTAACTTTTATTGTGAACTTGATTAGAAGAAAACTATTATAAAAGAATCAAGTCATTGTTTGCACTTTTGATTCTCAAAACATTTTCTTGTTCATAAATATGAAGTTGATCATTGTTTTCTGAATTCAAACATGCTCCTTCTCATTCCTTCCCCTTAATATGGTGTGAAAATGTTAGAATCGTAGATTTGGACTTTTCAAGACTTTTCTAACATTTTCAAGTCCAAATCTATGATTCTAACATTTTCACGCCATATTCAAGGGAAGGAAAGAGATGGAGGATGTTTGTATTCAAATAACAATGATCAATCTCATGTTTATGAACACAAAAGTGTTATGAGAATCAAAAACACAAAACAATGACTTGACTCTTCTATAATGGTTTTCTTCTAAATAGGTTTACAATAAATGAACTTCATGAGAATATGACACATAATAATCATCCTCTTTCTCATTAGACTCCAAATACCTTCAAAAAATTGTTTAGACTTAAAGAACACATATGAGAGTTGCACATGAACCTCAGTGTTTAATGTTTAAAACATACTTCAAAAATGACATCTCTATGATAATTGCACATGATTGTCCTACCTAACACAAAAAAAATAATGAACTAACATACATTATAATTTAAAAAATATTATTTATTTTTCAAAATGCATTTTTTAAATAATAATTATCTATCTATGTTCATGTATTTTTGTCAGCTTGATTGTGATTATAATTAAAAAAAATACAGTGATTGCTCACTACATTTGGAGTCTGATGAGCATGGAGGAGGAGGATTATCACGTGTGTCATATTCTCATGAAGTTTTAACTTTTATTGTGAACTTGATTAGAAGAAAACTATTATAAAAGAATCAAGTCATTGTTTGTACTTTTGATTCTCAAAACATTTTCTTGTTCATAAATATGAAGTTGATCATTGTTTTCTGAATTTAAACATGCTCCTTCTCATTCCTTCCCCTTAATATGGTGTGAAAATGTTAGAATCGTAGATTTGGACTTTCCAAGACTTTTCTAACATTTTCAAGTCCAAATCTATGATTCTAACATTTTCACGCCATATTCAAGGGAAGGAAAGAGATGGAGGATGTTTGTATTCAAATAACAATGATCAATCTCATGTTTATGAACACAAAAGTGTTATGAGAATCAAAAACACAAAACAATGACTTGACTCTTCTATAATGTTTTGATATTTCTACGATAATTGCACATGATTGTTCGACCTAACATAAAAATAATAATGAAATAACATACAATATAATTTTAAAATATTATTTATTTTCAAAATATATTTAAAAATAATAATTATCTATCCATCTTCATGTATTTTTTTCATCTTGATAGTAATTATAATTAAAAAAATACAGTTATTTATTTATTTTTAAAGGCATACATGTTTACATAATGTGTAATATTTTCTTTATAAATAAAGAGAATGTTTAAAATTCTTGATGATATTACATAACATGTTGACTTTTAATGTAACAAAACAAAATTATACATGTACCATCAATTTTCAATTTCAGTTGGATGAATGACTTACCTTCTTCTGCATTTAGATGCTTCCGTGTCGTGCAAATCTTGTGCTTATTCATCTACTTTGTTTGATAGTTTGAGTTCTTTGACATTTTTATGAGGGATAGGTTGGAAACATGAAATGATGGGATGAGGGTTGTTATGAACATGAGGGTAGAAAGGTTTGTAAATCTCTTCCAATTCATTAAGCACCGTTTTGGTTTATGAGAATTTATGAAAATCACAAAGTAGGTCATCTTGTTCAGCATAAAAACCTTGAGAAAGAATGGGATTTGGGTTGTCCATAGTGGTGGCTAGGGCAATGGTGCATCCCACAATAGCTTGCAAATCCCAGGCCATAACGTGTGAAAGTTCTTCAAACTGCAAATCGCATATAATAAAATTAAAAGAGATTAAGGAAGAAAAGAGATACAAAGAATAGAGAGAAAATAAGAGAGAGAAAAGGTAATGAGACCAAAAGATTAATTTGAGAGAGTTATAAATGCTCACGAAACAAAAAATGGAGAATCTTGTTAATGGAATGGTTTTGGTAATTATTATAAGAAACACAAAACAATAATTATATACATACTTACGAATTTGCAAGAGTCAACTGTGTAGAAGCCATTGAAAAACACTACTTACTGGTTGATTTGATTTCGTGGTTCTTGAAACAAAATTACGACTAATATTTTGAATAAGAAAATAAAAAACGAAAAAGATATTTGATGGGTTTATAAAGTCTTCAGTTTAGATTTAAATTTAAAATTTTGAAAATTTAAAAAATTTAAAAATTTGAAAATTCTGAAATATGAAAATTTTTAAATTTTTAAATTTAAAGATTTTTTGGGTTTAAAAAATTTAAAGATTTTTTGGGTTTAAAAAATTTAAAATTTTTGAAAATTTAAGAATTTTTAAAATTTAAAATTTTAATTTTTTTGAAGTGTTTTACTTTAGGGTTTGAAATTTTGAAAAATTGAAATTTTTTGAAATTTAAAAATTTCGCAAATTTAAAATTCATCGTTTTGGTTTATGAGAATTTATGAAAATCACAAAGTAGGTCATCTTGTTCAGCACAAAAACCTTGAGAAAGAATGAGATTCGGGTTGTCCATAGTGGTGGCTAGGGCAATGGTGCATCCCACAATAGCTTGCAAATCCCAGGCCATAACGCGTGAAAGTTCTTCAAACTGCAAATCGCATATAATAAAATTAAAAGAGATTAAGGAAGAAAAGAGATACAAAGAATAGAGAGAAAATAAGAGAGAGAAAAGGTAATGAGACCAAAAGATTAATTTGAGAGAGTTATAAATGTTCACGAAACAAAAAATGGAGAATCTTGTTAATGGAATGTTTTTGGGTTTAAAAAATTTAAAAAGTTTGAAAAAATTTGAAACCTGAAGGATTTTACACAGTGGCAGCAGTTTCTAAATGGAATCCTTGTAATTGAAAACTAACTATCATTATGAGTCATCCGTTCCACACTCTCTCCTTGTCTATGTCTGCGGTGAGTCAATCAAAATCGCCGACTTCGTTACTACCGTCATCCGTTCCACACTCGATGTTGAGTCGGAATCCATTACTGCCATGGCACTGAACCTGACAATTGCAGCGTTCTTTCCCTTTCAATGTTTTATGTATTAGCACAATAAGAATAATATTATTATCAATAAATAAAACATAAAAAATAAAAAATAAAAGTAAATTCATACAATGCAATTTCATCTTCTATTTTATAATTGAAAGATTATTGGTTGGGTTCCTGGGTTCGTGGTCGTGGAACGTAAGAAAAACTTCTCATATTTTGAATATGAATTTGAATATGAAGACGAAAAGATCGTTTGATGAGAGAAAATAATGGGAGAAAAAGATATGTTTAGTTTTGATTTTTAAAAATAATGTTATCTCTTCTGTTATATATTTCTGTTATACATTTAAAACTGTTAAAAAAATGAAATAATATATTTTTAAATTTTTAAAATATAAATCTAAGAATAAAATTGAAATAATATTATATGGCAGTTAGAAGGGGAATCCCCTTTATATATAGGTATAGATATATAGGTATAGATAAAAAACAGTTATCTATGTAAAAAAACAATTATGAGGGAATCCCCATTATATATAGGTATAGATTCAGGGAATTCTCCTCTTTAACTTTTTTTTTAATTTTTTTTTTCTATTTTATCCTTATGACAATATTTGATTTTATTTTATTATTATGTGTATTGCGTCATTTCATATTTTTTTAAATCTTTTAAATTTTAAATTTTTTAAAATTTTAAAAAATTATAATTTTAAATTTTTTAAAATTTTAAAAAATTATAATTTTAAATTTTTTAAAATTTCAAACCCTAAAGCCTTTTCGAATTCAAAAATTTTAAATTTCCAAATTTCAAAATTTTAAATTTTCATATTTTCAAAATTTAAAATTTTAAAAAAATTTAATCTTGAATTTTACAAATTTTCAAACCCTAGAAACACTTTAAATTTCAAATTTTTAAATTTTCAACTTCTTAAATTTTCAAAATATTTTACTCTTTAACTTCTTTCAAATATTTTTCTTATTTTATACTTATATCAATATTTAATTTTATTTTATTATTATGGACATTGCGTCATTTCCTATTTTTTAAAATATTAAAAAAATTTAAATTTTAAATTTTTAAATTATAAATTTTCAAAATTGTTTACATTTTTAATATTCAAACTCTAAAGTCTTTTCGAAACATTTCAAATTTTGAAATTTTAAGTTTTCAAAAATTTTAAATTTGAAAATAAATTTTTAAAGTTGAAGTTTTTCGAAAAGGCTTTAGAGTTTGAAATTTTGAAATTTTTTAAATTTTCAAAATTTTTTAAATTTTCAAAATTTTAAATTTAAAACTAAACTAAAGGCTTTATAAAACCCATCAAACCTTTTTTTCATTTTCTATTTTCATATTTCCATTTGATATACAACAATTTTCCGCAATTTGAATAAGCGAGGGAGTAGTTTTTCATTCGATATAAGAAGCAAATTTTTATTTGATTTATGGATTAGTTTTCCATTTGATATAATGAAATTTTTTCTATTTGATTTACTTATCAGTTTTCCATTTGATTTTGTCATTTCTTACCATTTTAGTTAGTTCAATCAAAGAACTTCGTATTGATACATGATCCTTTTCTCCCTCTTTTGATTTTTATCTTTTGTTGAGTGAAAATTAGTGTTGTACTTTTTGTTGTTGGTTGGTTGAGGATGTTCAGTGTTTTCTGCGGTGGCTTTGGATCGCTATTGGGAAAATCTCTAGAAGCTTTGGTGTTTGCGGTATGTTGTGGGAACATCTCTCCAAGGTTGCCTTTTTTTTCAAGGAACAAAAGAAGTTGACAATTTATTGGCTTTGGTTTTGTTTCAGTTTTGTTTCAGAGTATGCAATATGCCAATGTAATCTGCTCTTGACATGGATGCTAGCAATGGGAATTCCTTGGAAGCTCATGCATTTTTACAACTAATAATAAGTTTTGGTATTGCATATGTTTTTATATGAGGAGTTATCCAGGCTAATTCTAGTGGTATCTCCACGTCGTCAAGTGTTGATTTGTGTCGTTACCTTGAGTATACATATTTGAGTTATTTACAAATTAAAATATTTGTATACAATATATATACCATAAACTAGAGTCAATGGTCATGTTGTGTTCTAGATATTACTTGAAGATTGTTTCTTTAGCAACTACTTTTTTTATTCTCACTATTAGAAACATGATGACTTTTTACGGCAAGTGCACCGCGTTTGTCAGAAGTAATAATTGTCCCTAAGGACGGATATCAATCCCACAAGGAACAATGAATTATTAAGTACAATAATCGCTAAATATAAAACAAAACAATTAAAAGTGTATTGAAAGTGGTTGTGTTGGCGATGATCAATAAGAAAATAGACAAAGAGTTGGTTGCTTCAAGTTGGAAAAATAGGGATTAAGTTTCATCTCTCTCGCTCTCATGTATTTTGATTAGCATGTCAAGTTATTTGATTGAAATTAATGCCTGTATAAAAATCATTTATATTGATTCCTCGCATATAAAATCCTTAAGAATGTTCCCTAACTATCGATTCCTCGCATAATTATAAGAACAACTTAGAACGAAGCTCAGACGTTAATAGCAATTAACATTTCAAGTCTCTTCCTAGCACTCAAATATGATATGTTAAGTATTATTGCAATCTGGCACACCACACTAGGGTTGAGCCTTTAGCCCTCTATTTATACTAGTTTTCTAGGCTTATGTTGTTTCCTATGTCGTCCTAATGAGCTAAATGATAAAACATAAAAAAAAGCCCAATCTGTCTTTGCATCTTTTTCCGGTCTACAACCTTCCGGCTTTATCTTTTTAGCTCAAATTATTCTCCTTTATTTCAAATCTTCAATCTTCTCTATAAATCTGCAATTAACACCAAATTTGGAAATAAAATGCTCTTATTCAAATAAAGCTCATAAAAATGTAAAAAGGTATAAATTCATAAATTAAAGATTATTTTATATGTAAATTAACAATAAATCCTCATAAGTGCCTATATTTTAATATAAAACATTACTTAAATCAGGCACTTATCACTCTAGCAACTACTTTTTTTATTCTCACTATTATAAAAGTTTGAAAAAAAATATTTTATAAATCTTGATTCCTCCCTAAACCATCATATATATGAAGTTGGAATGGAATAATAATTGGTGAGGATGATAGCATTGGACTTGAAAAATCAGGTGTGAAGAATCATTGAACATTGAATTGAGCTGTAACTAGAAACACACACTCAAACCAATCTATGTCTTTTTAGTTTTCTCACAAAAAATTTAACTACATTTTGATTTTTCATAGCAGAACATAAACACCAAATGTGTTTATTTTAAAATGAATATACCAAAATTATAGATTCAACAAAATAGAGGACAAAAGTTATATATATTTTAAAATATGATGTTAATATTTATGTATATTATAATTTTTACATTATAAATTAATTACAATTTTATCTTAAATAACTTTAAAAAAAACTTAAATATGACTATAATATTAGATACATAATAGAAGACAAAAATTATATATTTTAAAATATTAGATACATAATAACAATAAAATACTGAATACATAATAATAATAATAAAATACAAATATATATTAAAAACAAAAATAAAATTTGGGATACACAGTGCCCGTCTGTTCCGCTACTAAATAAAGAAAAAGTTTAAAATCTAAAAGTGGACTACTTTTTTAAATACTATTTAAAATCAATCATAATAAAAATAATGTTAAAGTTAAAAGTTGATATTCTTTTAAAATAACCATTTTTTTGTGTGAATTTGAATAAAGTTTGTTTTACAAGTTTTTAAAAATACAATTGGTTTTGAATCAAATTAAAACTCTTTTAATTAACACTTCAAATTTCATAATAAATTTTTTGCTACTCCACTATGTTGTGCAGGTTTTTTGGTTTTCCTGATCTCCTTCTGAGTTGGGTTTCGTTTGCATGCCAACTGATTGGTTTTTTTTAGTTGTTGGGCTGTTTTGTGGTTTGATCGTTTCTGATTGCAATTGGTGAACAGTTCTTATGCGTTTGTGATTCTTTTGGAGGTGTTCTTTGCGCGAGTCTTTTTCTTGCTAGTTTTCTTGAGGGTCTTTTATCGCGCACGCTTAGTCTCTTGTAAGCGATTTTGTAACTCACCAGGTGTTTGGAGTTTTGTCTCAGTCATTTATTCTGTTCTAATGATGAATCTCATATTTATGAACAAAAAGGTGTTATGAGAATCAAAAGCACAAAACAATAACTTGTCTCTTCTATAATGGTTTTCTTCTAAATAAGTTTATTATAAAACTATGAACTTCGATGTTTAATGTTTAATGTTTAAAACATACTTCAAAAATGATATCTCTATGATAATTGCACATGATTGTCCTACCTAACATAAAAAAAAATGAAATAACCTACATTACAATTTAAAAAATAATTATTTATTTTTCAAAATACATTTTTAAAAAAATAATTATCTATTTATGTTCATGTATTTTCTTTCGAGCTTGATAGTGATTATAGTTAAAAAAAAATACAATGATTGGTCTCTATATTTGGAGTCTAATGAGCATGGAGGAGGATTATCACCGGTGTCATATTCTCATGAAGTTTTTAACTTTTATTGTAAACTTGATTAGAAGAAAACTATTATAAAAGAGTCAAGATATTGTTTGCACTTTTGATTCTCAAAACATTTTCTTGTTCATAAATATGAAGTTGATCATTGTTTTCTGAATTCAAACATGCTCCTTCTCATTCCTTCCCCTTAATATGGTGTCAAAATGTTAGAATCGTAAATTTGGATTTGGATTTGTCAAGACTTTTCTAACATTTTCAAGTCCAAATCTACGATTCTAACATTTTCACGCCATATTCAAGGGAAGGAAAGAGATGGAGGATGTTTGTATTCAAATAAAAATGATCAATCTCATATTTATGAAAAAATTATGAGAATCAAAAGCACAAAACAATGACTTGACTCTTCTATAATGATTTTCTTCTAAATAACTTTACAATAAAACTATGAACTTTGGTGTTTAATGTTTAAAACATACTTAAAAAATTATATCTTTATGATAATTGCACATGATTGTCCTACCTAACACAAAAAATAATAATGAAATAACCTACATTATAATTTAAAATATTATTTATTTTTCAAAATATACTTTTAAAAAAATAATTACCTATCTATGTTCATGTATTTTTTAAGCTTGATAGTGATTATAATTAAAAAAATATATAGTGATTGCTCACTATATTTAGAGGCTAATGTGCATGGAGGAGGATTATCACGTGTGTCATATTCTCATGAAGTTTTTAACTTTTATTGTAAACTTGATTAGAAGAAAACTATTATAAAAGAGTCAAGACATTGTTTAAACTTTTGATTATCAAAACATTTTCTTGTTCATAAATATGAAGTTGATAATTGTTTTCTGAATTCAAACATGCTCCTTCTCATTCCTTCCCCTTAATATGGTGCGAAAATGTTAGAATTGTGAATTTGGACTTGTCAAGACTTTTCTAACATTTTCAAGTCAAAATCTACGATTCTAACATTTTCACGCCAGATTCTAACATTTTCACGCCATATTCAAGGGAAGGAAAGAGATGGAGGATGTTTGTATTCAAATAACAATGATCAATCTCATATTTATGAAAAAATTATGAGAATCAAAAGCACAAAACAATGACTTGGACTCTTCTATCTATGTTCATGTATACCCACGATAATAACAATTAAAAAACCATAAAAAATTAAGTACGTATCTTGTTACTTCAATCAACTATTTTTCCAGAAGAAAAATGATTTCTTCTACTTATTCTTGTCCATTCATAAATGAGACCTTATGTAAAGAATTCTTGAATGCAAAAATATTTAAAATCCAAGATTAAAAATTATTAATGAATTCTTGAGATGTATATACCTTATTCCATGAAAGAGTTAACATATATTCAAGTGATTGTGGTGCATAACACTAAAATACCATAGAATTGAAACACAAAATCAAAGAGTTTTCCAATCTTTTCTCCAATCAAAGTATATCGTACAAAATATTTAAAATCCAAGATTCAAAATTATTAATAAATTCTTGAGATGTGCATGAACGCTAAAGGTTTAGACTTTAAAACATATCTAAAAAATAATATCGTGTGATAATAAAAGTGATTGTCATGCATTATCTAAAACGCCATAGAAAATTAATTACATACCTTATTACTTCAATCAACCATTTCCCAGAAAACTAATCTTATGCCTCAACAATTTGACTCTCAACATTCTAATATGTGTCTTAGGGTCACAATATTTATAATTCAAAGTATAGTTATTTTGAAAAGTTTGAATTTAAAAAATACAGCTTAACAATATTGTAATTTGAAAAGTTATCTTTATATAATTTTACAGCTTAACAATATTACAATTTTTAAAATACAGTTTTTCCGTTATTTTTAAAAGATAATCGTTTATTTTTCTTGCTATTTACCCCTTAACTTTCAAAAAATACAGTTATTTAATTATTTTTAATAGATGTAATTTTTAAAAAAGATAATTACTTATTTATCTTCCCATACCTTTACAACTTAACCGCACTATAATTTAAAAAATATTAGTTATTTTTAAAAATACATTTTTGATAAAATAATTATCTATTTATCTTTATAATTTAAAAATACAGTTATTTAGTTATTTTAATGGATACGTTTTTAAAATATTATTATCGATTTATAGTAATCTCTTTTTAACTTTTCTTAATTTTTTATTTTATTTTATTCTTATATCAATACTTGATTTTATTTCATTATTATGTACGGTGTCATTTTCTATTTTCTCAAATTTTTTAATTTTTTAAATTTAAATTATTTTTCAAAATTTTAAATCTTGAAGCCTTTTCGAAACACTTCAAAAAATTTAAATTTCTAAATTTTTAAAATTTAAATTTTCATATTTTTAAATTGTCAGAGTTTTTAATCTTAAATTTTTCAATTTTTCAAACTCTAAAACCTTTTCGAAACACTTTAAATTTCAAAATTTTAATTTTTTATATTTTAAATTTTCAAAAATTTTAATCTTAAATTTTTCAAATTTTCTAACCCTAGAAACACTTCAATTTTCAATTTTTAAAATTTTGAAAATTTCAACTTTTTAAATTTTCAAATTTCAAATATTTAAATTTTCAATTTTTTTAACTTTTCAAAATATTTCACTCTTTAACTTCGTTCAATTTTTTTCTTATTTTATTCTTATATTAATATGTGATTTTATTTCATTATTATGAGCATGGTGTCATTTCCTATTTTTTCAAATTTTCAAATTTCAAACCCTAAAGCATTTTCGAAACACTTCAAATTTTGAAATTTTAAGTTTTCAAATTTTGAAATTTTCAAAACTTTTAAATTTTAAATTTCAAAATTTTGAAATTTGAAAATAAATTTTGAAATTTGAAGTGTTTCAAAAAAGTTATAGAGTTTGAAAATTTGAAAGTTTTTAAAATTTTAAAATTTTAAATTTAAAACTAAATAGAAGGCTTTACATCAAACCTCTTTTTCATTCTCTATTTTAATATTTTCATTTGATATACAACCATTTTTCGCAATTTGAATAAGCGAGGGAGCAGTTTTCCATTCGATATAAGGAACAATTTTCTATTTAATTTACAGATTAGTTTTTCATTTGATATAATAAGAAATTTTCTATTTGATTTACTGATCAGTTTTTCATTTGATTTCGTCATTTCTTACCATTTTAGTTAGTTCAATCAAAGAACTTCGTATTGGCACATGTTTCTTTTCTCTCTCTTTTGATTTTTATCTTTTGTTGAGTGAAAAATAGTGTTGTATTTTTTGTTGTTGATTGGTTGTGGATGTTCGGTGTTTTCTGCAGTGACTTTGGATCGCTGATTTAGAAAATCTCTAGAAGCTTTGGTGTTTGTGGTATGTATGAAAACATCTCTCCAAGGTTGCCTTTTTTTCTTCCAAGAACAAAAGAAGTTGACAATTTATTATTGGCTTTGGTTTTGTTTCAGAGTATGTAATATATCGATATAAGTTATTGGGAAGAAGAATTTGTTGAAGACCTTGTTGAGCATTATAAGAGGTTTGTTTTCTGATAATTAGTTTAGCATTTCTTCTCTTTAAAAAAAAAAAAAATCTTCTACAATAAAAAGCAATTGGTGATAAAAAAAAGTCAAACAGGTATCATGCTGATGGAATGTCTGTGTGATTTCCTCAGCAAACAATTAAGATTGTGTTTCTAATATAATTTCAGAAGTTATCAAAGACCATTGTTGAGGAATGGAGACTCATATTGGATGCTAGCAATGGAAATTCCTAGGAAGCTCGTGCATTTTTACACCTAATAGCAAGTTTTGATATTGCATATCCAGGCTATTTCCAGACGTTGTCAAGTGTTGATTTGTGTAGTTACCTTGGGTATACATATTTGAGTTATTTACAAATTAAAATATTTGTATACAATATATGTACCATAAATTAGAGTTAATAGTCATGTTGTCTTCTAGATATTACTTGAAAATTGTGACTTTAACAACTACTTTTTTTATTCTCACTATTATAACAGTTTGAAAAAAAATCTTTTATAAATTTTGGCTCCTCCCTAAACCATCATATATGTAAAGTTAGAATGGAATAATAATTTTTTGTGTTTTTTTAGTTTTCTCACAAAAAATTCAACTACATTTTGATTTTTCAGATCCGAACACAAAACAAAAACACAAAATGTGTTTATTTTAAAATGAGAATACCAAAATTATAGAAAAAAATAGAGGTCAAAGTCATATATTTTAAAATATGATGTTAATTTTTATGTATATTGTAATTTTTACATTATCAATTAATTACAATTTTAGCTTAAATAACTTTAAAAAATACTTAAATATGATTATAATATTGGATAAGGCGCTAGTAAATAAAGAAAAAGTTTAAAATCTAAAAGTGGACTATTTTTTAAATACTATTTAAAATAATCATAATAAAAATAATCTTAAAGTTAAAAGTTGTTATTATTTTAAAATAACCATTTTTTGTGAATTTGAATTAAGTTTGTTTTACAAGATTTTGAAAATACAATTTGTTGTGAATAAAATTAAAACTCTTTTAATTAACACTTCAAATCTCATAACTTATGCATAATAACTTTTTTGCTACTCCACTGTGCTGTGCAGGTTATTTGGTTTTCCTCATCTCCTTCTGAGTTGGGTTTCGTTTGCATGCCAACTGTTTGGTTTTTTGTTGCTGTTGTGCTGTTTTGTGGTTTGATCGTTTCTGATCGCAATTGGTTGTGGATTGATTAGCAGTTCTTCTGCGTTCGTGGTTCTTTTGGCGCTGTTGGGCAGTGTTCTTTGTGCGAGTCTGTTTCTTGCTAGTTTTCTTGAGGGTCTCTTTATCGCGCCACGCTTAGTCTCTGGTAAGCGTTTGGAGTTTTGTCTCAGTCATTTCTTCTGTTCTAACGCTATGCGTTTTGGCTGTCCCCCAGGTTCTCATTCATGGGAATTCATTCTGCAGGTTTTGAAATACTTGGGGATGTATTCAAGATCATGATCCTCCTTCGGCTGCGAAGTTTTCTCATGTAGCATTGGCTCAAAAACGTACCTTTGCTCAGGTACTGCATAATGCTTGCAGTATTCCACTTTCTCATTTGCCTTTTTGTATAAAAGGGGATATGGTTTCGGTCCAAATATCTGAGGAAATTTATCTGGTCTAGAGGACTGTAAAAATCACTTACATGGAGTGATTCTATCCAAACGAGATAAACCTTTGACTCATCTAGAGGTGTGCAAAAAACTGGACGTAGCTTGGAAATATTTGGGATCTTGAATGGCCGTAACACTTGAAAAGGGGTTTTATGAGCTTTGCCTTCTCTTTAGAAGATAAGATAAGGGTTTTGGCAGTTGGCTCTTGGAATATGTTGAGGGGTTTTCTTCGTGTTTTTGTTTCTCGTGTTTTAGTAGATATTAATTTGCTTACTGAACCACCTAATCAAATCTTTTGTGGCGCGGCTGAGATATGCATTTGTTGCTGATATTGAGTATGAGAATTTACCACATTTCTGTTCATCCTGCAAGATGATTGGGCACAATTTAGCTAACAGAAGGAGGCTTTAGCCTACAAATACTGAGAAGGAAGTGGAAAATGTTCCTAAGCAAAAGAAGGACAAGGTTGTGAATTCTGTCATTCTCAATGCGACTGTGAGGGAGTCTGATACAACAGAGGCTTCTACTGACGCTGTTCATTATAGCCATTGGGAAGATCAAGTTTAAGGCTTTTTTGATTTGGAGGATCATCAAGTTGCCTTAGAGTCTGGAAAGACGTTTGTGCCAAAGTCAACTTCAATCATTTTGATTTATCAATTTCGGAATTTTTTTTTTTCCTTTTCAATGATGAATATTCTTGTAATATGCAAAACAAATACAGGGTAAAAGAAGATCTTCCTTAAAAACGGGAACAACTCATTGCAGAAGAATCATCCAGCAATGTATAACATGGATCCTGGTGCATGGAGACTAAACAAGAGTATAACTATTACAAATGAAGTAAAAAACAAAGCAAAAGAGAGTAGCACAATGCATCCAATGCTGAGGAGAACTCAAGAATAATTAGAAATTCAACACAATTCTTATTGACATGAATGAGGGAGGAAACAAAATGTGAAGTTCTGTGATGCCAGTACTACCACCAAAGGACGCTGGCACATCCCCAGCAAACACTCTTCTGAGGGATGAGAAAATAAAGTTCACTTTGGTAGCAAAAATGTCTGATGCACCTACTAAACTAGACAATGGGAAACAAAAGAAAAAGTAGTATACACTCTACTTTGCCTGAGGATGGGATGCAATGAAGTCCACAGCATGTTTAATAGAGTTGATCTTGTCAGCCTCATTATCAGGAATCTCAAACCCAAACTCTTCCTCAAGAGCCATCACTATCTCAACGGCATCCAAACTATCCAATCCAAGGTCATTCTGGAAGTGAGCATTAGGGGTAACCTGACAAAATACAAACACACAATCACATGAATAAGCATTACAAATATAAAATTTCAAAACTAATGAAAAGAAATCCAAAATTTAGCCAAATAAAATAGGAAAAAATGTTTCATCCATACATAGCATAACAGAGCCCATGGGATTAATCAGTGAAAATATAAATTCATCATCAAATAAAACCATCCATTTTATCCTTGAAATATCACTCTATCTCCTATATAAGTAATTTCTCAAGTCTTAACTCGTGCTAAACTGGCCCCTAAACTAACTAAAATACGTATACTTAGGACTAATGTGTTTTTGAATTGCTATTTCTGTGAAACCAATCGTCCATATGCATTTTCCAACTCACAAAACGGAGAAGCAACAACACTAACGACTTGGGAAAAATTATGGGTTACGTACTCAAATTCTTACTTAAGGTATTACTTGTATAATTTTATATTTATTCAGATAGTTTTCTGCAAAAACAGTTATGAGAAAAAGTATAAAATAAAAATAAAATAATGTTTCCCTAACCTAAATTTAACATTATGCACAATGAAAGCCATCCAGTAGAAAAGTCGATTCACAACTTTTATAACTTCAGAAATGGCGACAAAATTAGCGGTTTAATTATTCTAAGATTCTAAATTAGACAAATGCGAGCGATGCAATCAGTAACCGTTACAGTCACGAAACAGTCGAACAACATCATCGACGTTGCAGGTGAAATGGCTACTTTGGAAAGATTGATTGTCACTAACATGAAGAAGAAAGTGACGTGGCATATGTGTAGGGTTGGCAGCAATTGAAAATATAACAGGATCAAGAAATTAGGCATGAGCGGAAAGCGGTAATAGATGGAAATGGAGAGTAGAACCTTGGCGGGATCAACTTTCTGGAAGTTTTTAACGCAGGAGATAACGCGATCTGCGACCTCGGACTTGTCGAGAAAACTGCCGCGAACCTCTTCGCAGAAACGGCGAAGGAAGACGGTAGGAGCGAGGGTTAAGGGAGAGTTGCGTGGAAGAGCGTCGACGCGCACTCTTAGGTATTTGATCAGAGGTAAAGTGCTCCTACTCGCCGCCATGGATCTGCACCAGTGAAACCAACCTAAACCTCACTCTCTACCTTCTTCTCGTCTTTTCGATACTCTCTTCTTTCTTCTGTTATGCTTGATGATGATGGATCATAATGCCCAAAACCCTCCTCTCTTCCCTTCCATCTCCTGCACGTCCTGGGCTTTTCAATTATGGGCCTCACACTTAGGCCTGACTCCGCCTCGGCCCTCTTTCTCCATTCAATTACTTTATACACCTTTTTATTTTCCTCCTGCACCCCTAAATTTTTGAAATACCCATTTTACCTTTTGCGATTTATATCTCAGTCTTGTGCAATGCTGGTAGATGATGCCACAAATGGTTAATATCACTTGCTTTTTTTTTTTCTAACCTTATCGGAGAGGTGTAGAAAATGAAAAAAAGGGCAAAATTATCATTTCATGTGTTCTGTGGAGGTGCATGAAGAAAGCATAGAGGTACATGAAGAAATTGTAAGAAAAATAATATTACCTCTGGGATCTATGAGGCTCAGACACTCCTCTTAAATGACGTATCAGTGTCGGACATACGTATCAGTGTCGACACTCGTAAGACACTTATCGGTGAAGTGTTCAATTCAAAAAATATTTGTTGGATTTTTGAAAATTCTAGCACTGTTCTAACACAATTTTAAAAAGTATAAATATAATAATTTTCTAAAAATTCGTATAAATTTTTATTATGATTATAAAAATAAGGAACAAATTCTTTTGAACGAAACATAAAAAATATCTAAAACAATCAATCTGATACAACAATCCAAATCCTTTTAGAAAGAAAAAAATTTGCTATTGGATTCAGTAATCTAAGTAAAATAAATGTTAATTTTGAATTAATCAATCTGAATAAAACATATTTCAAGTTATGCAAATTAGAATGTTTTTAATAAATGGTATAATTTAAAAGTAAAATAAAATTATGCAATCTAAAATATATTTTTTAAAATATAAAATTAATTTTAAATTATATAATCCAAAATGTATTTTGAGACTGTATGATCTAAAAGTGAAAGAATAATTAATCCAAAATATAAAACTTAATCTTTTAACTTTTGAGTTGTATAATTTAAAAAATATATATATATATTTAATCTAAAACAATTCTGGTTAAACTGCATAAAGGAATACTTTTAACATTGTTTTTATCATTCAGAAATAAGAAGTTGTATATTGTAACGGTATAATCGCCTTTAAAGTATCGAAAACAAAATCGGGATTAGTAAATAGCTTTCACGTTCGCGTTGGAAAATCGCGTTAGAAAATCGCGTTGGCACTTCACTCCGTTGCAACCAAAACCAGAAATAACTGCACAGCGAAAGCTTCTATATTGTATTGTATTGCATCGCCCAGCCTCATGTTGGTGTTCTTCATTTGTGTACTCCTTTTCTTCGTCTTTTTATACAAATTCATCGCCGCTTATGGTATTTCATTTTTCTCATTCAGTTGCTTTCTCTTTTCACTTATCATTTTTTTGTTCTAATTCTCGTTTTGATTTATTAGGCGATTTCACTCTGATGTCTAAGAAGCAACCTAAACGCGAAGAAATTGAAGATAAGGTTGCGAGAATCACACACATACACACACTTGAGTGCTTCATTCTTCGTGTCTTGCGTAACTGACTTTCTCTTTTCATGTTTCATTTCCACCCAGGTTGTTTGGATTACTGGCGCTAGCCGTGGAATTGGTATAACAATAACTCTTCCTTCTTGATTTTTTTTTTTCAATTTCAGTATTATATTTCTGTTGAGTTGATTAGTTCCCTCATTTTGACCTTGGACTTCGATCAAATCAATCTGGAATTCTAATTCGCGCAGAAAATCACTTTGATAAGTGGAGGAATCAAAATAATTAGCCTTTGAAAAATGTAATCAAGGGTGATTAATGATAGCAACGCACTTTCTAAGTCACTTGTTTGAATACGCACTCTTTTATTGGTTGAAATTACTCGAAATAACAAATTTTATTTGTTCTCACTTTTTATTTAATGGTTCCCTCTTCCGATTTTGTATTTTTCGATCAATTTTAAGCTTAGCTAATAGTGGTGTGTGTCAGAAAGTATATCACTGGCACTACTCTAATCTGCAATGCTTTATATTGCCACTTTTTTCTTACTTTATTTTATTATTTCAGAATTCCTTTTTGCTTACTTTGTTCTGTATAATCTAAGAAGGATTCCTTTAAACAGCCAGAATTTTTTCCCTATTTGTAACTAATTTTGCTTGCAGAGCTGATTCCTTCTTCTTTTTGGTTCCTTCAATGATGTAATAAAGGGGAGATTTTGGCTAAACAGCTTGCAAGTTTAGGGGCCAGGCTTATAATCTCTGCGAGGAATGAAGTTGAGCTAAACCGAGTAAGGGCACAACTGAAAGGTATTTTGTGTTGTATTACTGGTTACATGTGCTAAATTAGTTTGTAAATTGTGTACAAATAATGATATAGTCACATACCATGCTCTATTAATATGTGGTTTGCATACCACCAGGTAAGCATGCACCTGATGAAGTCAAGATTTTACCATTGGATTTATCGTCTGGAGAGGATTCTCTTAGGATAGCTGTTGAGAAAGCAGAATACTTTTTTTCGGATTCTGGTGTTGATTACATGATCCATAATGCAGCTTTTGAGCGACCTGTAAGTGACTGACTGCTTTATCCAATGTCTTGTTTAGTACTTCTATATGCTTGTAGTTGTAAGTTAAAAGTTACACCTATTAGTGTAAAAGAAGAGGAAATAGAGGTTGACTATCATCCTTTCGTTTAGAAATATAATTTTTCAAGACAACATTATTAGTCACTAATTCATCCTATAAGGTGTGTGTGCATCCGTGGCCCTATGAGTTTAGAAACATTTCATCAATAGAAATTCCTACTTCAAAGGTGATACTTTTTACTGGTCAGCACGCATTTCAGGATGTTTGTAGCTACTATCTACATTAACCGAAAATTTGCTAGCTTATAAAATTTGCTAGCTACTATCTACACCAGCACTGAGAAAATTTCATTGGGTGATGCTAGCTTATCATTTCATTCCAGTATAATATAGTGATGATGCTTTGTTGAAAGCTCATAAAACTTCTCTTCACCAATCTGATAAAATTTGCTGATCATATATGCTCATTCAATTAACTGTATTGTGAATTGATTATTTTGTTGTGCAGAAAACATCAATTTTAGATGTAACTGAGGAAGGTCTTAAGGTATTTTATAGAGGACACTCTTACTCCCGCTGTTAATTACCAATCCTTTACTTTAAATTTGTTTTTACCCCTTTTTCAGTCTTCTTTCAAAACATTATAAGTAGTCATCTGAAGTTTTATATTACTCTTTTCTCCTGATTAGGCTACATTTGATGTCAATGTTTTTGGGACAATAACTCTTACAAAGCTCTTGACACCTTTCATGTTAAAGAGGGGGCATGGTCATTTTGTGGTGGTAAGCAGGAATTCATAACAATATCTTATTTTGGTTATGAAATTTGAATGGAAATAGTATATTAAATGTGTGTTTGTTTTCACGTTTATTTCCACATTGAATGGCAATCCATGGATTTCTTCCATTCATGTTTGGATGCTTTTGAAAATGCACTAACTGCAAACCAAGCACACTCTTCTAAGTAGTGATCAGACACTACAGCAGCTGGAGCTTGCAGGCAGATGTTTGTGACTGCATTGATTTATTAACCAAAACAAGTGCAACTAAAAAGGAGAGTAGTCACTAGTCAACTTTTCTGTTACATATTATCTGTCAACGAACAATAACAATTTTAACTGTTTGGTAAAATTATATTGGCGTGTTTTATGTTTTCGCTTTAATTGTTGACTATGCTAAGAACTAATGCTCATAATTTTGGAAAACTTATTCAGTATTTCTTTTAACCTCTTTCCCATTCATAAACTGATAATCTTTTGTTACTTTCAATTACAATCAGATGAGTAGTGCAGCAGGAAAGACACCTGCCCCAGGTCAGGCTGTATACTCTGCTTCTAAATATGCGCTCAATGGTTACTTCCATACCTTGCGTTCAGAGGTATGTAGACTGTCTATTATCTTAGGAAGGGATGCAATTTACCATGATAAACCATACTATAGTTCACAACTGGAAGTTAAACGCAGTAGTTTTTTTGTCTAATGAGAAAAAAATGGGTATAATGAATGTTGTTTTATTGTAATTATCATACTGTACATAGTCATGCACTACTAATCATTTAATGTTGACAGCTCTGTCAGAAAGGAATCCGAGTAACTGTGGTCTGTCCTGGTCCAATAGAAACATCAAATAATGCTGGATCAAAGGTTCCATCTGAGGTTTGTGTATTTGCTAATTCATCATCCATTACTACTGCAAAGAAAGACAAAACATGAGTGAATTTTTCTTTACTTTCTTCCCACCATAGTACGTAGTACATGTATCTTTGGAAACTTCTAATTCTCTAGAGCGATAAATCAAGATACATTACCATTTTCTGAGCTTGTAGATACATGCTTGTCAAGAATGAAGAAAAAAAATTCTTGTACATTTTTAACAAAAATTGATGAATGTAATTTATATACATATT
This sequence comes from Phaseolus vulgaris, assembly GCF_000499845.2. Lineage (NCBI taxonomy): Eukaryota > Viridiplantae > Streptophyta > Magnoliopsida > Fabales > Fabaceae > Phaseolus > Phaseolus vulgaris. The sequence continues at coordinate 4,633,552 of NC_023752.2, read as the reverse complement.
TTCCCTTTCGCTTAGTAGACACATTGAATTGTTATTTTTAAACTAGGAATGTGGCTTGCTGGTCTCCTCTTTGATGTTTGCTAAATGAAACTGGAGCTAAGAATATGTAAAAATATTTAATGTTATTTTGAAAAGAAAATGACATATTGCAAAGAAGCAGCATGGTGCAAGATATTGGTGTATACAGTATTCTCTCCCCTTTTCGTTTTGATTATTGCTATTGTCCACTTTAACTCGCATGTTGTCTGCTCTGGATATATCAATTGAGTCATTGAAAGATTGTTTCATTCATGTGAAATTCTGTCTCCACAGAAGCGTGTATCATCTGAAAGGTGTGCGGAGCTGACTATCATTGCTGCAACCCATGGCTTAAAGGAAGCTTGGATATCATATCAGGTAAAAGCATTGATTAGAAATTTACTTATGTTTGAATATGTCACCATTTTTCAACATTCGTGTCTCCGTAGATTCTCTGCATTTTGTACAATGAATCTGCTTAATACTTGTTTTGCCATTTTTCATACACGTCACTTTGTTTGCCTCTTAAAGCATCATCCTTTCAATGTATCATTAAATGTGTCACTATGACAGTGTGTTGAGGTACATTTCATGCAACTGTCGGAATAATTATGTAATTGACGTGAAGATGTAATGCTCCCTTGTCAATTTGCAACATCATCAAATTCAAGGATGATTCTGGGAATATTTGTTCCTGCTTTACTTTTTGGAATCCAGAAGAGTTTTTGTTCACTCGACCCACAATATTGAATGTTTTCCTCAATTTAAAATTTTGTTGCATCTAAGCATTTGGTTTCTCACTTAGATAGGCTAATTGATGCTTTCAATTAGCATGAATTAAAATTTCCAGATTGCAACGTTAATCCTTAAATCTTTTGCGTGCAGCCTGTGCTCGCTGTTATGTATCTTGTTCAGTACATGCCATCTGTTGGTTATTGGCTCATGGACAAGGTATTTTCTAATTCTATAGTATGCATTTTGTAACTTTTTTACGACTTTTTTTACCTTTTGTGCTACTGGACATCGATCAAAATGAATACACATTGATACCTTGTACAAATGACTGTAGGTTGGCAAAAATCGAGTAGAAGCTGCTGAAAAGAAGGGAAACACATATTCTTTGAGCTTACTGTTTGGAAAAAAGAAGGGCCCTTGATGCCCATCTGTGCATGGTTTTTTTCAAAGATTTGTGTCAAATGTATTTTAGTTAAAGGTTCTCTGTCAAAATGAATAACACCTTTTCGGGCAATTGACAGAATAGAGTTATATGTTATTCCAAAATGAACAATGAAGGTTTATAAATTTTCAATGGGCGAGACATTCTGTGATACTCCACAATACTTTTCAAATTCAGAACAATTTTGTATGCATAAAATATAGAGCAATCAATCTGCAAATAAACTAGTGATTTTTTAAGGAAATTACCTACAGTATATTTGTTGTTGAAAATGGAGCTGCAGAAAATTGCAATGTAAAGAGTCTAGTTCGGTAAATAAATGGCAGGTGGTACTCTCAAATTCCAAATATCACTGGAAGAAGCCATTGAAAAATGCACTATTTTGATACTTCGAGCTCCTAAGTTGCATTAATTATCCATTTTATACAACACCCAGTTAAGATAATATTAATAATTAATGCAGTAAAAAACAATAATTAAAATTATCAATGGAAAAGACTTGCAAAACAACATATTATCTAAACTTAATTTTGCATTGGAATTGACTACAGAGAGCAACTAATACAACAACCAAACCGTAATCCATTTCTACGAAGGGGGTATATCAGTTAACGACACTTGTCGACAGTGACATATTGAACTTGAATTTGAGGTAAGATTTGACGAAGGGGTCCAACTCGCCATCCATTACAGAGATGACATCTGTCGTTTCATACCCTGTTCTTACATCTTTAACTAGTTTGTATGGATGGAATACATAGTTCCGTATTTGTTGCCCCCATTCAGCTTTGACTACGTCCCCTCGAATCTGCTTAATCTCTGATGCGCGCTGCTCTTCAGCTATAACCAACAACTTGGCTTTCAAACGGCTTAAAGCTCTGATCTTATTCGCTAGTTGTGATCTCTCCTCTGCAACCATGCTTTTTTAAAGTTAAAACTTGCAATTAAAAACAGATGTTTGAATTGGATGCAGACTGGAAATGGCGCAAGTGACCCTCAAAATTTAACAAAAGCATTAGTAGTCCCGGATCCTGTATTTAGTGAACCTAGAAAATACACAGTCCATGCCAAATATAAACCTGAGACCTCCTTAACAAAAGTCCAAATACACTACATAGTATACCATTCACACAACATTTTAATCAGTTAGATATGCAAATGTGCAATTCACAATAAATGTCTTTTGATAAAACGTTTTAACACAAACCAAGTAATCATAACTGAAAATTCAGAAGGTCGCCTAAAACAGTTTCAAGTTCGATTATCATATACATGTTCCAAACAAAGAGGGCTGTAGTAATTAGCTTACTGGATATTGCTGCGATGACTTTGTGCTTATAGATTAGTTTCCTAAACGACTACTTTTAGATTCTAGTCATACCGAAAGGGTTAAAGTGAGGATAAGAATTCCCAAATGAGGAACACTTTGCGGCATATGTTTGAAATTTTGATCCATTAAAGTAGATTTGACACTAAATTATTTGTTAAGTATAGTGTCTCCAAATTTATCTGAGTTATCATCATCTTAGAACTATGATATATTTAAAACTATGTGCACCAACCTGCATATTGCCCAGTGCAACATGGAATAGTACTTTAGAAAGGTATGTAATAAGTCCAGAAAAATATACAAATGGGATCAAATAATTCCCAAAGGAGATTAACGAACCTGTGCAGCGAAGAGTGACACCAGTTGGAATGTGTGTAATCCGAACTGCAGTTTCAACCTTGTTCACATTTTGACCTCCCTTTCCACCTGCTCTTGAAAAACTAATTTCCAGGTCCTCCTCGGGAATTTCAACATTCATAGATTCCTCGGGCAGAAGAGGCATAACCTCAACACCAGAAAAGCTTGTCTGTTTATAGATATTAAAAATTGGAGTTTAAAAGAAAATATTATGAATTTGATAATTAAAGGGAAAAATAATATTAACGGTTCATCAAATATCTAATAGCAAATCTGTAGAAAATGACTAAGGACATATATTTATTTTGATTCGTGGGGCTAGGAGGGGAGGAGTGGACATTACACTTGTTATTCACAAACACGGTATTTCAGCTATCAAAATGTTGGTTATTACCTGACGAAGGCCTTTGGCATTAAAAGGTGATTGACGAACAATGCGATGTGTTCCTTTCTCCCCAGACAAATACCCATATGCATAACGACCTTCAACTTCAACAGTGGCAGATTTAATTCCAGCTTCTTCTCCGGGGGATTTCTCTATCACTCTGGTCTTGTATCTCTGTTTCTCACCCCATCTCACGTACATCCTAAGAAGCATGTCTGCCCAATCCTGTTCTGGAGATGATAATTTTTATACAGAAGTTAAAGCTGAATTGGCAGAATCACCATTAAGTATTCAAATTTCAAAATATAATCCAAATAGAAAAAGGAAAAGGAAAGATGGATACGTTGGTTGCATCATCTCACACGAGACAGGGAAAAAACCCTGTATTGTGGGATGGAAATAAAATAGTAAAACAGGCTCCCGCATATAACTATGGTGGAATTTTATTTACTTAACAAACCCACACCCCATATATTAGGAGATCGCCTGTCCAGATTTATTGTATATGACTGTTTTATAGATACTTGGTAGTAGAGATCAACAAATATTACTAAAAGCCAGGAAAGGTTAAATATGTTGAGACATCTAGGTAGTATTCTAAAGTCAAAACTCAACTGCAGGACAAGGAAAAAGTCAAATTGTAGCTTTTCTTGGCAGTCAAGTTCTGACATTCTACCAGTATAATATATCAGACTAAAATGTTTTCACCACGAACTAGGAATGTCAGAAACAAGTTTCTTAATATAGCATCTGAACATAGAAACCTATTTACCTGGGCATCAGTACCACCAGCACCTGCTGTAATAGAGATAACAGCACCTTCTTTATCATAAGGACCAGAGAGAAGTTGAGTTAGCTCATATCGATCTAGCGATTTATTCAGTTCTTTAATAAGATTGGCGGCCTCATCAAAAAGTCCTCTGTCAATGGATTCCATTTCCTCGGTCAGCTTAACTATTGTTTCTGCATCCTCAACCTACATTCATTGCGATGAAAATCCATATTGGCACATAGCTTAATTTGCATAAGAGAAGAAAAGGGCACACAATGAGCCCTTAGAGAGAAAAGGAAGATTTAGGCATACACCATACACCTACCATGAATCAGCCCTCTTTAAAAGCCAAGTCTTCAGATGGTATGGTTTCCTTTTCCCCAGTCTGCTAGTGGGCTAGTTCCTTTTGGTTTTTATGTTCTTTTACCACTAAGTTTTCTTTTATTTCTTTTATACCAATATTAAAGAAAATACAACTTTTTTTATTAAAGGTTATACCAATATTAAGTTTTTTGGCCCGATTGAAGGACTTAACATTGCAGGGCTCTGAATAAACTTTCAGGCCAGGCAAAGCTTTTATATTTTCAAAAAATCCCCAGTCAACAACCCCTTCTGAGATAGGTAACTAGCCTGGCATAATCCAATGTCTCGAACATATGGCAATAGCTATTTAGGCAACGAATAGTCTAGTCTAGTCTAGCTTTTATAGCTACTCCCATCCCTATTACAGTAAATATAAGAAACATATTTAGCACATATGCCCAACATACAAGACCAAAAATCTAACAACTTTTATAATAAATCTAGCACTGCAACCGTCATATCAATATAAATGAAACCCGTGAACAAAATTACTTTTAAAATTTTCAAATTTCTTTTAAACAAAGGTATTAGATAATATATTATAAAAAATGGGGGCATGAAAGCATAAATGGGAGAATTAAAGTCAGGGTCAGGGACAATTTTGTGCATTCCTTAGAAAATAGATCAATCTTTTTCCTTTCAAACTAGAAGAGGCACCCAAAAAGCAGGTACAAAAACGTTATATTCTAATTTATTTCTATAATTGTTGTTGGAGATCCCACGTTTAGGAATAAGTGGGGTGCAATCCTCACCTTACAAGCTGATTTTGTGAAGTTGAGTTAAGCATAAACCCACTTACTAATAATTGTAAAAGCAAATTCATTTTAATTAGTAATGCAAAAATAATTTTAGAGAAGAGCATGGTGTTTTAATTATCAGGACAAAAATATCAAACTCAACAAGAATGCATTTTTATTTGTACACGGTAGTTGAAACAAACCTGTTATGTATTTCAATTTTACATTCCACTTTTTATTGTTAGCATATCTAGACCAGTGCTCTTTCAGTCAGGAGTTTATAATTGGACACTGAAACTTGGGGTTCCCCGTTGTTGAAAATCAAAATAAGAAACTAACCTGGGTTTTAAAATCATTGAGTAATTTTATCTTCTCTTTAATATCAGCCAAGGTCGAAAGAGTCTTTTGAGCATTGGCCCGATTTTCCCAGAAAGAGCTATCAGCTGCTTGCTCCTCCAAATTGGCAAGTTCTTGCTCCAGTAATTGTAGACCAGAAGACTCTCTAATCTCTTCAACACGTTGTAACATAATTTCAACATCCCTCCTCAGGGAATAAAAATCTGCAAAATAATACCAAGTTATGAGCTAATTATAACAACAAACCAGAATTGATTTAGCAAGTTTCCTCTCATTAAACCTATTCATGAATTATGATGAATTATATGATTATGATCATGAAACAGCAGAGGAAAGAGGAAAATTTCAAGCGCCTAAAATCTAAAGAAGTTCACAGGATAATATACAAATCAACTTATTCAATTCCAAACTATATCTTAGATTGCATGGATTTGGAAAATTGAAAATAATGAATAACAAATATTAATCAGAGGCTGCCCAGTAGTCTTTGTGTGTTTCATTTCAATCACTTCCATTCCTTTAATTAAAAGGCTTCCAACTCCCAGTAATTGAATACAAAAAAAAAGATACAAATTCTGCCAAACAAATGAAGCAGGTTATGGTTATGAGGCATATTGTAAACCTAAAATCCAAGGAAATCCTTCCATTCAACTATAAGTTAATAGCAGAAAACAACTTTGCAGTTCAAAACTCGATATCTCTAATTCACTGTGAACTTCTCACTCAAGGGTCTTGGCTTATAATTGGAAAGAGGTACATGCAACAGGCACCTTTGCCTTACTATAATACAAGCACTGAGTGTGTTTGGATACACATCCAATATGCACATAGAGAAACGAAACCATGCCAAATTTATTCATTTAGCAAAAGCAATAGTTTATAGCTTCCGGAGGACGCTACACGGCCATTGACACGGAAACAGATACGCTATTGTAAATTGGCTTACAGATTTAATTTTAACTTTTTTCCTCATTTTTTCTCTCTCTAAATTCTTATGGGGATGATTATCCAAACATTAATAATCAATTAAATCGATAATATTCCATACCAATAATATGATAATAAAAAATAAAACAGGTTAATCAACTTCCTTGAATTCAAAAACACACTAAAACGTTGAACTAAAACAAGATTAAAAAAAATCAACTAATAATCAAGTACCTTGCAGTGCCCAATCACTTGCATCGGTGTTCTCTCCTTCACCAACACTCAATTGGTTCTCCGGCGCCGCGAACAAAACTGCCACAAAATCAACAAACGCACCGAATATTAGAAAATGTGAAAAGAAATTAAATTAATTAATTAACTAAATAGGATGAGAAGAAAGTGAATAGTGATAAAATGGCGGAAAAGAAAAAGAAATTACGAGACGGAGGAGAAAAACGCGAAGAAGAGGAGAGAGTGGTGGAGCGAAAAGAGAAGAAGGGAAAGTGTTTAGAAGGATTGGGGATTTTTTGCGGAATGAGAAGTGAGTGTTTGCACGTGGCGAATAGAATGGTGCACAGAGGCTGCGAAACAACCTCCATGGCTATCGAGCTCGTAAGGTAAGGGAACAACAACCAGATAAGAAACTGGTTCGCACTCTAACTGATTACAAAAATATTAAATAAATAAATATATGAACAAAAAATATTATTATTATTATTATTTTATTTTTAAAATATGGAATTAATGGTGATTTTTTTTTCTGAAATTATAATTTGTAATAATCTGAAATTTTGATGCTGGATTTATTTTTACGCAATTTTCATTCTTTTTTTTTTATTTTAAAATTATATTGAAATTGTTGATAATTATATTTTGCAACAATATTAGTCTTTTCAATCACATAAAAATTACGAGTATAGCGTTTCCTTTTTCCATTTCACTATATTATATTTAAAGTAAAACAAAAACTACTTATAAGTAAACTAAAAATTGAATAAAATTACGGATTATTAAAATTAAACCGTCAAAATTGTATAAAAGAAATTAGAGATCAAAATTATAAATAAATAAAAATTAGTGTACTAAAATTAAAGACTAAAATTACATATTTTGTAAAATATAGCGGTCAAATAATCATATTTAAAATATATTTCTTTTTCTCATAATTACTAAAAACAATTTTAATAATTAAATAAAAATTAATTTTATAAATAAAAAATAATTAATTATAGAAACTATTAAAAAATAATTAATTATAGAAACTATTAAAAAATAATTAATTATAGAAACTATTAAAAAATAATTAATTATAGAGACTAAATTAAAGATATTTTAAAGATTAAAATAATTATTGAATTCTATTAATTTCTATTATTAATAAAAAGTTTATATATCTAATTAATTATAAAAAAATTATTAAATTTAAATAATCGGTAATTAAACAATAAAATATATATTATATTATATATATATATATATAATTTCGCAAGCATTGTTGTTCAAGGTTTGGAATGATAAAATATTGGGTACATATGATTAATTTTTTGTTATTTCCTAATGCATTGTTATGTTATTGTTTGATTTGTTTTAATTTTGTTTTGACATGACTAGTATTATATAATTAAGAATATTAAGAAACGTGTAGAGAAATTGTCTAGATAATTATTATTATATGAGCTTTTTAGAGACTTTTGGGTGTGTCGGCACATAAAAAGAGACATCAAAGGATATTAATTATTGTTAGTTAGAAAGTTGTACCGTAAAAACTGGTACATAATTATTTAGCACCTCCTTTCGATTATTTGCAAAATTTTAAATAACTTTCTAAACAAATAAATGGATTCCTAAACTAGAAAAGAGTAGGTTTTTTTTTGTTCAAAAAGTTGGTTCTTGTGTCTGGGATTAATTTCAATGACTTAAAATCGAAAAATTATAATGTGTAACAGTTTTACAAATATCAGGGGCTCAAAATAATCACAGTTTAACTTTAAATATTTTGAATGACTTTAGTTAATGCAATTTTGTGTTCAGTGCTTTTTAGATATCAGTGGAAATACTTCTTTAAATTTATTTTTTGATGTATGGTTAATTAATGAATATATTTTATTAGAATTTTAAAGTGTGAAATAATATGTAGGGCATTGGGCGAGCAAAAGTATATACAAGGTGTTCCCAAACGGGTAAGCACTAACAATAATTGTTGTTTTGGGTGAATTGGTTCCTCTGTTTCTCATTTCTTTTTTTTTACTTTTTTTACTTCTAGTCAACTTTAAATTCGGATAGTACTTATAAAAGATATTCTGACATTAAGTGAGATTTTGGTCTTCGATATACTTAGTGCTCTCAGTACTTAACAATGATGGTTGGATATGAAGCCAGAACAAATTGGGTTGGGTTGACTAGGCAGGATGAGCTTAATCATTGTGTCCCCTTTATAATCTCTATTTAAAGAGATCATTGTTGTCCATGTGGATGTAGGTTGCAGTTGGCGACCGAACCACGCTAAATCTTGTGTCGTTGTTTATTTTTCTGCAGTTGATTCATGATTGTGTATTGTTTTCGCGTGCGTTTTTCCCATCAAGTGGTATCAGAGCTTTGGTTCGTTTACACACTAGAGATCCAAAGTTAGGGTTTCCAGAGGCGGCAGAAGCGTCCCAAGGCTTAGGGTTTCATGGCGGTGCAAGGAAGAGGCTCCCATATCTGCTTCATGACGGTGGTGACCAGCGACGGTGGTGGTGCGGAGCACTAGTGCATTGGGGACTGCGACCAGGTCTGTTGGTGACTGATTTTGGGTGGTGCAATTTTTGTGGTCTTGATTTAAAAAAAAAAAGATTGTCAAAGATCTGAAATTAGTTGTACCGAGTATCTCGACTAGTTGTTTGAGATGGTAGAAAATAGAAAGTTCCGAATTGAAAATTCGATGGTACAAATTTCAGTGAGTTGAAAATGCAAATTGAGGATTTGCGAGTTCAGTTACTAAGCACATCAATATGATCTTAGCCAGACTTGCGTCAGTGGGCATTAAGTTCGATGATGAAGTTCAAGCTTTACTACTGTTATTATCTTTGCCTGACAATTGGTCCGGAACTATTACAGTAGTTACCAGTTCAGCGGGATCTGATGGATTTACTTTTGAGAAGATTCGTTATCTCGTTTTTGGCGAGGACGTCAGAAGAAGGAGTTATGGGGAATTATCTAGTGAATCGCTATATGTCATCAGAGGTAAGAAAAATATCAGAGATAGTGGGAGCAATAATAAAAGAAGGAGTCAGTCAAAGACTCGGGATTGCTCAAGTGTAACATGTTGGAACAAGGAGGTGGGGCATTTCAGGAATCAATGTCCAAATGATAAATAAGTCAACATTGCAGAAGACTTCGCGGACGAGGACCTTTTAGTCTGTTGCGCGGATAGCACTGTGGATTCCTGGGTCATGGATTCTGAAGCATTGCAGAATCTAGTTATTGAGGACTTTGGAAAGGTAAGACTAGCGGACAACACTCTTGATGTTACGGGCATGGGTGACATAGTGTTGAAGACACTAGTTGGACGAACAGGAACATGAAGTGACCATCCCAGTTCATAAGATAAACAAAGTCCGATTCACAAAATCTCGTGGGCAGAAGAGGGTTGTCTTTACAAGAGAGAAACCCAGAGCCACATGTCAGATTCAGGATGAACGAGCATGGAAAGGTTCAGGTAGACCAATCAGAGGTACTTATGGCAGTGGGAGAACGTGTCATGCTTCAGCTGAGGTTCCTAGACGACAGTGGGTTAGGAGAACTAGTATTCCAGCGGTTGAAACTTCTTCAGAAAAATTCTTGTTGAATATGGAGAGTGTTTATTCTCAGGTTGTTCCAGGATTCGACAGTTCTTGTAAGTGGGAGTCGATAGGAACAGAGAATGGGTCAGTGACTGACGTGTTGAAACTCAGGGAAGTTTTAACGAAGTCATTAAAATGATTAAGAAGGCCGGTGGCAACTAGAGGTGGAACATTTAGTTCCGTCAACAGATTACAGAAGTACATGTACACAGTTCCGTCGACAGATTACAGAAGTACATGTACACAGTTGAAGCGCATGTGAACATTGTTCCGTGACTTCAAGTGGGAGATTGTTGGGTATGAAGTCAATACCAATTGAATTGGGCTAACAAAACACCATGTACATAGTTGAAGTGCAGATGAACATTGTTTCGTGGCTTCAAGTGGGAGATTGTTGGGCATGAAGCCATGACCAATTGGGTTAGGCTAACTAGGCACCATATTTAGTGGGTGAGCTTAATCATTGTGTCCCTTTTATAATCTTTATTTAAAGAGATAATTTGGTGTGCAACAAGATAGAATGAAAACCTAATAGTTACCCGTGTGGATGCAGGTTGCAGTTGGGGACTGAACCACAATTAAATCTTTTGTTTTTTTTTATCATGATTAAAAGTGTATTACCTAATACTTGAATTATTCTGTCGATCCGTACTTAATTCTAACTGTCATAACATGTTAATTAAAGAATATATTTTATTAGAAATCTAAAGTGTGAAATAATGTGTAGGCATTGGGCCAGCAAAGGTATATAGTTAAGGGATATACCATTTAGAATTTTATAGATGCCTTGAACATGTAGGTATCGTATAAGGATTTTCTACAACTCTTGAGACAAAACACGTGGCTGCATTTCTTTTTCAATTTTGTCTGTTAGGAATGCACGTGTCTACCTATTTAATTGTTTCTTGCTAGAAAAGCAATATCTTATCTTATAATTTTATATTTATTTCTCTCATATTTTCCTACCTTTAGTTTTTTTAATTAATTTATTATTTGCCTCCTCAATTTGACACTATTTTCCTTCTGACTTTGCCATTTTGTTTTTCGTACAAAACCTCCCACATTTTATTTCGTCACTTACACATTCAGTAAATAGCTGAGTTCTTTAAATATATTGTTAATAACTCAATTCTTAACTATATAAATAAAAAAAAACTTCATTGGAAGAAAAGAAACTTACTTCAATGATCTTTACTTTTCAACAGAAAAATAAATTAAGCTCCTTATAAAATATTTATAGTTATATGTTTTATTTTTTAGAAACTATACCCAGATTTTAGTTTTAAAAAGTACCTTCTAAGAAAATAGTTTTGGAGTAAAACCTTTCACTATCTAGGATATTCTTTATGTAAAAAAAAAAAACAAACCTTTATACACCTATTTTGAGATGAGAAGTATATTCAGAATACTGCAACGAATTGAGTAACCAATACTCATATGCTTCATCGGTAAAGTGATGTGTAAGTAACAAAAATGTAATAGTGTTTTTGTTGTTTTTTTTTTCCTTCATTTTTATCTTTGTGAGTATTTCAAGTTAGTAATTGTTCTCGCATTAGAGTTGGACCTAGAGAATTATTCTATCTCCTTATATCGGTTGATCGTATTGTTTTTCAGCTTTCTAGCAAACTCTTTGCTCTTTCTTCTTAGTCTGGTTTTCGGTCTTCTCATAATCTAAACTTTGAAGATACATGTTAAAGGCACTACGACGTTCAAGTGAATAAAGATGTTCAATACTCGATTTTCAGTTAATTGTACATGATGACGTATGATTCTAGAAATATGTGTTATTTATATTATTTTTGGTAAATTTTAACAAGTTTAATTCATCATATATTAAATAATTTGATTTAAATGTATTGAATTTTGAATTTTAAAAATCATGTACTACTTATCAAGAAATATGGAAAGAAATTGCCTGGGAAGAACAAAGAAAATGTGCTAAACACACTTTTGGAAAAAATGTACGTGATTGGTTGTGTTCAAAAGAAAAAATTTGATGATTTCGTAAACGTAACTCCTATAAAGGAGTACATGGGAATTTTCAAAAAAATAGTACATTTGTACAATTTATACAATGTGTTAAATATTGATCTAAATAATATATCATGTCAAATTATTATTTAAATATAGTTAGAATTCAACTTTATTTTGTTTTTATTTAAAAAACAAATGAAAACTAATTTTAAAATGAAACAAAAATCTGAATTGCTACAATAAACTATATTATTCAGATAATTATTTGACAAATGTTAGTTAAATATATATTTGATATAATACGGTATCGGAAGTATCCTATTTCAATCAAAGTTTCGATACACTTGAAACATGTGAAGTGTTGAAATTCAATAATGTATTGTTGGTAAAATGAATGTCACATAAAATGTGGGTGAAAATACTTAAATTTATTCTTCAAGAATTTAGTAATGATATAAAACTAATTTGATAAAAAAAAAACTGATATTATTCCATTTGGCGAATGATTTATTAGGCATAAATGTTAGGGACTAGAGTTGTAAATTCAGAGCCTCAACAATACGCCAAAGCAAATAAACCAAAGAAGGAGGATGCAGATGCAAAATGGATATCCAGATGGCGTACATTGCACACACGCAGAGGATAAAGCCGAAAATTCTAGAATCCAATGAAATATATTTCCAAAATGGACAACAAAACCTTTTAATTTAATTTTAATAATTTTTTATTTATTTTGCAGATTATTTTATTATTTGAAGTATCAGTTTATATTTATAATAGTAATTAAGGAGGAAGCTTTTATAAGAGAAAAAAAAATTTAATTACCTTTTTTGTCGTTATATTTATAGTCAATAGTCAATTTGGTATGGTGGATTTTAAAAAATTTAATTTGGTCCCTAAATTTTTTAAAATGTATTCAAAATGGTCATTTTTGTTAAATATCACTAAACGACGTTAAGTGGTATTTATGTGATAGACACGTGTAAGTTACGTGGATTGTGCTTACATTACTTTGGTGAATACTGAATTAGGGTTTAGGTTACTCAAATTGGGGATTTCGAAATCAGACCGTGGTGTCCTAAATCAAAAATTCGAAATCCCCAATTTGAATAACCTAAATCCTAATTCAGTATTCACTAAAGTAATGTAAGCACAATCCATGTAACTTACACGTGTCTGCCACATAAGCACCACTTAATATCGTTTGGTGATATTTACCAGAAAAAACCATTTTGAATACATTTTAAAAAACTTAGGGATCAAATTGAATTTTTTAAAAACCACGGTATCAAATTGACTATTAACTATAAATATATACGAAAAAAATAATTAAAAAAACAAAAAGTATATATTTTGGCTCCACCAAGCAGTAACCAAAATTAATAATAATTTTATTATTTATTTATTCATCCCTACACTAATAAATAAATGGTGCGTGCTCGCTCACTGGTTGTTGATGAAACTCACTCACCAGCTTCACTGAGAAGAAGAAGAAGAAGACGAAGCCATGCGTTTTTGCCCGTGCTTTGGATCCGACGAGGTGAGGGCGATCGCCGATCGCGACCCGGTTCTGCTGGTTTCGGGTATGGGCGGCTCCATTGTGAATTCCAAGCCCAAGACATTCGGGTTCACCACTCGGGTTTGGGTCAGGCTTCTGCTCGCTGACATGGAGTTCCGGAAGAAGATTTGGTCTCTTTACAATCCCAAAACAGGTCTACCTCTACTTCTTCTCTTTCCACCATTTATGAGTTTTCGGTTAAGTCGTTGTTGGTCTCGCAAATTGACGCCAACTCTCAGGCTACTGTGAAACGTTGGACAAGAAGTCTAAGCTTGTGGTCCCTGACGATGATCACGGTCTCTATGCGATCGATATTTTGGATCCTTCGTGGGTGAGTCACTGGTTATAGATGCTTTTACTCGTAATTATTTAGTTCTCTGGTGTGTTCTTGTGGTTGAGTGTTTGTTTCTCTTGTGTTGTGCGGCAGTTTACGAAGTGTGTGCATTTGACGGAGGTGTATCATTTTCACGACATGATTGAGATGCTTGTTGGATGCGGTTACGAGAAGGGAACCACGCTGTTTGGGTTCGGATATGATTTCCGCCAAAGCAATAGGTAATGCAATGAACTATGAACGTCGTTTCCTGAATTTTTCAGACTCTAATAGGAGAAAACATATAAATCAAGCGAACTTGGCATGTTCCATGACTTCAAGTCAACTTATGAATTGTTTGGATAAATTTTTCCATAAACACTTACCTGATAGGAAAATAGGAAATGAACTTCTTCTTTAAGTTAAAACTAGTCTTAGAATTTTATTTGGATTTAGGATTTAATTCGATCCTACCAAATTGACTTGTAAGATAAACTTTGTCTCCACTTATCTACTTTAATTTGACCTTATCCGTGAGATCTAAACAGTCATCCTTGAGGTTGCAATTAAGGTGATTTTCCAATAATTAGCTTATGTTTAAGTTAAAAAGTAGCTTTTGGTTTTGGCGAAACTAATAGGAGAAAAGTTTTACAAATTAGTTTATGGATAAGTTAATTTTAATTTTTGGAGAAAATCATTTCATTTTTTTTCTTTTTATTAGAGAAATTTACCCAAACAGGTCCTTATGCCCTAGTTTTATCGAATATGTCTCATTTAAATTTTCAAAACGTCCACTCACATAAGTTGATTTCAATTTACAATAGAAGTTCCTTTCATTTTACTGTCTTGTTTTTTTCTGCTATAAATGCTTATGGAGGAGTTTAGGGTCTAACTTCACACTATGTATGTTGTTGATGGTAGGATTGACAAGTCAATGGAAGGTCTTAAACATAAGTTGGAGACTGCTCACAAAGCTTCGGGTGGAAGAAAAGTCAATTTAGTTTCACATTCCATGGGAGGAATTATGATTTCGTGTTTCATGTCGCTTCACAGAGATGTGTGTATAATTTTTCTCAATGACCTCTTAAAATGCCTGTATTGTAACTATAGAGAGGGAACTTATATTGTAACTACTGGTTGTTTTCATTGTTCCTTGGCAGGTGTTTACGAAATATGTGAATAAGTGGATTTGCTTGGCTTGTCCTTTCCAAGGTGATTCCTTTGTCGTCGCATGTTTTCCTTTCGTTTGGCCTATCTGTTATTTTCAGTAATCAGCAGTCAATTGTATTGGACTATGATAGGAAATTTAAAAACATTAGGTTTGCTTTATATAAACTTGCTCTTGACTATAGCATATATTGAGTTTCTGAGAGAGAAGTTTCTGTAATCAATGAAAATGAATTCACTCCCCAAGAATTTGAGTTACCTCAGATTTATATATATAATTGGTGACACTAGCTTCTAACAGAAAGAAAGTACTGACAGAATCTAACGAACTCTAGGTTAGTTAGAGAATTCAACTGTCAAAGAAGCTACTAAATTACTACTGTATAAGTAAAGTATACTTGTGGAGTAAAACTATGCTTCAATACCCCTGCAAGCTCCTGAGGGGTGAGAAACATGCTAATCAACCACTCTGAGCTTGGACTGAAGAGCACAAAACCAAAAGGGAGAGAGAGCTTTAGTGAGAATATCTGCACATTGATACACATGAACGGATTGGTACCAACAAAATTCTCATGAATGAAAAATAGATCCAACACCAATGATATAGTCAATGTGAAACTCATAAGATGAATTTGAAATAAATTCTTAACAGCGTGTAATTTATGGACAACCTGCTATTCTACCAATTTGTGAAACTACTTAATACTAATTGTCTACTCTTTGTACTCAAATGGATATTTTCACCTCATTGATTTGATTAGCAAGGGCCCCATTAAAATCCATAATTTTATGTGTCTGTTCTTTATGAGGAACTTGATTTTTTTCTGACATTTTCCATGCACTGGAGTGAAATAAATACCGAGCCATTATTGTCTTCCAACATTAGTTACTAAGAGAAACAAATGTCTTTTCTTGTCGAACTTTTTTAACCTATGGACCCTACTAAAAATATATTGATGTGATGAAAGTGTTAGAAAAATGTGCAACTATGAATATGTCGAACCATTGCCAGTGCTCTGCATCACAATTGTAAAAAACTTAAGATACTTTTCATTTATACGCATCTGTTTCCATTTTCCCAGATGTCTTAACCATCCATGCTTGAATATGAATTCCACATGAACAGGAGCCCCAGGGTGCATCAATGATTCTTTATTAACTGGATTAGAGTTTGTTGATGGCTTTCAAAGCTACTTTTTTGTGAAAAGGTGGACTATGCATCAATTGGTAAATTCTTGTTCCCAATTAATTAATTCAGTCACCATCTTTGAATGAATTTTGACCATTGGGAAAATAATTTTCCAAGGACAGATTTCCATTGTATTTTCAAAAGTTTAAATCATGGTCTCATTGCAAAGGAAGGGGGCATGGTCCAGTTCAAATGAACTGCCTTTTCAAAGGAACGAGTTGGATGGTGACTTAGCTTTGAATCCCTTTGGAACTAGTGGATATGAGCTACATTAAGGACAGAATGGCCGAGGGGTGCTGGAGTTGTTTTCTGCTATGAAGCTTCTAATGGCTTAGCCCACTCCCCATGTATAACTTCCACACATTCTCTGAGAGTTTCTCACTACAATTAACCATTCTAACTTAGCTATTGAAGGCCCCACTTTGTTGAACCTCTCTGGCACCCATTACAGTGATTCATCGATGTCTGCAGCTCATATCTATTGGTTCTTGAGATCCAAAGCCTGGTCGAAGTCCAATTCATTCCTTTAAACAGTCACAATTTTCTTATTCTCTGTAATATGCTGTAAAACCACTAACTTTTTTGGAATCTTACACATTAGCTAGTGGAGTGTCCATCAGTCTATGAAATGTTGGCAAATCCATCTTATGAATGGAAAAAGCAGCCAGAAATTCTAGTCTGGCGAAAGCATACAAAGGACGGGGAGAATAACAGCAATTTGGAATCTTATGGACCAACCCAGAGTATATCTTTATTTGAAGAAGCACTGAGGCATAATGAGGTAATCTATTTGAACTTTTCTTTAGGTTGATGAATGTAAGATATGTGGGCATATATGCTTTTTAAAATGTTCAAGGATTTATATGATGAAGCTTTGATTTTTCTTGTATGATTGCCAAGTAATTTGTTGGCATATATTAATATTCTGTTTATGGTTAGACTTGTTGTATTCTTGAGGGTTTTTTTTTCATGTTTCTTCTTCTTGTATCCTTTTTCTGGTTTGGAGGATAACTTGTTCTCCCTTAGTTTTAGTTATCCATTTCTTTGTATATATCTTTTTTCTGTAAGAAATCAATATTTCAAATTATATCATCCATGATTACACTTTTTTTTTAAATGTAAAAGAAATGTTATTAATGGAATATTAGTGATAACTAAATCTGATTAATAGATATATTACTGCATCCATTATTAAGGTGTTTTTGGCCTAATGGCTAACTCCTTTGCGTTGCATGTCAAGTTCTCGAGTTAAGCCCCTAACCATTTGTGGCATGGCACTTCATGAGCTGAGCTGCTATGCCACACCAACTTATACTGGTTGACCCACCTAGGCTCTACAGTGTGTTTGACAGTTTCTGAAAAAACCAGCTGACATGCATATTCTTTTACCAGTTATGACCAATTGTGGTTATTAGATAAGAGTTGAACAGACCTTGGATGAGTTCCGGGGTCAATCAGGAAAACTGGTTGTTTTGATCTGGTCCTGTTCTGAGGACTCTGGCTGTAGCTCAGGTAACCTCTCCTTGAAGGAAGATCTGAAGTCAGCATGATGTTTTTCGCTTAGTAAGCTAATTAAATGTCATTATGCAAATTTTATCTCTAATGCCAAGAAAGAAATGATCGTGTTAGTCATGAAAACCATACAAGTTGTTATCTTTCCTTTTCTAATACAAAAAATGATTTCTCATCCAATTTTCCTTTTACTTGTACAAAGGACTTATGTTGTTATTTTTGCAGCTAAGTTATAATGGGAAAACGATATCGCTGCCCTTTAACTTTGATATCCTAGACTGGGCTATTAAAACACGACAACTTACCGCAAATGCTACACTGCCAGATGGAGTCAGCTTCTATAACATTTATGGGACATCATTGGACACCCCTTTTGATGTTTGGTATGTGATTAAATTGTTGTTGGAAAATAGTACATCTATAATCCAGAAGCATTAATTTAGATTTTTGTTTTTTTGACTGAAGCGTTAATTTAGGTTGAGAGATAAGAAAATTGGTAGAAATTGGATCACCTTGATATTGGAATGTTTATCCTCCCTACAACTTTGATCTGAATTTACGAAGCCCCATAACCAGTTTCTTATATTTTCCCATTATCTGGACTTCTTTTTATTATTGAAGTTTAAAACCCTTTTTCATAATTTTGGTCTACATAAGAAGGGGAATCTTATCATTAGCATTTGAGCTTGATAAAAAAGAAGGATAATCTTATCCTCATGAGAGTTTAGATGCAATTTACACTTCTAGATGTTCAAAGGTTTCTATACTATGTTTGCTTATGACATGTCCTGATTTTCGGGCTTAATGCAGTTATGGTTCGGAAGATTCTCCAATTGAGGACTTATCCGAAATTTGCCACACAATGGTGAGTCACTTAAATCTCTTACATGCCAAAGAGGAAGACCGCTAATGAGACTCTTCTATCTTCAATCTTCAATCTTTAAAAATAGTTCATTGATTCTGCATCGTTTTATTATATCTTTACTGAGAGACTAGTATTTGCCACAATCCTAAATTTTAGACCAGAAAATCCTGAATTCTAAATTTAAACATAAATCAATTCTTGCTCTTGGGAATTAGGGCTTCCTCTACAGACTGAATAGAAAACTATTAACAAGAACATTATTATTTTCTTCTAAAAAATCAAATCTTCAAATGATTGCAGATCTACTTTTATTGAAAATTAATAACTCATTACTCATGAGTGATCTCTTTGGTGCCCCTATGATGGACCATTTGAGGTATACAAAGGGAAAAATTGGGAATATAGATAATCACCATACCTACTACAGAAGGTATAAAGATGTGAAGTTTGAGTTTTACGAAAACAACCTTCATATAAATTACTTAAAAAATAAACTTATCTTGGTATATCCTATTCATATTATCACTACCTAATTAAATTATTCAAATTTAATTTCTTATACAAATAAACCTAAATTAATTGATTATAATCTCAATCCCGTGCAAATTATAAATAATCAATCAACATTATCGATAAAAGTTTAAAAATGCCAAATTAAAATCAATTTGTTTCTAAATTAAGTTTTCCTTACAATAATCTAAGTTTAAAAGCATTTTTCAATTTCAATCAAATCCTAATTAATAAAGTAAACGGTGATCAAACTAATACTAGTACTGAGTGTATATAATAACAATATAATTGGAATAAATTTTTTATATATTTAAAATGAGGTGTTTACATGAGTTTAAGTCATGTTACATCCAAGCCTAACAAAAAGGGAAATTAATCACCAATATTTTAATTAGAGAGTAATTTCTTATGATCAATAGTTGATCTGTGATGAATTTAGGATCTTGTTTACCCATAAAAAGTTATATAAAACATCTCTCTAGGTCTTAATCTATAAGAATCATAATGGGCTAAGTTCACGACTTATCTTTGCTGTTCTCCCTTAAGCGACCAACATTCTGAATTAAACAACCAACATTCTCACTTAAACAACCAACATTCTCACTTATCTCACTTAACTTTGACTAGTGATCTCTCTCTTCTGCACTTTTATTTTTAGGTAACATTCCTTATTTCTTGAACCAACTATCCTAACTAATTAACTAAAGGGTATTCATCCCTTAGCCAACCAATCTGTGGCTGCTGAAATAAAGTCCCATTAGTTTTCCAACTGATTGAAGCATGGTGACCAATCTAACCAAACTTCCGCTGAAAATAAATTTAAATTGTCCTGGGACAGAAGCAAATATGCGAGTGCCTCCATTCATTCTTCTCTATTTCTCTGTTTCCTCCCGAGGCATTTTTGGCCATGAAACATAGTGTTTCATGTTGCAGCTGAAGGTTATCAAGGTCATCCACCTTAGTCTGCTGGGTGATCCACCAGCATCTCACACCTGAAACATATGTTGCACAATATATTGAATGGGGAGGATGATAGCTACTCAATCAGGCTGGACAAGAGCATGGAGGAGGGTGGATCAGAATGCGGTGAAGTAAAGGGTCGTTCTTGCCTCTTGGACATTTAAAGGTGGATTTACCCACCTTTGATGGGAAGGTGAAAGGGGACATAACTTGAAGTGTAACAGTTGAGTGTGATGTTGACCCATTGCAACTCTTTTAAAGAAGGTTCAGTGATCAGGTACCACAACCCTTGAGATGGATAAGCACCCATGCATTTGGGGAACTCTCCCTTAGAAGCTAGATGTCAAAGGGGGAGAACTAAGCTGATTAAATATTTCAACAAGCATCATACCTTATTCAATGTGAGACTTTGTTCCGTGTATGGCTGCAGAAGTCTTAGAGGATAGATAAAATTCTGATGCTATGGTCTGAAAGCATATAAAAAATTACATTGTCTGTTGGGAAGTTTACAGTAAGCCAAAGTATGAAGGGGTTGGAAATTCATGTAAAAAAACATTGGGTATTCCCATGGAACTAGCTACGAATGTTGACTAAGATTTAGATCAAAATGGTTAGGGTGCCAACCCACGATGATCAGTGACTTTATTCTCAGGGATATACTTCTTGAAAACCGTTGATTTCTTTGGGATTTGTCATTGTCTCGTATAAAATTCAAGGAGCACAGTTAAATGGGGAATGTTCCTTTCTTAGGGTTCTTTTTGCCTCCATAATCTATCCTTTATACACAGTTCCCCTTAAGTTCTTATTAAAGGTCCTCACATTTCTTGTAATTTTCACTGTGATAGGGAAACTAGTCAATTAAAGTCCGTTATTCTTTTACTTGATTTTAGTCATTTTGTCCTTGCATGTCCTTTTTTCTGAGTTTCCAGTTCATCATGGTCATAATAATTGAAGCTTCCTTTTGACAAGCTCTGGGATGTCCAAGACTTTATGAGATCTAATCTGTTTTGGCAATGCTATATAATAACAGGCTTAGTACAAGTGACATGTTGCTAATTTATATACTTCGGGCAGCCCTGGCTCCTTATGTCCTTACCTGTAGATACTTGAAAAGAGAAGAACTCAATATTATCGGATTATGATTCTTTACAAGCTCAAAGCCATATTTATAAAATTAAACTTGTTAAAGGAAAGATGGAAACTATGAACAAGATAGACTTATTAAGGGAAAGATGGAAGCTAGGAATAGGCTAAACCTACTAAGGGAAAGATGGAATTATAAATAGGCTCAACCTACGAACGAAAGACGGAAAATACAATATTTCCTGTAATAATTACAAAATATAATATGAATATATAGAGAGATACTCTCATAAATTAGTGCCTATTTACAGCACAACTTTAGTTTCCTTTTTTTTTTTTTGCTTTTAAGGGTTTTGATAAAAATAAGGAGGCTATGATTCCGGCTGCTGCTTTTGTAGTTCCTTCAATATATTTAGTTGGAGAGAAATGTGCATATTTCCCTTGCATTGTTTTAATTAATTCATGTTAGTTTCAAGGGAATATAACTGGTGTGAAAGATATTAAATTGTTTTTACTTACTTTATGCCATTTTGACACTGTATTTTCTTTTTCTTTTTGTTCCTAGGATATAATTCTCTCATTTCTTGCTAATAATACGTTGTTGTGTGTGCATGCATGTATTAAGAAATTTTCTCCTCTATGTTTTCAGCCACAATATTCTTATGTCGATGGAGATGGAACAGTTCCTACTGAATCTGCGAAGGTACTCTCTCCGATCTTTCTGTATTCTGTAGAACACTTACCTGTAGCCATATTGAAATTTTTTGTAAACTGCTTTGAGCAGAGCTGTAATGCTAAACCAGATAGATATGCGTATGGAAGTAGTCCAAAGAGAAGGGCATTTGTTTGAACTATGTGATGCTCTCATTATATATTACTTCCAAATTTATCTTCTGATAGCAATTACTTAACAGTATTAATTTGTGGAGTTCTTGTCTTTTCGTATTACAGGGTGATGGACTGAAAGCCACAGAAAGGGTGGGAGTTGCTGCTTCTCATCGTGGAATATTACGAGATGAAACAGTATTTCAACTTATTAAAAAATGGTTGGATGTTGAGCCAATGGTTAGTAAGCAATCTAAAACATCTAAAGTTGCAGATGCTGATCCAATCGTGCATATGGCTCTATAACTTGTTACTTTCGTTCCTCATTTACCAAATGAAAATGCCATTCCTTGCTTCTAAGAAAAAGGAAAAGAAGCTTAAGAGAGACCTAAAGTACGGGTCTTAGTGCAATAAATAATTTGGTGCATGTTCGGGTAATCTAAATTGCCTAGCTATATTGTAACTTCATTGTAATTTTCACTGTAAACTTTAGGGTAAGTGACCCATTTGATTCTTAATGTGACATGTTATCTATTTAATTATTGAAAAAACAATATTTATTCTAGTACTGTGTATGTAAAAAATAATGCAAATTACGTTTTTTGTTAAGTTTTTTGAGATTATTGTGTCATTAAAATATAATGGCATGGAAGTATGATATTATGGAGCAATTTGATTTTTTTTTTTACATTTAAGGATTAAATTAAAATTTTAACTTTTTCAAGAATTAAATTGACAGTCATATATTCAAAGACGAATTTGATAATTTATTTTAGATTTTATTATTGGGCTGTGTACTATATTTAGTGGTTAGAAAGCTAATTGAATCTAATCATATCCATTCCCTCAACATGCTAAAATGCTAATTTTACTTTTTTGAAATAAAAAAGTAAAACTTAACATGTTAAAAATAAAAGGAATTAAAAAGGACTTAATTGAAATATTAAGTTCATAGTTTAACAAAATAACTAAGGTTGTTTCTCCTGCATCCCAACAAATGACTTTCTTCACCCTATCATTCTTCGAAAAGATTATTTTATCCCTTTTAAAATAACTTTCGAATTATTTTTTTCAGAATACTTTCTAGAACACCTTTAATTAATTTTGGATTTATTATTCTGAAAATTAAAAAAATGTGTTCGGAAAAAGATATTTTGGAATGATGTTTTATATTTTTTATTTTAGAAAGATATTTTGCTTACAGAATCTCTATTCCAAAATATTTTTTGTTTATGGAATCCTTATTTTAGAATCATCCAAAATTATCAAAGATAATTGTGGTATTGCATATAGAATGTAGAGGTGCAGGAAGAAAAATATATGGATACAGGAAGAAATACCCAATAACGG
The DNA here is from genome assembly GCF_000499845.2 of Phaseolus vulgaris. Classification (NCBI taxonomy): domain Eukaryota; kingdom Viridiplantae; phylum Streptophyta; class Magnoliopsida; order Fabales; family Fabaceae; genus Phaseolus; species Phaseolus vulgaris. The sequence goes on along the minus strand of NC_023752.2, from coordinate 4,610,002 downwards.
CTGCTTCTTCCTGCACCTCCATACCTTCTTCTCTCACCCCCAGATTTTTGTATTTCCAAAACTACCCCTCTGTAATATTCTGGATTACATAATCCGGAAATCATTTTTTAAATTTGTAATTAGCTTCCGGATTATATAATCCAGAAGTCTTTTTTCAGATGCATGATTACTTTTTGGATTACATAATCCGGAAGTCTTTTTTAACTTCTGGATTATGTAATCCGGAAGTCTTTTTTCAAATGTCTTTCCGGATTACATAATCCGGAAGTTATTCTATGGGGGTGGCACAAGAAGGATAAAAATGTATTTTCATGTTGTGTATGGAGGTGTCAGAAGAAGATATGGAGGTGCAGGAAGAAACAGTCCCCTTTATTTTATGGTGTCTTTAGAAGAGAAAGATAATTAATCCGTTCTATTTAGGAAATTACTTCTTGCACCCACCTGATGTTTTTGAACCTGCATCCAATGCCTCATCTAAAATGATAAAAATATTATTTTTACTTTTAAAATGTGGATCAAAATAATTCTGAATTTGATATTCCAAAATATATTTCTAGATTTTGATTTCCAAAATACTTATCTAAATTCTGGAATCCCTATCTTAAAATATGTTTTTAAAATAATTTTTTTATTTCAAATTATTTTTCCAGAATATGATTTTGGTTTTCCAATTTATTTCTGGAACAAAAAAAACTATTTCAGAATGTATTTTTTAATTTCATATTTTTAATTCCAAAATAAAAAATAATTTTAAAAATTCAAAAGTTGATTAAATACATGTCAAAAATCATCCGAAGCAGGAATCGATTGCCCTATTCGAAAGTTTGATGGATCAATATGCAACCTAAAATCCCTAAAACACTTTTAAACTATTTGAAGGCAAAAAGGTTATACTACTCTACACTTCCCTTTGCTGCTGTGAGACTAATTATTTTCTTTCATGGGAGAACATTTTTCTTACTGCAACCCATAACTTATTCTCTTATTCTTATAATATATAAAACACCAACATATATTTATCATAATATCTAACTCGAAACTATAATATAGAATACATGAGATATTTAAATTATATAATTCAAAATTATTTAAAATAACCATATTTTAGTATTATGTCATTAAAAATTATATTTTAAATAATTTAATCTCAATTTTTAAACCATGTTTTTTATTATACAGTCCGAAATATTTTTCCAAATTATCTAATTTAAAATATTGTTTTTTTACTTAGTTTGAAATTCAAATCACATAATTTTTTATTATATTATATAATTATATTATGAATTATGTAATCCTAATTTGGATTTCTACGATCCAATATTTTATTTCAAATTACGTAATTTGAATATTTTATATTAGATAATTAAAAATATATTCTTGATAAATTATAATAATGACATATTGATCTTTATTTTTTACATTAAGAAGTTGGAAGAAGAAAGTGTGAATACAAAGGAAGAAATGGTTTAAAAAATGTTTTTTTTCTACCTCAAGTTACTCTACTTAGGTATGATAAAGTGAATCGAATTTGACAAGTCGATTCATCATCATTTAGGTGAGGCGGATCAATCTTTTGAATTTGTCAGTCTGAATTTGTTTGATCTATCTAATCTGCCAACCCGGTGGACTACAAGCGGAGCGGGACGGGTCAGCCCACCAACCCATCCTTCTATATTTTTGGCACTTTTAGGGTGTGTTTGGATTAAGGAGAGGATGTGTGAGGATTTGATGGAGTGAATATGTAAATGTGAGAAAAATGTGTGAAAAAAGTGAGGTTGTTTTGATTGAAGTATGTTAGAGAGAATATGTGAGGAAAATTTATGGGAGTTTGTGAATGATGTGATGACTGTGAGAGAATTTTAAATTTTTTTAAAGGTGTAAAATATTATTTTACAAATTTACCCTTATCTATTAAAAAAATTTAATAATGAAATGAGTTATTTTTGTTTAAAAATAAACAACTTTCACATATTAATAGATTTAAAAATTATACTTAGAAAATAAATATGTATTAAATGTAAAATAAGTATAATTTAAAAAATATGTATTCAATAAATTAAATAAAAACAGAACTTCAAGTAATTTATTAAAATATTAAACATGTACTATAAAATTTAAAAATAAATCATATCTTATATAAAAAAAAAAAATTATTTTCTAATATTAAAAACCATGTAGTATTGAAAAATAAAAAAAAGTATAATGTAATTAACAATATAAAAGAATTTCATAATAAACTATTATAAAATAAATTATAACTCATAAACATAATAATTATACACAAAATATATTAATATAAACACAACAACAAATTAAATAAAAAGAGAACATCAAGTAATTTTTTAAAATATTAAATATATACTATAAAATTGGAAAATAAATCACATCTTATATAAATAAAAAATACTTTTTTTAATATTAAAAAACCTTACCGTAATAAAAAATAAAAAATACCACAAACAGTATAATAAAATAAATGAGATTAAATTTGAAAATAACATATGCTGACTTGATTTTTCCTCTACATCTTTGCATTTGGCAGAAAAAGAATATTTACCGTTCACAGATATATTCTCTCTTTCTCTTCCCCGTAAAACCCTAGATCCAAATATCCTCTCACTTCTTTGTTTGTGAACTGTACATCCACAAAAACAAACAGGTCCTAAAGAGAATATCATTCTTTTGGAATTAAAGTTAGTGATGATCAATATTTTATATAAAAATTTATTTACAATAATTTTGTATACATAATTTGATTTATTAAAGTAGTGTTGATATTTACTTTATTTGCTAGACATTAAACCTTTTTTATTAGAATATTAAGGTTTGATTCAATTTTATTGCTCTTCATTGCATTTTTATTGTCCAAAAAGTGATATCAATTACTATAACAAAAGAATATATCCAAAACAAACAAAAAAATTATAAAAAAAAATAAAATTGAAAAGTAGTGAATCTGACTGACCCATCCTATGACGGGGTGAGTTAACAATTTTAGCCTGTATAACCTTGACGAACCAACCTATCTTGTCCTGCTTTTGCCAGGCTAGTGATGGGTCAAGTCAAAACAGGGCGGGTTGGCCGTTTGTCACCCCTTCCATTCATTATAATATGCAATTGAATTTGGTCCCACGTAACTATATGTTCCAAGTTTAGTCTTTCATAACCAAATACTTTCTTATTGCACTTTTATAGATGTAGAAAAAAATCCAAATTTTCTATTTATTAAAAATATTTTGAAATTCACTTATTCATTATAGATTCTACAATCCAAAATTCAAAAGTATATTCTTGCATTATATAAGTGAAAAAAATCCAAATTATCTATTTATTAGAAATATTTTGGAATTCACTTATTCATAATATATTTCCAAATTGCGTAGCATGAAAATTTGGAATGTATTTTCATGGCCAGACATACATCCCACCAAACTGTTTTGGAGATCCCACATCGACTAGAGATAAGGACATTTCATAATATATAAATTGGTGCAAACCTCACTCCATTGAGCCGGTTTTATGGGGTTGAGTTAGACTTAAAGTCCACTTCATAATATGGTAACAGAGCCATTTTCGAGCCTATCCTAGCGAGTATTTGTTGGGCCTATCGTGTCACCCGCTATCGGGCCGCTATCGGACCACCCAAAATATATAGTCCCACGCACGAGCAAGGACATTTCATAATATATAAATGGGTGCAAACCTCACCCCATTGAGCCGGTTTTATGGGGTTGAGTTAGGCTTAAAGTCCACTTCATAATACTGTTCAATTTCAAAATATATTTCTAAATTCCACATTCCAAAATTTTAAAGCATGAATTTTTTTTAAACTTTCCTAACACGTCATGGAAGTGTAGAAAGAAACTATAATAATAGAGGAAAAATAACCTTAACTTTGGGGTGCTTTTTTATTTATTAAAATATCTCAAAAAAATAGCTTTTTTAAAGTATCTTAAATATACAACATTAATTTTTTTCATGGAGTATTTTAACAAAACCAAAACTATAATTTTCAGGGTTAATTATTAAAAAAAGTACAAGTGGAGAAATTTATGTTTAAATGGATGGGACTCAAGCCTTGTCTATTTTCCCGAACTACAAAATAACTTAAAAGATAGTATTATCCATTCGACATGTACTTCGAGTTCAAGTTTGCAGAGCAAATAAATTAATATGATCGTTTCATCCACCTTAAACCATCCAATCACTTAAAAAGCATTCTATAGAACTACCTTAACCAATATATATTTCATGATGTTGTTAACAAAGATATAGAAATTTCATCCATATTTTCTATATTCCAAGGAAGATTCCTCTAGAGAAGTTAGCCAAGTTAAAAAAAAATGATTATTTAATACTTAAAATCACACATGGAAACTACAGTAAAAATTTGTAATGTCAGCTAAAATATTGTCAAATAGGCTATAACTTATTTTTTTATTAAAAAAAATATGAATATAAAAAGGTATTTCAACCATATACAAGCAAAATAAATACACAAAAATACACATAGGAGGGATGATTCACTCAAGCTAAATACACAAAAATACACCTCATTTTTCTTATCACTACAACTTTTTTTGTACAACACAAAAACATATGTGATTCCTATTGTTTCCAAAAAATATATATAAATAATGTCCTACCCTGATATAAATCATACACCCAAAGTACATTATGATATTCAAATATTTATAGACTTAAGTTCATTGATCTTGTGATAATCTATTTGAATGTACATGTTTTTCATGGTAATTGATTGATGCAATGTGACTAGTCTCATGAGCCCTTCATTGGATTTTCCTTTATGTCCATTGGATTTTCTCTTATCATGTATAAGAGAAATTTACATCTTACCTAATCATATGTTTTTTCATATTTGTAACTTAAGTGTAGCATAAATAGATCTAATATGAGTGAAATATTATTAATTGATGAACATATATAAAAGTGTTTTACAAGGCAAAGAGAGGAACAATAGTATTCATTGTTTTGGGACAGAAGTAATGTATGCAAAGTTGAAGCAAGTGTTGCATGTGGGTGTTGGTCAATGTGTGTTGATGGATCTTGTGTTATATCTTCTGCATATACATCTTATTTGGTGGCGAAGGAATGGCTGATACTAAACAAGTGAAACAAAATTGGTGAATCTATTTATTATCTCAAACTTTTTGGGAAGTGTTTAATTATTTCCCCACAGCGAGGTTGATTGTGGTATTCTTGAGAGGACAAGACAATGTAGAAGTTCATTAGTGATTGGGACACATTCTTTGAAGAGGGAATAGGAAATTGATCAAGCTCAACAAACTATGCATTTCTTTAACCATTTGCTTCATGTGATTGTGACCCATTCCCCCATCCACAAGTTTTCACCTCTCTTTCTTCTTCTTTTTCTTAATTAATCATTCATCACATACAAAATTAAATATATATTATATTTTTGTTTTCAAATATAAGCAGTTTTGGGTTATTAGATATAATAAGCAATATTTAATTTTGAGAAATATAGTTTATCCTTAACTAATATTAATTTGATTAAACAAGTATCACTACAAGAAAATCATGAAATAAAAACCAATTTTTAGAGACCAAAATAATTAGTTATAATAGGAACTAAATAGAGACCATTTTAGAAACTAAAAAAAAAATTGGTTTCTAAATTAGTTTATATTATTGTTAAATAGTTTCTAAATTGATATTTAATTAGCAACCAAGGTTTTAAGTACCAATTATTTAGTTTCTAAATTTGGTAGCAAAAACATTTTGCTAATTAGATGTCAATTTAGAAACTATTTAACAATAATAAAAAATAATAGAAACTAATTTAAAAACCAATTTTTTTTTTAGTTTCTAAAATGGTTTCTAATTTAGTTATTATTGCAACTAATTATTTTGATTTCTATAAATTGGTTTCTATTTCATGATATTGTATGTTTATTAGTTTAAGACACACCCATGCATATATTTGCATATCACCTCCATTTTGAAATATAAGCAGTAAATGGTTTTTAAGCCAACAAAGTTATTAATTCATATATTATTTAAGAAAGTATTTATGCTTATAAGAATAAATACTTTGACTAAATTACATTTTCACTCTATTTTAATAAATCGTGTCCCATTTTACTTAATGAGAAAATATAAAAAATAATAGTGAATACCTTGTCACTTTTCAAAAGTAATATAAATAAAACAAAATATCTAAAACTTTGAAGAGTTGGTTTGTTATTCTTAATGTTAAGAGAGTTGATTAAGAAAATAGTAATTAGGGGTAGGTCCACATATGGTGTATATTTTATTATTATATAAAGAATGTTAATAAATAGTGGAAGGAAAGGGTAGGTAGTCAAAGTCAAAAAAGTTGAAATCCCAAACAGAGTTTCCACAAGCACAAAGCTAGGGCATTGGATTTGATAAATTAATAAAAGCCCCAAGAAAAAGACATGAATGAGCATTCCTAGAGCTTGTTAGCTTACGATAGGATTCTATTTGAGAAGTTAGACACAGAAGCACATGCATGAAGCATGCATTTTTTTAATATTCGATTATTCCAACCCAAATCCCATAATCAAAACCCTTTTACTTTCTTTCATCTTTAACACTCTAAATTTCATTTCTTTAATTCTTGTCTTCATTGTAAACTTTAATACAATAAACCAAATAAACACAAATCTGTGACCTCCAAGTTTCAATCATTATGACCCTAATGAAAAATGTAGTAGTAACACACCTTTTTCTCAAACACCCTTTAAAATAATGAATCAACATTAGATCAATTTTGTGGAAGTTTCATTAAACAACCCAAAATCACACTTTATTCAATGAGACTCATTTATAAATCATTAAACAAAAGAATGCACATCAATGGAAACATTAAAAAAAAAGGAGTTGCTATAACACTGTTTTTTTACTTGTTTTTTTAGTAAAAGACAAAAGTTGAAGCTAAAGATGTCACTATATATTGTTTCAAGTCCATCAAATTATATCCCATACCCAAAAAGCATGAAAATAGCTTAAAAAAATGGAGGGTTTAAGTCCTCCAGAGGTACCTCTGGGGCCCTAATTTGGTGGTTCCATCACTCACCCACTAAAGCCATGCAGTGGGGTCAAAACCTAAGGATTGAGTGAGAAGGTGATAAAACATGTTATGAGGGTGAGTTAGTGAGTATTAATCATACATGCAACAGTTTAGAATAATCTATAATAATTTGAAGAATGAAGGTAAAAGGGTGTTAAAACCCTGATAAATGATTTGCTGTAGGGTTAAAGGTATGAACAGAGAGATAAAGCATGGGAACAAAAAGTAAGGAAAAGGATTGAGACCCACTACACTAGTACATGCTACAACACTTTAACAAAGTTCACTTTTCTTGGAAATCTCTTTGGTGAAGAAGGGGCAGTGTTTGTGCATGGATAAGGGTGAAAACAATCCTGCAAGAAGCAGATGCTCAGAGAGAGAAATGATTCATAAAATAATATTAGGTTTTCTTTCCGAGGAGGCACGGGTACTCCGCTGATTTCTCCGATAAATATCGATTTCCTTCCCTCATTGTTTCCTTCACTTGTTTTCATGCCATTTTCTTTTACCCTTCACCTCTTCTTATTATATTCATTCATTCATATTTTTATCACCATCACTACCACAACAATCACAAACAAACAAGGAGCAAAATGGGGAAATCAAAAACTAAGATTCACTTTCTTGTTTTCTCATTGATTGAATCACTGGACAAAAGATATTGACCACCACCAAAACAGCCTTGTACCTATGCAAACCTTCAATAAACTAAGGTTTTAGACAACATTGTTTTTGGACTGTCTCGTTTCTTTCTCTGTCTTCACTATCAGCCTACCATCCCTTTTCTTTTCCTAAATCATTTGGACTACGAATAATTAAGTTGTTATTTTTTTATCATTATTTGAAAATTATATTAAGGTGGAACAAATCATGTAAAAAAACTATACATATAGGCATGTGCTTACAACTTTAATTTGTACTCGTTGTTTAACTTTATTCTTATTGCATCATTTTGACATTCCTCTATTTTCGAATAATTAAACAAGAACATAGACGTTTTCAACACACGTTCGTTATATATAAGATATATAGATTATATAAGGCATTCAGAATTTAAGTAATATTTTCGTGAGTGACCATATATAGTAATATAAGGTGCAAAATATTTTTCATAATATGTCAAATGAAGCAAACGAATCGAATGTTTGTAGAAGGTGAACATAATTTGTGATTGCGGTGCAGAATGTATAGAAAGAATTCTGTTAAAGAAAAACTAGGGACAAGCTTATACATTGATGAAAACTCCACCCTTTGTATGATCCTTGTTATTCCAGAATTTAAAAAAAAAACAGTGAAAATAAAAAGCATCCCAATGATCTATCTGTCCACATATTCTCCAGGTTAATTACCAAAATTCACAGCAAATGGTTCTGCCATGACTAAACTTGAGGCTAGCTAGATTACTTAGACCCTATAGTGAAATAAGGATCTTCAAGTTAGAGATGATGAAAGAAACACTATATTCTCATTTTTCAAAAGGTGCACACTGTCAAATTAACAACTTCATAGGAGAGGAAGAAGAAAGTCAGAAATATATGCATCATTGTCATCCATCATCACCTTGGTGACTCAAACTTCTCCCTGGTTTTCCACCTATTCATGCAATAACGAGAAGGGTGGAGCAGCATGGCATAGAGACATACTGGTAGACCTTGGTGCAAGCGTTGGAATAGCAGTTGGAACCCAAGTGTTGCATGCAGAACCTCCTTGATCATATGCACTAGCCTTCACTGCATCCACAGAAGATGATTGGTGTTGGGAAAGATAATACAAGTTCCTTGCATGTGCATGATAAGCATCATTAGATCCATAAACACTTTCATAACCAAGTGCCTTCATCTCATTGTCACCAAAACCATGATGGCCTCTTTGATTATGATCACCATCACTTGCAACGACAGTAGTAGCACCCATAGGCATCACATAGCCCCCACCTCCTCCATAACCATCATAAACTACCGAGTTAGATGAAGAGCTGTTGTCAATGGAACCAGAATCCATGTTCATGATAGGGTGCAACGCGGAACTTGTGTGAAAAAAGTTGTGCGTGCCATTATTCCCTAGCTGTAGTTGATGAATATCAGGATAAGACAAAGGGTGAGAGGTATCAGAATTGTCTTGTTGTTCTTGCTTGCACCATAGTCTCTGTCCATAAGGGTAGTGCATGGTGGTGCAAGCTTGAGGTTGAGGTTGGTGAAATGAAAGAGTGTTGTGCCAGTTATGATGATGAGTTGTTCCTCCTGCATAGTTATTACTGATTCCCTGAGTTAGGTGAGAGTTGTTCAAGATGTTGCTGCTATGATCTTCTTGGTCTGTTCTACGAGCTTCCACGTTCAGTTCCACATGTTCCATATCCTTCAAACGCTTGGCAGCACCACCAATGGGCAAAGTAGTGCTCTCAAGTATGCTCTTCACATCATATCTGCTCATGTCAAAGTTTGTAACAGCACTAAGTCCGCGGAATTTGATGGCCGCAACATCATAAGCCTCTGCTGCTTCTTCTTGAGTGCCTGAAAATTTTATCATCAGTAAAAACATAGATGCAGTTTCACTGGTTTTAGAACAAATGCATGCACTGCAAGGGCTTTGATTTCGTCACTTTATGAATACAACTGAAATTTATTACCTAAATCATCAAACATGCACATTAAATTTACGAAATTAATAATTCTGCAGATCATATTAAAATTTGGTGACCTGAATGACAATAAATGTGCCTTTAATTTCTCCAGGTTGTTTTATTGCTTCGAGGTGGTGCTCACTTTTTACCTACTCTCTTCTATCTAGTTGGTTCTCATTGTATTAACAGTTCACTTCTGCATATAATAAAGAACTAACTAAATGCACATAGTGTAGTGTGTATCCAGCTTCATGTTTTGCTTTATAGGATTATCATATTCATACAATCATAGATTAAGTTGGATAAACGTGAGGAAAAAGTGTCATATAAGCTTCAATAATTTTCTGTGCAAAAGATATTAATATCTAAAATATAAGCTTACTGAATGTTCCCAAGTAGAGATCCTTGTTGCCTGCAACTCTCCCAATCCTTGCTTGCCATCTACCATGTTGATGGTGTCTGCAATTACACCATTTAAATAAACAGAAGATCATTTGGGATATATATATATATATATATATATATATATATATATATATGTGTGTGTGTGTGTGTGATATTTTTATTTATACAAGATAAAGTCTTTCTTTTCTTGTCCATCAAATATTACATATAAAAATGAGTAAATTTTTTAATCTTACAAACTTTTTTTCTCTAAATTTAAATCAGTAGACTCCAACAAACACAGTTCAAATGACATAGTTGGCTAATACAAAACTAACATCACTAATTAGTTTTTGTGTACATGTTAGAGTCTAGTCAACTATATACCTTGTTACTCCTCGATAAATGGATGCACCGCGAGAGAACCCACTACTCTTCCTGCACCAAAGTGATTTATTATTGTCAATAACATCGTTTAAAAAATTAATAAAAGTAAACAAATCAGTATTAGATTAGCAGTGAAACTTGCAAATACCTTCTCAAAGAAGCAACGTACTCTTGTCTGGTCATGTGCTTCATCTCTTCCACCTCTTTCTCATAGTGGCTAATCTAAAATGCATTGATTGATTGTTGAGGGAGACATAAGAATTCCATGTCGAAAGATTACATCAAGTGATCATGTATATTATCAGACAAATAACAGTTTCTCACATGAAAAGACACATCCCATCAAATGAGGAAACTTTTTTCAGTGTACAGGGACACACTCTAAACAATGTGCCCTTGGTAGTATAATTCCGTAAGTTGTTCGTTAATACCAATAGAAACTTTGTCTAAAGCAATATGTGCAAACAACCTTAATTTATTGAACTTAAACAGGAAAAAAAATAAAAAAGAAGTGACCAGCAAAATCAAGAAATGACAGCATACAGGAAAATTTGTTGTTGTAGTTGTTCCCCAGTATTTTAGTGCTGCCAAATCATAGGCTCTAGCTGCCTTTTCTTCTTTGTCATAACCTCCTGAAAGTAGTGACAACAAATGATAACCACTGTTAACGAATTTTATGGTTCTCTTCTTACTTTTAGCAAAAAAAAAAATAGTAATAATTCAACAAATTAAGAAATGTGTCTTTTTCTACTCACCCAAGTAAACTAAAAGATCATGTATGTTGAAGAAAGCCATTATCCCATAGTGGATGTGGAGATGAGAGGAACATAGATTGACAGTGTCTCTGTTAGTTATAAACACCAAAAGGGCAAAGGAAGACAAAAGAAAAAACATTGACAAAAAAAAGCATAAAATTTTAGGAACATGGTAGATCATTTACCTTGTCTTCCTTTGCGAGTTTGTCCCTCTCTTCTACAGCTGTTATCCCACAGATGAGCCTCGTACCTCCCAGTCCACCTATGCCTTCAATTAATAAATAATTTCATCATCATTTCAAAATAAAAAATACAAAAAGAGAAAAAAAAAAAAAAAACCTTGTTCCAACAACAATGAAACTGACTAAAGGAACCTTTTAACTGAGATTTGAAGCAGGAATGAAAGATTTGGAGAGCTAACTTCAAATATAGAAATGTATATCTTTTATTAGGGTATATAAAAAAAAAAACCTTGTTACACCACGGTATATAGAAGTTCTTTGTCCAAAAGTGTCGATGGACTTTCTGGGTGCAGATTCAGTGGCTCCTGTTGGGGTGGTATCAAGTGCAGCAGTGGTTGGTGGTTGTTTGTTATCTGAAGAACTCTCTCCATTTTCCACACTTGCAGAGAGAACGGGAAGTGATGTGCTAGATTGTGAACCAGTACTCATAGAAAGTGATAGAGTCTGCACACTACCACTGTTCCCAGCACTTTCATTGTTTTTTTCTGAGTGAGGTGGTTGGTTCCTCAACCATGTCTTTATCATGGATAACCCTATACTATTATTGCTTGTAGTACTGCCCCCACTGGTTGCTACTGGCTGAGTCGGAAACATGTAATCTGTTGAGGATGAGTTACCACCGTAGGTTTGGTCATGTTCTCCAAATGAATGTCCACCCAGAAAGTTTTCAAGCTTTGGCTGTTGTTGTTGATGTTGATTGTTGTTCATGTTTTGGTTACTGCATGAGGTTCCCAGTAGCAAGTTTTGACTGCTGTAGTTCTCCTTCCAATCTGAGAAATAAAAACAAAAGATTAAAAGAAAAAAAGACTAAATGAATGAAAAACTAAAAACCAAATCCTTGGTAGGAATAAGCACAAAATGTGAAGATTGAACTTGCTTTTGTTTTGTATTTCCTCCATTTTAGTATATGCACTTGTGGAAAATCAAAGAAAAGCAACATATGTTATATGAACTCATGAAAGAGGAGTGAAAACCTTGAGTGGTGTGAATGCTGTTGTTTCTGTGAAATGCTTCATATATGCCATAAGAAGGAAGGTTGAGCAAATGAGGACTTGAGTCAGAAGTGAGATCAAAACAGTCTCCTGCAACATCAGTGCTTGAGATTCCATCAGGGTTGAAACCAAAACGAGAAGGTGCCGGTTGAGGGTGATCTTGACTAGAAGGGTGTTCTTGAGGGGAGAGAGAAAACCCCAACAAGTTCATAGACCCCATGTTTGGAGAAAATAGTCCTGATATTGAATGAATATCACAGAGAGATCAGAAAATCTTCAGAAAACTCCTTAGAACTAGATATATATAGAGAGAGTGAAAGTAGTAGAAGTTTGTGCATGAAGAGGAAGAAGCAGCTTATAGTTTTTATATGAAAAGGGTATGAAGAAAAAGAAGAAGGAGGAGGAGAAGAAGGGTCAAATTCTTGAAGAGCTCAAAAATTGAAAAAAAACATTTATAGCATAGAGATGAGAGAACATTTATAGTATATTTAAGCTATATTTATATACTCTGAATTTTCTCTTTCTGGCTTATTTGCACGCACACGCGCATACAATAGAAATGAGACGCGTCTTACATGTTCTAGGGCACTTTGAAAATCTTTGAACCAGTTTGGTAGACAAAGGCTAATGAAAAGATACATTCACACACACACATTCACGAGAACCGTTTCGTAATAAATACTCCAAACTCAACCCTAGTTGCTCTCTCGGCATTCCAAAATAATGCATTCTTCTGATTCGGTGTCTTCATTCAGAGCCTTTCTCATCAGTTGTGACTTGTGACACATCATCACACACAACGTTTCATGAACCAAAAAAAAATATCTGATGTGATATCTGATACCCTTTTCTTAACAAAGTGAAAAGTTAGATATTATGAGTTTTGATTTGTTGATTAATATTTTTTTTGAACAGATACAAAAGACATCAATAAATGAACTCATTTTATTAAAGAAATATAGTATTAGTATTAACAGTGTTAATGTTTTATTCTGTGATAAGAAGTTTTAGTTCTTACTTCTTTTTTTAAGAAAATTTGTATAAAAATGGTTTTCTGACAAGTTAATTTGATTTTTTTGACTGTTCTTAAACTATGGTTCTAAGATTAGATTTTTGCAGTATTGCAGTTTTTTCAAAGATAAGCTACTCATTGTTCATATGCATAAACACGTGTGGACATGAATGATCAGTCTGGTGCATAATTGAACTATGTATTTTATTAAAATATATTTCTGTACGGATACTGATCTAGTTATCATGTATGAAATTTATTGTATGAATGAGTTATTTTAATCTAAAGTCCATTAAAAAAACCTCATATAATAATGTTCACTGCACATAAATAAGAATGTTTAAGAAAGAAAAGTCACATGTGCAACAATAAATTAATTTATCATCTATATCCTATATGCAGCAGTGTTTTTTCAGTCCAAACTGTTCAAAATGCAGTGAAATACTATTTTTGTGAGAGAATAGAAAAAGAAGATTATGCAATGAGTTGCAAAGTAGGTTTTGATTTGGTTACTAACAGTTCTTCATCAGCAAACACAAAATCAAACTAACAGTTCTTCATCAGCAAACACAAAATCAAACAAAGTCTTGAAAAAATAGAGTAAGTTAACCAGAGACATGCATGAAAGTGATTGATCATAAACCAGATAAACATTCTTTTACTGAAATAAAAAGTGATAGAAATTGAAGGATTTTTGTTTGGAGTTGAAATGATTATGAATTATAGTTTTGTTTGTGTTGGAGAAGAGAGGAGAGAAGAATGGTTGAAATAATAATTTTCTGACAAAATAGCGTGACAAAAAACCACACGCAGCCCCTCGCCACACCCATTTATTCAAGCCCACTTGGACATTAGTCACCTCATGTCAGACCTATTATCACCATCATAAGTCAGAACCTTAACTTGCTTTTCAAATTTTAACTTCAATACTCAAATATTTCTATTCAATTCCTTTTCCAGATGGAAAACTTTTCTTTTACACCACATAGTTCACAACTTTTTATAATAATATAATAATATTTTGAATTAAAAAATAAAATAAAAATATTAATATTTTAGGATGTTAAATGTATGTATTTACCATATTATCATGTTTGTAGTCAAATAATTTCAATATTCAAAACCAAATTACACAGTGGACAACTGAAATAACACAGAAATTCAGTTACATAATTTATTTTTTTAGTAATTTTTATTTCAGAAATTTTAATATATTTTTAAATTAATAATATAAAAATTATTAAATTTTATTAGTTTGTATTATTTAAATTTTATTATTATTGTTATAGTTAATTAGGAATTATTAAATTACTTTTTATCAGTTTAAATAAAATTTAAATTTGTTATTATTATTAAATTAAAATGATCTTAAAAATTAATAAATGTTTATTAATTGAAACAAATTAATTAAATACTATTGTTAATTTAAATTTATTATTAATAATCAACCTATAAATTTAAAATTAATTAAAAATTATATTTATAAATAATTTAATAAATAAATTACGAACTTTTCATTATTATTAATTTAAATTTACTGTTAATAATTCTTTTTATAAATAGAATTCTTATAAAATTATATTTTTATTCTTATTTTCATTTTCATTTTTTTATTAATATTAAATAAATGTATTTTTATGGAATATTTACATGCATTCACTATATTTTTGAACTTTACCTTATTGAAGCATCACATGAAGTTTTTCAACATGTCAAACGTATTATACATATATGAAACTATACACACTCTTGATAAACTTATGATAAACTTATGATGAAAAATATATATTTTACACTAGTCAATTTTGTTATATGACATGTATTCTTAGGTTTCTTAAAATACTAATAAATAATATTATTAATTGTTTTACTTTAAATCATAGCAAAAATCACAGTAAGATTCATATGTACTTTTTTATATAAAAATGTTTCATCCACTTGAACTAGTGATCGTAAAAAAATATCAATTAGAAGAGAGTCGTTAATTATCTTTAGCATCAAATTGAAGTAGTTAAGAGAAAACATGGTTTTCACTCTCACGTGAACTAATAGAAGAACAAATTCAAACTAATAAGACAGACATTTTGAGTTTGATTGAAAATGAAGTTCTCCTTACGTACTTATTACTTTTTACTAATTTTTCCATAATCAGTCTACATTTTTTTATACAAGAAAATATGCAAAGTTAAAATATAAACTCCAAAATCATGGATAGTTGTACATTATATCTTATACATGACATCAAATGTCATACTTCACTCTTATTTGTACTTGTAAACCAATGTATCCCTTAGTTTGGTTTGTAATTGTAATAAAGGCATGTGTATAGATATTCTGAGATATTTGTAACAAACTCAAATAAGTCTAAGTCTCACATTAAGTATAAATGAGAAAATTGAGTGATATATAAGGAATAATATCTACAAACTCATTGTCTTAAGATTTTGGATAGGAGGAGTTACGTACTTATATGGGTTTGAAGGTTTTAGCCAAATATGTCCTATTATAATAAATGTTATGATAAATGACAGAATAAGTAAAGAAAAATTAGTTAGAAATGCATGTGAGTCTGAGTCTTATTACAGTTAATTGACAATATTGATTATCAACACAATAATTACTTGAATAAAAATCGACATAATAAATATAATCCTAATTATGATACTGAACACATTATGAAAAAACAAGACAAGTGTCTTAGTATGTTTCAATAATACCTTCTCTAATTAAGACCTTTACTATAATCAATATAAGTGATCTTGTGCAAATTTGTACTTTAAAGTTGTGTTTTATAACAATTTTATTTTTGAGAAGGCTTACACACATTTAAACATCTTACAAAATTTAAACTCCTAAACTTATATAAAAATATTTTTTTCCATTACAATGTCATACAACAATCATGGCAATACACCGCCATTTTATGTGACATTACTATTCACTAATTAGTAATCTTGCAACTATCCATCTTTTGTGATAAGAAAAAATAGAGATCCACAATTCATTGAATAATGTGAAAAGTAAATCAACATAATCATATAATGTCATCGTTCACAAGTCAGGTATCATGTAGTAAATTATCCTTAATTTTATCGGCAAAAAAAAATCAATAAATAGAGATATTTCAGGGATACCTCAACCCTAATACAGATCAACCTCAACCTAAACCATACGACAACAAATACAAAAAAAACCATCTAAATTTTTCTAACAGATCTTATATAGACCAAAGGCTCAAGACACCAATCAGAGTAAAAAAAAACTTACCCTACGAACTTTGAAGTGTACCCATGACCAAATTTCACTTGCACCAAAGATTTCAGTGTGATCTACTCTACCACTATTGAAGATCGTTTTATTCCTATGTTTCCACATTTCAACTACTACTGTCACCCACACAGAACCTCAAATCTGATTGATGCTTCTATTCATCTTACTTATCTTAAAATTTGAAAAGTGCAATTTTGAGTTCCATAGTAGTAAATTGTCCTTACTTACAATAAAAAAACAACAATCTAAAAGTTGCATTGAGAAATGCAAAATCTATAAATGGACTAAATAAATACACTAATTCACATGACACTATATTCTTCACTCATGAGAATTGGATTACAAAATGAACAACATCATGTGATGTTATTGTTCACAAGTTAGTTACAACAAATTGTCTTTTTTCGTAATCAATGATCTAAAATGCATGAAGAAATGTAAGGTTCGTAAATACACTAATGATTTAAATAGACTAATAATTTCAAATAACTTATAAAGAGATGTTAAAGACTTATGTAAACTATGATCTTATATCCAATTATAAAGAGATGTTAAAGACTCATGTTAACTATGGTCTTATATCTAAGTAATTTGCATTCTACAACTTGAAACATTTTTTTCTTTAAACTAATTTCATTAACATGTCAATAACATATAATTAAACTCTTCATGGTTAATGATCATCCTCTTAGTTAATAATATTTATGTATTCTATACATGTTTTTTAATAAATTTGATACCAAATATATAAATATATTTGTAACTAAAATTTATTATTATAACATGTTTGACATTATTAACAA
This sequence comes from Phaseolus vulgaris, assembly GCF_000499845.2. Lineage (NCBI taxonomy): Eukaryota > Viridiplantae > Streptophyta > Magnoliopsida > Fabales > Fabaceae > Phaseolus > Phaseolus vulgaris. The sequence continues at coordinate 4,592,459 of NC_023752.2, read as the reverse complement.
TAAATTTAATATATTGCCATTTTCAATATTAAATCAACATTTATAATATTAACTTAAATTTTTCAATTTATAAATTTATAAATTTTATTAGACTGTTGAAATATAAATGTAGATAATGTAACGGGAGAGGAAAAAAAGAAAAATAAAAAGTGATAAATATTAACAAGTATTTAAAAATAATGGATGTTCACGTTTCAACTTATAAACAATTTTCATATTACCATCATTTAACAATATAAGTTTTTAATAAGGGAGTTTGCAATATAAATTTTTATAGACTAAACCTTTTTTAACAACGAATATATTAGATGAATTTTTCCACATGTTTCTTTTATGAAAAATCAAGAAGAAAAGTTGAAACTAGATTGATTGTATGTTAAAATTAGTTTATGTATTAATTAATTTGTAAAAAAATTCTTTAGTATTTTAAAAAAAAACTTATGTAGTTATATTAAAATTGGTATTATATAATAATTATCCTAGAAAATGTTATATTTATGTTATAGTATGTTCTCACACTCACAAAATATATATATATATATATATATATAAAATTTGAAATGTTTGTGAATTATTTTTCTTTGTGTGTTTTTATATGCAGACGAAGAAACACGTAGCAACCCATAACTCTGTAAGATTGGGTTCATTATTTAAGTGTTATCTCATCGTCCCAATCATCAATTGCTCCCTCGTTTCAAACGGAACTTTTTTCTCAACAAAACCAAAAACAATAATTCATGTTTTTTATTTTTCCTTAAAGAAAAATATAAATGACAGATATTTTTTAATAATAAAAATGTATCACAATTATTTTTTTTAATTAAAAAAATGATATTCCAATAACCTTTAAGAGTAAAGTTGAAGACAAAGCTTGAGCTAGTAATAGTTGTGGTTATAGGATATGAATAAGCACTAAGTATTTATTGTAATTTTTTATATATAGAGTAATGAGATAAATTAATGGGGCAAAGAGAAATTAGTTAGGGAAATAATTGTTGGTCCTTGTGCCCTATGCAAGGACAACAACCCCTTGTCTTGCGGGTTACATATTTCATTCTCAAAAGTTTGTGAAGAGACAAATCGGACAAAAATCTAACTCCCAATGTGGAATTTCACCTACACATTCTACTACTACTATACTGTATAAGAACGTATAAAAATACGTAAATATCATTAAAAAAAACTGTAGTTTTTTCTGCATTCCAATAAAAGATTTCCATTTTTATTTCTTAGATCAATACTTTTAGCATTTTCTTTAATTATTATCTAAATATAAATAAAAATTAACTATTTTTTTTAATGAGACATCTGTTCTCTGTTCTGTACAATATAATGATTAGGCTCTATAACAATAATAACTTATATACACACTAATTTTTCACTTAATTTTCGAATGAACTTTTTAAATAAAAATATGATAAAATTCCAAAACAAATAATATTTTCAACAAAAACATTATCCGAGTAATTATATTTATAAAGTTCTTTTTTTTTATTTATTGAATGGAATATAAGGTTTCACTTAAAATATTTTTTAAATAAAAAATTTCATCTTATGTATTGTTATGTAACTTAAGATCTCAGTTGATAGTTCCAGTAACAATAATTATTTGTCATCACATAAAAAATGTTATTAAAAAAATATAAAACTACGAAAAATTAGACCAAAATCCATATCTTACTTAAAAATATTTATCACTCATATTAGTATATTTTTATAGTTGTTAAATGACTCTTAAAATAAACTGAATTATTTCTTACATCATTGATACAATTTTTGATATTTTGCAAGACTTTTCCCACATAATTTCTATAAGAAAAAATTAAAATATTTTTATAAAGTGCTATAAAGTATTTATTGAAAAAGTCTCAACATTTTTAGTATACCACTTCAATTGGAGCTAAGTATATGGATTAGAGAATCTCTTAAACAATTAATTTTATTTAATTTATTTTTTATTTATAAAAAACTAGTTTCATTTACACTTTCTTTGTTTGCAAGTGGGGATTTGATGTTGAAGTGTGAAAAGAGAAGAACATTAATGTTGAATGAAAGTGGAAAATTAATGATGTTGAAGTTAATTGAAGGGCACATGGTGAAGAAGAATGCAATAGGTTAAAATGTGGAAGGAGAAAGAAAGGGTAATTAATAAAAGAAAGTTAAAGATTGATCTCGAATGCTGCAATTCCATAATGTAACTTTGACCAACAACAAACCAATCAAGGACCATCAAACACATCTACCCACTTTTTCTTTATTCTTTTTTAAACATAAATTAACTTACCATTATTATATTATTATATTATTATATTATTAAACCATCTTCCCCTCTTCCCACTGTAAAAAACATGCTTAGTAAATGTTTACCTTGGTATCATAAATACTACTAGTAATCTGTGACTCTTCATTAAGCTATTCAAAACAACTTTTTTTTTTAATTTTTAATAAAAAATGTTATCAATCACTATAAAGAAAGAATCATTATACAAAAACTATTTTTTATAGAAAAAAAAACAAAGAAACTAAAAAAAATTAGTATTTAAATTAATTTTTATAATTTATAATTATTTTTAAATTCATATTTAATTTCCTAAGATTTTATATACTCTATATATTGATAGTTAAAATCTTTATAATTAATTAGATACTGATTTAAAAATTATTTATTAATAATATAAGTTAATTTAAATATTATTTATTTTTTTAACTTCTAGATAGTATGTAGTTTGACTAATATATTAACTAATTCTTTTTTTTATAATATTAATTTTTATTTAATAATTTGTTAGTAGTGAATTAATTGAGCTAGTTGATAGGACCTATGCAAATAAGTATTATGTTTTCAGATATCCATTGAATATTCTAATTATAATTTAAAGTTTTTATTAGAGTTTATGACAAAGTTACATTGAAAATGGTCACGGAATACATTAATATTTATTTACTTTGGACTTCTTCTTCATTTTTTAAATACATTTATTAACCTTTTTAAAATGGTTTCTTGGCATAGGACTACATTATTGGAAAACAAGGTAAAAAAAAACTCAAGTTATTGTGAAGTGGATTGAATATTTATAATGAAGTTTTTTCCAGAATGAATCGACAAAAAGCCCTCGTAATTTGACAAAAAAAAAGCTACTTTTGACCTACTTGTAGTGTCAAGACCTATAAATAATGGGGCTATACAAAAATAAAAAACAATTTATCAATGGAATTCATTTTTATTATATTGTATATCACAAGTGTTCTTAATAAACATATAGTAACAGGTTTCTTGAATAAGATATGTTGAACTTGAGTTTCTTTTTTAAATTAAAAAAACATGATTGGTCAAAGAGATTGTTTGAGGTGTTTAGATAGGTTTTCTTTACTAAATTAATCATGAAAAAGTGTGTAATATTTTGTACCAATATAATAAGACAACAAAAATAATATATTATACAAAATGAATTTTTCTACAAAGTGCTTTTAGAATATTGCTAGGTAAAATGTTTTTTGTTCAGTTTTTGAAGTTTACGAAAATAAAATTAAAAAAAAAACTTTTGGAACCTTTGATATCAGCCTTTTATTTTGACTACATGTTTACTATTTTTATTTTTTAAGTAATATTGTTTTGAGAATATTCCTATAAATAAAATTCAGAAGCTTAATAGTATACGGCTTTGAAATGAGTTGTGACTTGTGTTATGTACCAAACTAAGTCAAATATAAAATTATCAGTGCTGTTAAAAATATGTATCAAAAGATAACATAAACCTAACTACATTACTTTTCTATTTGAATGTGCATTAATTTGAGAATAATTTTATTGTTTAATCGTTGAAACAATGGAAATGAGTGTTCTTTTATCAACAAATAATAAATAGAATAAAAAAAATAGCATTTTAGAAATATTTAAATTTTTATAAAAATGGATGGAAATGTTCTTCTCATTTAATTTGGTGTTCATTCTTGTATTGTATTGCAGAAAAAAAAAACACTTTTTTTAAACCGCTAAAAAACATATTTTCAATTAAACAATGCAGTTTAAATTATAAAAAAGATGGTATTATATTTTCTTTGGAGAGAGACATAATTTGAACTCATATAAAATTGAAAACTGAGTTGTGAAATTCTTTAATTGGTGAAAACAATTTTAAAAGTGGATTTTAAGTCTAATTCAATCTTATAAATTCGACTTTAAATGATATTCATTTATATATATATATATATATATATTATGAAATGTCTTTAACTTTAGTTGATGTGATCACTTTTTCACACTGAGATAATTTGTGCGTGAAACTATATATTTATGGGTGGTCTGATAACAATAAGATAGGTTGTAAATGATCTAATATCATCTTAAGAAGTAAACTTTAAACTTAACTCAATTTTACAAAATCGACTTATAAGATAAGGTTTACATATTATGAAATGTTTTTTTTTATACCTAAGTGATGTTTAATCTCCAACAAACAAGATAAAACAGGAAAAAAAAAGTTAAATTAAGTTCAAATTTGATTCTTACTTTGGAAAGAATTTTTACATTAACAAATTGTAAAGTTCATTATTCAAGGTGAAGGTCAAGTCGAATACAAAGTCACAAATAAAAAAAAGATATAGAGTTTCAAAATCTCGCAAATTCATATAACTTTGAAAAAACTCTTTGTCTCTCTTTGTATTTATGATTTTACTTGTTGGAGAAAAAGAAAATGGTAAACTTGAGGTGATTGTGAGAGTTGAATAAAGTCTAAACACATCAAACACGTGTATAATTTTAAAAAAAAAACAATTTTCAAAATGTTTAAAATAATTATTTCCATAAAGGAAATATTTTTCTTAAAAAGCTTACAATATGATTCTTTCTACTACATTTAAATGAGAATCTATAATACAAGTTTTTTTCTCTAACTTATACATGTATTTTTTGTCCTACAAATGAAAACTTAGAAGAGTGATTATATTATGCATGAACCTATGCATGTACATTTACTAAAGATGTAACCCCATTTATAATCTATGATACAAACGTAAACTATTTTGCTCTCAATCACATACACATAATTTAATCTCATTAAATTATGTTTATCTTTTGTGTGTTTATTTATATTATGTTTTCATTAGATTTTGTTTATGTTACAATCCAACTAGTACATGTGCATCCATTTCTTGTCATGTATTTTAAATTATTTGACTTTAAAAATATTTTTATTGAATTAATAAAACATAAAACCCATAAATGACCACTAATTTATTATTATATAAATTTAGATAAGTTAAGTCTTGAATATTTATTCGAATTAAAGTAAATCTCTAGGTTCAAAAAGCTCATATACGAGCTCTTACAATATATGAGTATTAAAATTTGAAAAAACTCTTACACTAGTATATATAATACAATTATTTATGTTAGCATATATATAAATTTATTCCTTACTTTATTAGTATCATTTTAGGATTTTTAAGCCTTTAATATATGAGTATTAAAATATTATTTATTTAATATTATGATGTTATATTAATATCAACAAATATATTGTATGCATTTTATCATGTACTTTGAGTGGTCTATTAATATAAACTCAGTTAAATAATCATTTTAGTTGGTTATTGCTGTATAATTGTAGTCTCTAAATTATTGAATATTTGTACTTTTATTTAAGTTTTAAATTTTACATATACTTTATTAATGTAAGGAGAAGGAGTATTTAACCTTCTTAAAAAAAAAATCTATAAATATACACTCTAAATTTTAATTTGCATTAATTGATCTTCGAACTCATCATTTACAAGTAAAACTTTGAACTTGATTTTTTTTAATTAATTTTTAAACTTTATTATGTGTTTTATTAGACACCTAAATTTCAATTTCGTTCGAATCAATCCCTAAATTTATCACTTTTTTGTAAATACTTTTTTCTATTAACATCAAGTTAAATAATTTACACTAAATTTTCAATAAAATAAAATAATAATTTTCTTCTTTTGTTATAATTTATTTGTTTATATATTTAAATAATTTAAAAATAGGATTTTAAAAATATAAAATAACAATCAGAAAACGATTAAAAGGTGTATTTAATTTTCAATTTTAAATTTTATTATATTTTAATGTTTGTAAATCATTATACATTATATATAAAATCTGCAGAATTTTATTATAGTTATTTTAAAACTATATTAATGGGGTTTTCATCATTATTGGAAAATTAGACTTACACTACATCACTATTAAATTTAATGGATATTATATTATTTTTTATATTACACAACTATATTAATTTGCGTAAATTATATGATGCTGATTTTTTTATTTACTCAATAGAAACAAAATAATAGTAAAATTCATTTTATAAGTCGCGCATATTAAACTGTTATTAATAGTCAATGCGACAAAAAATAAATTTTTGAAAAAAAATGCAAATAAATTACGTGTTTAATTTATTTTTGTTATTTTTATTTTTAAAGCCGTATTCATTATAAAATAATTTTAAAAAAATTATCCACGACAATAAAATGATCCAAGAATATTAACCTTCAATGATAGATTTTTAAGACCAAAATTCCTAGAAAAAAGTTTATAAAGATATTAATGAATTATTATTTTTTAATGAAAATTATTTAACTCGAAATTTTTAGAAAAATTATTTATAAAAAGTTAAAATAATTAAAATTAAATTATATTTATAATATATATAGCAATAAAGATTAAAATCAATTGAAATAAAACTAAATTCATAATGAATGAAATTTGAGATTAATTAAGACTTGGAGAGTTTGGTTTCTAAATGGAGTAAAGTTTAGTAGATGCTAATTTCTCTTCTTTTTATTCAATTAAACTCTAAAGTTATCTCGTTTATTTAAAATATCATAAACAATAAGTAATTGAAATGTAAAAGAATATAAATACATATAATTTAAAATTTAACCAAGATTATTTCTTTAAAATAAAATATTAAAATCTCAGAGAAAATTGAAAGACTAATTTATAAGGTAGCTTATAAATTATTAGTTTAAACTTAGGAAACGAGATTGTTAATCAATAAAAGAATGTGAGTGTAGGCAACAACATGATTCACTCACTGTAGTTCATTACAGTGATCATGACACCAACGCATAAAAAGCACTCAAATTCCGTGAGCTGAATTTGAACAATTCAAAATGAAACTGCGAACCCAAAACAACCGAGGAAGGAACACGAAACTTCTTTTTCTTCTTCTTGCTGTTGCGATTCTGTGTGAAATTTCCATAGCTGAAAGCAATGATGGAGTTACACACATCAAAGAAGGCCCAGATTCTGTGGTTTGGGTGGTTCAGCTTTCCGATCTTCATTTCAGCGTTCACCATCCAAACCGTGCCCGCGATTTCGCCAAATTTGTGGGGCCCGCTCTCTCCCTCATCAACCCCTCCCTCGTCCTCATCACTGGCGACCTCACTGGTTCGTCTTATCTTTTTCACTGCCCACCTTTCAAGTTTCAATTTTGAAGCCAAAATTGTTTATGGGGTTTCGAATAATGACGTGTAGGATTTGTTCTAAGAATTTGCCTAGAATGCATTTTTATAGTCGTCTAATCATAAATTGGGGTAGTAAGCGTTGACTTTTTGAAATAATTGCTTGGAGAGATAGAATTTAATTAGAATGTACATTTAAAGGTGTAAATTTGCTAATATTTATGATTTCTGATTGGTTGTCAGTCTTGAAAATTTTAAAATAGAGAGCATACTCCTAACTGTTTGTTTACGTATACATGTTTCTTAGGTAATAAAAGGGTATGAGTGTGATGTATTTTTAAACAAATGACTGAATTAAGGGAAGCTAGTGTAAGAGATACCATACCAGGTGGTAGTTGATGAGATTTCATGGTTGTAAATTGTAATTGTAATTTACTCTAAACGTTATTCATAGAGATGATTTTTTATTAGATAATTATGTATGAAGATTAAACTCTCTATTCTAATTTTTACCAGACGGTAAAAGCAAGGATTTGCTGACAATGAAGCAGAATGAGAATGAATGGGTGGAATACCAGAGAGTGCTGGACACTGTTATTGAGAGAAGTGGACTCAACAAGAGCCTGTTCTTTGATCTCAGAGGCAACCATGATAGTTTTGGTGTTCCTGTTGTTGGTTGTTCCTTTGATTTTTTTTCTAAATACAGCATCAGTGGGCAGTTGGGAAGAAATGGGCGTGTCAATAGTGTCACAGTTGAGGTCAGTGTCGCATATTCATTTACTCCTGAGTAAATATCAATTTATGAAATTGAAATGTTGCTGTTTTCCTGACTTTAGATCAAGCATTAAGGTGTTTTTAATGTTCACAGTAGGCATATTGTAAGACGGAAATTTAGATAACAGACTCCATTTGGATCCATGGGATGAGAAAATTAAGTGTTGAAACCATGATGAAATACATGCAATATACTGAACTATAAAGTTGTTAAAACCAGCTCCTTGATTTTTCTTGAGTTGTTGTAACTATTTACTTCTTTAACTTTATAGGAGTTGAATCCTTAGAGACTAAATATCGATATTAATAAAATTAAGGGAAGGGCTCTCATCTTTTCTTACTCCAATATATGTTTTCTGCAACATGTTACTTTATCCTGCCAATTTCTGGATTACCCTGGAACCATTTTTGTAAAATCAGAGTTTGGATGATCATGCATTTATATGTTTGAACTAGACTAAAGAATTCAGAGCTCTCAAACTGTAGGCTCGGTTCTTTATATTATTATGTTGCTTGGTGCTATGATGTTCTCTCTTACTTATTTTATTTTTACATACTCGCATTGTATCACACAGACCAAGGAACGAAAACATCTCTTTGTTGGGTTTGACAGCTCAATGTCAACTGGCTTACGAGGTCCAACCAATCTTTTTGGGCATCCCACAGATCAATTACTAAAGGATCTAGACTTGAAACTCTCACAGTGGGATTCTCAGTCAGAAAAACCAGTTACCAAAATTTCCTTTGGGCATTTTCCACTCTCATTTTCTGCACCCTCAATTTCCGGAAGGACCTTGGAAGATGTTTTCCTAAAGCATTCCATATCAGCTTACCTGTGTGGGCATCTCCATACTGGATTTGGTCTGAACTTAAAGCGGCACCATCAGTTGAATAATCATTTTTCACCCTTGCAGAAACTTTTTCAGTTCAATATACATCAGAGTTCGTTTGAAAGTACTGTAAATTGTTCAATGGGAGTCACACCAATTCAAGACTTTTGGGAGTGGGAGATGGGTGATTGGAGAAAGAGTAGAGCCTTTCGAATTTTAGCCATGGATAGAGGCCATGTTTCATATGTTGATGTTGATTTCAAATCAGGAACCAAACATGCAATTATATTGCCAACTTTTCCATTAGACTCTCGCTTCATGATAACATCTTCATGCCATCACAACTATGAATGTAAATTTGTACCCCCTTCATCTTATGAGAAAATTCGAGCTCTGGTGTTTTCTGTTTCCCCGGTTGTATCAGTTGTAGCTAGGATCTACGATTCAAAATCTGGAAACCTTGATTTAGTCGTAGAAACACATATGATCAGGCATGCTGATGAGAACGCCACGGGAGACCTTTATCTTGCACCATGGAATTACAAAGCCTTTGAGGATGCTTCTCCTGATAGATATTGGCTTCAAATTGAAGCAAATGACACTGAAGGCAGATCAACTTTGACTCAGTTGAGGCCGTTTTCTATCAATGGTCATAGCCTCAAAGTTTCTTGGAGCTGGAAGGAGTTCTTGGTCATGGGGTGCCAATGGGCTGCCCTATACTACCCAATGTTCTGGTCTGCACTTTACTTTTTTTTTATATTCCTTCTTCTTCCTAAAGCTCTCCTAGTTTTTCCAAAGAAGATATACACTTACAAGAACTTCATTGCCAATAAAGACTTAGTAAATGGTGTATTATGGTTTCTCCAGGAGCTCTGCAGGATCCACACATTATGGTTTGGTTGGATAGCATACCTCTTTTATCTGATATTGTTCCCCTGGTTTATGGGGCAAGTTTTTAATGAAGGGGAAAATATGGTATACATGACCTATATGGGGTGGGTCATGGAGACTTCTAATGGAAAGGGGAAGCTTGAGTATGTTGGATCTCCTGATATCATGGTGGTGGTTCTTCCCCATCTATTATATGTGGTTTTGCCAGCAATTTTGGTCACTGGTGCTCTGACAGCAGAAAGAGCAATTTTCCGGGAACATGTGTTGGCATTCTTGGAGAAGAAAAAAGATGATCTTCGTATGGACTCTAGAAAAACTGTATTAAATGACCACCAGAGCAGCATAGTATCAAATGTTCACCTTTGCAAGCGATGGATTCGGAAGCTTCTGTGTGTGGTGTGCGTGGCAATATGTTGGAAACATTTTATGGTAAGGCTTAAAATAAAACTTTGCAGTGAAGTCCATGCAAAAAGAGTACAAAAATAGTAAACCTTAACTTTAATGGATATGGGATCTTCTACACTTTAAAGGGTAAAACAATTTCAGTTGTTAATGACAAAATCAGTAGTTATAACAAAGCGTCCATGTCTTAGCATATCAAGCACCAAATTTCTCTTCAACAATTGATACTACTTAGATTATATTTACCCTCTTTGAAATAGTCAAATCCAATTATAATAGAGTAATCAAAACGATAGTTTGTAGAGAATGCAACCAAAATTAAGAGTTGGTTTAACATGGATTACAGTTATAAGTTTCTCTATTTTTTGGTGGGGAGGGGAGGAGAAGAAACAAATACCTTTCCCTGGGTGGTTTTTTAGAATGTTCTCATATAAAATTGAAGTGCCACCTTGATAACCTACACCGTAATAGGTCAATGTTATAATACAATATGAAACTCTTATTTTAGTTAGAAAATAACACCAAATACTTAAAGTTGTACACCTAAAGTTATTCCCCTTGCTAATTCAGGACAGATTTTTTGGTTGTCCTTGCTTTTTCCTTTTTCTTTCGTTCCTTTTTGTTCATCTTGTCATTTACTTTACTTTTTCCGTTACAGAATTGCAGAACTCTTCTAAAAGCTTATGAGATGAACCCAGTTCTCCATTTCCTGGGCTATGGGATTTCAGTTCCCTTCTTGTTGGCATATGGTATCATCAAAACCAGAAATGCTGGATGAAACTTGTTCCAGAGGTTCACATGTACCAAGTCTCCATGTTTTAACAACAACCAGAGCAAACACTTGTGGTTGAAGCTAGCTGGGTTCTACAAACATTATAGACCCATCAACTAGTTGTCTGGTATATTCATCCACCCAGCAACTAACCTCGTTCACTATGACATTTTTGTGTCAGAATTCATAGGGCTTGTCCTTCATAGTATGCGCTTGTAGTTGTTAGAAGCACCAAAAAGGACCTATCCAATATGGTAGTGGTTTAGTTTAACATGGGTTGAAGAAGTATGCAACAAGTTACTTTGGTCTCTGAGATTTTTTACCAATGTGGTGCAATCATAATTGTTAGAGAACTATATTTAAACATTGATTCAGATTCAGATTCAGTTTAACGGCAAATAGAAAAATTCATTTAAAAAAAAAAGTACTTCAAATCATTTTCATAACTCCAAAATTTTTTAAAAAGTACAATCAATTAAAAGTTCAATAATTTCCAATATCTTACAGCTTTCAACATCTAAGACTCTGTACCAATTATGTTCTGAATAGACTAGCTTTTTTTTTAATCAGCTCTGAATAGACTAGCTAAAATATATGAATGTCGTCTTCTGCAATTCAATATGAATTTACATATAATCAAATTGTGTAGTATTCGTAAGCATTTATAATGAAATAAAAAAAACTTCTAGAAATATTAACCATTAAAATTAAATTTATTATATCTACTTTCAATGAATTTAAATCTTAGAAGTTAAACTCAACTATTTTAAGAACATCTAATATACTTTTAAACGTCACAATTCAATAAAATATGATTGTTTTAAAAATTACAAATTAATAGGTCAATTAATAAATAACATTCCATATGGTATATTTATATTCATAATACTTGAAATATATCTAATAAATATGGCTTCATTACTATTTCACACCCATTTTTTGTATAACATTTTAAGATGTATTCGGAATATTAGGAGTTTTAATCCAAGCCAAAAAAAAATTAAATCAAATACATTATTTAAAAAGATCAAGGACAAATATAAATAAACCACACAAAGAAGTTATTAAAAGAGAGTTGGAAAAATAAAAATAGGGTACAAATGGAATATTATCCTTTTATACATTACAGTTAGTTAACACAATCAAGTCTAAGCTTGCAAAACAAAGTAAAGGGAGCATTGAGATATACGGTAATCAGGAACTTGCTTACAGTGGTCAACAAGCATTAAGTGCAACCCACTATCTTAAACTTTTTACGAAGTCTAAACTAAGAAATCTGAAAGTAGCGAATAAGATGTCAAACATTATACGAACTTTGTGGTCGTTCATCAATGGCGGCAGAAGATGATTTCAGGGATGGCAGCGGTGAAGTTTCACCAGGTTTCACACTTTCACGACCCGGCGGTAAGCACCTTTTTGAAAAAAATGCAGCAATACTCTTCGGTCCCTCACTGCTTTTTTCTGACAGTTCAATCAGACATAGTTTAGATATTGAAACAAACAGCATCAAGACTTCGGGGAGAAATGTTTGGGATAGTGAAGATAGCATACCAGGTGTAACTGCCAAACCAAGCTTATCCAGAACTTCTTTCTTCACCTGGATAAAAATGAGAAAAATAAATTTCAGCATATACACACTAGACTCAATCACGAAGAGAGAGTGCTTGTGTACTAGACTCAATCACGAAGAGAGAGTGCTTGTGTCCCCAGACAGTCAAAATAGCATTGGCTTTTAAGGTCGTGATGCGCAAAATTTATTTACAGCTTGGCATCTCAATGACACAGAAACTTGGAGTCCAGGATTAAAAAAAAAGGTAAAGGATCACCCTCATTAACTTTATTAACCATTTATTGATCATGGAGAGGGAATTTGAAAGATTTATTAGGAATTATTCAACCCTTTGCCAAATGATGATAAACAGTCACCTACTGCCATCCCGATGAATAAATAGATACTACATTGCAAGTTTTCGGATGGCTTTGGTTCAACACAACTCCATACGAATCCAATTCAACGTAAAATCAATTGTTAAGGGGCCCAACCAGGTTAAGACAATTTGCATGTCCACTCCATATAAGTTCATTATGGGTCAAATGTTTGTTGGGTTTGTGACTACTATCCACCAATAGCAGCATTAAGGGTTTCATGGGAAGAAATGATATTTACACAACATACCAAGAATCACAACTGTAAACAGTTTAATTGGTATCCAAATGTGCTTGATAATGTTGTAAGGTGGGTAATATAAATCTACTTGCAAATTATACTTAAACGGTTAATTTTAATGTCTTTCACTAAAATAATTAGCAGCAATTGCTAGATTGTGAGATCTCCACCAAACTAACCTGCAAACGGTTATCAACATAGTCAGATACTTCACGCACTTTATTCTTCATCCAGGACTTGGGAACAGAAGGAAATTTGTGTTGCAAAGACACTAGCACTTTATTCATACCTTGAGAACAACTTTGAATAGTGGTCACCTGAAATGTTAACAAAACCTTTGTAAAGTGATAAAACTTGCATGCTATGCAATAAAATTAGCCACAAAATGAAAGTGGGAGACAGAATAAAAAGGGAAGCTTTCCCAAATCCCTACACCTGGCAAACAACTGACATCATGATTGATTGTTCCCTCAACCAACTTCACTACACTGAGTCTACCAAACTACACACATCTTGATAGATACATGAAAATTATCCAACTCAAACGCATAACTTACAATTATGGGTAGGTCTGAGTCAGGAATGGCCGCTATACCAGAACTTGCACTAGCACCACCTTTACCAATAGAGGGACGAACCTTTTGTTCCTCGTCTTGCATCTTAGCTATGGGTATTTCTACAAGTGAGCCGCCAGGAATTACGTACATACTCAAGGCCTGCAAGCACGTCTGCTCCAACTTAGAAATACCACTGATATTGTGATTTGATAAACACTCCTTGTCGTGAAACAAATTTGATATAATCAAGGGTTGATTTTTCCGGAGAGCATGCTCTGTCAAACTGTTTAGATATTTTTGTTGCCGAAGTAAAGCACAAAACTCCACACTCTCAACGTTATTCTTATAGCTAGATGAGCTATCATTCCCCTCAATCTCATCATCTATTTCCATGTCCACTTGTGCAGCACCCTATATAAATTAAACAAATATGACTAATCAGTTGTAGTGGCTTTAAGATTCAAAAACAGTTGCCTGTTACCGGTACAACTGTTCAAGGTGAAATAAAACAAGCCCTTGTTCATGCACCTATCCCAGCCCTTGCAATAGGCTGATAAAAGAATACAAAGCATGCATATGGATATTGAGACATCAAAAGGTCTAAACATCACTCATCTCAGAATCATTGAAATGCAAAACATTGTCATAACAAACACAAACTGATTACAGCAAAAACACCAAGCATATACCTCATCTGCGGATAGATAGCCATCTGGTACAAAAAAACCATCTTCACTTTCTTCATCAGATTTTGAGCATTCCTCTTGGCATTCCTCTTCATCTTTATCACAATCAGAAAGACTTTCACCAGGTTCCTCCTAAAACAGACAGAATGTTAGCAGATGAATGGCATCCATTGTAAATTAATTCAGTTAAATACAACAAAAATCAATTCACCTCTTCCCACTCCTCATCACTGCTGACATCATAATCCAGGCTTGGATCCTTCCTTAGCGGATGGCGTGGTCCAACAATATGACTAGAAATACATATTTTAATACACATAAGCAAACTCGAACAAGAAAATACAGAAAACACATCATAACATTCAAAAGCAAAATTACTGTTGATACTAGCTTTAAAGTAATCATTTATAGGCGTTTAATCAAATCAACAAAAGAGCCTCTGACAATAGTGACAATATCTGCATAACTAAATATTAGACGAACAGTAAAAATAAAAAAAAGTTCATTCATGAAGTACAATCTAACCTTTTTGTAGGCCAAACACCATAAAACGCAGGTCTATGAGACTTGTCAAACTGATATAATTGTCTCGCCCTATGGTACTTCTTACTATCATGAAGAGAACTATCTGCATTCACTGCACATGAACTGATATCAGAACTATCTTCACCCAATCTGTCCACGTGTTTCTCCATGTCCAACTCATCATCATGAATATCAGTTTTAATAGCTGTCAGCTTAAGCTCCTTAAAAGCTTCAGTCCTAGGCTTCTGACGTAAGCCCCAATTCTGTTTTCTGTTAGAGCGAATTGATTGTCTTAAAGAGCGCCATGAAGAAAAGTGTGACCTGAAAAGTGAACACTTTGAGTTAGATCTGAAAACAGAACAACCGGTATAAAAAAAGAATGTTGAAAGATACTTGCTTGCGAATATCCTCAAGTGTTACATCACTACTTGATGCGAGAGTACAATCCATTGAAAGTGTAGCTGACTCATACAAACTTTCGTTTTTGCTGCTTGACAAATCATCAGTTGATTTGGTTGAAGCTTTGTCATTCTCAGATGAGGAATTAGTTTTACATTTTTTCAGAAAACGCTCCATAATTGAGGCTTGCTTTTCTAAACTACGCTTCTTCTTTAACTCAGCTTCAGCTTTCTCTCGGCGTCGTTGATCCCTTTTTGTTTCCTCTACTTGCTTCTTTTGCTGTTGCCTCTTTACAGGACATTTCTCATCATTTTTGGCCTGACCTTGTGATAATTGTAAATCTGATTCCTAAAAGAATCAAGTAGTTGAAGAAATAAAGTCTTTAATAAACAAAAACTCGATCTTATTTCAATTTTTCATCACATGAATTCAGTCATAAAACAAATAATTAACATATTCATACACATACATAAACTGAATTATAACAGTAGATGCACCAATACATCATTTTTTGATCCCATGTCTCTGATACTGATACTTTCAGATACAAAAGGAATACATACTTATGCAATCAGTGTCCATTGTCTAATACAGTCTATAGAGTCATTCGGACAAGTGATTTTTTTTAAATAAAAAAATTGCCAATATATCATCATGTGCTCTAGTCTCTCCATTGGCACTCGTGAACACTGTAACTCCACTGGCTTTACATGGTAGTGCTGCTGTATCACCAGATTCAGAGCTGCTCAATTATCCTTTTGGGTCCCGGTACACAGAAATCAAATGGTGGTTTTGCCGTCCCTTTTTTCTTTTTTCAAAATGCATTTTTGTTTTGCCTTTATAATCTTAATTTCTCAATGTTTGAACTGCACCAATATCACCTAAAGCTGCATTTCAATTTTCACTCTAAAGTTAATATTTAATAATTCTTTAATATAGGTTGTTTGTCTGTTTTGCACTCCAACAAGGTCACCGAAACTTAACAAGCAATTTCTAGTGTCAGGTTAATTTTTAAAGTAATACATGTGTCACTATTATGTTAATTCTTACCGTGTGAAACATATTCAAGTTATAGTATATAATAACATTTCTATTCTATATCCTAAAGCTGTATTGTTATACTATATTAAAAAAAAAATATTCTTCTGTCTAAACCATTTCATTGTTACATCATCTATTATAATAAGTATCTTTTCATTTTAATATTATAAGTATTAAATATTTTTGCTATATACTTTTATTATATAGTACAAAAAATATATAATACTGCTTTAAAAAAATAAATTTGATTAGCAATTGCACTTATATACTTGCAAAAATATCAATGTCTAATAAATATATTTTTAATTCAAATTTTTTTAATATATTCTTTAAAAAGTAAAGCATCGTAAATTTTAAGAATAGGCATACCACTATATCCAATTCATAACATTTCCACGCATCGTAGGTTATAAGTTATAATAAATACCATCTAATGCGACAGACTATTATAATGCTGTTAGCTAGTAGAAATATTCATTTTGAACATATGTAAAACATGATTGCACTGCCCATGAGAGCAACATCAAGAAATAGCAACTTCAGCGATACAGAACATATAACAGGGTCAAAATAGCCTCACTTACATTGGGCTGTGTTTCTCTTTGCAGTTCATTGTGCATGCTTGCTTTCTCTTTCTCAGCTTCTCTTCTATTTCTCTCCAGCTGCTTAATTAGCAATTTACTTTCTTGATTTGCTCTTTTCTTGTCCCTACAATCATATGTTAGAAAATTAAACCAATCATCACAGACATTTAAATATTTGAGACAACAACCAAATCATGTCAGGAAGTGTACATGTCTTCACAGTTTTTCTGCAACGAACTTTCCACTAACAAGCGGATATCTGCCTCAGGAAAAGCTTTATTAAGCTTTGTCGATGCCCTCTTCAAGGCATCATTGTAATTTGGCTCACTCTCTAGCTTTTTCAAAGCTGATATCATTTCTGGAAAAAAAAAACAATTTTAGCAAAATACTTATTAAAGAAGCAAACAACCACATTCCCAAAACTTGATCAAATAAATAACTATTGGAAAGGCTAAATAAAATGAAACACCAACTACGAATGTAAATTATGGCAAGCTTCAGTATAATTACAGGTACAAAACAAACAAACAAAAGCCACAATACCAGAGACAGCTATAATCCTCTCATGGATCTTCTTCCGGCACATGCGTCGAACACCAAGCTGTCCTCGAACAGATTTCGGCATCAATTTCAAATCCCTCGTCTGCATCACCGATACAACAAGTATAAACAATTTAAATTTTGATGATCAAATCCTAGCATGCATGTTATACGATTGAATAATTAATGAACCAAAATTCAAGATAAGCAAGAATTCACAATCACCTCCCAACACCAGAGGCACGACTCCGCGTAGTCCTCCAACACATCAGCGTCGGCATTAGGCACGCCGTAAGTCACTCTCTGTCCAGCAAACAACACGCTACTCTTCACAGTAGCGTAGGTCACCGGCTCCGCCAGCACGATTGCGCCGCTACCGACCTCGCCGTTCAACCTATCGTGGATCTCGTCAACAAGCTTCGACAGCGGAAGGTCGCTCTCCTCCAACAGAGCCGACACGACGGCGTTTCGCGAACCGCCGCACTGACTCAGTTCGATGCGCACTTTCTCAGCCATCGCGTCCTTATAGTAGCGGAACAACGCCTGGAGCTCATTTCCTAGGGTTTCGAGGTACGCTTGCTTCTCCTCAGCACTCTTTAGGTTTTGCAGCAACGATTTCCTACTCCGCGGAGTGGTGGTCGTCTTGGCGCGATTCGATTTCGGATCTTGAGGAAGAGAACGAGGCGGAGTAGACACGTGTTCGGCGTTCCCGGCCATGGCCCCCGTCGGCGCTGCCATTTCCACCTCCAACACTTTTCCCAAAACCTGTTTTGAGTTTTGACAACGAATTCGGAACCTGTGAGATCTGTGGTAAAAACAATTGAACTTAACCCTATTTATTGTGATGTAGTGTGTAGGAGAATAGATGAAGAAAAAGGTTGGACATATATAAACAAGAATTATGGTAATGAAAAATTGGTTTTGGGGAAGAAATGAAAAGGTTGAGAATATAAACACAAAAAATGGGTAAGGGATTTGTTTTCGCGCCAAACTCGATTGATTTCGCTCCATTGCCGAATGTATTTTTCGGGTATCCAAATCAATTTTCGGGTATCCCGAACCCTGTTTTTGCCCATCTTGACCCGATAACAATAATGTATTACAGAGTAATCCAATTATTACTATTTCCTAATTTTGTTATTATTTTTTTTTTAATTTTGTTATTAAAGTTTTATTTTTTTCATATTTTAAAATTAATATATTTTAATTTAAAAATATTTAATAAAATATGAGCATAACTTGAAAAATGCATCATCACTTTGTTACTTGATTAATAGTAATATATGTGGAAAAAACTTTTCATAAATATCTATTGAAAAGAAGAAGAAAAAATCATAAATTAAAATTAATTTATGCTCAAATTCTATATATATATTGAAAAGCTTGTACAAATGAACTTATGAATAAAAAAAAATTAAACATGACTTCAACCAAAAATATGAAAATAGAAAAATATGACTAGTCAAATATTTTAAAAAAAACATAGATAATAATATTTAAAATCATAATACGTTAATGATAAAACTTAACCTGTAATTCGCTGCCTTTCTTATTCAGAAAATGAATAAAAAAATTGATTTGATAGTAAAGATATGTTTTATATTATAAAACTTAAAATTCTTATTTCCATCGTTAAGAAACTATTAAGTTATGATTTTGGTTTGAAAAAATAATATTTATTTTTTGCTTTTAAAAAGTTAGAGATATAGCATGTTAAAATTCAATATAATTTTTTTTTGTCAAATTAAATTGAATAACGTTTTAAGACAACAAATTGAATATAATTTTGGTAAACTAAACTCAACTATTTTGAGTAATTTCTAAACTAGTTTTACAGTTATTGACCTGTTTAAATTATTTTTAATATACATTTTTTAATTCCAATTTACAATAGCTTTATCTTTTTCGTGCAGTGTAGTTCAATGTTATAGATATCATCAAGTTATGGATTAGCTTTGGTAAATATTTGTTGATCCAAATTATGTGTTTCTAACTTATCTATGGAAATTTATGATTAAGTACTTTATATTAATGTGGTGGATTTACCTAGTCCTAGACAAAAGATTATCTTGGTTAAGTATAATGTGATAAAAAAAAAAAAGTATATATTTGATAAGGTTAAAAAGTTTGTTATTAGTTTATTTGACTATTTTAGAAACTAGTTTAATTATCATTAGAGGGTTTGTTAAAGTTATTTAAAATAATTTATTTTATTGGCTTTTACTTTATAAATTAGGAAATATTTTTTCTATTATTATCTTTAATATTTAAATTTTTTATTGTTTATATCTTATTATTTATTTTTAATTTTACAAAGATAAAAATTGAAAAATTATGAAAATAAACAAATTGATTAATATGTAATAGATACACTCATTTAAATAAATGACTTGTATAGATAGAAAAGCCATGTGTAATTTTAAAAAATAAATAAATAAGAGTAATAAAACTTATGTAATTATATCACTTTATAACATTTTACATTTATTAACTAATTTATCAGTTATTTTATTAGATGTTTTTATGTCAGAATAAGCAAGTCTATATCAAAAAATTAGTTAATAAATTTGTTGTTAGCTAATTTATTTTTTTTAATAATTTTATGTTACTTTAATCTTATGGGGGTGAGTCCTATTCAAAATAAGTTTTTGTTATTTAAATTTTGTTTCAAAATCTGATGGCACGTTTTATATATATTTTTTACTTTGACAAATTATTTTATTTGAATAAGTTTATCTCATAACCAAAATTATTTTTTCAAAAGATTAATTTGTTGGTTACTCAATTTAAATCATTATTACATTGAATTTCTCTTACAGCTGTTATTGTATTTAATTTGTACTTAACGTCATGTGATCAAATATTTATTACTCCAATTTGTAATATTAAATTTTATTTAATTTGAAGTACTTAAAACATTAAAAACAACTCAACAAATTCTAAAAATAGTGTAATAGTTAATTCATAAATTGAAATGGACAAAAGAAAATTAAAAAATAAGAAGAAGAAATATTAAAGTATAAGCAATGATAATGGAAGAAAAATAAATAAACTAAAATTTAAAAGCTAGTTGGTAGTTTATAAATCTCCTAAAACAAATTACTTTGATATATTTACCAAAAAAATGTGTTGACTTTACTAAATGTATTCCTAAGTTAATTCAATTAACTTATAGCTTGGAGCTTATTTATTCATTCATTATTATCTCTTAGTATTTAATACATTATTTTATTATTTCCGATTTCTTTAAAAGATGTTGAATATTTATTTTAGTCATTGCACTATTTTTATTATTGTGTGGGGTTACTTTTTAAGTTTGTATACAGTTAAATTTTTTTTAAAATAGTTAACATTAAAAATTGAAATAATCAATATTTCATTGCATGATATCATGTAAAAAGTATACACGATAAAAAAAAATCTCAAAGTACTAAAAATTTAAATTAAGAAATAAAATTCTAAAAAAATAAAATTTAAATTCGAGTAATACTCATTAAATCAAATAGTTTAAATAAAATGGCTTCTCAAAATAAACATAAAAACTACAAAACTTAAAAAATTAATTATTTTTAAATCTAAAATTATTATTACATAACTATATATTTTTATCTAAAAACAAAAAAAAAATACTATGTAGTTTTGTTACTTTAAGTCATTTTACATTTACATTTACAATATAGTTTAGATCTACCAAACACTTTTAAGTTAGCAATTTAATTTATCATCTCATAACTTACAAATAATGGTCATTGATTGACTTTAGAGATAGTATAAACAATAAAGAGTAATTATGTTATTAAATCCACATGTGACTTAAACAGTTTTTCGTTTATTTGAACACTTTTATTTTACACAGAATGAAGAAAAAATAAAAAGTATTGTGGATAAACATTTTTTTTTCTTAAATCCATTTTATGGGTATTGATCTATTTTGTTGTTCAAAAGTAACAGCAAGTGGATTTAAAAGTTGTAGATGGTTTCCAATGTTGTTACCGTTAGGTCTGTGGCACGCTCTTCAATGGCAATTTGTTAGGTTCTGCCATGCTCTGATGCTACATAACTCTCCATTGCAACTTTCAATGTCTGGTGTGAGAAAAAAACACGAATGGGGAAACAAAATTTGGTTCAGAGCAGCATAGCCGTTAGACAAAGATTTATTTGAAATTACAAAGAGAACATACCTTTTAATTACTCAAACAAGACAATTTATTGTTCATGGTCTTCGAAAGTTTCATTTCAAAGCACGCTGGAAAATCACCCAACAATTTATTTTCTGTGTCATTGAATTAAAATAAGTTTTTTATTATTTTTTTTTAGTGTTGAAGTACTTGTTTTTAAGATATGAAATTTATCACAGTCAATTTTGTTATTAAAAATAAATAGTTACATGTCCAACTTATGTATTGAGGCTAGTAAGATCTCTCAAACATGCAAATTAAGATGATTATGACATGTTAAACATGTAAATTAAATAAAGTGTCACATGTCAAATATATGTGTGTGTGGTTATCACCATCAAACATAAGGTGTAAGATGGGTGCTACCTGTTGGACATGCACATTAAAATGAGTGACACTTGTTCAACATGTGTAGTGAAATGAGTGTGATGTGTTGGACATGCAAAGCGAGACGTGTATAATGTAGAGTGAGATGAGTGTTAGACATGTAGAGCTAAATAAAACAAGTGGTGTGTCCAACTTTGGTTGTATAACGATGATTTTTTTATATATCTCACTTTAGGTGTTAATTTTTAGAGTGCTAACTTTTAGTTAAGTCATGATGTTTTATAATCTTTAGCAACATCGAAGAAAATTTTAAGATCAATTGTCTTAAATATTTTATTTTGTATAAGATTGAATCACTTCTAAATTGATTCATATATTTTTTTTTATTTCCGATAAAAAAATCTACACGAATGAGTAGAAATAAGTTTTTGCACACATTTTGGCCAAAACTTCAAATTCTGAACAGCTTCATATACTTAACTTTATGTTTAAATACAACTATCTCATAATCAATGTTCAGACTCAAACTATCATATGCATAGAAATTCACAATCAAACAAGACACGATCATTCTACATTTCTAAACTTCAATATTTTTCTCACTGCTTAGGATTAACTTAACTTTGACCCTTTACTTACATAAAAATGATAGTTTATCTTACCTAAAAAATCGGTTGACCTAAGGAACCACCTAAACAACTGAAGAATTTCAAAATTTTAAAAGATATAAACTACATAATCAAATACGACCAAAATCAAATAAAACCCGAGAGATTTACTTTACTTGACTGACTAAACCAAGATAAGTATCAAGCAAAGCATATATAAGCATGAAAAGTAAAATAAAGGATTTTAAAAATAAAAAAACATTTACTTTAATATGAAAATTAATCAAGTAAAAAGGGTAATAACTCACCTTTTAAAAAAAGTTGAGAACTAAAGTGAAAATTCAAGTTAGAGGATAGAAAAAAACTTAGAAATTTGCATGTGGGAAAGAGAGAGAAAATATTATTTTCACAACTATAACTTTTTTTTATAATAATAATAATAATAATCTAAAAATACCATTAAAACAATAGTATATGACAATAATATGAAACAAAGTAACATTAAGAAAAAGTATTTAAAATAGAAATTTATATGTAAAGATCCATTTATATATAAGTTGAAGTTTTTTTGATCGTTTATAGGTGCTGAATCGTATAGTGATTCAAGATTATTTGATGGGTATCATCGTTTGTTAAATAATTATTATTTTGAATCGTTTAACCTTTTGTTTAATTTTTATAAGTGCTGATTCCTTGTATAGTTATGAAACTCAACCGTTGTATTTTGTTTGTATGAGAAACATTCTTAGTGGGAAGTTGTAAGACAATTATTTTTTATCTTGTATTTGAGAACAATTTAATCATTAGTATTTTCAACTTAAGAGCTAAGTGAATTAGAGTAATTATAATTAAACCCACAAGCTTGATTGTGTTTATGCTTAACACTATCTATTTCATAATTAGGATTGAGAAACTCATATTTGAGAAAAATTACTTAACAAGATAATATTTATATCTACACACAAAATCTTATAAATTCAATCAACAAAATATTTTTTTAATTTTTTTTTATAATTTTTAATACCAGATCATTATCCTTTTAGTTTTTTAAATTCCAATTAAACAATACTGGATGTCATTCTTCTCTAAATAAATATTACCGATATTTTTCTATCAAATATCTTAATTTTTTACGTTTTAATATACATACATATATATATATATATATATATATTTGAAATTTCAATTAAATACTCTATATTTTACTTGCTTGTTAAGGACAAGAAAATAAAATGGAAAATTGTCTGACAAAATAATTTTTATTAGATAAAATACTTTTAAGAAGTTATTTTTATAAAAACCACCAAACATACTTTTAGCTCGAAGAAACTTGTTGACTTTACAGTTTCAATTTTTAAAAGTTTTATTCTTGTAAGAAAGATAAAAAAAATCTTAAACTTGATGTTAGATATATATTAAGAATGTGTTATTACACTTCGATTTTAAATTTACGACTTTAATTATGAAGTCTATAAAAAGATAGGGACTCAACATGAAATACCTATATCAACATTATTGATCATTCATTAGTTAGTGCAATAATTATACGACTTTATTAAATAATGGATTATTTTTCAAATCACAATTTATAAATCCAATAAAAAAATACATTGAAAATATTATTCTCTTCTCTCTTTCATTTGGAAGCCAATGTTTATTTTTTCAAAAGAAAAAAATGTAGATTAATATTTTTTATTTATTTTCCTTCATTGTTATTTCCTTGCATAATTTGTTATATTGTGATTATCCAATCCTTGTTTTTTTTTTCTTACTTAAGTTAATAATTGTGGAAGTATTTTATGAATTTGGAGAAGTTTTTAATTTAGTATTGTATTTTTTTTAAGTTTTTATTTTTGATTTGACAATAGAATTAATTTTTCTTCTTAAATTTGTTTTCTGAAAAGTTGTAAAATGCATAATATGTGTTGAGCAAAAATGTTTGTAATGTGAAGAAAAATAAGATCCACAGAAAATTGAGGTTGGGCTCGGATTATGATCCAATAGCGCACGAACTTGGTCCACTAAAAACCAACGGTCCATGTTAAATCTCTTAACCATTTCACCTTGGTATCACATGCATGCACCACACAAATAATAACCCCCAAAACAAAAAATCAAAAAAACTTAGCAATTTTGAAGGAAATGCTCAGAAGCAGCACTTTAGCACAGAGTGTTACAGTCACCTGTGTTCGTCACAGTCACAGACAATGGCACCAATCAATTCCCGTGAACTATAGATTCTGTGACGCTGCTCGTAACGGTCTATCATCGAACTCCGCGATCTTCAGGTGGAATAGAAAATCGAATTGTAAGCGTAACAGCTGTGGAATGGGAACCTTCACGACGCGCGCGTTGGCGCAGCCGCTGACCAACGCCGACGAACTCATCGATTCCGTCGAAACGTTTATCTTCGACTGCGACGGTTTGTTACTGATTTTGAAGGCTTCAACTATTTGTATCTACGTCATTTCATTTTTGTACTGATTCAGGAAGAGTTTAATGCTTATGCAATTTTCAACTAAAATGTTTTTATATTTTCTGTTCAATTACTTGAAGATCAACCTAAGTATAACTAACTATTGTAAAATTACATGTATATGCCAAAACTGAAACTAGACTAAAGCTTGAAATGAAGTCGGTTATAGAGATTGAATGAGTAATTTAACAAAAAAAATTCTATACTGTTTATTTTTTGTACGCTGTTAGATCAATTTCCTTTACATTATCAATCAATCAGAAGCCAACTTTTAAAAGAGTTGTTATGCAATTAAATCAAAGTATGATAATAAATTGCTAATATGTGATTATGGTGCATTTTAGTTAAATTGTAAAGAAAGTTAGTTTTGAAGTTATGAGTTTAATATTCCAGCTTGTCCGTGTCAGGTTAATAGATATCGTACGTGATATTTGTATACAGAAAACTCTCACAAAAGTGACCTGAGCAATTTATGGAAAAAATGGTGATGATTGATTTTTTGTGAGGTTCTTCGGGGCAAAATTACAATATGAATATGATTCCTGCTTCTTGTTCTGTTTTTGCTTTATCTATTCCCTTGGGTTATTTTTCAAAGTATTTTGCCATTATGCGAATTTCCTTTACCGTTAAAACTTAATTTGCAGGAGTTATATGGAAAGGTGACAAATTAATAGGAGGAGTGCCTGAAACACTTGACATGCTTCGGTCAAAGGTTTGTGTGCTAATGTAGGCACTAGGCTTTTACCTGCAAGTGTCAATGTGAACTATCCTTCAATTTATTGTTGTTCATTTTAAGCAAAAAAGTCTGAGGTTTGCGTTTCTTAATAAACTTCTTTAGGGAAAAAGATTAGTTTTTGTCACCAACAACTCAACGAAGTCTAGGAAGCAGTATGGAAAGAAATTTGAATCCCTTGGCCTGAATGTCAGCGAGGTTAGCCCACATTTGTTTTTCCTCACACTTTATTTGCACTGAAATTGTTTAGTGAGTAATAATGAATTTGTAATCTTTAATTATTGTGCTATTTCAGGAGGAGATTTTTGCGTCATCCTTTGCTGCTGCTGCATATTTGAAGTCCATTGATTTCCCAAAAGATAAAAAGGTAATATATCATCTTTTGCTTTGCAGTAGGACCCAAACTAATATCAAGTATTTAATCTAGGAACTCTTTTAACCTCAAATGGTACCCTTAGTTAACATTAGGGGTAAATTAACACTGATCTCCAGTTAGCAGCAGCTGCATCTTTTTTTGGGTTAGTTGTAAGATGGGAGGATGAATGGAGGTGCAACAAATAATTTTCTAGTAGGTTTATAGGGCATAGGAAAACCTAAGAAAACTGTAGAAGAAACAATTAAAAAGGGCCTTGCCCAAAATGGCCGCAATGCAAATTTGGATTTTGATAAAACCTACTGGGCAGTGTCTTTGATTACCATATGACATAATATGAATTATATGATACATTTGGAATCCAAAAAAATAATTGTATTTTGAGGCCAGGCTAAGAACAAGTGAAGTTAACGATATTTATGTGTAAACTCGTATAGTAATTGTAATGCTGAACTTAATACTTGCGCGATATATGTAATTGTAAACTATATTTCTCAAGCAATACTTCAGAACATTATCATTTGAATCATGTTGCACCTGAATACTATATCTTTCATAATTATTAACTATTTCTCGAACCAGTTTATAAGGCTGAAAGTAAAGGACTGATAGATGAACATGATTTAGGTTTATGTCATTGGAGAAGATGGCATCTTGAAAGAGCTTGAGCTTGCTGGATATCAATACATTGGTGGGCCGGTATGTACTATTGAGTTCCATATGCAAAATATTTACGGTCTGATCAGTCGGTCACAGTGTAATATTATTTGTTTGTTTGTTTCTTTTTTTCTTTTTAAATCAGTTTGATATATAATAATGCATATAAATTAGATTTGAATGATAATGCATAGGATATAATGATCTCAGCATCTAATGCAGAAGAAAGCGCAGAAAGTCAAACAAAACTACTAGATGATGAACATAGTACTTATATGTCTTTCCAAGGGTAAATAAGAAGTGAAAAAATAGTTATGCATATGTAATGTATAAGTCTTCCATTAGTATGGAATTATCCTTATGTCTGATTTCTCTGTCCCACTTTTATATGCATGTTCTTCATTTAGGAAGATGGCGGGAAAAAGATAGAACTGAAGCCAGGTTTTTTGATGGAGCACGATGAAGATGTATGTGCTTCCTGTCTTTATTGATAGTTTTCAGATTTTTATTTGATATTATTTGCAGTTCCTGTAAAAAAATGTGTATATTTATTAGGTTGGAGCAGTTGTTGTTGGGTTTGATCGCTACTTCAACTACTATAAAATCCAGTAAGATTTCAAAACTGTCACTGAAAAATTACGGACACGAATATGCAGTAGAGTTAGAGAGATAGCATGCAATGTTTCTATTTTATTTTCCTTTTTCTTTATAAGATGTTGCTGTCATTGAGTTCCAAGCAAAAGAGATATCTTATTCTTTCAAATCTGTACTTGTTCATGTAGAAGAGGATTTGTCTTTTCTTCGGTTAGCAAAATCTGGGTTTTATGAGCCTGGAATGTTTTAGTTAAAGCACCTGATATTACATGTATTTTAACATACAATAATGTTTGTCTTGCACTATTTTATGGGGTTGTGAGATGAGCTGAAAGAAGAGAGAAATAATGGAAAGGGAAAAGGAAGAAAAACAAATGTGAAAAATGTGATACATTATGTGACGGAAAAGGAAATGATAGGTAGAAATGAAGTAAGAGAAAGGGGTGTGAGAAAATAATATCCTTTAGCATGAGAATGATAATGATGGCAATCCTATTTCAAAAGTCAGGCTAAAGGTAGATAGAAACTCTGTATTATTATTAAATATTAATTTTTCTTCGTGATGAAAGGTATGGAACACTCTGCATACGTGAAAACCCTGGATGCCTTTTTATTGCTACAAATCGAGATGCTGTTACTCATCTTACAGATGCTCAAGAATGGGCAGGTTTGTCTTTCTTTCTTCTCTCCCTATTGACTTCTTTTACTACTTTGTGCATAATAATCTAGTGAGCCGTTCGATTTTTCTTTATTATGCTACACTCACAGAATTAGAGCAGATTACATTAAGAAAACAGCAAAATAAGTTTTTCAAAGCAGGTTCACTAACTAGTAACAGTTCAAAGCATTAACAACATGGGAAATATGATTATGCACTTGTTGAAATGGTATTAAATAATTTGTGCTTGCATTTCAGGTGGGGGCTCTATGGTTGGCGCCCTCAGTGGATCTACTCAACGTGAGCCACTAGTTGTTGGAAAACCCTCAACGTTTATGATGGATTACTTAGCAAACGAGTAAAAAGCTTTCTATTACCTTATTCTTATTCTCAGTGCATGATAGATAAATTATCTGTGGCATAAATAGTCTGACGTGAGTGAATGACATTGTGTTGCTTAATGTTTTTTATGCGTGGTCTTCCTATGACATGACATTTTAAATCTTGACACAACTCTTATCTATTTACACATCTTTGCACCAAATCATTACTTCTTCACATTTCCCATCTTTTGTTGCTGTAATGGATCACTTTCCCTGCCTTTAAGGGTAATGTGATCAATTAATAAAAAAACTTTCGTAGTTTTGTAGAGAAAGAGGGAAAGAAGAAACCTTTGATTTGTTCAATTGTCAAGAAATCCAGATTTTTATTGGGATCACAGATTATTAAACTGTCCTATTTATTCATCATATATTTTTAACCATAAAGTGTTTATGCCGCATGTTTTTCAATGGGAAATGGGGAATGAAAAAGGACACTGGCCACTGATGCCCCACGGGAGCTGAGGGAATATAGGGATGAGAAAGTTTAGAGACTTCATCACTATTTTTAGTAGACCAGTTTCTGTTTAAGGCAATGGATAGTGAACTGTAAATAGTTTTTCTCTCTAGAATTTCCTTTTAACTGTTGTAATTTCATTGAACAGATTTGGCATTTCGAAGTCACAGATATGCATGGTTGGGGACAGACTAGACACTGATATCTTATTTGGGCAAAATGGTGGTTGCAAAACTCTTCTTGTGCTCTCAGGAGTCACCACACTGCCCATGCTCCAGAGTCCTAACAACGCCATACAACCAGACTTCTATACCAACAAAATTTCAGATTTTCTTTCCCTGAAAGCTGCAGCTGTGTGACCATACAGTTTACATTTATAAATTATAAATGTATCCCCAATTGAAGATGGGGAAGGAGAGTCATGTATTTTATTTAAGAAGTAAATTGGAAATAGAAAAAGTTCCTTTAAAGAGAATTATGTTACAAGATTATGAAACGAACACTTTGATTATCTGTCAACATAAATCTTAATTATACAAACTGTTATGCGAACTATCTTATGATGTTTATGTTTAAACATCATCTGGAAAATGTGAACGGAGTCTCCAAGAGTGACGTAACGATTCTTGAAGAATTAAAGCAAAAAGGAAAACGTAGTTCTTCTTTTACATGATTTGAATTTCACTACATATTCTTTTACAAACTATGCAAACTATCTTATGATGTTTATGTTTAGACATCATCTGGAAAATGTGAAAGGAGTCTCCCAGAGTGACGTAACGATTCTTGAAGAATTAAAGCAAAAATGAAAACGTAGTAGTTCTTCTATTTGAATTTCACTACATATTCTTTTACATTGTAAAAACCTTTCAATTTTTTTATCACTGCATTATGTAGAATTTAAAAAAAATGAGAACATAGATTTGAGTTTCACTATATTGATAATCTTACATTGTAAAACAGAGATTTGAATTTCACATTGATGTTTTCAATTTTTATCACTGCATTATTTACATGCAGTGATAATGTGATAAGTGATATAATTTTTTAGTTAAGAGGAATTTTTTTAAACAATTTTTATACAAAAGGCACTTACTTCACTGATGATTGTTGACCGTGTTCAACCAGATAGGAAAAATGGGTACAAAAAAGATTCAATTTTGAATAAGAAAGTGAAAGGATTTTTATAAAGTGTTTCTTGAGAGCTAATGATTATTAAAATAAAGACTTATTATTCAAAATTAATTAAGATATCTGTTCTGCTTCAAAATGATTTTTATAAGTATTTCTTGATTATTAAAATAAAGACAAATTCTTCAAAATTGATTAAGATATTAGCTCTTCTGCTTCAAAATGATTTTTATAAACTGTTTCTTGAGAGCTAAAGATTATTAAAATAAAGACAAATTCTTCCAAACTAATTACGATATTCAGAATTTGACATCCAACAACAGAATTCGAAAGATAAAAACCTCACAGGCAAGATATAATGGGCAAAACTGATATTATAGTAATTGAACTTCAGATTGACAAGGAAATGAAGGTAACAACAAAAGGATGAATGTAAAGAATAACCACGCACCTAATTACATCAGAGACAGACAAGCAAACACACATATATCTATATTAGGAGAAATAAGCATCCAATTCTCCAACAAATCAACGAATTTGATGATCATATATCAGCAGAGAAGCATCTTGTTCTTGTTCTGTTCTTGTCATAAACAAGAATCAAACTTGGAAAGGCCAAGGCCAATCCTTCAAGTCCTCATCCTGCTGCACCTTTCCACTCTTCATAGCCACAATGGCACCATTACTCCCCTCAACACAAGCATAATACTTCAAGAAAAAGGCAAGAGTCAGCACCACCCACTCCAAGCAAAAGATCAAAATGGTAAGTCCACCAGCCAACTTCAGAATGACAGCACCATCTTCCTCCCTCACATATGACTTCAACTGCCCCAAAAAGTCCCCAGTTCTTGTAAACACCAGCACCGAAACCGAACCCTGAAAAATTGCCGTCAACACAGTGGCCACCATGTGGGCAGAGTACCAGCTATTGGCCCCCACAGCAGCACAACCGGAGATAGCACCTGCGATTGTGAAGACCTGAAGAAGGATGAAGAAAAAGCCACAGAGAGAGGGAATGAGGCGCAGAGAGAGGGTTAGGAAGATGCAGCTGGAGGCTGCACCCAAGAGAATGTAGTTGCAGAAAAGGAACACCTTGTGGGTGTTGTAGTGGCGAGGAGTGATGGAAGAGTTCATTGTGGAGAGACCCATTTGAGGTTTGAGTGAGAAGATTGAAACTTTGGAACAGGGAAGTGAAGTTGAGTTGGTGAGTGATGATTATTGGGTTTGTGATGGGTGGAGTGAGAGTGGTGCTTGCTATTATAGGCTTTTCTCATAACGGTCATATTTTTTCTTGGTGATTTGTTTGGGTCGGTGGAATATGACCGTTGGGGTAAGTGGACCTAGCCAGCTGTGATGTTAACGTTAACGTTAGTTCTTTCAATTCTTGTCTTTCCGCATGCTTTTTTTTCGTTTCTTTTTAATTTCAATAAGTTGGTTGTGTCAAAGTTCGTCTTTATTTTGGATTAGTAGCTTTTCTTTAAATGTTTTATGCCAACATATGATGTGATTATTTATATATAATCTTTTCTTTGATACATGTAATCGAAAATGTAAGTATAAAAAAGAATATTGAAAAAAAAGGTTAGATTCTTAAATGAATTTGAAGGATTTTAAGATTAGTTCAGATTTTTTTAATATAGTTGTTTAATATTTCACTCTCTAATATCTCATGATAAAAAAATTGGCAATGATAACTATTAAACGAGTTAAAAATAAAAATAAATAAATCGTTATATTTTAGAAAAATATAAAGTTAAATGGGCTGTATTCGTATATATTATCATTATGAATATAATAAATAAATAAAAATTACGTAGAATAAAGGAAACTTAATTCTATTAAAATGTTTTTTTTGTCCTTAACAGATACATTTTAAAGCAATTCAACGATAGCGCTCTTTTAGATAGGATTTGTATAAAATGCTAGTATATTTTTTTATTTTAAGAGTTTGGTAATTGCTTATTGTATTTGTATAATTCTTTCCTACAACAATAACCCTTTAAAAAATTCTTATACTTTCAAATAATATAATCCGAAATATACTTAAAAAAATATCAGATTCATTATTTCGAGCAATTATGAAAAATAGATTTCCGTTAAAAAATTGTTTCATCAACCAAATTCTCATAATAATTCAATTCTCCAAGAAACTTCACATAACCTGCAACCTCAAGGCTTTAGTGATGTTTCAACCGCATTTTTTGATGTTATTGTTTGTTGCGGATTTTAAAAAATCCTTAGGGAAATAAGAATTTTGAAATAAATTTAAAACTATACAGAAAACTGATTGAAAAATATAAATTTCGAAATATCTTTTTCAAAATACATATTGAATAATATTTATGTGTAAAAATTATAAATTTTTAAAAAATCATTTTCATCATTCCAGTATAATAGAAAAAAATACAGAAAAAAATTACAGTTTCCTAAGATAATACTTACAGATTGGATGGATTCAATTTGAAAAAAGTCATTTGTTTTATAATGAGGATACAAAATAATGTCATTTATTTTTATGTAAAGGATCAAAGATAGTGGTATTCTAAAAATACTTGGATGTTAATGAAACAATTACTAAAATTACATTAAAGAACTAAAAGAATATTTATTGTTTACACGAATTTTATTAGGAGAAAAGTAATAGGTCTGAAAACCAATACAAGTCATAGAGAATCGCAGTGAAAATTATATATAAGAATTTATGATAATATTTACAACAAAATATTTTTTACAAAAGCAGAGTATTTTGTTCTCAATAAACTAGTTTATTCTGGTGAAAATAAATACATCTATAAAAATTTCAAAATTATTAACCAAAAATAGTTTGCCCATAGGGGAAACTCCTCGCATTTATACTTTTATCTGGATTTTTAATTTTAACAAAACTTAAAATATAGCCGATGCATTAAGAAAATCATAAAGGGGCATGTCAATTTTAATTTAAGCATCATCAACATCTTCAATTATTTTCTTCCCTTCCTGCACGGGAAATTTCCAATAAAAAATAATTTAAACAAGTTTACCCACAAATATTTATAAAAAAAAAAACAATTCTATTTAGTCCTTATTTAAAAATACACCCAAGTCTTCAGAGATTGAGACCAGAGCCATACTATTTTCACGTATCAAAACTCAACCAAATAAATAAAAATATTTGATGGCAATGATCCAATGCGAACTATGTACAGAAAACTACATACTCTCAAAAGGATAAATATTAAATACAGTTAGATACTATACAAATAAAAGTACAGAAATGATGTACCTTACAAGGTGCTTTCTGTTACATAAATATGATACCTATAGAAAGCAGGATATCATTCTTGGAGGGATGAGTTTAAACGACATACAAATTAGCATCTGTAAATTACAAATTGTGACATTTTACAGAAATATATACATTAAGACCCAGAATAATCAATACGGTGATACAAGTGCTACTTCAACCCCCCCAGCCTTTGAAGAACAAAAAACTGAACAGCTAAATCCTATCTCCAAAAAATTATAAAGGAAAAACCATAGCCAGAATTGGGGAGAAATGTTGAAAATATTATCCCAACCCAGCATATTCCAGCCAAACTACCACCGAATGAATCTTTACAACTATATCTGCCACTACACGAGGTTTCAGAAATCTGACCTCATAAGTTTCATTCGAGGTTTTATGCTAATATTGGCAAAGGGTTTTGGTTGTTCTACATGGACATAATCCCTTGTCTTGAGAACCTGCAATCACAGTTGAAGTTGCATGTGAACCAATGTAAAGTTTCCGAGTAAGCCTTTGAAGAGTTCAAAGGGAGCATTTTAAGAAACAGGTCCAAGGTGTGAGAGAACACGAAAAATCTAACACCAAAAGAGTGATGTATGACCCTCCAAAGCAGATATTCAAGTAAGAACAGAAACTAAATCTAAACCAATAGAACATGTTTTATGACAAGATTTAGACACCGTTCTCAGCCCCTTTGGAGTTCGCTCACACTTATTTCAAGGGTATTTGACTTCCAACTAGCAGAGAGAACGGTTTAATCTTTGGTACTAATTGTTTTACTCTTGCATTCAATTTTCCCACTATCTATTTTGGGCGCATTTAAAACTTAAAAAAGATGCCTATCTATTTTCCCACTATCCATGTTAATATATCTCCTCTTTTCTCCAATGAGATATTTCAATTATCATTAATCATAAATGTGAAGATGTTAAACTAATGCAATAAGACCAGTTGGCAATAGATATTGTATGTGTAAATTAAAATAATTCTCGACCATACCAGAGTTTCGAAAAACATCCGTGATGCTTCCTTCTTTGTTTTACCAACTAATAAATTGTCAAGATGCAGCTCCTTCCTTCCTTGACGATCTTCCTTATCAAACGCAGTCTGCAGATACTTGGCAACAGCCCTGTGGATAAATGCATTAGTTTGCTGTTGAAATATAACATCGATGAAACTGGGAATCAGTGCAAAAAAATCTGGCCAACTCAAATGAATTAGCAAAGAAAATTTAGTTATATGATCCTAAACAATCTAAATCCAGATCCAGATAAAATAAATTTTAGATGTTTGTTAATTGTTATTTTTCAAAGATGAATTAAACCTGAATCATCTGCACAACCACAATTTCTGGGCTTATGTGAAAAGACATTGTAATGGCAGATGAAGTCATTTGTTCATATCCTCAAGGGAATCCATCCCATCTAAGGCAATGGCTAAGGGGATTTTAAATGAAATGCAAGTATTTGATTAGGTGTAAAAGGAAATTAAAAAACTGCCATACACATGACGAAATGTACAACTTTACGTCGAGTTGCACAACAGTGAGAAAAAAAAGGAAGTGCAGTTACTTCAGTTACTAAACTCTTGCACAAACAAACCTGGTCCTGGAAGACCATCCACTATTTTCAAGGTGAGTTCCTTCAGCACATGATTGAAAATCATCATCCTCATCATCATCAATTACTTCATCATCCCCAACATTCAAAAAACCTGGGAGTATACAGAGATAATGAATTACCACAGATCAAATAAACATAAAAAAATAGAAGTAATATGAAAGCTCAATATCTTGCTTCACTGACTATTGCTTATATTTGCCACACATTTAATATTATTTTGCATATAACCTACACATAATAACTTCAAAGAATTGAGAGACATGAAGGAACTGTCAGGAAAGGAAGCTGGCATCTAAATGAAGAGTGATTGACTCTTAATAATTCATTGGATTGACTGGTGACTAATATTAACACTAATTAGTTAGATGGCACTTTCATAAAATGAACATCAAAGAGCATTTAGAAACAAACCTGTGTCACTAGCAATCATGTAATTTTCCTGCACCATTTAATCATAGAACTTGATTAGCATGAATAAAATAGTAAATAAATACAACAGACAGGCATCTTAATTAAAACTTCTTTTCCAAAGGCTAGGAACAGCAGATCACACATTTTGCTTCAAAATAAAATTTCAAAATACCTACAGGACAATCACACCAATGCCAAAAACATAGTGGCACGTATTTAGACCACTTCAGAAGAAAGAAAACATGTACAAGAACAAAAAAAAGGCTTAAATGTACACATCAAGAGTAGTGAAATTAGCAGAATTACTTATTCTCACATTATCATCCGAAGGTGCAGTGTGATTCAAAGTGCAGTTTAAGGCAATTTCAATGAGTAGCAAAGTCTAAGAAGAAGTTAGGGACACTTGCTGGTTGGATGGATTCGGGTTAGGTGAGGGCTCACCACATCATAATACTAAAGCGGCGACTATAACTGTTGCAATTTTGAAAACTACAGGCTATAACTAACATTGCTATTTTCCTGGACCGAACTTAGGGTTAGACCATACCATACCACACCCTTTCTCTTTGGTACCGATTTCAATTTTTAGGACCCAGAAAATTAGCTTTAATTGTTGTGAGAACTGAGTGTAAAAAATATGGACATCACCACATTCAAAACCCAATTGTTTTATTATCCTTCATGTGATGAAATATGATAGTTGGACCTCGGGTGTCAGGTTTCATTGTGATGTCTAACATGAGTCAAAATAAAATAAAATTCCCGCTCCTGCTTAAAATCAAAACTTTATCACCAAACTATGTCCAGAATTACTGTTTTCTTAAGAAAAACAAAAGTTTGAAATAAAAACAGATTGTTGTCAATAATAAGCTTTAGTCACGGCTCAATGTTATCAAGCAATGCTTAAAATTTGTCAGGTATATCAACTATGCTAAATAATTCTAGTAGAAGAATAAGAGACAAATCCAACAAATAAAATATATGGAAAAAGGCAAAATTAAGGCAAACTGGAGAACTTACATCATTGTGTTCTACATAGGGACTCCTAATTTCAGGGTACACTGTACTTTGTAGTCCAGGTTCCTGAAAGACTAGGTTTTCTTCGTCTTTCAAAGAACTCTCTTTTGCATCTACACTGAGTGCTTCAGATTGTAAACAGTCTACATTAGCATTTCCTATAAATATGCAGTCAGTTGCACCCTTGTCATCACACTCCATGGCAGAAGCAACAATTTGATCCTCATTTAACTGCCCCAGCATACTGTTTCCATTTTCCTCTGATGGTAGATCACCATTAAAGGAAGCCTGAATATCAGTAAATTCATCAGTTTCTTTAGAACCAGTAGCCAAGGATGCATACAAATCATTGGCTTCAAAACCATCTGTTTGAACTTGTGTTCTAGTTTCCATGCTAAGCTCAATAGCACCTAATCCATTTCTATCGCTCTGATCCTGCACAAACTCATCCTCTAGAATAGGGACTGTGTTCAAGTTCTCAGCATTTGGAATGCTCAAAATATTTGAATGAATAGAACCAACGAGATCATTGGTTTTATCCATGAGAGTCAGGGATTTGGTAAAATCACTTTCAAAGACTTCAGTTAAGGATGAAGATACGTGCTCAAGGCCAGCAGAGCAATTCTCAGCTTCAGAATTTGCAATATTTCCTCCAACATGGTTTATTTCAACATTTTGAGAATTGTCAAGCTCCTCCACATGAGAAACAATATTTGTGTGCCCGCAGGCATCAATATCATGAGATCCCAAATTAACCTCCGACTGATGACTCTCAGACAAAACAGGTATCTCAGTAGGATGCACCCCTGCATCTTCTTGGAGTTGGACAGCCACAGGTTCATAAGTTGTGTGCCTGTGAGCATCAATATCATGAGATCCCAAGTTAATCTCAGACTGATGACTCTCAGACAAAACAGGTATCTCAGGAGGTTGCACTTCTGAATCTTCTTGGTGTTGGACTGCCATAGGTTCATTATTCCCCACCACTCCATGAATTTCAGTATTCGTTCTAGAAAAGGACTCTTGATCATTTTTTTTTTCTACAATAGAACTATCCATACCATGATCATAAACCTTGATTCCAGTCAGATCAATTGTCTCTTTTCGCAGAATAGTCAAATCAGTAGTCAAATCTGGAATGTATAAGAGAATTGCATAGATTATATTAGAGGGAAATTTCATAAAAGAATATGACAAAGCTCTGAAAAAGTAAGCAAATGAAGATGGTTTAATCAGGATAATGATGACCAAATGCACTTAAAAATAGGTTTTTGAAAAGCAATTGACAACAGTTGAAAAGGAACAGACATGACCATCCCATAGATGCAGAAACAACATGTAGTAGACCACTTTAGCCAGCTCATAACATCAATGATGAACAGGTTAAGTGTCAGCATTGTGGTTTCTTGATTAATAGCCAGCTCTATAAAAAATTATTATAGAGATGGAACAAAATACATTAAGAAGCCTCACAAATCGAGGAAAGTGTTGTCATGAGGAGAACAGTGAATTAGATACATCGTATGATCATAAAAGTATTATTTTTCCTCATTTCAAAATTCATGTACCAAAAAATAACTGCATTGCAAACATAAAATGTACTAATGTGTTTGTTTTCATTAATGTTATTACTTTCAGTTTACATGCTTTCACTAGAAGTACCAAAGATACCACAACTTATTTTCACTTGTTTTCTATTTTAGAGATTTTAACATTTTAAGAAAGGGGGAGAGAAAGGTTTGAGCAAATGCTCCAGATAATCAATAACACAACATAAACAAAGCCAAAAATTTCACCAGTAAATATCGGCCCATGAAAAATTTCATCCTCCAAAAATTGTCTTTGAATCATTAAAATCTCATGACTAGTGCAAGGGGCTTTTTTCCGCATGCGACGGATGTCTTCAGTATTTGTCAACTGTTCACGTATTGTACTTCAGAACAAAGAAGAAAAAACAATTAGTATTCAGGAAACTAAAAGGAGTGTGGTACGCTATACAACACAAAATACCAAAAGTGGCATCATAAATTCGATAATAAATTGAAGTGTGAACAAAGTATAAAAGTAAAAGAAAAAATAAATTACAAGTTACAACTATTGCCAGACAGTTTATGCAAGATCAGTTATAAAGTTATCCTTTCAATAAATAAAGGTGTTACGCTATGCCTAGCCCATGGGACAACCTAGGAGTATTAATTAGGAACACTGACGAATGGTAAATAGATAGGTGCACAACACAGAAAAAAGT
This sequence comes from Phaseolus vulgaris, assembly GCF_000499845.2. Taxonomy (NCBI): domain Eukaryota; kingdom Viridiplantae; phylum Streptophyta; class Magnoliopsida; order Fabales; family Fabaceae; genus Phaseolus; species Phaseolus vulgaris. The sequence goes on along the minus strand of NC_023752.2, from coordinate 4,553,719 downwards.
AGAGGTCTATAAATAGATGGGTCTGATATCTTCCCAACTGGATAACCATCCAATATTGATATCAGCTATTTTAAACATACTAGACATCTTCTATTATGGATACACAAAAATTTCAGCAGATCTAATTTTCTCTCCTTCCAGATGGGCTGAGTGGCTTCAGTCATTTAGTTACCTCCAAGGTTATCAACCCTAGGGTTAACTCGTAAACCCTTACACGTTTAAGAGTCCACTGCAGGGTCACGAATTGATTCGTGAGTAAACTCATTTTTGAGTAAACTCGCAGTAGACTCGGTCAAACTCGGTGCAAACTCGCGAATTCGAGGCCGAGTCACCGAGTTACCTGGTTCGCAATGTTCACGTCACGTTATCATCTTCATCATCCCTAGTCGTCGTTGTCCTCACCTCGTCGCACCGCACGCCTCTAGGTTTCATGGGGTTCTTTTTTAGGGTTTGGTAACATGTTGGGTTTAGGGTTAGGGATTTTTTTAGCTGATTGGGTTTAGGGTTATTTTTAGGTTGGATTTGAGATTTTTGGGCGGATTGGGGATTTTTGGCAGATTGGAGATTTTTTGACATATTGGGTTTTTTTTAGATTTTTAAACATGATAACATTTGTGTTGTTTTAATTATTTAATTATCTTATCAGTTTGACAAATAATATTTTGTTGGTGTATGAACTTGTTTATTTCAATATTATGCAATTGGTATCATGAAATATTTTTTTTTATTAAATTTTTTGTATGAAGTAGATTCTTACAAATCTACGAGTCAGGTTTACAGACCTCCCACAAGTCTGATAACCTTGGTTACCTCTAATACAACAAAATCAATTGCTCAACAAGGCTTGCCTTGGCAATTAAATAGATAAAAAAGAGTAAAAATCAATTATCGAAAATAGTAAAAAAGGAGAAGAATAAATAAGTGACAAAATATTATGCTTTTCATTCTATTATAATCAATAAAAAATAAAATGGATAGATATGGACAGATGATTGGATGGAAAACATACTCGCCGTGCAAGACCATCATATCATCCATAAGCATCTTCCTCTTCAAGGCACTAGTACGAGGTGCAGAACGAACCCGCTTCATTGATGCCATTTCAGGAGCTGCAGGACTGGGTTTCATTTTCAAAACTGAAGATTTTCTACCAACTGCACCAACAAAGTATTTTCAGCCTCACCACATTCTCAAGGACAATACACACTGTAACAAAACATATAGCAAAATACATTAATAGACCACTCTTATACCTAATATGGAAGACAATAGATCGTCATCACCAGGAACAGACTCAGTAGTTCTCTTGGATTGGGCTCCCCCGTAAGACTCAACCAAATCCATACTCTGCATTGTAAGAGTACTTTCTGTGAAGCTACGTTTTTTACCAGAAATGTCTGTTAATCCTGCAGCACCTGTATGGCCTTCAGTTGCACCCTGGTTGTCAGGAGTAGATGCCATCAGCAAATCATTTGCTTCACCATCATGTTGGTAAGCTAAGGAGAGCAACTTTTCAGGCTCTGGCATGTCAGTAACCGCAGATCTATTTATACTCTCTACTTTATTGCTAAATATTTGACTCTCAAGCTCCACATCTGTTTTTCCCAAATCAGGCGTTCCTTTAGATACAGATAGCTCTATAGTCTCTTGGTAACTTAAAGCAGGATTTGAAACATCAGTTACATGACCTCTTTCACCTGTAAAGAGTAAAAAGAACAGATTATCAATAAAATGGAATGTGCATGTTTGATAATATCTGTCAACAAGATTATACAATTAAATGGAGTAACTTAACAATAAAACAGAATCCACTCGAATTGTCACAAAAGGGTACTTACTATGATGTTCAGAAAGAAAAAAAAAATCAAAATGGAAAAAAAGACAACAAAATGTAAAAGTCAGTAAAACATCGTGGTGACATGATGTTCAAATATCAAAATGAGTTCTGAATCTTATTCTCATTTGTTTTTGTTTAGCACATCAGCATCTTATGAATAACTTGTTCAGTGTTTTGGAGAACACTGGTTTGTCTCAATCAAAGACGGTCAGAAGATCAGAGCATGTTCAGAGGATTTGGTAATAGGCAAAATGCCAAAAGGACTTTGGCGGTGTTTCCTGGCAGCAATTCTTTTGTGCATGTAGTAGGAAAAAAATGCTAGAAATTTAGCAGCAGAGCAATCTTCTATTAGGGTATATGGAATCCAGTATTTTCTAGCTTCTATGTCAAGCTCTGGTCATGATATTTCAGAGGGGTGTTCTAACATCTCCACAGAGATCACTATGCTATGCTGCATGTTTCTTAATATCTGTTCCCTTTTTTTGTTGATTTTGGTTATAGTCATCTTCAGTACTTCAGGATTTCTTATCCTCTTTTGCAACTTTCGCTTCTATCTCACTAAGTTATTTTCTAATCCAAAAGAAACACATGTAAAATTGCATTGTAATTACACCCAGATTGAGATTATACATAGGTTTGCAAGGGAGGTTGCAAGATCCCAGAAGTAGGATCATAAGGCAAACTTAAATTTGAAATTTATAACCAATTCATAAACAAAAATACAAAACAGAGCATGCAGCCACAGTCACAGTAGTCAGTGTCAATAATGAAAAACTGTGATACTGAACGCATGTCACAGACACAGCAGCAAACATTCATAAACAGTCACTAAAGAGAGGCAGAGAATTTAGGCAGTGTTCATCTAGGTCTGAAAATGGGGGAGAAGCAGCAGAAAGTATCAATATACAGCACCAAAAAACTTGTTAAAAAAGCCTAAACCCAACCCGAAAAATAAAAGGATTAAAAAATGAATAAAGAAAAAAAGAATAATAAATTCAGTGTTCTAAATACTAGATTGTAACATGTCAGCTGACCCAAAAGATGCTATATTGGGATATCCAATTTCACGATTTTGCAGCAATCCTACAACAGTCTTACTCTGATCCCACTGTTTGATGGTTTTACTCAATCCAGCTCAGAAGCAGGGAGCCAGATCATGAAATCATGAGCTCACAATTTTATAGCAATGCTGACACAGAATTACTTGTAATGTACCTATTCCACACCTGCTGTTACAGCCAAGCAAATGAAGAGAAAAAAATAATAAAATTCAGTGTTTTAAATACGGGATTGTGCCACATACCAGCCGACCCAAAAGATGTTATGGTGGGATAGTGGATAAAGGGATAGCTAGCAGTGATGAATTTAGAGAGAAATGAGGTCATGAGAAGTCCTACATAGCAAAGGTTGGGTTAAGGGAGAAAGTGAGAAACAGCCTTTAAGTATATATTGTTTTCAAAGTTGAAATCCAGAAAACAGACTCCATCAAGAGATCGTGCTCACAGTCCGTAATGGTCACTATCTCCCTCACACTGAACTACTCTGCAAGCAGTCAAGGACTACTTCACTACTCCTACACTACACTGAATCCAAAATTGACGGGCTAGTGTGAGCTTATCAATGCGGTTATGCACCCTTCAAATAGAAATCTATTTACTGAAAGATCCTAGCTTTCGTGCGTTGGTGGGTCTTCGAGATCCTTTCGATGAGCTATGTTGTGTTGAAGGGATATCTATATGAAAAGACAGTTCTATTTCCATTTAATAAATTCATTTTAGTTAGTGATCTCGGCTCAGCTAGTCCATTCTATCGTGATGAACTGTTGGCACCAGTCTTACATTTTGTCGAGACTATAGTCCACTATTTAAGAACCTGATTAAATAATATAAGTCACCTGAATTGAGCTTATATTAATACCTTCAATAAATGACAGAGAAGGCTGGCCCAGATGGGAGGTGCATGGTTGAAGGAGAGATTCAGTAGGCTGCACAGCTTCATGCGATACATGATTTAAACCCTCAGCTTCCTTCAGTTCTTGAGAAGCTTGAGCTTCCACATCAACAGCAACTTCAGGTCTTCCAGGTGATCCTAGCGGACTAATAACATTGGATATTAGAGCACCATCAGACGGACAGGATTGTCTATCACTCTTAGAAATTTCAATGCCATTCAGAACTTCATGCTTTGATAATGAGTTACCATCCTCCAAATAACCATCTGATCCTGGCACCTGAGATCCATCCATGTTAGACAATGGTTTACATGAGATGTTCTCTTGATCAGAAGTAACATGAGAACAACCAGGAGAAGAAACAACACAATTTGTAACAGTTTGGTCCAAAGGAGGAGCAGGAACTGGGTCAATGTTCATCAAAACTCCATCTTGCAAGTCCTCCTCCTTGTCAGGAACAGCAGAAGTATTGATCATCCCACCTTCACATTCTGGTAACATGGTGGCAGGAAACTCTTTATTGGAAGAGTCCACCAAGGGTAATGATGCTAAGGAATGATCTTCATGCATCAAATTTTCTTGATCCTTGATTACAACCTGACATGCTAAATGCTCCTGCTCCTCTCTTTTGCCATCCACTTCAATCAGATCGCAGCATTTCTCTTCATGATGCAAATCTAAAGAAATATGATTCTCATTACTTTGCAAGGAGCAATCATTTACATCATTATCCCTTTGGTGACCCAACAATTCATGTTGTGTGGTCTCCATTGATTTTAAATCAGCTAAATTATGACAATCAACTTCATTATTGCCCTGATCCATCTGAGTTCCAAATAAGTTAGGCTCTTCAAGTCCGGGGGTAGATGGACCCTCAGCATACTCACGGACTTTACCACTAGGGGGCAAATCATCAATCTGTTCAAAACAAATCAGATCACTAATTAAACAAGAAGAAGATACAATCCCTAGTAAATAGAACCACTTCCATTTCACCCTCTTTCCAAAAAGGAGAGAAAAATGAACACAACAAGCAATAAAACCAAAGATTCAAGGCAAGCAAATATTTTAAAATATAAAGTGTATTTTGCTTCCACAGCCTTTCATCTCAAGTTTTGCTTACCTCCTCTTTCTTTTCATCATTTTGATGAGACACCTGAAGACTAGCACCAAAGTCATCATGCTCCAAAGTAGTAGCTTTGTCATTTAACAAAACCTGATTTTGTCAAATCAAATTAAAATCTCCAGAAGTAGTAAGAAAAATGCATCTATACTCAGCATAGTCAATTTAAAGTAAATTATTTTCTACAGTAATACACATTAAGACACTTAGCTAACAGACACCTCAATTAAAACCAAGCATAACAGTGCTCCAAGAACAACAAAAGGTTCATATATATGCTCATCATAAGATGGCAGCCAACAGCAAAGCAGTCCTATTCGTGACAGATAAATGTACAAGACAGATCTAGGAATGTAATGATGCAAATGAAAAAAGCATAAGATCTATATCAGGCATACCAGGCCTGTGCATTTCAGATGCATATATTACTTTTACAGTATTACCATCAATGCAGTATATCTATGCTTCCTAGTTATGACCAGACAACAAAACAATAACATATAAATCAGTAAGTTGGAGCCCCTAAACCACATATATCACATTTCGTCAATCAACTCCATCAATAGGATGATGTGGAAAAACTAAAAATAAGAAAACAAATTACCTCATCAAGGTCTAGCCCAATTTGAGAAGCATCACCGTCACCAAAGCGCTCTGCAAGACATGTTTACCATTAAAATTAGCCACAAAATTCTCCACATCACATTTAAAATTCACTATCAACAAATCAGTACAAAGAGAAACAGAGACAAAAAAGGTAGACTAACCATCCAAGCCAAACTGTGAAGTAGAGTAAACCACACCATCCATAGTATCTTGCAGTGTAATCTGCTCCCTAGTACTGACATGGTGATCAACATAGTTACTGCAAGTTCACAACACATAAATTCCTCCATTAATAAGCCAATATACCTATCTTCCACACTAACCATTAACACAAAATCGCCATTTAGATCATAGAGCTATTCTGTAAAAGCATAGCCAAACGAAAAATCGGTGACTGAAAAATTCTGGCATTATTATTAAATTTGTATCAGTCATCTGAAAATACTAAGGAAAAATCTGACATATAACATTGGACAAAATCACTACAAAGTGGTTTCAGATGAAATGAAACAAATTAAACTAGATAAAACCAATTTAAGAAAAAATACCACTGCAGTAAACAATAGCTAAAGCTACAAACGACAATATGTTCAAGTATTTAAGAACTAACGCTTGAAGAATGTCACTATCTGGCAGTTCAAAATCATCAAGATCAAAAGTCTCAGGTAAGGTGATGGAATGGTAAGGTGCAGTGGACTCTTCAGGTGGCAAATCAACTGCTGTGGAGCGAAAAGCTTGCTTAATCTTAAGCAAGGCTTCACTACAGTCATCAAAAAGGTAATTCACCTTCCTAGAATATATCCTCACCACACCAAGCAGAAGATGGCTAGATAAACGGAGTGCAATTGGTACTTCAGGAAAAAGAATGGAATCTGTTCATTCATAAAATTAAACAAATAAATAATATGAAATGATAAAATATGATCAAAATTAATACCAAATGCAGCATATCCACATACAACGTACTGAGCAATATTAATTTCCCTCTTCGTCTATCATAACAAAATTTAAGCAATCAAAATCATTTGACATAAGAATAAAATAGTCCTCACTCATTCCACAAAATGCAGCTATAACCAACCTTTCTCTCAAATTTTATAATATTAAAAATTTAACATTGAGTAAATCTACTTAGAAACAATTATCACAATTTAGAAAATTAATATTTTCTCTTAACAAGACTGGTATATTTTCCTTTATAAATCATTACCATCATCATCATCATCATTATTTTGCCCAATAATAATTTCATTAAGACATTCAAGAGAAGAGAAGCACAATCAATAAACTAGCAATCAGCTAAAATATTAGGGGACAACAAAAGGCTCTAGTACATAAACTATTGCTAGCAATTACTGATAGATACATCTAGAATATAATATTTTAAGGATTTGCAAACTGCTGGATCCCTTTTACTCAAGATCAACTTCTTATTTCTTGCAATCAATCTCAGGAATTTCATTTTGACAGAGGGAAAGTCTTAAAATGAACTTTAAACTTAACTTAACCTCACAAAATCAGCTTGCAAGAAAAAATTTACACTTACTTATAAGTTATATACTATAATTTGGCTTTTTCTTCAGTCAATATGGAATCTTCAACACATCTAATCTAACTCTCAACAAATTGGCTTGCAAGGTGACGTTTGCACTCACTTATATATTTTAATTTGGCCTTATCTTCAATCGACGTGGGATCTCCAATACACCTCCTCACGCATATTTATAATCTTAAAAAATTAACATTGAATACTTAGAAACAATTATCACAATTTAGAAAATTAATATTTTTCTCTTAACAAAATTGGTATATTTTCCTTTATAAATCATTACCATCATCATCATCATCATTTTGCCCAATAATAATTTCATTAAGATGTTCAAGAAAGGAGAAGCACAATCAATAAACTGGCAATCAGCCAAAATATTAGGGGACAGCAAAAGGCTCTAGTACATAAACTATTGCTAGCATTTGTTTTACTACTGATAGATACGTCTGGAATATAATATTTTAAGGATTTGCAAACTGCTGGATCCTTTTACTCGAGATCAACTTCTTATTTCTTGCAATCAATTTGAGGTATTTCATTTTGACAAAGGGAAAGTCTTAAAGTAGACTTTAAACTTAACTTAACCTCACAAAACCAGCTTGCAAGATAAAATTTGCACTTACTTATATACAATTAACTGGTTTTTACTTAAGTCAATGTGGAATCTTCAACACACCTAACTCTTGACAAATTGACTTATAAGATGAGGCTTGCACCCATTTATATATTGTAATTTGGTCATATCTCCAATCGACGTAGGAACTAGAGAGGAACCTCGATAACAGGTGACACAAGACCCAACAAATTCGACTAAGATAGACTTTGAATGGCTCGGACACCTTCTTAAGAAAGAGAAATTTAAGTCTAAATCAAGCTTACAAAATCGGTTTGTAAGGTCATGTTTGCACCTCACTTATATACTATTTGACTTTATCTTTAGTCTATGTGGAATCTCTAGCACACTATCACGTCAAGAAATAAACATCTCCAACATGAGATTAAATATTTGTGAGTGATCCAACAGGAGCCTAATAGCGGGTGACACAACAACCCCAAATAATATCCCTACAATAAGCTCTAATACCATCTTGTGAGCTTTTTGAATAGCCACTTAATTAAGTTGTTAAACCAAAAGCACCCATGGTCCCTTAGGCATGATTTATTAGCTACCATTGGGAAACATTTATATTGCAAAGTTTCTAATTCTGACCCATCCTTAGCTTTTTTCTATATTCTGCCATTCCATTCATCAATCTAATTTCGTCTCAGAACTACTTTTTTTATTCCTCTACACCGAAGAGAATGTCATATTTAGAATCCTTAGGTAAATAAATATGCTCAATATCCTTGCGCATTTTCACTCAAGAATACCAGACACTCTCTTAAGCTTGAGCAGACTAAACATAAAAAAAAAAATACATCAAATAAAAGAGCCATCAAGTTTTCTACAAATAAACGACAATGACCCAGACAAATTACTGTGAGTAAAGCACCACAAGATTGATAAGAAAAGGAAAATTCCAGCAACAGGTGGCATACAAGAATAAATATTCAGAAAATATTTCAAGCACTTGAACTAACAACAACACAGAACGAACTTGGCTAATACCTTCCTTAACACTCGTGGTTCTCAAACCCCACAGAAGTCCTTACCTGTCACCCTAGGCATAATACAAGTTTAAGATGTAGCTCTTGTTTTAGTTAGCCTAACAAAGCTCAAAATTTGTGCACCCCAACCAGTAAGCTGTTTAAGTTTTCAAAGATAACTGAGACAACGGTTCAGATTGAAGAAAGCCAATATCTGCACAATTTCCTAAACTGTAACTAATAACTAACTATCAGCAACTATCAGAATTAACCGACAAGGTAATTAGATCAGGAAACAACAAAACAAACTTTTATATCCTCATTAAAACAAAGCCTTCCAAAACATTAATTGCAATCATAAATTACACCGCTAACTAACACACAATTACAATCACAAATTACCCCATTAACTAACAGAACACAATTTTCCTCACATTAAAATCCCAAATCAAAAAGCACAAAACAAAACAAACGTACCTACGGATACACCAATGTCAGTATCAGCCACCTGATTCTTTCGGAGCTTCCTCTCCAAATGCGCAGCTATCCATATAGTCCCAAGTGGCCCTTTCTTGGCCAAAATAAACTGAGAATAGAACATCCCTTTGCTTCAGCTCGCAAATTCCCCACTCCAAAATAAACAACTTTCCCCCAAACCTAAAACCCCATCACAACCCCCCGACAAAACCAAATCCAGCACCGAGAAACCCTAATTGCACCTCCTCCGTCAACAAAACCGACAGAACTCCTCCACAACCACGTGGGAAAAACAATTCGCGCAGTGAAACAACCTAAAACTCACCAAAGTGGTCGTTGGATCGAGAAAACGCAGAGCTAGAGAGAATCATCACTGAGCATGGTTTCGTGAAGTGGAAAAAAAAAACCCTAACAACCGTGTTAGAATAAAAACGTGAACAATTGAAACAAAAAATGAGGAACACGAAAAGATTTGGTGGTAATTGTAATTTTGAAATTGAAATTGAAATTTGAACAGAGAAAGAGAGCGATTTGGAAAGTCAGATTTGGTTTGGTTTGTTGTGTTTGGGTCTAATTTTCGAAATAAAATGACAACACAATAAATAAAATAAATATAAGTGTATGTATGGTATGTATCATATGGTATGGTATGGTATGATAATATATGGTGAAACTAACATCTTTTACAATTTTACATGCTGAGCTGTTGCTTTCTCATTGGTCAAACCTAGGCCAATACAAATCTACACTTCTTTCACTTTTTCTTTTTTTCGTTATTCCCTTTCTTTCCGCACCTTGTCTGATAAATAAATCAAAATATTTATGAACAAAATTAAATAGTAATATTTTCCTTCCGTTTTCATAGATTAAAAAAAATATATATTTTTTTTCATGTTTTCATTTTATATTTACTATTTATTTATTAACTGATTTTTTATTTATTATTATTATGTCATCCTTGTTTCATGATAACTTCGAGTAGAAGCTCGTGTTTATCTAAAGTTTATTTATTTAATTTATAGATAATAATCTGATCTTTTTACAATATATTTTGATATAAAAATATACATTTTCATTTATTGGTTAATTTTTGTTGCCCTGGAATAAATTTTTTCTTATTTTAAATTTGTTCAAACAAAAGAACTATGAGAAATTTATTTTTAAAAATGAAAACTATTGCACAAATTTAGTTGAATTTAAAATTTTGTGTTTTTGTGGTGATGATAAACACTGATTATTACATTTTAACGTGACAATTTTATTTTTCAATTTATCAATGTTTTAGTGTTGTTTGTTTTTTATATTTATAAATTTGTTTTTTTACTATTTATTTAATTAATGAATATTTACAAAAGGTAACCTTCTTTTATCTTTATATATATATATATATATATATATATATATATATATAATGTGATATGTCATTTTAGGTTAACATATCTAAATACTCCTACCTTCTTTTTGTAATAGAAAGATGGGGTGTGACATTTTATATTTTATTTTTTATTTATGGTAAATATATGTAAATAGAATGTTAAAAATACTATTTTTTTTATCCGTGTTTTTCTTATTTCCTTATTGCAGCACAGTACTTTTGTTTTATTGTTTTGGCATTGTCTTTTTTTGGTTATTTTATTTTTTTATTAGAATAATATCTAATTATGTTTATATTAGAATAACATCTAATTATGTTTATATTAGTTTTTTCTTTTTCTTCATTGTTACCTCAATTGTTTTTTTTCCTTCATTATTAAGAATTTTCATAACTCCAACTATCTTCAAAAATGTTAATCTATAATCATATGATATAAATTTCAATAATTCATTCTTAATCCTATGATTTTTTGTTCTCATATGTTATAATCACAATAACAATCATACATTTCTTTCCTTATTTATTTAGAGATATAAAGTTCACACTATTTCTAGTAATGTGTACGTGGATCTAGATTATACCATAATGTTACTTCACTTTCATTCATCTAACAAATTAAAACTCTATTTTTTTCCATTCTAGATAATTAAAATATTTGTTGGACATTAACATCAAACACTTACCCACCAAATATTTATTCATGAGATCTTATTTATAGGCAAACATGATTGAAGTCCACTCTAATTATTCTCTTTATTATTGTGAATGGTGTAAAGCATATGGTGATTATTTCAAGATCAGGATCTTTGGTGATTGCTTTTCATATATATACTTTTTTTTGTTATTCTATTATTATTTTTTTATTTGTATGTTTTATAATGATGATTATTATAAACCTCTCTTTGTATCAAATTATGCCGATTTATCTTCGAAATTATCAATTGGATTATATTTTTTTCAAGCCTCATCATTTGATTATTGAAAGTTTTTTTCTTATAGATTGTTTAAAAAAAATGTTAATATAAAATAGTTTGATATTTTGTTTATATAGATACAATTTGATGTAATGCACATTTTTCAAAATATACTAAACTATGATTAATTTAAACCTTTTATCACTATTAAATTTTAACAAAATTTAACATGGACAATCATTGTGATATGAAATTATAACTTTCACTTTTTAACAAAATTCAACAAATTTCACTTTTTACATGACAAAAATGACATAGTTATATTTTTATTACTCCACACACATGTATATATGCATACATATACATAATGTATGTAATAAAGTTTAAATGAGAGAGTTTAACTATATTTAGACACTTAATATGATTAAAATGAATGTCATTAATCATAACTTAACATATGAAAGGAAGACAAAGAGAAAACAATAAAATGTGTTTAAAGATATTTTTTCACTTCTTCACACCTACTGGTCAAGTTATTTTGTTTTCAACTTTTAGTTTTCCTTCATTTATAACTTTGACCGTATTAATGATTTCTTATGAAATTTATAAAATAACCCATCAACCAGCCAATAAATCTAATTAACATGAAAACATTGTGCCTTCATAACATTAATTTTCTTCTTGTTTAGGAAATTGTTTGGTTAATGAGGAGAGAACGTTAAAAAAAAAAAGAGAAAGGGTTAAAAAGGAATGGGGTTAAGCTTCTTTAATGAATTTTTTCAAAATTAAACAAACTGATTTGTCTTACCTTGTCAACATATAAAAATGAATGCTGAAAAGGAGAAAACAATACATTAAATATTTCTAGTTAAGTAGTAAAGTTAACAAATAAGTAATAAAATAGCTACATTTTTTATGACTAAAATTCAAGGAGGTCACTCACCATATTTGTAGAAGTTACAATGTTATTTAATTTTCTGAACTTTTATTCTTCTAAAATTTATATTTATTTTTTTAATTATTTTTACTTGTTTAAACACCAATATAAAAACTAATAAAAAAAATACAATAAAAAGTCAATCAAGAAAACGTTTCTACATAAATTGTTTTTATATTTTCTTATGGAATTTACAAAAGAATCCACCAACCCATTAATGAAAGAAGTGAAAGACAATAATAAATATTAATGTGTGTTATGAAGAATAAAAGGGATGAAGGTGTACAATTTGTTAGGAGGAGAAAATTATTTGATTAAAAACGATAAAAGAATTATAAATAAAGGAAAGAATTACGAAAGAATAATGAAGTTTAAACTTCTTCATTAAAAGTTTTCAAATTGTTTTTGTCTAATCTCTTTAAGGTAAAATAATATATACCAAAATAGAAAAAAAAAATTAATATTAAATTATTCATTTAACTAGTAAAACTATCAAATAAACAATTACACAACTACCGTGTTTAATGATTAAGAGTTATACAGTTCACTTACTATATTTGTAGGAACACAAAATTTATTCCTTTTTAAACTTGTCTCTCTAATTTTTTATTTATTTATATTTTTAATTGTTATTTTTACTTATTTAAACACTTTTATATCTATAACTATTCATAAAAGAAGAGTTATAACTATTAATTGGTACTAATTTTACCCTTACTAATATAACTATTTTTATTAATTTTATTATCTATAAAAACTACCTGTAATAAATAATAATTATCCTCAAATACTATATAATTATAATATTATAATTTTAACAAAATTATTATTATTATTTTTAATTTTTCATAATAATTTATATTTTAATAAATATTATAATATTTAAATTTGTAATTATATTGATATAATTATATAAAGGAATATATATATATATATATATATATATTTTAACAATTTGATAATTTTATTCTTTAGTAAGAGGGAATATTTTTTTAATAACTACCTCAATTGTCCCAAACATATTTGGTTGACTTCTCCATCATGAAATGTAATTGTCTAATTCCCCCACTTAAAATTACATAAACCTGTTTTTTTATTTATTTTTTCAATCATTCTTTTAGAATTATATTTTTTAAATTATGTTATTTAAATTAAAAAATACAAATAAACATACACCTACAAGAGATCACATAATAAAAAAAGTTTCTATATGAATTACCATGTTTTTATTTTTTTATTGTTGGTCATTTTTTTAAAAAAAAATAGGCCTAATTGCTTATTTACTACTAAAATTTTATATTTCTGTTAAATTTTCTCTAAACTTCCAGTTTCTAAATTTTATCATCTAAAATTCAAAATTATGAACATTCAACACTTTATTAATTATTTCTCAAATTACTAATCATTTGTTAATGTGATCATTGTTAAGATGAAATATATATTCTATTTTAAACTACATATTTTACGACAAATGTTTTACAAATTTTACAAGAAAAATTTTAATTTTTTGAATTTTATTCTGAACTTTTAATTTTTTTCAATTTTACTATTTACATTTTAAATTTATATATATTTTACATTTATGTAAATTGATGCCAATTTACTATGATTTTATTTCTCCATTTTTTTTAAAAAGAGTCTCAAATTTGTAAATAAATGATTTGCACCTCAAATTTACTTTTGAGTAATAACTTTACGGAAATAATTTAATTCTATGCAATTCAGTGCTTCGGGACTTATTGTTGTTTTCAGTATTTTAAAAATATGAATTCACTTGCTAAAGTTTAAAATGAAGAATTATAATCAAACATCTTCCTTTCTTATTTTCTATTTTCATTGGAAAAAAAAAATAGAAAATGATGAAAGTAAACAAGCCCAAGCCCTATAGCTATACTCTTTTTTTTTTCAAAAAGACCACATGTACAGAAATTTAACGACTTTTGCTTACAGAAGTCCATAATTTCTAACTGAACCCCATAATTTTAAAATGACCATTCTAATGATGCATTCTGGATTACTGGTTTGAAAATCTTTCGGAACAAGTTTTTCATAATTTCCAGAACATAAATTATGAAGTAAGATTTTTGGAAAATATGAGATCCTTTCCAAATAAGCATTTAAAAACATGAGATGTTTTCGAATATGAGTTTTCTAGAATATATGAAATGTTTTCTAAATCATGTTTTTCAGAACAAATTTTCGACAAACTTTTCAAAACAGAATTTCTTTAAAGAAACTTTTCAAAACAGAATTTCTTAAAGAAACTTTTCAAAACATGAGATACTTTTTGAAATGAGCTTTTCATATCAAACTTTTAACTAAAACCCAACATTTTACTTTCTCCTTATTTTTTTCAAAGAGTGTGGTGAAGAATGAAGATGAAATTAAACATGCAGCGGGGAAGAAGAAGACACACTGACAGTGTAGTGGCATGAACTAATCTTAATTTGTAAAGAAATTCATTCATTTATTTTTTTGTTATTTTTCTCTTGCACGAAGAAGTTAGTCTGTGCTGTGTATTTTCTAACCTTATTGAATAAGAATACAAAGATCCGTACCCTGCTTTACCTTTTTGTGGGAAGGGAGGGGCTCTGTTCATTACAGAAAACTAATAATCCCATCTTTACTGTTATATTTAAAAGAAAAATACACACAATTGCATACATACATAAAATGATGTCGAACTCGACTAGAGCCTTTAACCAACATCAATCAATAATACTACGATCTTCCTACTTCCTCTGTATCGACATGTTCTTTCTTGGTGCCCAATTTGACAATGTCTTCGACCAATATTTTCCCATCTGTCACGATAAAGAAAATGCATAAAAAGTAGCAGTCAATCTGGAAGCTGAACTAATTTTCAAATTTGGATGACATGTATACTATACAATATATAACCCTCTAGGCGTTATCATAGATAAGTAATAAAGATAGTATTGAACAATGGAATTCTAAAGAATTTTAGAGAACTATGGCATGCATGGAAGGTGCCGGACTTTCATTTTTGTTTAGAGAATGACACTTGTTTTAAATTGTTAAGGAATTTTTCATTGAAGTTGCAGGATGGTTTTAGAAACTACTAATGAAGCTGTGGATAATAGCTATTCAATTATTGTTGTTATTATTAACCCTAGATAGCTATATTAGCTGTACTAATGAGCTACATGCTGTACACAGCTTATTTTTTTAGTTACAAATAACAGAAAATAAGGGTGTTCTCAGGAGCTGTCAAGTGGATCCCAAAAATGATATCAAGGAAGCAAAAAATAGGAAAGAAAGAAGATAAAGAGGAAAGTATAAGTTTGCATTAGGTGATGTTTTGTGTTTTTATATTAGAAATTTTATTTGAATTAACTGGAGAGAGCAATTGAGTTGAGTGACATTCGTTACTGATATCAATTGAGGCAGTATAAGAAAAAGAAGAAAAATGGCACATGAACAGACCGCTATCCTTGGAAAGATTGCTGATAAGTTCATGAATTCCTTCTTTGCCCAGAGTGTCCTTCAGATACATAGCAGCAGATAAAACCTCCTCGGGTGTCACTTTCCCATCATAATCCCTGCCAGAACATGACTAAACATTTAAATGCCATTTATTTCCAACAATTAGTCATAAAGGTTTATAAATAAGGGGAAAAAAACTTTATCCATGTATCTGCTTACTAAATCTTACACATTCTAAATGAATTAAATACTTCGGACAAATTTGTTTCTAGGAGGAGGAACGGGCAAAAAGGGTTTTCATTCATTGCTAACATCAAATACTGAAACTCTAATCGGCACAATTGGATTTCAGATCAGATGTTTTCGTAATTTTTCACCCCAAAAGTAACCAATGTCACCGAACTACTGCTGCTCTAAAGCAAGCCTTTAGCCTAGAAAGTCTTAATTATGATGCCACTATGATACAAGTAACATGTTACTTGATTTATGAAGGGGGTGAGTACAGTGATTGTTGGATATTATAACTGTGGCAGATGGGTCAAAAATCTGCTCGCTGAGCAATTTCAGAATATTTTCTTCCAAGAATTGAGATATCATCTGATTGTTGAGACTCTTTGATCTTACCACGACTTTCTATATAAGAGAGAGAGCTTGATTAACTAAAAGAAACAGCTAAACAGGGATGTTGGAGTTTTTGTCCTACTGTCATCCCAATAGATATCTTATCCTAATAACAAATAAATTTGCAATTGATATAACCGTTATCTACTCCATGCCAATTGAGTATTGATTGATAAGTATTTACCATAACTAGTAGCAATCATAGTTATGAGTCCGTTCTTAAATTTACTCAGAGCAGGCCATTACTAAAAAAATAATAGCAATTTATTGTATCATGGGCTCTCCCATATAACAATGAGAATTTCCCCCTTCCCCTACAATGGTATCCTTTATGAATTCTGCTATTATGTCCAGCTAGTCGCCATTAATTAGAAAACACCGTATTTACATATTTTATAAATTGCATAAAGAAAATAGAAGCAATTAACCATAATTTGAAAGTATAGAAAAAACCTGTCAAGCAACCGCCAACGGTCTCCAATTTTAGCATCAACATCATCTATTTCTTTTTCAAGCGTCTGGAGCATAGTATCAACCTGAGAAACATATGAAACTCCTGTTGTTAGCTATTTCCAGTTTCAGAATATAATTCAGCTAATGATTAACAGATGTCTGCCTTGTTCCTTTGTTTTTCAATTGTAAAGTGGCATCTAAAGAAACTAGAAGGTCATAGAATTACCCTGTCAACAAGTGCTGAAGAAACCTTATCACTAATAGCTGCCTCAATAGCACCATCACTTTCCTTCCTTGCAGCTTTATAGGCCTTCATAGCTGCTTGCTCACCTTCTGTACCTTCTTTCCCTACCATACTATCATAAAGCTCCATCTGTACAATGGTAGGTTAAATTGTTTACTTTATATGTAAAAGAACCTGGACATGATTAATAGCTAGTTGGTTTAAGAAAACGTTTTCTGTTTCAATTCCTTTTTTCACCATTTCCTCTTCAAATCTTTGCAAACAGGAAACAATTTTTTTTATGATTATTAGAGAAAAAAGCATTTTTTCCTAAAATCCATAAGAAAATGAGTGTTCACGCACTGTGGGCCTGGCTTATCCTAATCATCTTATAAGCCCATAACCCTACCGTAAGTGTAAACACAGATACAATAATATACATGAAGGTGAATCAGTCAAATTAGAGACTAACATGCAGCAAAGCCTCCCTCTCTATAAAGCTAGAGAAGACATTTTGAGCATATTTTATCAAACAACAATGGCAATAAGAAATGAATTTTGACTACAGATTTTTTTTATGGAAAAATAGTGACAAATGTTAAATTCTAAGTTTTTGACAAAAATGCATTTATTTTATCTAGCAAATTAATTTTCAACAAATCAATGTTAAATGATGTGAATGTAGAAACATACTAAATTACATCCAAAATATATTGAAATTTCACTTTCCTTTGAATGCCCAAAAAGTATTCACTGAGCAATAATACTCAGTTGCAAGAATATGAAATATAATATGAATTCTAAAATCTACATACCTCCTTCCTAACAAGCCTCAAAAACTCTTCACGTTCCCTGCTCACCGACTGAAAATTTATCAGACAAAAGAATAAGTCCAAGCATTCATCAGTGCATACAAAGTGTGGAAAAATTAAAAATAATTTACTACCAATCCTTACAGATGCTGATGCTAAAACAGCTAATGCACGACTGAGCTCCCACTGGTGGTCATGTTTATCCAATGTCTTTGTTTTTACCTCTCCTTGTGTTTGTTTGGTTGACGAAACCTTCTCTTTCATAACCAAATCCTCTTCAGTACTAACAGATTCTACCATTTTGGCATGCTCAGCCTCCTCTTTCTTTGCCTCCTCCTATTAAATATTTTGCACCCATCAATCTCAAATCAGAGCAACAAGTATACCAATAGCCAAGCAACTTCAAGAAGTAATCATTATTTATGGTGGTTCATTGGAGGACAAGCATTGGAAATTTCTCTTAGATGATTGATTACAGTGTGCTCCAAAAAATGCAATGAAAAAGGAAATACTCTACATGAAAATTCATTTTTTATAGATGACTTGGCAGATTTTCACAATAAATTTATCTTTACCCTATCTTTCTTTCTCTTTTTCTTACTAGAAGACTTCACTATATACCTAAGTAGCATAAATAAGTTATTTAGTTATAATTCTTATGTTCCTCCCATTAATTATTCACAAAACTACAGTGAAATGAAGCAAACCTTTTAACATAAAATTATAGGTATAAATAAAGCATATCTTTTAACATGGTTACTCTAAAATTAAGGCTAAATCAACAGTCCCATGGCTCCCTCCCATAACATATATATCCCTAATAACAAAATCCATAATACAAAAAATCCACCTTGATTAGCTCCTCTTGCATTTCAAGATACTCCAACTTCCTCTTCCTTTCTGAAACAGAATCTTCAGAAGGCAAAGTTGTTACCCCAACAGTATCTACAACCTCATCTGGCAAAGAAGAGAGTGTAGCTTGAACAGCTTCCTCTGGTCTGACCTTTCCTGAAACAGAAAATGCCCTACAGAGAGAATGAGACAACTTCCCAGCAAATCCTTAAGAATATAATATTTAAACAGAGAAAATACTAAGATACCTAGAAAGAATTAAGAGGGAAGATGGCACAGAATGGTTGAGAGACAAATCCAGCCAGTCCCTAAGCTGCAAAGAAATATTGCAATTTACATCTCCCCAAATGAGAATATACCACCATATGAAGAGGTTTATGTTCAGGATTAAGAAATGTCTTTCATGTTCCAACTATATATGCAAATGCCTTTCGTTTTGCATTTAAGAGCTACACCAACAACCCTTATTTTTTAAGACATTATTTTGTTATGCATACAACACAATAATAGCATTCAAGAGTCTTGAGAATTGTTTGAGATATATTTGACATGTGTGGAGAATAGATCATATGAGGGGAAACGCTATTACTAGAGTGAACTGAGAAAAACTGTTGGCAAAACCATTACAAAGGATTTAGAGATGTCAAAGATTTGTCTAAAGACATGATTCATAATAAAACGCTAGGGTATTTTTGATCCACATAGTGAGTATTGGAAAAAGGCTATGTTGTTATTGTTGTTTACTTCTGAAGATAAGAATTATGACCAGTTTCTTGTTCAGAAAAAATACCAACATTTTAAGTTAACAGAGTTAAGAGAGTTCAAGGGCACAAATTGCACTGAAACATTTATGATTAACCTGCTGCCGCATTTCTTCCACTGACAGCAATCCAAGTAATCCTCGATCTCTACAAGCTTGACGAAGCTCTGCTTCCGAAAGAGATTCAACACCCTCGAGATGAATCAGTTTATCATCATTCTTGATCCTGCCAAAGGCAAACAATTTATACCTATTGACCCTCAAAACATCAATGAGGCAATCGACTGAATATGGTAATTTAGTAAAATAAATACTGTAGTGTTGAAAGCACATAAATCTTCAAGCATAGTGTGCAATGCTAAGCAGAATTCCCCATTTTCCCCTTTCTTTTCTTCATTTGTAGAAGGGAGTGACCTATTCTTTTTCCTTTCGTATTTTATTGAAAGTAATGGTGTTAGCATGTATTGAACATCATTCGGTAAAGCTTGTACTAGTTGTATTATACATGTACTTGACCTTAATTTGTTAGCATAATACATATATACAAAGACCCTAATGGATATAAGGCTAATGTATCCCTTCACAAATTCTCCTCTTCCATCTTTCCATGTCTCTTGATGTCCTCTTTCACGGTGTCAAGAGATACATTCTGAACCTAAGTTGGGAAAATAGACTTGCATCTCATTTCCTGGAAAAAAAAATCCTATTCTACACAGACCATCTTTGATGAGCAGCTCCCTAGACTATCCTGTGTCCCCTAAGTGGCCTATTACCTCCTTATGTGGCTCTCACACACAAACAACCTATCCACAAATTACTGGTACACACAAGATGTCATCAAGTGACAGCCAGACATGCATCAACAAGAAGGAAAGACCGAGAGAAACCTTATAAGAAAGGTGATGTATAACAAGGAATTAGGATACCAATGAAAACAAAAAGCTCGATAGAGTTCCTGTGGAATTACAATTTACCATGTAAGGGAGAGAAATCATAAAGAGGATGCACTAAAAATAAATTGTTTGTCTCACATCAATTATATTTATATTTTAAGGATTTTTTTAGTTAGAAAATCAATTCTTGAACCTTTTAATGAAAACACACATTCCAATGTAAATATGTACTAATATAAAGGACCATAGCCATCTAATTTCCTTGAATTCCAATAAGAGTAATGCACTACTTTCTCCCACTAAATTAACATTCGAACTTCCACCAGAGCCATTGATTCAGCTCTAACCGAATACTACCCAATGATGGGAGAAAGGTAAAAAAATCAGGAAATAATGTACTACTTTTAGTCCCCTAAAAACTAACATAAGTTAAGAACCGCGTGTTCTTCTGTTTCCTACAATTGGATTATGCACTGAGACTGAAAAAGAAGTCAACGAGAAGGCAGACATTCAGACATTGGTAACAAATATAAGAAATCTACACAATTGAAAAAATCCTTACCTAAACAGCCATGTACAAAGAAATTTTTTACGATAAATCATAAATGAAAGTAACCAGACAAGAGCCAATGAGCTATGCATAAAAAAAACAGAGAGGAAAGATAAATAAATGATTAATCTTACTCATGTAATCTCTTGCGGAGCATGTAACGCAAGTATCCATCAGTTCCATATGGGCTGATGCCCATATATTTACACATATTTACCAAGCGAGGCCTGTTCTCCATTTTCACAGCCAAAAAGCATGCTCATAACAATATCAGGATCCCAAAGTATGAGAGTAATAATTGGAGAACACAACTTGTTTAACATAAGCAATGGTGGAAACACCAACCTGCTAATGTTATCCAGGGTGAGCTCATCATTAAATAACTTTGCAAATCCTAAGATTTCATCATTAGAAACTCGGGCACCTGTTCTGACCTACATTAATAAAATAATAAATACAGACATAATGATATCAATGTTACACGTATACGGGGATGTAAAGCATCTATATCATGAAAAGCACGCTGACTTTGTTCATAAATTCATCAAGATCTTCAGCTGTCTTCTTCATTTCTCCACTTTGTGAATTCTGAATCTCCTTTGCCATTTCTTTTACAGTATCTTGAAGAAACTTGGCATATTCTATTCTTGCATTTAGCCTTCTTTTCAACGCCTCCTACAAGTTAAGCCTTCCCAAAATTGAGTGATAATAAAGCACACCAGTAGTCAAGCATGTATTGTTTGATGAGTATAATAATATCACCTGTTCTTTCATCTTGTCCTGGAAAGTGGATGGTAGCATATTGGGAAACAATTTAAGGAATACTGGCAACAATAACTCCATGAATGGAACTATGATAAATACAGCGAATGGAACTAGCCTGAAAATATCAGCTGTTGTCCTTGTGAGTTGCTGCCTCTCCCTTCTAGAAAGATTCTTTCCACCGGCAAGTTTCAGCATTAATCTGGAGCTTATCCTAACATCAGCCCATAGTAGTTTCGTACCAAACCAGTAGTGTTGCAGCATAGATTTAAATTCATCCCACCAATGGCTTAACTTCTTTGCCCAGTCATCCCTAGTTGATGGGAAATCAGACAAGTCTAACAAAAATTATAACACAAAAAACAAGAGGTGGAAAATTTTTAACCTGCTCATTGACATAATAGTTCTGAAAGCTGGACCAATTCCTAAAATCTTAGTCCATAACTTTTTTATAATAGAATCAACACTCTTCTGTGTTTCTTGCAATTGTTTAGCCTTAGCTTTTGCCTTTATGGTGCTCAATCCTTCTACAGCTTCATCACATTCCTCTGGTGAAGCTTCCTTCTTCTGTTTAGGAGCTGATCGTTCACTTCCCCTATTACTGCTACCCAATCCAGATTGATCAGTTGCAGCTCCGGAAATATGACGCGTACATTGCGATACCCATCCCAACCTGGAAAGATAAACTAACTCTGTTTTGTCCGATCTAAATCCAAAACTTGAAACTCTAAACGAATTATGCGAGACAAATCTTGAAGCTGCACAAGCTGCTAGATCATCTTTGTTGACAGTAAATAATTTGTTTTCCTGTACACGTTCTGTAGTCGCAGATGAAGAGAAGGGAAACCGGCTCAAACCTTCTGACTCACTAGATTCTAATGACCCAGCATGCCCAGCACCCGAGAATCCAAAAATAATGCGACTAGGTTGACTACATAGGGGGTTGAAGAAGAGGTTCCTTCTCTTCTTCAAAATCATTCTTGAAGCCATGACAACAAATTCCAGGCACTGATGTCAGTTTTCCCCAAGCAAAACGCTTAATAATTCAATGGTTCGATGTCAATGATACATAGAGTGCAGAAATTTATCACCTGTAAAGGGTAAGTCAAACAGCAATTATTATTCATCGAAGCACATTATGCAATTCATCAACAGTAACAGAAGTGCACGTTTGGTCATAGATTACTTTTGGTTTCTTTCTTCAAAAACTATCTCAACAAGTTTAGAACAAAAAAAGCAACTAATTCTACAAAATCAACTAATCCAAACACGCACTTTTCATATTAGTGATAGACTGATAAATTTAAAGCTAAATTCAGAAGAAGAAAAATCAGGCAAAAAAAACCTGGCATTCTAGCATTTTTCATAGTATGGATACCTACTAGAACTACTACTAGGACACAGAACATGCTAAACATATGCATATTATGCGTTTGAGTTCAAAAAACTCTTCAATTTAACCGATTGGAGCACTCGCAAACGCAGTGTCCACTGAAAAAAACAACAACAAATATTCATTCTCCTTGAATTTAGCAGAAATCCGAACCGAATCAAGCTCAGCTAATCGAAAACGAAACGCACCGTCGCTGTGAGAACACCGCAGGAAGAGAGGCGTTTTCACGGCGAAATTACCAGTGCTCGGTAACTGGAGAGAAGCGTGGAACAGAGCTCAATCGATAACCGGGGAGAAAATGTGCTTCTTCAATAGTAGCATAATTATGGAAGAAAATCATAATAATGCTTCCAAAATCATAATTATTATTATTATTATTATTATTATTATTATTATTAGGATTGGGTGAAGAAGGAAACAACTTTCTGGGAGTTTCCAATTTTTCCATTGATTCAGCATTTTTATTTTTTATTTTACTTTCCACTGTGCATGTATTTTATCATTATCCTTATTCTCTGAAGAAAATAAATTGAACATTTTGGACTTTTAAGTGATTGAATATTGAAAGTTAAACTTTTCTAACAGATTCTAACGAAATTCTCTTTTAATTTCAAAAGTTATTCTATATCCACAGAACATTTTTTACTATGGATAATTGCTTTTTATGATTAATGTTTTTTATTTATTACTACTATTATATATAATAATTGTTAAATTAATATAATTTTTTTTAATTTACTTTATATGTTTTGTTTTACAACAGTTGTTATATTTTTAAATATTTTATTTTAATCATAATAGTGTTATAACTGGTTTTCAATAATGCGGTCTAGGTTCATATCATCGAGTTGAAATATATTTAAAATAAAATAGAAGAATAATTTATTCTCATGTTTTTTTTTTGTTTTTTTTTCTCGGTCTAGGTTCATATCATCGAGTTGAAATATATTTAAAATAAAATAGAAGAATAATTTATTCTCATGTTTTTTTTCTTTTTTTTTCTCTTTTGTTTATCCCGTTTATATTTTAATATGGTATTAGTAATCTCAAACATAACTTAGCGAAAGTTTGTTAAACTGACCAGGTCACCCGTTATCAGATCACCTATAATATGTTGTCTCACGCACGAGTTGTCACTCTCGGCGTGTTGGAAATCTCATATCGACTAAAGATTATAACATTTCATTGTATATAAGTGGGTGCAAACCTCACCTTATAAATCGGTTTTATAAGGTTGAGTTAGGTTTAAAATCCACTTTATAATATGGTATCAGAGCTTGCTATATTTACTTAATGATAAAGTTGTTGACCACATTTTCAGTAGCAAAATTGATTGTGTTCTTACCTTTCACTCCAATGGTTGTCACATTGAGGACAATAACTCTTTGAAAATAATTGGTTCAACTAATATGCAAGATAGACTTTATACACCCAGGATCCCATCTTATCAAAAACTTGAAATCAAACTCATCAAATATGCAGATACCATCAATATTGTTAATGTTCGTGCTAGTGATCTAGAAACCCTTTGACATTTTCGTTTAGGACATGTTTCTAACAAATGTATTAATGTTATAATGACTAATTTTTCTTTTGTTAAATATAACAAATCAATTGTTTGTGATGTTTGTCATTTTGCAAAACAAAAAAAACTTTCATTTCCTATTAGTACATCTAAATCTAAAAAATGTTTTGAATTGATTCATGTATATATGTATGAAAATCATACTCAATACCATAAATTCATGGTCATAAATATTTTTTTACCATAGTTGATGACTATTCGAGGTACATATGGATCTTTCTTTTAAAACAAAAATTTGAAGTTGTCAAGACTTTGGAAAATTTTGTTTTTGTTCAAACACAATTTGAGACAACAATAAAAATAATCAGAAGTGATAACGAGACTGAAATTTTCATGACTAATTTATTTGTCAACAGAGGAATAATGCATCAAACATCATGTGTCAATACTCCATAACAAAATAACATAGTTGAAAGGAAACATGGTCATGTATTAAATGTAGCAAGAGCTCTCATGATACAATCTCATTTACCCAAAATTTATTGGCCATACTTTGTGATACATGTTGTGCATATTATAAATATGCTTCTAACACATGTTTTAAATTATTCTTCTATTCTTCTCCTCATTCAATGATTTACAAAACTGCAATAGGTTTTAAGGGGTTAAAGATGTTTGGATCTTTGTGTTATGCTAGCACTTTGTCAACAAACAAAAGAAAAAAAAAATTGATCCAAGGGCATCAAAATGTGTTTTTATTGGTTTTAAAAGGAGGACAAAGGATGTGTTCTATTCAAATATTCAATATAGAGATTTTTTGTGTGCATAGAGATGTTGTCTTTTATGAAAATGTTTTTTCGTATCAAAGGATTCAAGATATTAGCAATAAAACTAAGAGTCCTAACATTTATGATCAAATTTTGTTTACTGTCAGCCTGTTCGAGTCAGCCATCACAAGTCATTATTGCACCTGTGATAATGCTGAAAATAACAATAATAACAACAGTGAGTCCAACATCGAGGTTCCAAAATAAGTTTATTCCCATATAGACCAAACTCTCAATGAAGATCATGACATAAAACAAAATTCTGAATTAGATCAGTCTGTCATAATGAGTATAAGAATAAAAGAACACCTAAGTATTTAAAGGATTATCATTGTCATTTTAACGTTTTCAATACATCTTTAAGAGATAAATATCCTTTGAATTTTGTTTTGTCTTATAACAATTTATCACCTTCTTACACATCATTTGTTATGTCTATTTCTTCACATGTTGAGCCAAACACTTATTTTGAAGTTGTGAAACATGATACAATGTGTGATATTTGTTTTAGAGTCAAATCAAACTTGGAAGGTTGCTATTATGCCTAAGGACAAAACTACCATAGGTTGCAAATGTGTATTTAAAATAAAATAAAAGACTCATGGGACAATTGAAAGGTATAAAGCAAGGCTAGCGACAAAGGGATACAATTTACTACCTTGATACTTTCCCTCCAATGGCAAAGATGACCACCATAAGGTTGCTTATTTCTCTAGTTTCTATTTATAATTGGGAATTGAAACAATTAGACATAAACAATGCCTTTTTACATGGAGAGTTGAAAAAAAATGTATACATGGTTGCTTCTCCCGGATTGACTTCTATTCAACCATGACAAGTTTGTAAATTAAAAAAGACTTTATATGGCCTTAAGCAAGCTAGCAGATAGTGGTTTTCCAAACTGTCATATTTTTTGCTTTCTGCGGGATGTACTCAATTTATGAATGATCATTCACTGTTCATTAATTATTCTGAAAGATCCTTTACTATATTATTGGTATATGTGGATGATATAATATTGGCAGAAAATGATAAAGAGGAGACTGAGCTAATCAAACGCCTTGAATCAAACATTCAAGATTAAGGATATTGAGAATTTAAGATATTTTCTTGGTCTTGAAATAGCAAGATGCATGTCTTTTAGTTTGCAAACTTGCACCTACTCCAATTTATAATCATGCAAAATTATCTTTTATTGGGAGTGTTCATTTCACATATGTTTAAGCCTACAGAAAGTTGATTTGAAGACTTATGTATCTCACTAATACTCGACCTGACATAACCTTTTTTTGTGTAACACCTTTTTCAATTTCTTGCTAAGCTTGCAATTGCTCACTATAATGCAACAATTATAATTCTTAGATATATTGAAGGAGCTACGAGTCTTGGTTTATTTTTCTCTTCCAACATTTATGCTCATTTAAAAGCCTTTTGTGAAAGTGATTGGGGCACCTATAGTGATTAAAGACAATCGATGACTGGTTTTAGTGTGTATCATTGGGGCACATGTAGTGTAGTGATTAAAGTCTTGATTTTCAAATTTGTGATTCATAAGAAATAGCCAAAGTAAAAAAAAAAAGTTTTAAAAAATGAGTTTGGTTTTATGAGGACACAAATGTCACATTGCAATAGATTAAATAAAAAATGAAATTTTATTATGCTTAAAGGAAAGTAAGTGCTCTGTCAATTGTTTTAGTAATTACAAAATGATGAAATAATCCAAATAAAATAAAATGTTAATGTAAGGATAAAATGGAAAAATATTTATGAAAAAAAAACGATTTTAAAGAAGAATTTTCTTTAAAATATAAATATGAAGAAGAAATATAGATATATAGATATAAATAACTATTTTTTTATATTTTATTTATAACTATCTAAAAAAATATTTATGTTTAGTTTTTCTTGGTAATTTTTTTTTTCAAAGGCTGTATAACAACCTTTTGCAATCCCTAGATGAGCTACTAGGAAGGAAAAAGAGTGAAAATACTATTCTGAATATGCGTTTCTTTGATTTTTTTAACTCGAATATGAGTTTCTTTTACTTATTTATGATATACTCTCTTATTTCTTTTACGTCCTATTTTAATTTATACAAAGACAGTTAATTTATTTTTGTTCTCAAAAAACATTTAAAATACATTTGGCTTATCGGGTGCAAAAGAGTCTTTCGAAATTCAATAAAACACACTCTCCGGAAAGATCGAATTGGATTTTTAGAAATGAAGGAACCAAATTCAAGATGGAAAATAAATAAAAAAACTAAAGTAAAATTTATGATACATTTTTTAGATTTAACTTTTATTTAATAATATTTTTAATATTAGAATGTTTTAGGGAGAAAGTATTATTGAGTTTATCTCGTTTCCTCATGAAACATTACACCAAGGGCAAGTTGGTAATTCCAGGAAACAAAACCCTATATTTTGCTTTCGAAGAGAAGGTGTTTCTGTTTCGCACTCCGATACCTTCTTCTCTTGGAGAGAAGTAGCAGCGATGTCGCAGCAAGGTCAAATTCCGATAAACCCCATGGTCCCTCAGCAGAACCCTATGGCTACCATGCAGGTTCCAATGCCCATGCACATGCAGATGCAGATGCAGATGCCCATGCCATTACCCATGCAGATGCAGATGCCTCTACCCATGCCGCTCCAGGTTCCCTTTTCCGTCCACGACCCCGCCGCCGCATCCTCCGGGAAGCGCCGGCGCGAAGACGAGGCTCCCGGCACCGCTGCCGCGACGGAGCAGTCTGCGGCGAAGCGCGCCAAGGGGCAGGACGTCATATTCAGGATCGTCGTGCCCTCGCGCCAGATCGGCAAGGTCATCGGGAAGGAAGGGTGCCGTATACAGCGGATTCGAGAAGACACCAAAGCAACGATCAAAATCGCTGACGCTATTGCTGTAAGTTCCTTTTATTCGTTATTCGTTCACTAGTAAAAAGAATCCGTGTGGTAGCATAGAGAGACAACAAATTAGGGGATTTCATTTTTGGTGTTTTAAGTGTAAATCCACATATTCGGTAGAACTAATCTACGAGGGTGAATTGAATTGAATTGGATTTTTAAAAGCCTATCCCGGTTCTAAGGAGTTTGTCGGATTTTAAAAGACTGTACGGATTTTATGACTTACCAGATTTTATGATTAAGATATTTTAGTTTGGACTGTTATAGAACTTTAATGTTTTGTATGAATTTGTGGAAGGAAAGAAGTATATGGATTCAGTCAATAAGAAAATAACAAGTTTCGATAGAGTAAAGTAAAATCAATACATTTTTTAATAACTAATTGGTTTTAACTTTCATGTTCTCCAATACTAGCTCTGTATGTCTTAACATTGTTCGCTTCGGTGATTTTATGATTAAGATATTTTAGTTTGGACTTTTATAGAACTTTAAAGTTTTGTATGAATTTGTGGAAGGAAAGAACTAAATGGATTCAGTCAACAAGAAAATAACAAGTTTCGATAGAGTAAAGTAAAATGAATACATTTTTTAATAGCTAATTGGTTTTAACTTTCATGTTCTCCAATACTAGCTCTGTATGCCTTAACATTGTTCGCTTTGGTTCCTGAGTTTGAAAAAATTATGATATTTGTTATATAGTAATATTAAAGATTAAATTAATTTATTGGTGCATCATTTGAAAACTCATAAAAACAATATTCTTCGCAATAGAAGTTATGAAGTGAGAGAGTTTTGTTGCCCTCCTTGAAAAACCTGATAATACTAATTGAATAACACAAGAGTTATTTACGTTATTTGTAAGTATTTAATTTGGGGCCTGTTGATGTTTTCATTTTATGGTGTGTATGTTTGACGACTGAGGAACTGCTCGAGAAAAAGAAGAAGAAAAAACTGTTGTTCTGAATTGAATTATTGTATTATTAATACTCTACTTGTTGCATCTAATTTGGGGTTTGTTGGTACATTAGTGCTTTCTGTTTCTGGCATCTGTTTAGGGTGTGTTTGGAAAGCCATTACACTGCCATTGGCGGACCTTTTACATATTCCACTGCAAAATGTAGGAGGGAAGGGCTTGGATGTTCAACTTGACTGATACGCTAAAACACATTTACTAGCTGAGCTGAGAAAAAAAAAATGTGAGGACTACTTCGGGTAGAGCTATTTTCAGTATATAGTTTGTGTTTGGGGCTTGTCAGGAATTAAGTTAATGAATTAAGATAGAGGTACTGAGGCGTAATTGCTTATCCTTTTTAGTTGCAATTTAGTTGTTGTAACAAATGGGTGCTGCTTAGTGCGGGGAGACAAAATCCTACCCTTTTGGTTAGATTGTAATCTAAGGCAGTTGATATCTCAGCTACAACTCTTTTCAGAAAGTTGGAAGTGTAATGTTGCCTTGCATTGTAAAATTTGATGTATGTCCACTCTTGTCAAAACTGTTTTTGTCTCGATTCTGATAAATGCTGGAGTTTGATAACATAGAAAAGAAAGTGCTTTTCCTATTATTGTTTAGTATTTTCTACTGAAACTGCCATTATAAAGGCATGGATGATATGCAAATTATTTTTCCCACACAAGTCTTGCCTACTAGGATCCAAAAAAAATCCTTATCCTTTTCCTAATCTGGATATTGTATTTTCAGGTGTGTATTAAATGCTATAAACTTCATTCAGTTTTGCTGATTATTAGTGACGGGTTAATATATATTGATTGAAGTGCTTAAATTTATATTTAAAATAAATATGTTCAGTTATTATTCAGGCTAATTGGTGTTTTTGGTGTTTACCGAATCCAATCTAATGTTTTCCTTTCGGGCAGAGACATGAAGAGCGGGTTATCATTATTAGCTCTAAGGATAACGATGAAAAGCTTACTGATGCAGAGAAAGCTCTTGAGCAAATAGCCCATTTAATTTTAAAGGTAAGATGGTCCTGATTAATTTTTGGTTCACATGCTTTCTGTGTAATATTCTTAATTTGAGAAGACCTTTTGAATTTTGTTGTGATTTTTCTTGCTTATGTTCTTATTGTGTTTCATAATTTATTATAAAAACCAGGGTGGTTGATGTTTTGTTTTGATTTTGAAATATGATTTATTTTTTCTCTAGCTTTGAAACTTGAATCACAAAGGCTTGCCTTATAATTTACTCGTGCCTCTATTCCTTCAATTTTGAGAAACAAAATTGGAACATTTTGGCAGATGTTTGAACAGGTAGAAATAAGTTGAAATATGTACATTGTTCTGAAGAATCCTTGGAAGGCATTCAACATTATATACAAAAGAACATTAATAGCTTTATATGTAATATACTTTAACACGCCAAACCAAACACTTATTTATTTTTGTAACGAATGCATGTAACATGATATGCCTTGTCATATTATATAAAATATGCATATATGCTATATCATTTGATAAATTGCTGTACCCCCTGTATAGTATTATTTTTAAAACAGTACATGTCCCTGTATCTATGCATCATATACATTTTTACGCTAGATAATTATAAACTCAGTTAGGGGTCTTTCCTTGCTTATCTTCTTGTACTTCTACGTATGTGGCCACTTTAGTTTTTTCTATTCCACTTTTGAGATATCATGTACCTCTGTTAATATTCATGTGGCCCTGTTGGGTCTTGTTTCTGTTTGTCACTGCTATTGAGAGGCACTGATAATGCTTCCATATAACAGGAAGATGATAGCAGTCTTGATTTGTCAAAAGTTGCTGCAGGACATGTGGCTGCCAATACAATTAGGCTTTTGATTGCTGGGTCCCAGGCAGGTGGATTAATTGGGATGTCTGGTCAAAACATTGAGAAATTGAGGGACTCTTCTGGCGCCTCTATTACTGTTCTTGCACCAAATCAGTTACCTTTATGTGCTTCTGCCCATGAATCTGACAGAGTAGTGCAGGTGATGTCTAAAATAATGCTCATCAATTTTTGCAATAAAGAATTTTGGTTTTCGGAAACACTTTTTATCAGTGACTCAGTGTCACCTTGCTTTCACCATGTATATATATATATATTGACTTGGATATTTTAACCAAGATGGCAAGGAATTTTAGTTTGTTCTTTCAAATTTCATGTACTGTGATGATTACAGATGGACCAACATAATAGCAATGTTTACTAATTGTTTGTAATTTTCCCAAGATAATGCTTGCATGATGTTGAATGACCTGCTCTTCTGTGTATCAAGTTTTAGTGTGTTTATGTTCAAGCCGTAGTCCTAAGTTCTATTCATGCGCAACAAGTAGCATGCAGATGTTTTGAGGGTTGAATTATGCTTTTCTGTTTTCTTTGCTCTGCCATTCTTGTCAACATATTCTTCTGATGCTGCTTCAAATTTACTTTGGAAACCTGGATTGTAATCTTCATTCTTGTTGAAATTAGTTATCAGGAGATGTTCCTTCTGTAATGAAGGCTTTGGACGAGATAGGTTGTCAACTAAGGTGTGCTGGTGAACTTGTGTCATATATTAATTTTGAACCTGGTTAGTTTGTCATTTTGCCTAACCTATATATCAACTCAAATTTTGTACAGGGAAAATCCACCAAGACAAGTGATTTCAATTAGCCCAACATACAATTATGCTTCAATTCGACCATCCCAACCATATCTTGACCCAACTTCAGGTTATTTAATGTTTTCTATATTAGAACAACATTTGACTGCCATTTAATAGTTATATCTGTTTTGAATATTGTCTTACAATCACTTCATCTCTAGGACAACCAATCTTGCAGTTGATTATGTTACATTCGAGATGCTGATTTCGGAAACGATGGTTGGTGGATTGATTGGCCGGTGTGGCTCAAACATATCAAGGATCAGAAATGAGTCGGGAGCCATGATCAAGGTCAATCTTATACTTCCTCCCAGCTTGAAGCATAGATAGTCGATGTCCTACAAAAGGATTTACTTTATGATTCATGTTTAGTTATTAGTATACTATTTTCTGCATAAAAACAAAACCCCTGTATCTCACATTTGTATGTAGAACCACGTAAGACTTACAATTGTTGGATATTGACACAGATACCAAAATAAATGCCGGGCTTCTGTGATTATAGGGACCATACATAAAAAATATACGTCAGTTACCAAAATACCAAGAGAATTGAACATTCTACATTTCTTGAATTAGTATGGAAACCCTTGAATTTCAAACTACATTAAACTTTTTATTAAACAGCATATAGTTTGTATATGATTTGATTTGATCTGTTCCAACATATTGAGAAATCAAATTTTGTTAAGATAATTATATTCTTGAAATATCTAAAGTTTGGGTTATTTTAATGTATATTAAATGGTGGTTTGTAAAATTATTTTTTTACATAAATTCCCTGAACTAATTTGCATCTGACTTGTATCGTTCATTGGAAAATGTTGCAGGTTTATGGCGGTAAGGGTGAACAAAAGCATAGACAAATTCAATTTGGTGGTAGTGCTCAACAGGTGATCTTTATTGGTTTTTGGCCTTTTAATGTTTCTAGAAGAAAAATAGTATACGTTTGATGTTTTAGACATATTTTTGTTATTATTGTCGCTGTTTTCTATTTTATTTATCTGTTTGACTGGTGGATTTTATCACTTTGCTACCGGTTTGGAGTTTTTTTGCCTGAACTGTGGGAAATGATTTGACATTCAACAGTCTACTATTAAAAAAATTTATAAATTTACCTGTACTTGTCTAGCCCAGCATGGTTTTAGTTCAGATCCCATCAAGTGATGTCTATTTTAGTAGTGCCTATGAACAATCATTCATTATTCATTGAATAAAATTAATCATACAGTTAGCAACTCTATATTTCCAGTTTCTTACATCCATGAAATGCGGAATGTTCATTTCTTTTGTGAAAGTGGGAGAGATATCCAGTGGCACCCTCCTCTTGGTCAGTTGGGTGGGTGGGGGTAGATATAATCTTGTGTTATGCAGTCGTAGCTTCTTAAGAGAAAACAACATGATGCTAGGCTTCATCCTTGTCCTTGATGAATAATCCTTGTTGAAACTCGAACACTTGGAAAGGTCTGTCTGTGCCACACGTCAAACAAAACAATTCAAAATATGGGAACTTCTCAAATCATGTGCGTCTTTGTCCATGGCCTCCTTTTCCCTGGTCTGGGATCTTCCCTGAAACCAAAATTGATATAAGCTTAGATCAATCGGATATTTTATATATAACATGCAAGTCCTACTAGCGTGGAATTTAAACTGTTGCATGTTGAAGCTTGAATTTTGTGAACAGGTAGCTTTGGCAAAACAGAGAGTTGATGAATATATATACTCTCAGTTGATACAACAGACTGGCACCCAACAGTCAGCGTAAGTATTTTCCTTATGAATTGGGTCCACTCAAATCGTAAAATTTTCCAGTAAACAAGGAACGCCCAGGCCATTGTAATAATTAAGATCTTTCTGTAAAAGTTTTTAACCCATTTTAAAAGGTGGCATTTTATAGTTCATTTAGTGTAAAATTGCTTTAAGTGTGCATTGTGGATTAAATTTTAAATTATTTTAAGTTATTTATTACTTCAGTTCAGTCCGAGATTCAATAAATTTAAGTGAACTATTCTTGTCTTACACTTTTGTGCCCCTACTAATGAGCAGAAAACTGCAACGCAAATTGTTGCTTAAGTATACTTAGTAAGATTTTGTTTCTTAGTAGTTTTTTACTTGGGATCATATATATTTTTTGTTGAATATCCACTCGTTTATTCAGGCGAACTAGTTATTTGAAAAGAATAGGAAACCATATTTTAATGATTGAAATTTGCGTGTTTGTAAAATATAGGGAGTAATTTTTATCAGAGGACCAAAATTTAAAAGATTTGTGGTCTATTCAGCTTCCAGAGATGACACCAAGAAAGTCAAAATGTGTAGTTCCTGATCTGAATCCAGCTCTGTTGCTTTACCTGGGGCTTATTTGTGTTAGTAAGATGTGTTTGATGGATATAATTTGTTTTAGTGGATGTTCAGTTGCTGTTGTTTAGACTTTTCTCAGCTTGTACCGTATCAATTGTTCTTAGTTGAAGGTATATAATTTTTTTTTACATAAATATGAATTTGTGTAAAATGTAATGTTTATTTCTTTTGATATGGCTCTCACGAGTTTCGAGTGGTATTATGCCATCTTATTTTCTGGTATATTAATAGTGATAAATATCCAAAATGACTTCAGCTCTTTGTTGATTTTAATAAATAACTGTCATAAATTCGAAGAGAGGAGGAGCCTGAGTCACGTTCGTTGGGCTTTGTTCGTTTTCTTATGTCGTCACATTTCAATGGCGTGGCATCTTCTGCTTCACATTACATGTACATGCTTACGTAATCTGCTATTTTTATGTATGTATCTATACTTAATATGAAAAGTGCATGTTATAATTTTTTACAATTTTACTTTTATCATCGTATCCGTTGCAGTACTTTTTTTTTTCATTTTGGTAATTGTTCCTATTTTATCGTGTTAGCTGTTATTTTAATTATGTCAAATTTTTGTTGAGATGTGTCACGTATTTAACTTTACTAGTAATAATAATAATGATGATGATGCTGATGATTGATTGAAAAAAATAGCTGCAATGAGAGCCATATGAATGTTATATCGTAGGACAGGGCATGGAAGTGTGACTATGTTTTTCTCTGGAATATTTGTTTTAAACAATGTTTTTAAAATTGATAGTATTTTATATAGTTTCTTAAAATGGAAAATTAAGTAATATTATTTTATTGTTTGACATAAATTATATGGTATCAAAGAAAAATGATTTTCTTAAAACAAATGTTCCGAATTTACATTTTTTCATCTTAAATTTATAAATTGCATTTGTTGACAGATTAATGTATTTCGTAAATAGAAATATGGATGACTGCATTTAGTAATTTTTTTTTTCTTTTTTTTCATTTCTGTTCAAGCAAAAAATGGCTTAGTGCTATCCCCCATTGGATTAGTGAATACAATTTTTTTTATCGAATGAGGTT
The DNA here is from genome assembly GCF_000499845.2 of Phaseolus vulgaris. Taxonomy (NCBI): domain Eukaryota; kingdom Viridiplantae; phylum Streptophyta; class Magnoliopsida; order Fabales; family Fabaceae; genus Phaseolus; species Phaseolus vulgaris. The sequence continues at coordinate 4,518,299 of NC_023752.2, read as the reverse complement.
TAGGTATTTCCTTTAAATGTTTCACAATTAAACAGAGATATAACAATTACAGAATTTTTATGATAGTATGAAATATTAATTTATTTCACTAACCTCAAATTTTTTTAGCAATTAAAAGTCGAAGAAATTTTGAAATAGTTTAAGTTTGACCTAAAATTTAAGGGACGTAAATAAAAAAATTGTCATGTGTACAGTTTGCTCATTCTTAACAAAATTTCCATGAAGGTGCATTTGATGAGAGTAAAACACATAAGAAAAAAGAGAGAAATAAAGTGAATTTAAAAAGACGTTATATGTAAATCTTACACTGTTATATAATCTCAAACCAATTTTACAATTAGTTTATTACCTTCACAATTTAAAAATAATATAAACTAAATTTATGATTAAAGGACAGTGTAAGATAACTTTATAAATGTATTATTTTAAAACTCTTTAAAAATATGCAATTTAAAAGAAACAGAAAAAAAAAATCATATTCTAGTTTATAGTCTCTGGTTACCTTTTCCAACATCTTCATTTTCCATCTTTTCAGCAGTGACATATTTCTATGTGGGATCCACAATCCTTTTATTTCCTTTCTTAATAATGTCTACTGCTAATAAATAACGGTGTGTTGAACACGAAAAACTTATTTTTAATAATAAAAAATACCCTAATACGCCATTTAGAAAACTCATTTTTATTAATTCTAACCCATCTGAGTTTTATCTTTCCTTTTCATTTCTTCATCTATACCAAACACAAGAAAAAAAGTCATATTTAATTTAATTCTTAATCATTTAACAATAAAAAAAAATGATAAACTCTCACTGTATACTTATATTACTATTTTCAGTTTTGGCTATAAAATGCGTGTGAGAGAGAAAGAAAATGAAAAGTATTTTGCAGCGTCTGAAACGTGGAATGATGATTTTGGCATTAAGAAGGCTTAAATGTAATGCTTGGTTGGAACCACATATCCGGCTTCTTAGATTTCCATTCAACCAAGCAATTCATTTCATAGTTGAAAATATTTATTTGAAGAAGAAAGTTCAACACCCAATTTCAAACCATTTCTTTTTTATTTTCAAATTACGAAAAACAACAACAACATTTATTAGGAGTTGTTTGGAGGAACAAATTAGGTAAATGAATTAACCTTCCAGCTTTCTTCACTCAATAAACCTCATACCATTCGCCAAACGTGGAATTTTGTATTCTCCTCTTTAGTCCACTCCCCATTAATGATTTTCCATTCCCTAAAACACCAAACACCCACGCGCCACAATATTCCATCACTAATCAAAAACCTAAGAATGAGTTCTTTTTTTTTATTATTACAATTTGTATGGAAAAAAAATCTAATTATAGAAGGATATATTTTTACAAGTTCAAATAAAAATGAGGGTGATTTTTTTATTATTGTTTTTATATGTGAGGAACTTGAAGTATAAATAAATTGATTAATTTAGGATTTATTCAGATAGAATATTTTCATTGGTATAATAGGTTACCATATAGTTTATTCTTATAATTCTTTAAGAATTGATATAGTTTATTTATGTATCGTTTTTGTTCACATATAAGGTTTGGTGTTGTTTTTCCATATTTTTGTTTTTTTTAATAATATTTTTTTTTATATATGATAAATGATTGTTATTATTTAAGGTGTCAGCATAACTGAGATGTTAAATTGTATATTGATGCTTAATATGAAAATTTTTATTTTAAAAAAAAAACAAAAAAACTCTATGAATAGATATAGTTTATTTATGTATAACTTTTGTTAACATAAGAGTTTTGATATAGTCTCCCATATTTTTGTATTTTTTTTAATAATGTTTTTTTTAATAATAGTTATTGGCAAATGATACTTGAGGTGTTAGCATAACTGAGATGTGAAGTTGCATAATAATGATTAACATGAAAATTTTTATTTTAAAAAAAATATGATCCATCTTATTTTTTTAAATGCAATGGTTAAAGTTATTTACTCATTGCAACTATTGAACTATAAATAAATAAATGAGTAGGATGAGAAGTAGTTTTTTTAATAATTATTCTTGAAAATAACGTGATGTCTAATATGGGGAGAGTTTTGGTCCTATCACGAATTAATTGATAATATGTAAAATATTTTTTCCAAACTCATAAAAAAGTAATAATTACCAATCAAACGAGTATTTGATATCATTTAATTTATAAACTTCAATTATTATTATTATTTTGTTAAATTACCCTCCAATGAACCTGACTTCATAAATAAAAAATAATTAAAATACAAAATCATAATTAAACAAAGTATATATATTTTTTAAAATGATTAAATAAGGTGAAATGAATTAGGATGGGAAGGTTTGAGAGTTGGGTGAAGAGATTACGTGACGTGTATCAACCACATTTGATGAGTGTCTATGTTTCATTAGGAACATTAAATTATGAAACAAAAAAAATTTAAAACACATTTAAAATACGTAAGAACAAATTCCAAAAAATTAGCTTTACTTTTTTTAATGATTTTGCTTGCTAATTTATTTTCTAAATTTTAATTCAAAATAATTTTAAAAATAAAATATTATATCATTTGCATTGCTGTTATTTAATATTTGTTGTGTTTTTTTAATCGTACAAGACATGTGATAATGTGATATTTTATGTTAATTTAAAATTTTACCTAACTTTAATTTTCTTTCAAATTTATACCACATTATTAATATTACTAAGTTTCTTTAGTGTACACAATTTTTATGTTTTATTTTTTCTCTCTTTAAAATTAAGAGAAATTCGACGTTCAAGTAAGATTTCGGTATTTGACACTCGATGTTATTAGTATGAAGAATAACGTTAAATGATGACGTACTTTATTTTTGAAATCTGTGTCTCTTTCTATGATTATCATATGTCCTTTATAATTGGGACCAATTAGAATTTTGAATCATATTAATATTTTGTTTAGGTGTAATGATTTTAGTCAATAGGTCTTGATCAGGTGCTAAACTTTTAGGTGTCGTATGGACGATACGACCAATACAATTTTACCTCTTGAACTATCAGCATATATAATTATTTTTTTGTCAAAATTTTATTTTATTCATTTAGTTTTGTTTCTCTCACCCTTCTTCTCCTGTAATTACATCACTTATTTCCTCTAACAACACATTAAACATGGTACATTATTTATATTTCATTGTCATTTGTTTTTAATTTTTACTAAGTAAACTACAGAGAGACAGTGAAATTGTTTATCTCTTCTCACATCATACTGCATATCATCCATTATATATTATTTAGCATTTATAGTTGATTTTTTCAAATATAAAGAGACACGAAGTATCTCTTTTTCCCATACGTACATAATTTTAAAAATATATAATATTTTTAATTATGATGAGTTTAACCCGAACCTAATAACGTTGAACCTTTAAATCGTGGTACTACTAAACAACAATATTAGTATTACATAACCTTTGTGATTTTAATGAGTTGTCCAATTCGAGAAACACCGGCAGTTGCAAAAGAGACTTTGAAGTCAATGATACTAATTGCATGGAAATACATAATGTGGAAACGGAAAATGAAAACCTATACTTTTCTAAAACAAGAGATAATATATTTTTTCTTAGACAAGATAATAATTCTATACAATACCTCGGAAATTTCAGTTCATTAAATGTAACAACATTTTATATTATATATATATATATTAATGTAAATATTATCATGTTATAAAATTAGTTAACTTTAAATTTTCATTCTTAATATGATATAAAAATTATATATAATTTATTTTAACAATAGTTTGTTATCATTTTACTATTATTACCAAATCAATTTTAAATATATAATCTTATACATAAATTGACAGGTTTCGATATACACAAATTGACAGGTTTCGATTTGACAGGTTTCGATTTGAAAGAATTGAGAATCTCACATCAACTAGTGATAAAATTTTTTATAATATATAAATAAGTATAAAATTTATTTTATAAAATAATTTTATAAAATTAAATCAGACTTAAAGTTTATTTCTTACTTCTTACTGTTTTATTTTAAATTTGAATACCTTCTAATCAATTGTGTATGTTTTTGCCAAAACTTCTAACAATTTTGTCGAGTTTATCTAATCTACTTCATATATTTTTCTCACTTAATTATGTTTTATTTTAACTAGTTTTGGGCAGTACACAATATGCATGCATCAGAGTACAAGGGACCTGAGTATGTTATCTAAATTCTTATTTTATGTAAATTCTCTGTTTCTCTCCTTTAATTTTATAAAAAAATTCCTTCTGGTTTTCTGAAAGTTGATAGATATAATAAAAAAGGTGCAGAAAAAGAAAGAAAGAGAGGTTTTGTTTGTAGAGATGTATGATTGTAAAATCCGTGGGAAAGGTGAGAAGAAGTGAAAAAAGAATGTAAATAAATGAGGGATGGGTAGGGGTTGAGAAGTGTTTCCAGAACATCATATGCATATCCAATGATGTGTCAGAATCCAAAGCACCACGTAAATAATATCTGTCAACAACTACCCAATATTATTTTGGTGAACTTCAAATAAAAGAAGGGACAATTAATTAGTCAAATGAGGTACAAGATTAATGGGATTCTTAAACTTATAAATTACTTCTTTGATTTCATTATTTCAGCATTAAAGAATGTTTAACTCTATACAGAACATGACCTTAACTCAAGAAAAAAAATTAAGAATTAATATATAAATATGTGAAGTTAGTTGTAATTTTTTTTAAAATTCACACAGAATTGTACTAGAAAGTGAAAAGGTATTGGATTTTTTAAATTTGACGATAAAGGAGTTAAATAATTTTATTGAGTTTTGTAGCGTTATGGGCCGAATCCGATGTTAAAAGATATGTAGGTTGATTGGAGATCGTGAGAGTAAACTTGATTTCTAGCCTCATTGGCTTATGTCTAAGGTTAGGAGTCTGAACCTCGTATAGTACGTAAACAAATTGCCGACCGATATTCATATTTAAGGACATTAATATCGTATCAGCGCAAATCAAGGGATCGTGGATAATCAGTCTTAAATAGGAGGAGACAACATTTATTACTGAATTAAGTCAATAATAAGACTAGATATAAGGAGAAAGAGGAGAACACTATCCTATATAAGGGAAAGAAAACAACTTACAAGATACACACAACATAAAGAGTAATTTCAACTCATATTTTACACTATACTCATTATATTTTATGTTCTTACTGTCTTGACGTCGGAATATTTTTCACATGGACAACCCCTCATTTCCTTAGATTCCATGAAACTTAAGGGTACGATTAAGTGACCATGTCGGAGTTTAACTAGATGTTCTGATTGAGAGATATTCTTCTTTGTTAGAACAAGTTTTTAAGTAAAGATTATTTTAGAGATAGTAAGTAATGTTTTTAGGGTAATTTTTATGCTAATCGCATGTAAAAATTAAAAAAGGAGACATTTTTTCAATTGGTTATGGGATCATCCCAATAATTTCACATTATTTAAAAATATAAGTTAATAATAATTTAAATAATTTTTTTTAACCTTTTCGATTCACTTGATTTATATGAGCGCGACTCAGTCTTATTAGAACTTAATTTGAGTTCATATAAGATTTCAAATTAAAATCTTAAAATCTTAATTAATAAAATTCAATTTCAGTAAAATAAATTATCTTCTGATAAGCTCTCATGTTGCACATTTTTTTAGTCAAAGATTGTGCCGAACTCCATAGTAGATAACTGGTAAGGTTTTCAGTTAGAAAAATAGTTATGAATAAGTGAGATAAATAGTTTGCATTAATCTTACGATAATAAAAAAAAAACGTTTGACTCAATCTTCTGGATAAAGTAACTGGTATTTCAGTTTTTTTTTGTTTGTTTGTTTGTTTGAATCTTTATTTTAAATTTAAAAAGAAAGAAAGTTTGGGCCTCACAGGGCAAAAGAAAAAGGATAAAAAATGGCAGAGCTTGTTACAGCGTGCAATGAAAAAGAAGATGGTTACCGTTATATTCAGAACTTTAAATGATGATTGGTTGATGATGACGAAAGCCCAAAGTTTGACCTCGTTGACTGAATCAAGGCTTCACATGAAGCGTGGCATTCACGCTCTTCCATATTCTATTTATCATTCAACGAATCGTAATGGTGATTAAACTACTAATAATAATAATCAAAGAAAAAGTGTGAGACAAAATAATCGTAAATTTGAATATAAAAAAGGTTTTTAAAAAGTTTGGGTGATGAAAACGGTAATAAACCACATATTCAAGATTCAACCAACGAATAATTATATGCCCACAAGCCAAGATATGTCGTTACCAAAACATCAGATTAAGTTAGATAATAATAATAATAATAATAATAATAATAATCATAATAATTCTAAATACCACACAACACTGTTTTTCAACTATTCTAATTATTTTACTTTAAGCAGTAGTCTTTTCTTTGGGTAATCATTTATGTCCACATCAAATAAATGTATTCACATGTGTATATATATATATTGACATATTATAATAATTGTTTAAAATATATATTTTATACAAAATTTGACTAATAATAATGTTTGTAGAGATTTGACGCTAGTACTGTATCAAAAAAAAAAATTGTACATAAAAAAAAATTAAATATGGCCTATTCAAAATGATGCCATATTTCCATTCCTTTTTTTTTTGGTTAATTATCTTAGCATATATCTTTTGAATTACGATCGGGACGACTTTTTTATTTATTTTTATTTGTGACTTTAATATATATATTTTTAAAAAATTCTAGACTTCAAAATTAAAAATTTATATTTCTTTTGGTCTAATGTTGAACTTTGTATATGTTTTTACTTATTTCCTTGTAGTTGAATCCAGCCTCTAACCTAACATATTCTTTTTTGATACGCAAAAGTATTTAATTAATTAAAACAAAATTACAGATTTTTTAAAATTGTGGAAAAAATAAAATATGAAGAATAAAGTGAAATAAAAATGATTATTAATTTATTTGGAAGGATTTATATGTAGAAGTTAATCTAGATAGAAGGGGATGTTTCCTTATCTGTCCATCAACCAAAGTTGTTTCTCCATCCTTTTCTTCAACCTATGTAAGTTTACAATTCAATTTGTCCCTACTCTCATTTTTATACACCAATTATCAACTCTATTATTTTTCCCTTTTTCGTTTCTCCAAATGCCATTTACCCATTTATTTTTTTACTTTATTTTCCTACATAGGACTTATTTAAATTTATTATAAACAGAAAATTTGATTACCCTAAAGTTTGACCCAGTTATATATTTAAAACTTACATTGATTTGTATTAATTAAACCAAAAACAAGTATGCCCCTATTAATTTTTTTACTGTTCACTAAATAGTAGAACAGCAGTTTCAAAATTTACTTTTGTGGGGTGAAGGAGAAGAGAAGCTTTTTCTAATGAATTTGACTCCTTCTTCACCTTTTGCGTCTCTGTTTCTCTCTCCTCCTTTTTCTCTCCCAGATATAATACAATCTACCATTTCGATTCAATTGGCCTCAACTTCCACTCACACACACTCAACAACAACAACAACACCAACAAATGCTTTCTCTCTCCTCTTTCAGCTTCTCACTCACCCTCACTATCTCTCTTTTCTAAGAAGACAAACCAACCCATCTTAATCCTCCATCAGATCTCCTTTTCTGCACTTCCCTCACTGCACCACCATTCATACTCTCTCTTTCTCACACACCCACGAATGCTGCTGCAAAACAACATAACCCTAATGCCCTCCTATGCAACACCCAAATGAAGTGCAAGAAACATACCTTAGACGTTACCAGCAACGTCGGCGTCTGCGCTTCCTGTCTCAGGGAACGCCTCATAGCGTTAATCGCAGCCCAGGCTCAGGCCCAGGCCCACCATCCGCAGGCCCAATTATCGCGAGTCATCTCACGCGCCTCCGACGATTGTTCCAGAACATCAGACCCCAACCCTCCCGCGCCGTTAGTTTTCCCTCGCTCCGTCTCGCCCTACGTCTCTCGCCGCAAGTCCGACTACGCCGCCGCCTGGCAGGGCTGCGACGACCGCCGCGAGCGGCTCTTCTACAGCACGCCCCAGCTCGGTCCCACTTTCTGCGGAGATGATCCCGCCTACCACGGCGACTCGCGGTCGTTCAAGAAACGCCTGAACAAGTTCCGCATGTTCGCGAGGTTCTTCAGGTCCAGATCGGATAAGTTCCAATCCGATCCGCCGTGCGAGCAATCCTCGTACGCCTCGTCGTCGTGGTTCTCCTCGCTTTTCCCTGTTCGCCGGAGGAACAAGGATCGGACCGCCGCACCGGAGGAGTATTCCTCGGGCGCGCGTCGGCAGTTTCGCCCGTCGGATCGCGGAATGTCGCCCGTGAGGACCGAGGATTTTGGTGACGACTTCGATCAGTCCTCGTCTGGAAGCGGATACATCTCCGAGGCTTCGCCGTGGTGGCGGAGGACACCGACGGTCGCGCCGAAGGCGCGACGATCGCGGTTTGGACACATAAAGAGCGCCTCTGGTTCCGGTATGGCGCTTTGCCTGAGTCCTCTGGTTCGGGCGAGTCCGAACCGAAGGTGGAACCACAAGGGATTGCCGCCGGAGATGACCGCGGCGGAAGACGCCAGGTCCGCAGCGGCGAAGCCTCACCTTTCTGCCGCGGCGTCGTTTTGCGCGAACCGTTCCAGGAAGCTTGCAGATTTTGGACGAGTCAACCATAATCGTTGATTTTTACCTTTCCTTGACCCGACCCGACCCGACTCTGTGATTCCCATTTTCACTGCTATTCGTTTTGCGGTATTGTGCACATTCTTCGTTTTCATTCTAGAAAAAAAGAAAAAAAAAACATATTTTTTTTTTCTAATTCTCTTTGTACACAAATTGTTCACTACATGAAACACAAAGTCTAGTTCGATTTTTATTTATATATTTTACACATATAATTCACATTGGTGTGATTTTTCAATTACATATTTGATGTCATGTCCAAATTGTGGTTAAGCTTAAATTTACACACTTCACATTACTCATCGCACACTCAACATTCTAATTAATGTACTCGAATTACTTTATTTCAAATTAATTCTTTATCATAACTTTATTAAATGTTTTTATATTATAATCTATGCTTACCAAAAAATAAAATTGTCTTTTTAATGTTATTTTAAGATTCTCATCAAATAATAATGACACACTGAAGCATCTTAAAAATACTAAATTACCAAATTGAGCCTGCGAAAGAGATGTTTATATTCAGCATTTGATTAATCGACCCCGAAAAAGATATATAAAGTTTAAAAATTGAACGTTGACATTTTACATGAATAAAGACATTGAAAAAGTCAATAAAAATTCATTTAACGAGGAATGCAAATATAAAGATAACATTGCTGTGAAATAGTGTCTTATTACACTAATCAAGGAATTAGAAGGAGAATTTTTATTGAAATTCTCATTGCATTAATAAAAGACACTTTCATTTCTTAACTAATATCTCTAGAATACTAGATAATGTTTATCTAAAAGAATAATTCCACCATTTAAAAAAAAATGTATTTAAAGACGCTATTTAAGTTTTATTTCGATGGTGCGTATTAATATTTAACTAACTTTTTGTTACCTGAATTAGTAATGTTAAATTTTAAATCTAATAAGAGAACAACACAGATAATATCATACATGTTTGTTTTTATAAAGAAAAAACATTTAAATGGGATTCAATAGGTGTTTAAAACTATATAAACAGAAAAAAAAAATTGAAAGTCAATTACAGGGCTTATCCGCACTAGTTTTTGCTTAATGTGGGACATGATTGTACTTCCAAGCACACAAACAAGTACTCTTTTTTTTTTTCTCTTGGTCCAAAATGAAGAATAGGTTTGAGCAAAAAGTAATGAAATAAAGAATGAGTTTATTCCTGGTTTCCACCAAGCCAAAACAATATAGCTTTTTAGGAAAAAAAAAACTTTATAGAAAAGAGTGAAAATTTTTATTATTAAGAAAAACTTAATCTTACTTATTAACGGATAATCTTTAAATCTAACTTATTTTTATAAAATTGATTTATAAGATGAAGTTTTCATCTACTTATATACTCTTCTTATAAGTTAAATATCTCCTATCAAGTTTTTCGGTCTTGATGTTCACCAATTTAAAGTGTAAATGAATAAGTGAAGTGGGTGGGTTGAATGTGAAATGAATGTTGGTATTTGTGTTTTTATTGATGAATTGGAACGCACAATTGCAACATCATTATTGGAAGTGTTTATACCCACTTATATAATATTTTTACAAGTCAAATATTTCCTATCAAATTCTTTTGTCTACATGTTTACTCGCTTAAAGTGAAAATAAATAAGTAAAGTTGGTGGATTAAATGTGAAATGAATCCAATAGAGTTGATTTTCTGGTCCATCAAAACCTGGTAATACATATACTATTATAATGTTTTTATCTCTATTAGCATCATCTCTAACCTTACTAATTATTAGAGGAAAGTAATATTGTATAGATGGATAGTTGGTAGATGCAAAAAGCAAGAAAATAGAAATGGGTATGAAGAAAAGTGAGATAGTGGTGTTGAGAGGATGATGAAGGGATTGTGATTGTGAACAGGTGAAGTGGGTGGGTTGAATGTGAAATGAATGTTGGTGCTTGTGTTTGTGGTGATGAATTGGAACACACAATTTGAGCACCACCCTTAGAAGTGTTGGTGAAGTTCATGGGTGGGTCCAAGCCATTTAAGCACTTTCTGCTCCTTCTTTAATTCCTTGGCTACCCTTTTAAATGCCTATTGCCTATACACTATTCTTCTACACTCTTTATTTTCCCCCTTTCTTTAGGTTTTCTAATTCAGACCATGGGACCCTACACATTTCCTCAACATTATTTTTATTAAAACTACTCTCACTGCATTTCCCAAGGATTTGTTTTCTCCTTAAATAGTATACAAGAGCACAGAGTCAACTAACAAATACTCACTCTTTCTATAACTATTCTAGAACCTCTGCCCATAAGGGACTTTATTACATTATTCTTTTATTTATGGAAATCCCTTATTATTCTATCTTTTACTTTATTAATGCTTACATATATGGAAACCCTAAGTTTCAACACTGTGCCTTATATTATATCATCTCACATATTCACCACTTTTATTTATATTTCACTCAACTTATTCATCGTAGGGACTTATTACCACAAATAATAATAATGTTTTAGATAATTAATGACTAATATATTTGTCTATAAGTTGAGGTTTTCATTTTTTTTGAAAATTAAGTTTACTTTATAGTGATAATATGACCAAATAAGTATATTATTCTGTATGAATGTAATTAGAGAATATGTAATCCTCAAGTGTATTTGTCAACTAGATAAATGGAACAACATTATACAAGAAAAAAAGTATAAATAATATATGATTTGCCTTAAAATAGAAAAAATAAAATGTTAAATAACTGTGATTCTTTTGTATTTTTCAAAGAGATACAGGCTAATAAGGTATTTGAAATGAGAATATTATTTTTCTATTAAGTTTATTTATTTTCTAAACTGTTCTATTTGTATAAGATAATTATTTTTTATTTATTTTAATTACTATGAATTTTTAAAAAATATGAGCTAATATTTAGTAATTAAAAAAACATCAGTTTGTGAAGTTTTTGTTTGAAATTCGTCTATGTTATTTTTTAGCAAAAGTATGTTAATTTTTTGTCAATTGATGTGAATTGTTTCAAAATCAGTTTTGGTCTATGTTAACTATGTTTATTTCGGCTAACAACAATTAAGGTATTTTTTTCTTGTATTGATGTTTGAACTTTTTTAACTATATTTTGATTATTTGCAGTTAAAAAAATCTTAAACTGATATTGGTAAAAAAAATCATTGTCAATGTTAATGGAAAGTTTTTCTTGTTAACATTAGAAAATAATTCGGACTAATTTTAGATAAAAAAAGTATTAATAATGTCAAGAAAAAAAAAATAATGTAATTATCAACCCAAACCAAATATTAACTACAACCTATGTCATAGAAAAATGTTGTTGTTATCAATGAAAAATGATCTTGCCAACAAATAACCTTTATCAATGTTGTTTGAATAATTCTAACTTACATTAATTCTGAAAAATAATTTCATTGATGTTAATAAAAATATAATAACAGTATTTATAAAAAAAAATAGTCACGTCAATGTTATCAAGAAAATTCTTACAAATTAAAAAATAAGTATGATCTACATTACCAAAAAAATAACTTTGATCAGCATTCATTGAAAATTAACCCAAGTAACATCAATGGAAAATAACCCCATTTCATGTCAACGGAAAAAAAATATTAATTAAAATTATCATTAATATTGAATAAGAAAAGTTTGAAAAAATTTTAAAATAAAAAACATAGATTTGTAAGAAGCAAGAAATGGAGAATTCTTAAATATTAATTTTAAATAAAATTTAAAATAATTCAATTACTCTAATAAATTCACACAGTTTCAATATTTTTTAAAGTCTTTCATTCATACAAGATGTTACCATAATAAACAATTTCAAATTTCTCGCAAAAAGAAATTAATTTCTAAAAAAATCCTCATATAAAAACGTAAGAATATTATCTATAATTAAATTATTATTTTTATTTTATCTTATTATCTATTGATATAATTTATAATTTAACTACAAAAGTAAACTACTAAAACGTGACAAAAAATTATAAGAAAATAATATAAGAAGATGGTAAGAAAAATGAATATATATTTGTTCTTTTGAGTGTATTTACATCCATCCATGTATAGAAAATATATATAAGTTTATGAAGACTTTCACTCTCCAAATTACAAGTTAATTGAAATTTTATCATTATTAAATTAATTATATATAGTTACGTACAATATCGTACAATGTGTATGATAATTATTATTATTTAATAAGAATTATTATAAAAAGTACCTAATTTATTTCTTACGTTAGTCAAGTGGAATCATTTACTTATTAGATTTTTATGATTATTTTTTAATCTGGTTTTGGTTAGTAAACAATTATACATAAAGTTTTTTTCAACTAGTTGGAATCAAAGGTGTTCTCGAAGGGACTGTGAAAACTATTACCTTCCTCCTCAGTCAGTCGGTCTCCTTCAACCTCCTATTCACCTCATTGAATGACTTTCTTCTTTTCTTTCGATATCCTCCTCTTCTTCGCAAACTCCCGGTCCGAATGGTACTTACCAAAAGTAATTTAACGTTCAAGCGAGATCTCAGTATTAATGTTTGGTGCAATTAATATGTGATAATGACGTATTTTTTTATCAAGATTCGTGACTATTTATATTATGATTATGAATTTTTGTTATTGAGTCAGATTATTGGATCATAATTAAGAGGGTATTGTTTATTAAAATCTTCTTTTATCCAAAGATAAATATATAAAAAAATAACATGTTAAAATTTAAATTAATTAATGATAGATGCTTTTTTCTTAAACTACATTTGGATGTCTCAAGAAAAATGTTATTTAATATCATACGAATAATGTATTTTGACGAGAAAAAAAAGCCTTTTCTTTTAATATTTATTACAATGCATTGACAAAGTTCGATTCGTAGATTAATACGAAAAAGGATAAAGGTGGAAGATTAAAGAAATATGTTAATGAATAATATTATAGATTTTGGTTTATAAACGTTTTAACATTTTAAACAAAAATAATGGATATAAATTTTTTCATCTAAAAGAGAACAAAAATGTTTTTTAGTTATTATTTTGCTTTTAAAAATATAAATTTAGGAATAACGATAAATGATATTTTTGCTATAAACATTAATTTCATATATACATATCATACAAACATAACATTAATCGCATAATTTTGTGTAAATTGACAATACAAAACGCTAAGTTTAATAGGTAATAAGCAAAATGAATGTAAAAATGAAAATGAAAACGATAATTTGTATTCTTTTTCACTGCACCATATTTAACTTGTGAAATTAAATATTACAGAAAAACTAGTGAAAATGCTGAAAATAAATATATTACAACAATTTAAATAATAATTAGGTATATTTCATCAAATTTTCCAATACTCTACGTTTACATATCTCATAAAAAACTAAGTCAATTGAAAATAAAGAAATATGTTATGTTAAGCTATACGTTATAATAACAACAAAATTCTTATATCACAATACGTAACGATAATGAGGTCATTTGAAAGAAAAATAAATATTATTTGATCTAACCATAATTTAATATTTTATCAGAAGAAGCTACTATTAGAAAGTTTCGCATCAATGTAATTATAAACATATGATTTATATACATAAGAAGTTGATGAGACAATTCAGAAAAATAATTGTCAATGTGAAGAATGGGGACTTTAACCCTTAAAAAATATACGTAATGAATTAGAATGTGTATTCAACATTCAAATTTCATTTGTTGTCAACATTAATGTGCAATGAAGATTGGACCTAACTTTTTTTATTTTATTTGGACAACTCATGGATCCTACTTCATAATTGGGGTGTTGCCTTCTTCACCCCATATTTTTAAACCTGCACCCCCATGGAGTGAAATGATCAACCATCTTTTAAAAATATATTTTTGGATGATATGTAATTTTTAATTAAAAAATATATATTTGGTATTATATAATCTAGTATGTTTTTATGGAATTAAAAATCCTCTCTTAAATATACAATGCATAATGTATTTCTAATAAAGAGTGTATTTTTATTTATTAAGGAATAGATTTATAGTTTGTAATACATCTCCAGGATGTATTTTTTATTTTCTATTTATGAATATGCGTTTCAAAATAAACAAAAATGTATTATAAAAGGTAAAATCTAAATATAAAATAAAAATTGTATTTTAGAATGTAGAATCTAGAATAAAGAAAAAAAAATAGATTACAAAATACAAAATATGTATATTGGGATGACGAATGCAACACTACATAACTCTAACATCATGCAATTCCATACTCATTGCTTCATTGGGCCAAACCCAACTCTTCTTCTTTCACACACATCACTTGATTTTTTTTTTTTCACTCTCATAATTTTCTTCTGATCCCATAAATATAAAAATTCTCAGTTTGTTCTTTTATTTTATGTGTAATAACTTTTAAAATGTGCAATTTGAAAGTCATTTCATGAAAAAAGCTTTTTAATTATCCAATTTGAAAACTTTTTTAATTACACCCATAAATACAATACAAAGTTAATAAAATTTTCCACATATAAAAGCAACCACGAACTTAATCAAGAAATAGCATGCAACCATTTTTGTATTATTTTTTATGTATTTGCCTTACGTAATTTTCAAACTTAATTGTACCGTTTTGATAAAATTTCTAAATAAATGACGAGGGTATGCTCCTCACTTGAAGTGTAAGTGAATAGGTGACGAGAGTGTGTTCTCCACCTAAAGTGCAAGTGAATAGGTGACCTAGGTGGATTGAATGTAAAATGTTGTGTTTGTGGTGTTGAATTCAAAGACCCAATTGGAACACCACACTTGAAAGTGTTGGTGAGGTTCATGGATGGAACCAAACCATTTAAGTAATTTTTTAATTCCTTAACAACCCTTTTAAATGTCTATTACCTACACGCTATTCTTCTATATACTTATTACCACCTATAGTATGTGGGTACCTACAAATACACTCTGATGCTCAAATCAGATGTAGTTATATTCAGATTTGCAACTTTGACTCAGAAATGTCCATTTTTGTTGTATTTGTCCATTTACGTAATTCTCAAACTTAATTGCACCATCTTGATAAAATTTATGAATAAATGATGAGAGTATGCTCCCCATTTGAAGTGTAAGTGAATAGGTGACGAGGGCGCCCCACTTGAAGTGCAAGTGAATAGGTAACCTGGATGGATTGAATATGAAATTTTGTGTTGGTGGTGTTGAATTCAAAGATACAAATGGAACACCACTCTTGAAAGTGTTGGTTCATGGATGAAACCAAACCATTTAAGCACTTTTTTTAATTCCTTCATTACCCTTTTAAATGCCTATTACCTACCCGTTATTCTTCTGTACACTTATTACCACAAGAGTGTACCTATACACTTATTACCACAAATAATAATAACATTTTACACGAGGTTTTCATTTTTTTTTAAATTAAGTTTACTTTATAGTGATAATATGACAAAATAAGTATATTATTCTGTATGAATGTAAAAGTATATATATTTGTCAACTAGACAAATGGAACATCATTATATAAGAAAAAAAAAGTATAAATAATATATTATTTGCCTTAAAATAGAAAAATAAATTATTAAATAATTGTGATTCTTTTGTATCTTTGAAAGAGAAGGTTAATAAGGTATATGAAATGAGAATATTATTTTTGTATTAAGTTTTTTTATTTTCTAAACTGTTTTATTTGTATAAGATAATTAAAATCTAATAATTTTTTGTTTGTTTTGTTTTAATTACTATGATTTTTTTTAAAAAAAAATATGAGCTAATATTTAGTAATTAAAAAAATATCAGTTTGTGAAATTTTTGGTTGAAATTGGTCGATGCTATTTTTTAGGAAAAATATGTTAAATTTTTGTCAATTGATGTAAATTGTTTTAAAATTAATTTTAGTCTATGTTAATTATACTTATTTTGGCTGACTAACAGTTAAGATATTTTTGTCCTGTATTAATGTTCGAATTTTTGTAACTATATTTTGATTATTTGCTGTTAAAAAAATCTTAATCTGATATTATTGGTAAAAAAAATCATTGTCAAAAAGTTTTCCTTCTTAACATTAGAAAATTCAGACTAATTTTAAATAAATAAAAATATTAATAATGTCAAAAAAAAAAATCATGCAATTAACCTTTATCAATGTTGCTTGAATAATTCTAATTTACATTAACTCTAAAAAATAATTTCATTGATGTTAATAAAAATATAATAATAATATTTATAAAAAAATAGTGTTATCAAGAAAATTCTTAAAATATAAATTCAGAAATAAGTATGATCCACATTTAATGAAAATTAATCCAACTAACATCCATGAAAAATAACTCCATTTCATGTATAGTACAAAATAAATTATTATTGTAAAAAATAAATGATTATCGTAAAAAAAAAAAGATCCTTCTCCCAATTATTTGAGGTTGTGACACCCAATTTAGGCTTCTTTGGTTGATTTTGCAGCCATGTCTTTTTTGTCATCTAACAAGTGTTCAATTTCATCATATCGGTAAAAAAGGTCAATAACTTTTCTATATAAAACGGTGAACAAAACCCTCTCCTCTAATTGAAAACATAATAATATGTCTATGAATATATAGCAATGCAACAAAGTAAACTAAATAAATGGTATCATACAAAATAAATGATCATCGTACAAAATAAAAAAAAATAAAGAGATGATTATTCAAAGTCGAATTAATTGTGGTAAAGTGCAACATGATGATGGCGTTTTCATCCCACTCAACGAGCTCAGACTGGCCGAACCTCATCCAAAGCCGGACGGTGTCGGTCTTCTTCGAGGTTTTTGCACAGTCATCCGGCAAGGCTGTGATCCTGGCGGTGTAGAAAGGTTGTGGTGAGAACCGAGTCATGAATGCAGAGAGGTTTATACTATATTATATTTTAATTACATTGAACTTATAAGTTTGTAATATACGGATGCAATAATCTTCTTGATATTAATCATCAAACTTATCACGTGTTCAACATTCTTAGTCTATTCGTACAACACAGAAGAAGAAACTCTCTCAACTTCTATTAATTGGAATCCAAATAAGTGTATATAGTTTCCAAAGCCATCTCCAGAACCTCAAACTCAAACAGAAGCTCCTCCACGCTGATAGGTTTCGGTCCAGAAAACTGTTGTTCAATCCGCTCAACAAATGGAATAACCTCCTGCCGAAGAGGAGCAATAACTTTTATAAAGGTCAAATTAATCATTGTTGCTTTCTCTCTAGCTGCAATGAAAAAAAACACATTTAATTTCATTAACCATTCTTCATTCTTAATCATAATATAGCTTCCAAAACAAACACAATTCTAATAGAAACCTACTTTTAAGAACACATGCAATTCAAAATTGAAAATCGAAAAGGTAAATTCGATTACCAAGGATGTTCGACGAGTGAGAAAAGACGGAGACAATGATTCTCAAGTCTCAAGCGGATGGCGATCTTCTCATCCACGAGCTAGAACCGCTCAAACCTCATCCAAAGCCGGACACTGCCGGTCTTCTTTGCCATTTTCAAGACGTTGGAACCTGCGGCTGCGCAGTTGTTCGCACAGTCATCCGGCTAGTGTGTGATTCTGGCGGTGTATAGAGGTGGTTGCAAGAACAATAAGAAGAAGCTTATGCCTGTGATGAATATATAACCGAAATTTCTGCATAACTCTTTGCATTGTAAAATTTCAAACTTTAACTACCTTTTGCATCCTACACCAATATAAGCATATGCAAAAATTTAAGCATAATTCTTTTCATGTTTTTAGATTCAACTGTGTAAAATTAATGGTTCATCATATAAAAACAAATGGCCATCAAAGAAAATAAAAAAAATGATATCGTACAAAATAAATGATTATCGTACAAAACAAAATAGTATCTTTCTCCCAATTATTCGAGGTTGTGACACCCAATTTAGCTCCTCTAATTGTTGATTCAGCAACTTCCTTGTCAAATATAGTCATGCCATATTTTCTTTGTCACCTAACACATATTAAATTTCATCCATATATAGGGTCATCATAAAAAACAAATGGTCATCAAAGAAAATAAAAAATTGTACAAAATAAAATAAGATTCTTCTCCCAATTATTTGAGGTTGTGACAGCCAATTTAGCCTTATCTAATTGTTGATTCAGAAACTTCCTAAATAAGGTCATACACTTTTTAAATATAAGTATGATATCTCAAAGATGATGGAACTATTGACAAAGTAAACTAAAAAAAATTATAGGTAGCAAAAGAACTATTGATAACATATCTCTTGCAATCCATTAATATTAATCTTCAAACTCATCCCGTGTTTAACATTCTTAACATTCTTAGTCTATTCATTCAACACAGAAGAAGAAACTCTCTCAACTTTTGTTAATTGAAATCCAAATAAGTACATATAGTATTTAAAGGCAGATTCAACCAATATGGTCATCATTTTAAAACAAATGGTTATCAAGGAAAATAAAAAATAGTATCGTACAAATCAGTAATCATCTTACAAAATCAGTTTTATATTATATTTTAATTACATCTAATTTATATGTTTGTAATACACGCATGCAATAATCTCATTGATATTAATGTTCAAACTCATCACGTGTTCAAAATTCTTAATATTCTTAGTCCATTTGTCCAACACAGAAGAAGAAACTCTCTCAACTTCTGTTAATTAGATTCCAAATAAGTATATATAGTCTTCAAAGCCATCTCCAGAACTTCAAACTCAAATGGTTGTTAACCAATAGGTTTCGGTCCCGAAAAGCTACTGTCCGAGTCGCTTAACAAATGGAATAACCACCTGCCGAAGAGGAGTAGTAACCTTTATAAATGACAAATTAATCACTATTGCTTTCTCTTTTGTCACAATAAAAAAAATACCAAACACATTTAATTCCATTAACCATTCTTCATTCTTAATCATAATATGCATCCAAAACAAACACAATTCTAATAGAAACCTACTCTTAAGAACATATGCAATTCAAAATTGAAAATCAAAAAGGTAAATTTGATTACCAAAGATGTTCGACGAGTGAGAGAAGATGGAGCCAAGGATTCTCAGGTCTCGAGCGAGAATCCTAACATGGTTGTGGCACCCAATTTAACCTCCTCTAATTTTGATTCAGCAGTCATATCTTTTTTTGTCACCTAACAAATGTTCAATTTCATCACTATCTCTATCTGTAAAAGAGGGTCAATAACTTTTTTATATAAAACGGTGAACAAAATCCTCTCCGGTAATTGAAAGCATAATAATATGCCTAAGAATATAGAGCAATGCAACCAAGTAAACTAAATAAATTGTATAATACAAAATAAATGATCATCATAGAAAATAAAAATAAAATAAAAAGATGATGATTCAACTCAGTCTAATTTGAAAAAACATTATTGAGTGTTTCACTTTTTGTATTTGTCGGACCTTGAGTCAAATTATTGTGGTCATGTGCAACTTTATCTGGATGATGGCATTTTCATCCCACTCCACAAGCTCAGATCGGTCGAACCTCATCCAGAGTCAGACGACGTTGATCTTCTTCGAGTTTTTTACGTAGTCATCGGGCGAGTCTATGAGAGGTTTATGTTGTATTGACGAAAATATTTATTGAATGAAGCGTGTGAGCAAAGAAAAAAAGAAAGAAATAATATTATATTATATTTTAATTACATTTAACTTATACGCGTGCAATAATAAAATCAGATAAATCTTTCCGATTATGTAATAATCATATAATCACACATAATATTTAATATACATATTTTTTTAAGATTTAAAATCATATAACTGATGTATGAATATATATATATATATATATATTATGAATATTTACCTAATAATTATCCGATTAGTAGACTACTGTTTTGCTCTACTCACACGTACATTTTATAGGATATTTATGCTTTGGCAACAAAGTTTTGTTACAATTATTTATTAATATCTTCTTTTATTTAAAGATAATAAATATATAAAAAATATCATAATAGATGTTGCAATTTAAATTAATTAATGATAGATGCTCTTTCTTAAATTACATTTGGATTTTTTAAGAAAAATGTGATTTAATATCATACTAATAATGTATTTTGACATGAAAAAACTTTTTTTTAAAATATTTATTACAACTTACCAGGCATTGAAAAAGTGCAAGACTAATATGAAAGAGGGTAAAGGAGAAGATTAAACAAATGTAAGGCTTTTTAAAAGAAATATGTTAATGAATAATAAACAAAAATAATCGATATTAAAGTTTTTCATTTAAAAGAGAACAAAAATGTTATTTTTAGTTATTGTTTTTCTTTTAAAAATGTAAATTTAGAAATAACGATAAATGATATTTTTCCTACAAACATTACTCGGATGATTTTGTGTAAATTGACAAAACAACACGTTGAGTTGAGCACGTGATAAAAGTTATATTTTAAAATCTACAATTAAAAATAAAAGATAAAAAAAATATTTTAAATTATGGAATACAAAATATATATTCTGGAATGTACAACTTAAAATACAAATTTCAAAAGAATAAAATTGGAATTTTAGTTATATGGGATTGTAGGTTTAAAAACATGGGGTAGAGAATGCAACACCACATAATTCTAACCTTATGCAACTCATTGGGCCAAACCCAACTCTTATTCATTAACACCCATCACTTAATTTCTTTTTGCACTCTCATAATTTTCTTCTGCACCTATAAATATGAAAGTTTACACTTTGCCCTTCTATTTTATGTTTAATAACTTCTAAAAGATACAATTTAAAAGTCATTGTGTGCATAAAAAAAAACTTTCGGATTCTATAATTTGAAAACATTGTCACTAACCTCATTTCACTAGCTGAGATCAACTGCATGGATTATACAATATCATTGGACACAATTAAAAATCAAATTCGAAGTGATATTATAGAATTAGTTTGCAATTTGGAACTTTGTATTAATTAATTGAACGGAAAATTCAGCAACCCTGAGTTACCACGACAAGTGTTGAGTTGATATCAGTTTTTTTTCTTCCTCTTCACTGCTGCTTCCTTCATAGCTCTTGATGGAGCTTTTCTTTTCTATCGAAGGTAGTTGTTGGAGATCCCACATCGACTAAAGATTAGAGCCTTTAATAATATATAAGTGGGTGCAAACCTCACTCCATTGAGCCGGTTTTATGGGGTTGAGTTAGACTTAAAGTCCACTCTTTCTTTAATATGGTATCAGAACCATTTCGAGTCTATCCTAGCGAGTGTTTGTGTTGGACCTATCGTGCCACCCGCTATCGGACCACCCAAAATATATAGTCCCACGCACGAGTTGGCAGTCTCGGCGTGAGGGGTGTGTGTTGGAGATCCCACATCGACTAGAGATTAGAGCCTTTAATAATATATAAGTGGGTGCAAACCTCACTCCATTAAGCCGGTTTTATGGGGTTGAGTTAGGCTTGGCCTTGAAGACTCAATGAAGAAAGAGAGAGCATGGAACCAATAACAGAAAATCACGATTGAAGGAAAACCCAAATCTTATTTTCTATCAAGTAGGAGGCTTTGAATCGAAAAAAAGAGAAAGAGTTACCCACCATGTTGTTGAGAAGCAGCGATGAAAGTTGGGGGGCCACGAGAAAAGAAGTTAAGAGAGATAACAAGTACTTATTTTTTTTCTCTTGATTAGAATAGGTTAAATAAAGAAGACCAATGATATGATGACATTTTGCTCCATTATACAACTCCTTATTAATGATATAAAAAATGGTATTTTTATCATTTAATGTAAAATTTGAAATTTTAAGCATAGAAAGGAGGTTGTATAGTGGAACAAAGGTTGTCATTCTATCATTTTTCAATAAAGAACTAGTTTATTGTTGGCTTCCACCAATCCACATCAATATAACTTTTTTAGAAAAAAAAAACTTCATAGAAAAGTGTGAAAATTTTTATTATTGAGATAAACTTAACTCTTATTGTTAAGAGATAGACTTTAAGTGCAACAAGATGTAGTGAATTTGCAACTTTGACTCAAACCATTTTGGTAATGACGAGGGTGTGGTCCTCACTTGAAGTGTAAGTGAATAGGTGATGAGGGTGTGGTCCCACTTGAAATGCAAGTGAATAGGTGAGGTGAATTGAATGTGAAATGTTGTGTTTGTGGTGATGAATTGGAATGCACAACACCACTCTTGAAAGTGTTGAATTGGAACGCACAATTTTGAAAGTGTTGAAGTGGAATGTACAATTGCAATGTTGATAAGGTTCATGGGTGGACCTAAACCATTTAAGCACTTTGGTAATGACGAGGGTGTGGTCCCCCACTTGAAGTGTAAGTGAATAGGTGATGAGAGTGTGGTCCCCACTTGAAATGCAAGTGAATAAGTGAGGTGGATTGAATGTGAAATGTTGTGTTTGTGGTGATGAATTAAAATGCACAACACCACTCTTGAAAGTGTTGAATTGGAACGCACAATTTAGAAAGTGTTGAAATGGAAAGCACAATTGCAATGTTGATGAGGTTCATGGGTAGACCTAAACCATTTAAGCACTTTTTTAATTTCTTGACTACCCTTTTAAATGCCTATTGCCCATACACTATTCTTCTATACACTTATTATCACAACACTCTACCTATACACTTACTACCACAAATAATAATAATATTTTACACAATGACTAATATATTTCTCTATAAGTTGAGGTTTTAATGTATGGAATGTGTGAAAATTGAAGATATATGAATAATGAGAATTATTGAATAGGAGTATTGACTTTGTAATGGTATTATTGTTTGGATTGGAATTATCTAACCATAAACCATTAAGTTAGGAGCACACAAATTAAGATCTTCCTTCTTAAAAAATATATGTAATGAATGAGAATGTGTATTCAGCATTCAAATTTCATTTGTTGTCAACATTTGACAACTAATGTTACACATATGTGCAATCAAGATTGGACCTAACTCTTTTTTTTTATTTGGACAACTCATGGATCTACTTCATAATTGGGATGTTTCATTCTCCACCCCCACATTTTTAAACCTGCACCCCCATGGAGTGAGATGATAAAACAGTCTTTTAAAAATATATTTTGAATGTCACATATGTATTTCTGAATCTAGAAAATATTTTCTAGAATATAAAATTTAAAATATATTATATATTTTGATTGTATAATTCGATATATTTTTCTGGAATTAAAATTACTTATAATCTAAAATATATTAATGCATTTCGATTATGTATTTTTGAATATTTTTTATTAAGGTAATATATTTATAGATCGTAATACATCTCTAGGATGCATTTTATATTTTTGTATTTATGAATATGTCCCAAAATACAAATTTTTTTATTATAAAATGTACAATTCAAAATATAAAATAAAAAGAAGTATATTTTAAAATCTACAATTAAAGATAAAAGATAAAAAAAATATTTTAAATTATGGAATACAAAATATATGTTCTGGAATGTACAACTTGAAATACAAATTTCAAAAGAATAAAATTGGAATTTTAGTTATATGGGATTGTAGGTTTAAAAACATGGGGTAGAGAATGCAACAACACATAATTCTAATTGGGCCAAACCCAACTCTTATTCATTAAGACCCATCACTTTTTTTTTGTGCACTCTCATAATTTTCTTCTGCACCTATAAATATGAAAGTTTACACTTTGTCCTTCTATTTTATGTTTAATAACTTCTAAAAGATACAATTTAAAAGTCATTTTTTGCATAAAAAAAAAACTTTCTGATTCTATAATTTGAATTTTTCTTTTAACTTTTAGATTGTCTGATCTACCAATATTTTTTATATGAATTTTTTTAAAATTATACAATTCAAAAGTTTTCTTTATTAAAAAAAATGAACTTATGCATTATATATTTTTTAAGTTTATCCATAACACAACCCAACACACAGCTAAACGTGACGACAAAGGGTGATGGTTACAAATGAGGTAATTTGGTCTTTTAACCAACTCTATATAGAAACTACGAGGGTGCACATAGAAATTACCCTCTCCTATATCTATTTTGAGCTGACCCAAGCAAGTAATTTCATTTTTTTTTCTTTTATTGATTTTCATTTATTTTTTCTAAGTAAGAAGTGTGTATAACTTTACCAATTACTAATATTATTTAAAAACCCTAATGGAAATTGTTTTAGTTGAATTTTATTTAAAATTGAACCAACTCTACTTCAATATTTATCTGTAAGTTTTAAAATGCTTGTAAATACTATTTACACAAAATACTTAAGTGAAACTTTAATTCTAATTATTAAAGTTTGAAACCAAAAAAAAAACTTAAATAACTGCTTAAGTTTTGTACCTATATTTTCCCCCATGAAGTGAGTTGAAAGTTGTTGAAATAGGCTAATGCAAATAATAGCTTTGTTGTAGCCTATGATATTGAGAAGCATGAGTACCATAGTAACTTAAGAAAGAAAACTCAAAAAAGAAAGAAAGAAAAGGAACTAATTTTGAATAGATTTGACTCATAAAAAGATATTTGGATTCAGAAGATCAGAGACTTGCAAGAGTTCTGAGACCTGTAACATTTCATTTCTTAAATGAGAGAACAATTATCTGTAGAATAAGCAATAACCTCCTTAACTGTACTATCTCACTCGTTCCTGAGAATGAGGAAAAATAAAATCTAAGCTAGCAAACGCTATAAAGGAAGGAATTAAAGCATGAAAAGAAAAAGATATGGCCAAATTGAATATTCTCAACAAGCAGTATCATTCTGAGACCTAGCCACAGCTTGTGCATGTCTTGCCTTTGAATCATCAAGATAGTTCTGATAGATGTAAGAGACAAAACCCCAGATAGCCAAAAGCATAGAAATTATCTTCACACCATTCATCTTATCATGAAAAACTATAACAGCAGCAATAGGAGTAACAGCTAAAGAGACAGTGCTTATAACATTGGAGTAGAGAGAAGATACTAGGAAGATCAAGCCAACAACACCAACAGAGCATACCTGCCAGGCTACTGCTGTCCAAACCAAAGTCATGACATAAGCAACCTGTCCTTTCCCAAAACCCTCCATTTCTCCATGCAAAGTATGGCTTTCCCCACTTGCAAATAGGCCTATGACACTAACACTAGTGGCTACTAGAGACGTGTAGATTTGCATTTCCAAAACAACAGAAAACGTTTCCTTCTTCAGAACCTTCTCAAAGGTCAGTTGCATGAGGGAAAGCAAAAGAGAGTACAATGCAGAAGCTCCAAGGGTACATAGGAAACCAATAATGTACTTACCCTTGGCAAGACCAGATGGTTCCTCTGAGTCTTCGTTAACAGCAAGGAGTGAAGCAGACAAAGTGAGAATCACTGTAGAGTTTATAATCAAAACTGTGAACTTTTGAGCATTGATAAAATATGAGAAAACTGCATTAAAAGCTAATTGTGATGCACAAATCAGTGCGTATGTAGAAGCCGAGAGGTACAAGAGTCCAGTGGAGTACATCATATTGTCAGCAGCAACTAAGACTCCCAGAACAAAATATATCAAAAGAATAATTTTGATGGAAGGTGAAGCAGAAGTAGAAGCCTCTGCAGGTGCAGGAATTGTATATAATGGAATGAACAAGAGTGGGAATGCAGCAGTTTGAACTAGAGTAGCCATCCATTTACTATTTCCACCCTGATCATAATAAAATCTTCCAAGGATAACAGCAGCACATTGACCTATAATAAGAAATCCTATGCAGAGTGCCACAAGAAACCACCATTGCCATCGCTTATATTTATTAAATGCTAATTCAGATATTGTTCCAGGTGCAATCATCGGTTCTTCACTATCTGTAATTTTAAGCAACATTAAAGTCTGCTTTCTTTAAGTACTTTAAAAGAACCGCAACAACATCCAATAAAAAGTAAATGCGAAAAAGACAATCCCATTTAAACTCAATCAACACTCTGCACATGCGTTAGTAGTTGAATATGGGTATTCACATGTTCATTCACATGGAAGAATGCTTTTATAGTATATACACCCATAAATACAAAGTTAATCAATTTTTCCATACATATAAAAGCAACCACGAGCTTAATCCACAAAAGATTTTCATGATATTAAAAGAACATACAATTGCATGGATTATACAACATCATTGGACACAACTAAAAATCAAATTCTAAGTGATATTATAAAATTAGTTTGCAATTTGGAACTTTGTATTAATTAATTGAACGGCAAATTCAGCAACCCGAGTTACCACGACAAGTGGTTCCTCGCGAGCTTCTTTCTCTTTTCCTTTACTTTCTCAAAGCTCTTATGTCATGTTTTAGGAAAAGTGAAGTTGCTTTTTAGTGTTTTTACCATCTTCTAGAACAAGTGATAAAGAATTCTAACAAACTCTCATCTTTCCCTTGATATGGGTTCAGTTTCCCTACCACTACTAAAATCATTTTGGTGGCCAATTCTCCTCAGGCAGAGGATCTCAACATCTCATTGGCGTCAACCATGTTCTCCATCAAGATCAGTAATTAGCAAATCACAGTTAAGAAAATAGCCTCCTAAACGTGTAAAAAAAAACACCAAAGCCAACCAAAACTGCAGGAAACATGTTAAAAACAAAAGACA
This sequence comes from Phaseolus vulgaris, assembly GCF_000499845.2. Taxonomy (NCBI): domain Eukaryota; kingdom Viridiplantae; phylum Streptophyta; class Magnoliopsida; order Fabales; family Fabaceae; genus Phaseolus; species Phaseolus vulgaris. The sequence continues at coordinate 4,491,019 of NC_023752.2, read as the reverse complement.
TACACAATCACACATAAACCCCGGTAAAGACAAAAGACAACAAATTTGGGAGCAATCAGACTTAGACACGGCAGGAAACATGTTAAAAACAAAAAAAAAAACAGCATACCCATTGGCCTTGAAGACTGAATCAAGAAAGAGCATGGAACCAATAACAGAAAATCATGATTGAAGGAAAACCCAAATCTTATTTTCTATAAAGTAGAAGGCTTTGAATCGAAAAAAAGGAGAAAAAGTTACCCGCCATGTGAAGCAGCGAAGAAGGTTGGGGGCGACGAGAGAAGAAGCTAAGAGAGAGAAAAGGAACACAGTGATGATGAATGACTGAGATGGGAGAGTAAGTTGTCATGAAATGAATCGAATACGATTCGAAGGTTTATGTGTCTCAACCGCACGTTATAGTGGAAGCGATGAAGACAAGTAAGAGCCGTTTTGGAGAGTGGCAACAGAATCATCCAACTATAAACCATGTTTTACGTTAGGAGCACACAGATTAAGATCCTCCTTAGTAAGGTAAAACCCAACAAAATCTCCTAATCTACTTATAGCATAAATATTTACTTTATACAGTAAGATAAGATTAACTTTTAAGATCATATATTCCTTCAATTTTGTAATGAATTGATGTCTTTTAATGTTCAAATTATATTTACAAGAAGCAGTTTAATATAATATAGAGTTATTTTTTACTGTTGACATTTTTAAAATATTCAAATTTAAGTCCAAGATGCAAATAAAATAAAATATTGAAAATATCTAATTGGCATTTCACTCGCCAAATTATATATTTTAATTTACATAAAAAATAAAATTGGACATAGTCGGAAGTTTATCAACAATACCAATATATTTTAGCATACATACAATAATTATTACTCCAACGTTTTCTCTGCAAAATTTTAGTTTAATAATTATTATTTAGTTCAAACTATTTTGCTTGGTAGTAGACTATACATTTAAATTTTAAAAATATTAATACTTTTTTTATAAATATGAGTAAGAGAACCACGACACATCCATTCCATATATAATTAAATTTAGATTTTGAAACAAATATCAATGTAGCTCTAATTTACTTTAACCTATATATATTTTTTCATCCAAACAAATTAGATGGAATTGGATTACTAGTTTTAACATCCATCTTATGATATTAATGATAATTTAAAAACAATAATTAATAATATTTATTTTATTCTATAAATGAGTCGTTGTTCTAGAAAAATAGATCTAATATGAGATTATTTCTCCATTAAAATATGTTTGCTTGTAATTTAAAATATTATTAATGTTTTAAACAGTCTTTCCACTAAACTCCAATTTAAACCTTTTAAGTTTTTATTTGTTTTAATCTTTTATAAGTTTTAAAAAATTTAAAATAACATATTATATACTGATGATGTTGATATTTGTATATAATAACATGATATATGCCAAAACCATTTTCTTTTAAATACGAGTTCAAGGATTAAACTGAAAATTAAGTGTATTTGAATGTTAACAATCAGGATGAAGTGTAATTGTTGAATACAAAATTATATTAAGTGTGAGAAGGGGAAAAAGTTTATAAAATATAAAATATGATAATTAGAAAAAGGACCAAAATTATAATTTAATTTTGGATTTGTTTTAATATTATGCAAAATAGGTGTGGAAGTGATCAGAAAATGTGGAGGGTTTAGTTATTTAGATTGCTCCAAAATACACAAAAGCTTTTGGTAGACTCACTTCACCTGTTTGCAAAAGAAAGGAGAGAGAGAGATGGCAGTGAGAGCAGCCGTACTCCGCCACATTCGTGTGCCACTCCAAGCCGCTCCAAAGCTTCAGCCATGGCGTGCCATGTCATCACACGGCGACGATCATCTCTCCAAAGAGGAGGTCATCCAAAGAGTCCTCGCCGTCGTCAAAGATTTCCCCAAAGTCGATCCTTCCAAGGTTTTCCTCTTCTTTTCCTTCCCTGCTTTCATTTCTTCCATCCTTTGTTGCATCGTTATTGACAAATAATCAAAATGGGAAATGGGTATTCTGAATCGTGATCTGCTGATTTCACCAAATGGGTTGTCCCAGTGTTTTGAAAACGAGGAAGGAATGTCGCTGTTTCTTTTTTTTATTGATTTGGGCAAAAGGGTTTTCCCAAAGTTTGGAAATTTAGGTCGATTACAATCTGGGTGGTGTATGGGTGCTTAATTCTCGTTAAAATTGTGAGTGGGGATTCTGATTGATTTAGCTCTAAGGGTCTTCCATCGTCTGAAATATGAGAATTTTTACCAATAACTATTTAAGCGGTGTTTACATTCTGTTGTCTTTGTTAATGCGAAAATGATGAAATTATGTATCTCAAATTGTTATTATGCTGATTTAACCTATTGATGTTCCCCGAGTTTAGCTCAGTAATAACCTGGGTTGTGTTTGTAATCTTAGTTAGTGTGAAAATGCGGAATGGATTTTCCGATTCGTTATTCTGTTTATTGATCCCATAAGGTCTTCTCAAAATTTGAGAATTTCCTTTAACCATCTGATTTGTTTTTGTGCTTTGTTGTGTTATGGGAGACTGTTTTTCCATAGTCTGGAAATTTAGTTCAGTAACCATATGGTCAGTGCTGGTAATCTTAATTTGTACGAAAAATGCTATTCAGAAATCACTGTTCTATTGATTTGCCCAAGGGTTTTCCCAAAGTTTATGAATTTAGCTCAATGACCTTCTGGGAAGTGCCTGGTCTAGTGGGGAATTTTTCAAATATTTAGTGAGGGTTTTTTTTTATGTAAAAGAGCAAATTCCGTTATTGTTTTCAGCTGATTATTCAACTGAGACTGATGTTATAGAAAAAACTAGATGGCACTGGGGCATGGTGTAACTCAAACTTTCTTCTATACTGTATTTGATTATGATTTCTGTCAATATCTTCCTAAATGGGTGTCCTGGTGCACAGGACTCCTATCATATGAAGTGGGGGAAGGGTTGGATGGGGGGAATTGTATTCTATGTAGTGTGTATCAGACCTTACCTAGTAAGATATTTGGATTCTGTGTTATTTTATTTTATTTTTTCATCAAAATATTGATTCAGATGACAAGATTCTTTTAATGAAGCATAATTTCTGATAACAAGATTCAGGTGACAAGATTCTGACAATTCAGTAAGATTTGTAGAGTTCCCCCCTTTTTGATTGTTTACATAGCCCACATTCCCGAGCAAAAGGTGAACAATAAAATGATAAAAGCTTTAATTTTTATTAAGGCATTATGAGTTTGATTTGCCTAGGAGTGATGGACTGGAGTCTGGAAGACTGTCTTTGATGTATTTTTTTTTTCTCTGTTTTTCCTCTTTTATCCTGGCTTGCTTTTATCCATGTTCTAGGTAACTCTCTCCCCCTTAATAGACTTAAACATATTAGTTCTCATAATAACATTAAAATTGAATAACTAATAATATCTATTAGTCACTAACTAGTACTACATTTAGAAATTAAATCAATATAATTATATATCATAATATTTGGTTATTAACCATCATAATATTCTTTTTAAGTAAAAAAAAACTATCTCAAGCAAACAGGTTGAACTGGTCTTTTTGCCAATTTACCCAGTTTTGCACCAGTTTCATACTGGTTCTTTATAATGGTTAAATGAAGCAGTCTAATAATCGGTATAGAGCAGTTTATATTATCATGCATTTTTACATAAATAATATTTTGTTGATTTTCTTATCAACGATTAAGACTCTTTACTTGCTTTGTGTGTATGGATATACACTTTCCTCAAACCCCACTTGGTGGGAGATGAGAGAAAGATGAAAATAAGGTTGTCATGTACTCTTTTAGATAATCTGGGCTGGAAGCAACTACACTTTTGCTCAGTGAATCCACTCTTCATTTTACATCTTGATGAAATGAAGGATGTTGTAGTATGCCACTAAGGGTTTACAGTATGAACTATCTATGTATTCTTCCACTCAAAGAAACTGTTTTTCATTTCAGAAACTATCAGAATTGTTTTCAGAACATCTTCTACAGTGGATGGAAATAAGAAGAGAGAAATTGAGTGAATCGTAGGGGTTGTTTGGTTTGAGAAAAATAAAGAAGAAATAAATAGGTAATAGAATAAAAAACTGCCAGATAATGTATGTTTTCACGCAACAATCTATTTTCGAGAACATGATTATCGACAATGTTGACTAGTTTGCCTGAACTTCATTGTATGACAATCAATTATCTTGTGTAGAAAACAAGATAATGAATTAGTTGTTGGTTGGTGTGTGTAGATGTTGACGATTGATATTGAAGAATGAGAATGTGTTGTATTTAGTGGTTTGTTTGTTGTGGTCCTCAGGTAACTCCAGAGGTCCATTTCCAGAATGATCTGGGATTGGATAGCTTGGACAATGTGGAAATTGTAATGGCTCTAGAAGAGGAGTTCAAGTTAGAGATCCCAGACAAGGAAGCTGATAAAATTGACTCTTGTAATCTTGCTATTGAGTATATAGCTAATCATCCCATGGCTGGTTAACTAATGTGTCTTTTTTATTTGGCTTCTTGTTGAACTTCAGCATCACTGCAACCTTGAACCTTCCCCTTACTTTCACTGGTTCTTTCTGGAATCTGGTGTTTGTTTTTCCCATTTAAATTGGAGTCAAGGAACTGGTTCTTTAGAATAATGGGAATTGTTCAGAGAGGAATTTCTCAATGAAAATTGGTACTGCTTTTTTTAAGTTACTTTTCTCAACTGTGTATCTTTTTTGTCCTACCACCACTGTTTTTCAGTTTATTGATTGCTAGTTTGAAGAGTTTGTACACAGAACGGAAATAAAACATAAGTTTTATAGTTTTCGAGAGTGTTTAATTGTTACATTAATTTATCCGAAAAAAAATTATTGGTGTTTCTAGTGACCTTTGAATGTGGTACAACATTGAAAATATTAAATATTACATTTATGAAATGTTAAGTGAAAGAAGATTACACGAATCTTGGACGGTGGAAAGGGATACTAGAGAAAGTAAAGTAATTATTAAAACTTAAACAGAATTTTACGGTAAATAATAATTTTAAGATTTTTTTTAACACGATGCAATGCCAAATTCTTCTTGCACCTCACACATTATGCATCTTAAATTTTTCAAAATTGTACTTCGTTCTGAAATTGAAAATTAAAAATTAAAAATATACATTCTAGAATCAGTAAATCTGAAATATATTTTTTGTGTTTTGGAAGTGTATGAAATAAAATTAGAAAATCAAAATTTTATTTCAAACAATCGATTCCGAAATACTAATTCAGAAACTAAAATCTAAATTTGAAACTGCACTGGCACTGGGCGAGGTTGGGACCCACCTGCCTGCCCGATGGCTAGTCAACCTGACCGAGAGACAAAGAGGTCAAGACCTTTGGAAACTTGGCCGAACGACCGGAAGGCCGAGACCTTTGGAGACTTGGCCGAACGACCGAGAGGTCGAGACCTTTGGAGACTTGGCCGAGAGGCCGAGACCTTAGAAGACTTAACTTAGACGGCCGAAGACCACAGGTATTTGGCCGATGACTGACCCTTACCATGGGAATTTGGCCGATGGCCGAACCCCATTACAATTAACGCTCAAACCGAGATCAGTGAAGCTAATCCATCATCAAGAATTAGGTAATGCAACCCTAAGCGGTATCCACCTCGATAAACGAGCCCAACAAGGTAGGCCCACTAGAATAATATAAATAGCACGCATTTCAAGGAGTAAGGTATGTCATTATTACTGTTCACCTACCTGAGAGCTAACCACCCGCTTTACTGACTTGAGCGTCGGAGTGCCTTCGCAGGTACCCCCACCATCCGGTGTTCACCCGACGACCGAGTCCCGCGTGCCGAAGGATAAGCAGGAGGACGAGAAGAATCACAGCTCATCACCCAGTCACCTGCCCGACCGAAGGAAGAAGAAGACTTCAACAGTTCATGCATGCCACGCTAAAAAAGAATATCGACATGTTCGCTTGGACGCCGGCCGATATGCCGGGTGTGAGCCCCGATGTCATCACCCATCGGTTGTCAATATTCAAGGAAGCCCGCCCGATCTCCCAAAAAAAGAGGGACTTGGGCAACGAAAAGCGTCTCGCAGCGAAGGAGGAAGCCAGCAAGCTCCTGTCGGCCGGTTTCATAAGGGAGGCCCGATACACGACATGGCTAGCCAACGTCGTCATGGTCACCAAGCCTAACGACAACTGGAGGATGTGCGTCGACTACAGAAACATCAACAGCGCATGTCCGAAGGACACCTACCCCCTCCCGAACATTGACCGCCTGGTGGATAGGGCGGCCGACCACAAAATTATGAGCTTCCTGGACGCTTACTCTGGCTACAATCAGATAAGCATGCACCCGAGGGACAAGGAGAAGACAGTCTTCATGACGGCTGACGCCAACTACTACTACGAGGTCATGCCGTTCGGCCTCAAGAACGCAGGGGCGACCTACCAGCGTCTCATGGACAAAGTTTTCAAGGGTCTGATAGGCCGGGCGGTAGAAGTCTACGTGGATGACATAGTCGTGAAGTCCGACTCGTTCGAGCAACATCTAAAGGACCTGGACAAGGTCTTCAGGGCTCTAAGAGGAGTCAACATGAAACTCAACCCCGAGAAATGTACTTTCGGGGTGGAAGGAGGAAAGTTCCTGGGCTTCATGCTCACCCACCGAGGGATAGAGGCCAACCCCAACAAATGTCAGGCCATACTCAACATGAGAAGTCCGAACACCGTGAAGGAGGTACAACAACTCCTTGGGCGGCTGACCGCCCTCTCTCTGTTTGTCTCCCGCCTGGCCGAGAGGACGAGGCCGATCGTTCAGTTGCTCCGAAAGGGAAAAAAATTCGTCTGGGACGACCAATGAGAGGAAATCTTCAAACAATTCAAGGAGTTCCTCACATCCCCGACCGTCATCCAGAAGCCAAGGCCCGAGAACCCAATCCTGGTATATCTAGCAGTCTCGGAAGAAGCGGTCAGCGCTGCCTTAGTGCAGGAAGCCGAGGGCGAGGAGCGACCCGTATACTTTGTCAGCCGAACCCTCCACTCGGCCGAGACCCGATATCAGATGATTGAGAAGGTGGCTCTCGCACTCGTCCTCACGGCAAGGCGGATGCGCCCCTACTTCCAAAATCACTCCATAACTGTAAGGACCGACTACCCTATTTTTAAAATTTTATCTAAACCGGACCTTGCAGGGAGGATGATAGGATGGTCGATCGAACTCTCCGAGTTCGACATACGCTATGAGCCGAGGGGCGCCATCAAGTCTCAATGCTTGGCCGATTTCTCAGCCGAGCTAACACCGCTACCCACCCTCTCGGGCGGGTGGACTCTCTATGTGGACGACTCCTCAAATAGAACAGCCTGTGGAGCGGGAGTCGTCCTGGAGGGATCGGGCGACCTCCACTTGGAACAAGCCCTCCAGTTTGGATTCCGGGCGACCAACAACCAGGCCGAGTACGAGGCCTTGCTGTCCGGGCTGAACCTAGCCTACGACATGGGAACACGCGAGGTTACATGCAAAAGCGACTCCCAGGTGATGGTCGGCCAAGTCAATGGAGATTTCGAGGTTCAAGAGCCTTTGCTGCAGCGGTACTACCACGCGGCCAAAAACAGTATCGCCCGCTTCAGCAAGGCACCCTTGCAACACATACCGAGGGAGGACAACAAAAGGGCCGATATCCTATCCAAGCTCTCGGTCACCAAAAAGAAGAGCCATCAGAGATCAGTCATACAAATATGGCTGAGACACCCTAGTGTGACGGAGGCCGAGGCCGAGTGTCTGTCTATAGAAGAGGAAGAGGCCGAGGCCGACAACTGGATGACACCCGTCATTCAATACCTAACGGACGGCACATGCAAGGCCGGCCAGGAGAAGGCGATGAAGCAACAGTGCACCCGGTACAGCATGATCAACGAAGATTTATACCGGAGAGGCTACTCGACCCCCTTGCTAAACTGCATCACCAATAAAAGGATCGAGTACATTCTGGCCGAAATCCATGAGGGAATCTGCGGAAATCACGCCGGGGCGAGGACGATGGCCAACAAGGTCTTGAGAGCCGGCTACTACTGGCCGACCATACAGGGCGACTGTACCGAATACATGAAGAAATGCGCCAAGTGCCAAGAGTTCGGCCCCCCCACCACACCAGGCCGGAAGAACTGCACAACATCATCTCCCCGTGGCCGTTCGCAATGTGGGGGATGGACATTATCGGTTCATTCTCCCCAGGGAAAGGACAGACCAAGTTCCTTCTGGTGGGAGTCGACTACTTCACCAAATGGATCGAGGCTGAACCCCTCGCCTCCATCTCGATGAAAAATGTGTATGGAGGAGCATTGTCTGCCGATTTGGCGTCCCACACACAATAGTAACTGACAATGGCCGACAGTTCATCGACCGAGGCCTACAGTCCTTCTACGACGACCTGGGCATCAAGTCCATCACGGCCTCGGTGGAACACCCACAAACCAATGGGCAGGCCGAGGCCGCCAACAAGGTCATACTCAACGAGCTGAAGAAGCGGCTGGGCAAAGCAAAGGGTCGATGGACCGAGGAACTGATCGAGGTACTTTGGGCGTACAGGTGCACCCCCCAAACTACCACTCAGGAAACACCCTACAGCCTGACATACGGAACCGAGGCCATGATCCCAGTTGAGGTGGCCGAGCCCACCATACGACGGCAAATGTTCGATCTCACCCTAAACGAGGAAAGCCTAGCGGTCAACCTCGACCTGGTAAGTGAGCTTCGTGACAAAAGCAAAATTTGGGAGGCTGCCTGCAAAGCTCGGGCGTCCAGACGATACAACACCAAAGTCCGGCCGAGAGGTTTCCAGAAGGGCGATCTCGTCTGGAGAATGCGCAGCGACGCAAGAAAAAATGAAGGGAAGTTCTCATCCAACTGGGAGGGGCCTTTCCGAGTCCGAGAAGTCGCACAAGGAGGAGCCTATCATCTAGAATGACTTTCAGGAAAAATTGTACCGAGAACGTGAAATGCCACGCACCTCAAGTTCTATTACAGCTAAAATCAATAAAATTACGCACTCTTTCCTCACCCAACAAGGGAGGTTTTAATGAGGCGTTTTCATCAATTACCGAACAAGCAATGACCTACCGATCGCCCGCTTGCTCGATTAACATCGCAAGTGCCAGCCAACCGATCGCCCGCTTGCTCGATTAACATCGCAAGTCCCGGCCAACCGATCGCCCACTTGCTCGATTAACATCGCAAGTGTCGTCCAACCGATCGCCCGCTTGCTCGATTAACATCGCAATGCCACGCACCTCAAGTTCTATTACAGCTAAAATCAATAAAATTACGCACTCTTTTCTCACCCAACAAGGGAGGTTTTAATGAGGCGTTTTCATCAATTACCGAACAAGCAATGACCGACATCGCCCGCTTGCTCGATTAACATCGCAAGTGCCGGCCAACCGATCGCCCGCTTGCTCGATTAACATCGCAAGTGCCGTCCAATCGATTGCCACTTGCTCGATTAAAATCGCAAAGTAGTGAACGACCGCGGACACTTGCTCGAATCCAACGTTCGCAAATAGTGGCCGATCGCCCATATTTTACTTGCTCGAGTTTAAACACTCGCAAATAGTGGCCGATCGCCCATGTTTTACTTGCTCGAATTTAAACGCTCGCAATTAGTGACCAATCGCCCATGATTTACTTGCTCGAATTTAAACGCTCACAATTAGTGGCCGATCTCCCATATTTTACTCGCTCGAAGTTTTAACGCTTGCACTTATCGGCCGACCGCCCATGTTCTACTCGTTCAATGGGAGATCGAGTGATTAACTTGTCAAATACTTACGCCAAACCAAATGAAAGGAAAGCCAGTTCATATTAATGAGAGAAAGCAGGGTGATACAACAAAAAGCAAAATAAAGAGGCCACACCCCGGCCTCAGAGGAAAGCAAAAATCAAGAAAAGGCCACAACCCGGCCAACGGTGAACCTAATCTTGAATCTCAACGAACCCGCCCCCCTCAGCCTCAGTCTCCCTGCCCTGAACCTCGGCCTCGGCCGGTTCAGCCTCTTGGGCAGCCAAAGCAGCCGCCTCAGCACTCGGCATTAACCGACCCTGATAAACTTCATAATCGAGGTCGAAGCTACCAGTGGCCGGTGGCCCACCGTAAAACACATGTGCTTGACGAACGGCCATCTCGAAGCATTGCCTCAGCAACTCCTCGGCCTCCTCATAATTTTCGTCAAGCTCGGCCTCGGCTTGCTCCTTCGCGAGTTGAAGGGCGGCCATCTCAGTGGCCGAGGCAGAGAGCTGCCCGTCCTTCCCTTCGACCAACTTTTTTAAATTGGCGATCTCAGCAGCCGCCCTCAGCTTTTCGGCCTCTAGCTGACGCTTTGCCTCGGCCGCCTCCTTCTGCGCCAACTCCTTCTCGGCCGCCTCCATAGCAATCAGGGCCGATAGGTTGGTGTTGGCAGCCAGAGATTGCTCCAAGTCATGATTGGCCTCAGACAGCTTGTGCTCCAAGGCCGACACCTCCTCGGCCTGACGCTCTCGGCCAACAAGCCCACCCTGAAAGAGGACGACCGAGCGGCACATCAATTCAAAGCCACTCTTTAGGAGGTCCGAGGGAGAGACGTCTCGAGCCTCATCTGGAAGAGCGACGCGAACTCTTCGAGAAAATCGGTACCCACCCCTCAGGAGGTCGAAAGGTGTGGGCACCGCCCGAGTGTCGACTTCCGATGGCCCGGCTGCCGCATGCACCAAAGGCCCGGGCGAGCGTGTCACTGCCTCGGCAATCACTCGCCGAGAAGGAGGGGGCGTCGGCATGGACCCGGGCGATCGGGTGGTGGTGGCAATATTGCTAACGTCTGTCGGACGTTTCTTGGACCTGTGGGTGGCAATATTGCTAACGTCCCTTGGACGTTTCTTCGACTTATGAGAAGGACCAGCCGCCCCTGTATCGCTCGGCGGCGGGATCACCTCTAAACTCCGACGGCCCTTGCGATCGGCCGCTTTTTGGCGGTGCTTGTCGAGTACGCTAACGGCCGTCGGTCGTTCGTTAACCATGATTTCTGCAAAACAAAAAAATGAGGAGGTAGAAGAAGAGGAAAAAGAGGAAGAGGAAGATGACGACGACTTTTTGAAGCGAGGAGGGCAACCGAGAGAAGGAGAAGAATGACCGGATGAAGAAGACGTTGGCCGAGACACGGTCGACATCACTAACCTTGTAAATAAATGGATGAGGTCGAACCTAGTAAAATGGGCGAGAAGTCGCTCGGATCTCAGAGCTGGGGGCGAAAGAACACTCAACTATCAGACAAAGCTCATAAATGAAGACACAGCGTCACGGCACCATGGAGACCCCTATTTATAAGGCCCATTGGGCCTCGGAATGCGAAACGTCAATCCAATCTCAACCGTTGGATCTTGCAGATCTAACGGCCCATAAACTCCCCCGTCCAAAAAACCTCTCATCAATGCACGTCACGTCACACCGTCTGAGGTCATGTCACGCCGCCTAGTCAAGTCATACCTCGAGAAATGAAACGCCCGTGCTACCAAGGGAGGTCGACCGACTCCCATCATTAAAGACTCATCGGGCATAACTTACACATATGCCCTAGAACCCCCAACTCGTCCTCACCCTCTGTCGGCCTCGGTCACTCCTTGAAATCACAGGGATTCCGAGTCCAGTATAGAGGGAACCTCGACCGACCGGCCGAGTCAAAAAAGAAGGGGGTCGCCTCGGGACTAATGACGACCTTCACAAACCTCTCCTTGAAACGTTTATACGAGAGGGCGAAGGAGTCAAACAATACCAAACCCGGCCGCCCGGCCAAAGAATGTCAAGCAGCCTTTTGGGCGGGGTGAGACTTATAATAAGAAAGGAAACAAGAGGGGGTGGGATGAAGGCACATAACATCACACAACAGGCGAAAGGCCTGAAGGGAAGCCCAGGTATTCGGGTGAACCTAGGTAGGAGCCACGTTAAGCGTCCGAAGGACGCCCATCGTAAACTCGTCGAAAGGGAGAGAAACATAAAGGTCTTTGAAAAAACAGGCATACATATAAAAAAATGGGGGACCAACACCTGGCCGCCCCATACACACGCTTTCGGCCACCCCACAAGGCAAGACGTCGAAGTAACTCGAGTACTCTTCCGCCTTTAAGATCAGATGACGGGCCAAGAACTTGGCCACAGACAACTCGGTCTCATAGAGGGACGAGATCTCGACTACTCGAGGATCCACCTACCTAAGGTCCTCCAAAGGAATAGCCGCCAGGGGAGAGCCCGGCCGACCAACAACGTCAGCCGGGATATCCATCAGAAGAGAATCTGATCGATCAACAGCGTTGGCCGAGACATCCCCCCTTACAACCTCTACCCGGGGCGACACCTCGGCCACCCCAACCGAGGTAGGCTCGGCAGAGGAGGTAGAAGAAGAGGAAAAAGAGGAAGAGGAAGATGACGACGACTTTTTGAAGCGAGGAGGGCAACCGAGAGAAGGAGAAGAATGACCGGATGAAGAAGACGTTGGCCGAGACACGGTCGACATCACTAACCTTGTAAATAAATGGATGAGGTCGAACCTAGTAAAATGGGCGAGAAGTCGCTCGGATCTCAGAGCTGGGGGCGAAAGAACACTCAACTATCAGACAAAGCTCATAAATGAAGACACAGCGTCACGGCACCATGGAGACCCCTATTTATAAGGCCCATTGGGCCTCGGAATGCGAAACGTCAATCCAATCTCAACCGTTGGATCTTGCAGATCTAACGGCCCATAAACTCCCCCGTCCAAAAAACCTCTCATCAATGCACGTCACGTCACACCGTCTGAGGTCATGTCACGCCGCCTAGTCAAGTCATACCTCGAGAAATGAAACGCCCGTGCTACCAAGGGAGGTCGACCGACTCCCATCATTAAAGACTCATCAGGCATAACTTACACATATGCCCTAGAACCCCCAACTCGTCCTCACCCTCTGTCGGCCTCGGTCACTCCTTGAAATCACAGGGATTCCGAGTCCAGTATAGAGGGAACCTCGACCGACCGGCCGAGTCAAAAAAGAAGGGGGTCGCCTCGGGACTAATGACGACCTTCACAAACCTCTCCTTGAAACGTTTATACGAGAGGGCGAAGGAGTCAAACAATACCAAACCCGGCCGCCCGGCCAAAGAATGTCAAGCAGCCTTTTGGGCGGGGTGAGACTTATAATAAGAAAGGAAACAAGAGGGGGTGGGATGAAGGCACATAACATCACACAACAGGCGAAAGGCCTGAAGGGAAGCCCAGGTATTCGGGTGAACCTAGGTAGGAGCCACGTTAAGCGTCCGAAGGACGCCCATCGTAAACTCGTCGAAAGGGAGAGAAACATAAAGGTCTTTGAAAAAACAGGCATACATATAAAAAAATGGGGGACCAACACCTGGCCGCCCCATACACACGCTTTCGGCCACCCCACAAGGCAAGACGTCGAAGTAACTCGAGTACTCTTCCGCCTTTAAGATCAGATGACGGGCCAAGAACTTGGCCACAGACAACTCGGTCTCATAGAGGGACGAGATCTCGACTACTCGAGGATCCACCTACCTAAGGTCCTCCAAAGGAATAGCCGCCAGGGGAGAGCCCGGCCGACCAACAACGTCAGCCGGGATATCCATCAGAAGAGAATCTGATCGATCAACAGCGTTGGCCGAGACATCCCCCCTTACAACCTCTACCCGGGGCGACACCTCGGCCACCCCAACCGAGGTAGGCTCGGCAGAGGAGGTAGAAGAAGAGGAAAAAGAGGAAGAGGAAGATGACGACGACTTTTTGAAGCGAGGAGGGCAACCGAGAGAAGGAGAAGAATGACCGGATGAAGAAGACGTTGGCCGAGACACGGTCGACATCACTAACCTTGTAAATAAATGGATGAGGTCGAACCTAGTAAAATGGGCGAGAAGTCGCTCGGATCTCAGAGCTGGGGGCGAAAGAACACTCAACTATCAGACAAAGCTCATAAATGAAGACACAGCGTCACGGCACCATGGAGACCCCTATTTATAAGGCCCATTGGGCCTCGGAATGCGAAACGTCAATCCAATCTCAACCGTTGGATCTTGCAGATCTAACGGCCCATAAACTCCCCCGTCCAAAAAACCTCTCATCAATGCACGTCACGTCACACCGTCTGAGGTCATGTCACGCCGCCTAGTCAAGTCATACCTCGAGAAATGAAACGCCCGTGCTACCAAGGGAGGTCGACCGACTCCCATCATTAAAGACTCATCGGGCATAACTTACACATATGCCCTTGAGCCTGGGGGGCAAGTGTACCGGCACTGGGCGAGGTTGGGACCCACCTGCCTGCCCGATGCCTAGTCAACCTGACCGAGAGACCAAGAGGTCAAGACCTTTGGAGACTTGGCCGAACGACCAGGAGGCCGAGACCTTTGGAGACTTGGCCGAACGACCGAGAGGTCGAGACCTTTGGAGACTTGGCCGAGAGGCCGAGACCTTAGAAGACTTAACTTAGACGGCCGAAGACCACAGGTATTTGGCCGATGACCGACCCTCACCATGGGAATTTGGCCGATGGCCGAACCCCATTACAATTAACGCTCAAACCGAGATCAGTGAAGCTAATCCATCATCAAGAATTAGGTAATGCAACCCTAAGCGGTATCCACCTCGATAAACGGGCCCAACAAGGTAGGCCTACTAGAATAATATAAATAGCACGCATTTCAAGGAGTAAGGTATGTCATTATTACTGTTCACCTACCTAAGAGCTAACCACCCGCTTTACTGACTTGAGCGTCGAAGTGCCTTCGCAGGTACCCCCACCATCCGATGTTCACCCGACGACCTAGTTCCGCATGCCGAAGGATAAGCAGGTGGACGAGAAGAATTCCAGCTCATCACCCAGTCACCTGCCCGACCGAAAGAAGAAGAAGACTTCAACAGTTCTTTAGGTCTCATCTCCCTAGCAGGAAAAAAACGTATTCTGAAAAAAAGAAATTCAGATGCATACCTTCTTTTATGATATTTTTGTTATTTTACATAAAAATCGAGTGCAGGTTGAATTCCTTTATATATATAAAAAAAGTATTTGATTGATGTAATATGATTTATGTAAGTGACTTTATTAAGTAGGGTAAGAATATTGTTGTTTTCAGGAAAAGGTGTTAAGTTTTCACCACTTATTTGATGTTTATCCACAATATCTGAGAATAACAACTATTTTTTATCGTAATAACGTGATTATCAATTATTTAATAATGATTTTTTATATATGATAAGAGAATATCAGCCTCACAGTATTAAATTACAAAGTGATTAACCTAAATTGAATTCAGTGAGAATTCTTACTTTATCTCTTTGATGGATACTTTATAATTTCTGCCTATTTATGCATTTCTTTATGGTAGCTCTATGCATTCTTTGTTTTTCATAAAGCAAATTGTTTTAAGCAAAATGAACCAATCCAATAATTCAAACTGAACTTTCTTTGATTTGCTACAGAAAAAAATTGAAGTCATTAAGCAACTTTAATAACTAATTTACATTAATTAAAGTAAAATTCAATTGAAACCAAATTAAAAATAATATAAGAAACACCAAAAAGTAAAAAATGTTACTTTTTTTCTCCAGACATTTATTGTATATGTTTTTGTTTTTATTTAACATAAGTCGTGAAATAGATTGCGATCTTATATATGTAGAAAATTCCAATTGAAACACAAATTCTGTGTTGTAGTTGTTTAATCATTAATTGAAATGTTTATGTTGTGTTTAATTTTTTTTAAAAGGTTATTTATAATTTAAAAAACTGAACCAACTACAATTATTGCCGAGCAAGGTGGAAAAAAACTAAAAAAAAAACTGAAGTGCATTGAATGAATAATGCTGGTGACCGTAGTGTAAACATGCAGAAAAAGTACTGAACATGTTGGTCAAAACATTTATTGCTCCAAAACGTGTTCAAAATCATGAGTAATGATGAAAAATATTGGAATATTTAATCTTTTCAAACAAATTAAAATATAACTAAAATTCTAAAATAGTTTTTTTTAAAGAAATCATATATAGAGTTTACATTTCTAAAAAACTAAATGCAAACACTACTTGCTTACATGGATGTTCCTGAACATTTCACTACAATGATTATTTGTTTGATACATGTTTTTATTGTTGACGTATAATTTGATAGTTTGCTTAAAAAATTACTTAAATTTTTTATATTGTTCTCTTAATTTATTTTAATAAATATTGAAATTGAATAATTTATAACTATTTTTTATTTATTGTAGACATTGAAGGTTGAAAGTGATGCTCTATCACTAAATGACATTAGAGGATCAACTAAATGACATTAGAGGATCAAGTGGAGAAAGTAAGATTAATAGTAAAAGTGACATAAATTTTTAAAAAATCTGTTATGATATCAGAACTTTTGTAATATTGTGGTTTTTTTTTTATATTTTAACTTTTCTGGGATGTTGATGTAATTGTTGGATGCATTCTTTTGTTTAAACCATGAAAACAAACTCTATGTTTTATTTTATTATAATTTTATTGGTAATTATGAAAAACATGTTTCATTAAATTATGAGATTATAAATACTGGTAGATAATTATAAATAATTTAATATTTTAATTACAACAGCAAAAAAAAATCACATGTTATATTAATTCATATAATTATTATTGAAAATTTCATATGATAATGAGAATAATGATGTCAATATAGATTACTATTATATTAAAATTGTATTTAATTAAAATTATTACCATAATTTTACTGACATTATCTATAATTTTAAAGTATTTATTTGCATAATGTATTAGATGATGGATGTTATAATAATTTAAATAACACTGTTATTTTATACTTTATGATATGAGATGTGGAATATATTTATGTAATGCATACTCTATTATGGAATATATATTTATATTTTTATATATTTAATATATTTTTATAATTATATAGGAAAAAATGCCACAATATTTTTAATTAGGGTTTTACTTTTTATTTTGGCATTTTTTTTACCTTTCTTTATTCATATTCATCCACACACACATATATATATATGTGTGTGGTTGGAAACAAAAGAACCCTTAATGATTAAAAGGGCACAGATCATTTTGTTTTTTACTCCATCTTCATTTTTTACTTTCAGCTATTTTTGTTCTTTTTCTCTGTTTTTGTCTTTTAATTCTTTCAATGTTTTTATCTTCTTTTCCTTTTCTTTTACATTTGTCGGTTTGTCGTGTTTCGTATTATTCATGCTTCAAAAATGTTTTTTAAAATATTGAGGTGATGCTAAATATTTAATCTATTTTTCTCTTATCTTTTTTGTCTTTTGCTTGTTTTGTTTTGTTTTGCTTTTTTTTTTCTTTTTTCTCTAGACTCAATATTAACGTTTTCAAATTTTTGAGCCAATTAAACTGTCTTATTATGGTACAATTATTCTAATTCCCTACCTAATCTTCACTATTAAAATTTTTAGAGTTTGACAATTGTGATTATGGTAATGATTTGATGCAGACACAAAGTAATCCCACCCAAAGGTAAAATTAAAATGATTTTGAGATACTTAATTAATTATGTACTCTTCTATCTATCGAATATTTTAATTATACTTGGCACGGAATAAAAAATAAAGTTTTGATAATAATATTTAACATGTTAAAACCAATTTTCATTGAAAAATTATTAATATTATCTTATACTTTTATATATTAATAGATGATGTAAAATCCCACTCAAGTCCAAGTAAAATGGGTTAGTGCTTGCTTATACTTTACCATACATTTATGTAAATGTGTTTTAATTATTTTTTGGACAAGTGTGTGAAAAGTAGATGATTAAAAAGTGAAATAATTCAATTTTAAAAAATATATTAAATTTGATTAAAAGTTTGAGTGGTGTGCAATACTATAATTAGTTTAATAAAAAAATCCTAAGTTATTTTTTAGTGTAATACTATAATTAATTTATGTGTATTTTTAAAATATAAATGTTATTTTGTTAAAAAATGATATTTTAATTATTTAACATAAATGACAAATGACCCATACCAAACAAATCTCATTTTTTCTATTGTTAAAGTCTAGTCAAACATTTACGAATATTAATCATATCATACTTATTAATAGATAGTTTTGTCTTATTTATTATTTAAGAATTTAAAGAACGGTTTCACTTGAAAAGGTATTGGGTTAAGACGTACATTACACAAACAGAGCATTAAGAGAATATGTGATTAATACATGATAAAAAAATGTGCAAAATATTATTAGTCTAAAAAAAATTAGAAAAGTGTAATCATTCACCTTTGCCAAATTACCATAGTCACTAGAAAAGTCCTTTTCCCAAACACATGATATGCATGCTTTTTAAAAAAATATTATTTTATTGCAAACCATGACATTTGATGTTTGTGTTATACATATTTTATTTTCTTTTTTATTGATGTGTGACAAATACTGGATATATGCTGTATCATTTGAAAACTACCAATATATTAATATTAAAATTATTAAATAAAAATTAATTTTAAAAATAATTAATACTATATTAATTAAACTATTTATAAATTAAAAAAATTATTAATATTTAAAATAATTTCAAAATTTACACACTAATTTTTAAATTGGTATTTAATTTACTTATCAAACTTTTAGTTACTAATTTTAGTACCTAATTAACTATCAATTTTGGAATTAAAATTAATTAGTAGTTAAAATTTAAATAATTAATTAGATACTAATTTGAAAATTAATTTATAAATTTTAAACTAATTTATATCAATTTTATTTAATTTTTAAATTAGTGTTTAATTTTTGTAATGAATATACTAATTAATTATTTTATATCTTTAAAATTAATTTTTATTTAATAATTTTTTAGTATATAACAGTACTGAAAAATCATTATCATCATATAAATAGAGAAATAAATGTGATAGACATCAATTACAAAATGTTTGTTGATTGAAGGTATGATATTTGAGTTTTTAATGATTTATAACTTCAGAAAAATAATGTTTGGAACTATGCCTGATAAATATAAATTATTTTATTAATTTAGAATTAGAAAAAGCAGTAGAATTTAGATGTAGAATTCATCATTAGTGAACATATATTTCATATTGTTTGAGTATATTAAAAAAAAGTGAAAAATTTAGTGGTTTTTAAGGAGGGATTTTTTTTTAAATTTTGTAAAGATCCTTTTAAATTCTTTACTTGAACTCCCCCACTTATAAAAAAATTAATTTCAATAAATAAAAGTAAATAAAAGATTATTTTTAAAATAAAAAACTCTTAAAGTAAATTATTCTACAAATCTAATTAAAAGAAAACTAAAATTTATTAAACAATATTATTACAAGTATATAGGTTGATTTAATAGTTTTAAGTTTGGGCTATATTCATCCACAAATTTAATGTACATTAGTATTTAATAGAAATGGTTCTATTCAAATGTATACATAGAATGAATTTAAATTCAGATGTAAATAGTAAAAAATAGACCACATAACTCAAATATTGAAAAATTTAATAAATATTTCGTTTATAAAAATTATAAACGATTCAAAATTATCATAATTTTATCTTTGTCCGCATTATTAAAATTGTGATATAATTTTGATAATGAATTTTTGTTCGTATTTCTATTATCTCAATTGTTATACATAACATATTTTCGATTGAATCCTAATAAATATACTCCAAATAACTGATAAATGTTGCTCATCAGATTGCCAAAAATAAAAACATCCTAAGAATTTCGCTCAACCAAAAACTCTTGCTATATAATCACAATATACTGTAATTAACATTATCTGTAAATAATAATTAAGCATAATAAAAAAATTATATATATTACTATCTATCAAGCTCAGACATTTCTTTTAAATGACGTGTCGGTGTCGGATACACATATCGGACACCGACACTCGTATGACACTCGTAAGACACATATCCGTGAAGTTTTCAATTCAAAAAATATTTGTTGAATTTTTGACAATTCTAACACGATTTTAACACATTTTTAAACAAGAAAAATACATTAATTTTATAAAATCAAACTTATTGTATGAATTTTTATTATGATTATAAAAATAAGAAACAAATTCTTTTAAATTAGTCATGAAAAACATCTTTTTCCTCCAAAAAGTATATGGAACATACTTGTACATAAATCTTTATTGTCAATTTATATAATTCATAATTATACAATATATAGATCCATGTTTCTGTGTCCTATATTTTAGAAATTATACGTATTTTCGTATTCATATCCATGTCGTATCAGTATGTTACTATCACTCAAAAACTCCACATGCTCATATAAATATATAAATATATATATATACTAAAATTCATTCCATGACCTTTTTAAGACTCATGAAACATGCTGAACTATTTTCAAAAATAAAATATTCACTACTTAGGGTTTTGGCACTAAGGACACAATAATTGTATCCAACAAGATCCATTTTTGGCTACTAATGTCTTGTTATCACCGATTTGCTTAGACACTCTCTGGTCCTTACCAAACTGCACTGCCATTGATCTTTTTTTTTATCTAAAAGTTATATAAGATTTTAAAAGATGAAAAATGACTAATTTAATAGAAAATAATGAAAAAGTATTTTTTATAAATTCTAACTCAATTGCTTTTTACTATAACGATGAGACTATACATTATATAAATATCATTGAGATTATAAAAAAACGGACAACATTTAAAAAGAAAATATACAATAAGTGACAAGTCAATATTTAAAAATGAATAAATTATTAAATATTTAACATGTGAAATATTTACATATGTCCACTAGTATTATAGTTTTTTGGTTATCAAATACATGATGAGATGATGAAAAAAAAAACTAACATTTACATTTATTTTATTCAAAAAATAAAAATGAGTTAAAATATATAAAAACAATACAATAACTTACAAATTTTTAATTTTTTTTTTATTGCGTGTCAAACAATTTAAACTATTTTTTTTTCACAACCAAACAGGATACATAGATATAAAGATGGTAAAATGTTTACATTAACAAAAATAGTCACTTAAATAACCAATAAATAGTTAACATTATGCACGTACTTTGATCCCACGTTTTTTGTGAATTTTATGTCCCTATTTCACTTGTGATTATATTGGTGTTCCTTTTTTATATAAATTTTCTATATCAACAATATCTAAGTTTTCTAAAATGTTA
The DNA here is from genome assembly GCF_000499845.2 of Phaseolus vulgaris. Lineage (NCBI taxonomy): Eukaryota > Viridiplantae > Streptophyta > Magnoliopsida > Fabales > Fabaceae > Phaseolus > Phaseolus vulgaris. Next base: position 4,469,800 of record NC_023752.2, on the reverse strand, counting down.
AGAGTTGTATAAGTGTTTTGTATAAATGTTTAGAGACTATTATTAATGATAGGATGGTTATTTTTTTAGATTATACATAAATTATAGTTGTTCTTACTTGTAAAAACAAATAACTTTTTTTCTTTCACTTCTCGTTTTTTTGGATCTTCTAGTTTGAGGTGGGCTTTCAGTTACACTTTTCAATGATTTGAGTTTGGACTTAGATATAAATTATGGATTTTCATTTGTTGGACTAGATCAACTAGAACTCTCAAGTCTCTAGTCTCAGTATCAGCTTTTGGGTAGATATGTGTATCTGCAAGAGACGACTCCGATGATAAAGTCAGAATCGATTTTAGTTAATTCTCAGATAAAATCCACTTTACTTACCTCTTGGGTTGATAACCTATTTATAGTACTTTCTTATCAGGTTTTAGACCTAATTGAACTTTTATTTTTTAAACCTTATATTATTAAACATATTACCCGTATTTAAACTTATTTAATGGACTTTAATTTAATTTTATATTTATTTTCCACCTTTCAACCTTCTAATCACTCAGGTTAGACAACACAATAATTAATAGTTATTATAATTGGAGTATCTTAAAACATTATTTATTTATTTATTGATAAAAAAAACTGTATTAAAAGGATTTCATTATATTTGATATAATTTTTGATGGGTAATAAATATGATACATCTAACTAAATCACTATACGTTTATAAATCTTGTTTCAATAATAATGTTTCATAACTTGACACTTTTATAAAAAAAATATATTTCAACTTTTTACAACTTAAAATTTAATTTAATTATTAAAATACTTTTTTTAAGATTCAATCTCTTGTATAATATTTAATTTTAATTTTAGAGCTTTTTCTCACATGAAAATGATGCAAAAAATTATATAGTGCACAGTTTTTGTTTTTTTTTTTGTTAACAAGAGTTTGCTGGAAAGTAGTACTAATTTCCCATGACTAATAATTGCATGAAAGGTGTCTGTCCGAGAGAGAGAAAAAATAGTATTTATTTCTCATAAGCTAATAATTGCATGAAAGGTGAGAGAGAGAGAAAAAAAACACCCCCTAAAATACAAAATTATCATATATAAAAGCTGAAACTTGTTCCATTATATACAATGCAATTTCCTATAGAAGTTGCAAGTGCTACTCTCTATCAGATTCACACAACCAACCACAAGAGTTCTCATATCCATAAAACATGGAGGATTCATTGGAGAATTGGATTTCCAATTTGGTAAAACCTCCCTTAAACCACATTCAATTTCATTTTCTGGATTTCTCAGTATGCACATCTTACTATCCATGAACAAACCAGAACTTATTTTTCTTCTTAGTTGTCACAGGAAATGGAAGATTATGATGCTGTGTTGAGTGATAGCAATGGTTCATTTGATGAACAACAGTTCCTAAGAGAGATCCTTGAGGAGCCACAAAATTTGTCACCTGAAGCAGAGAATCTCAGTCCCACCAACAGCAGTGTGTCCTTTGATGAGCCAATTGGTGACACTCTCCACAAAGCTACAGTTCCAACTCCATCAAGTCCTTGAAAACATTGCCACCATCATCACACACCACATACCTTCTCTCCTTTGATACTTCATCTGCTGAACCAATCATACCTCATAAGCCTTCCCCAAAGCTTGGTTCATCACTGCAGGGATCTTCCAGCAAAAGGGGTGCTGTGGTGAAAGATGGAGCTGATGAATTTGAACCATTCATGGATCAGCCAAGAAAGAGGGTCAGAAGGCCCTCTGAGACACAACATCACATCATTGCTGAGAGGAAAAGGAGACAGGAACTGACAGGGAGCATCATAGCACTTTCAGCAACCATTCCTGGACTCAAGAGGGTCAATTACCATACACTGAACTTATTCATATTTTTTTCCACAAGTGTCATTCAGTATTATAAAAAAATTTAAAATGATTTCCTTTCATCAAATGCATAAAAATATGTTTTTTTATGACTATTTAATGGGTTTTTATATGAATGTTTTATAAAGATTTCTGTGTTTTTATTTGCTATAACTTGTGTTGGTCAGAAGGATATTTTTTTCAATCCATGAAAGACACAGTTTTTATTATGTTAAGAATTATATGGTTTCATCAATCTTGCATTTTCATTTATATATATATATATATATATATATATATATATATATGAAGTCAACTCATTTAAGAAGAAGTCTAGCTAGTAGTTATTTTTATATAAAAAAAAGTAAGATAATTTTTATTTTTCATGTTTGTTTCTTGGCATTTGCTTTCTCACCTTTATCTCCCTCATTATTCTCTTTTGCATGAACTAAACTTGCTCTCTTGAAATAATATAAAGTGATAAATATGATGATATCGATTTATTTTATATATTTTCAATACACCTTTTGGATAGAAAAATGTTGAACTTTAGAATTAGAAAACATATTTTTTTACCCTAAATCCTAAACACATAATTGACACATCTTATTATTTAATATTAAAACAGTTTTCCTGTATTATCAGTTAACTTTTGAATTAATAAAAATATTTGGTGTTTTTTGCTTATGCTTGATTAGGTTTAAGAATCCCTTAACATGTTGTCCTACTTTTTCATTTGATATTTTAAAATAAGATTTTAGACTTATAAAGCAGTGAACCACTGAAGCATTATTTTGCTAATAATGGGAAATATTATAGTATTCAAAAAGATGACACCAGCAAACTAATCATCACACAGGAAGAAAATATTAAAGAAAAAATTTCATGGTCCACTCCCCATGAAGTACTATTATAATTAGAATCTCCAATGCATTATTGTTGTTTTGTAATGTATAACACTTAAATTTGAAAAGGATTATCAAGTATTAATTTGAATATTTCAATTTTTATAGATGAGGGTAGCAACTTTCTTTAGAACAAAAAAAAGTTGTATTAGTTATTTTCAATCAACTAAGATTTTTTCTGGGTAACTTTGCAGATGGACAAGGCTTATGTGCTTCGTGAAGCTGTGAATTACACAAGGCAACTTCAAGAGAGAGTAAAAGAGTTGGAAAATCAAAACAATGACACAAGAGTAGTGCATCATTCATCAACATTGGTAATGAAATCTCAAGCCTCCTCAGATAAAAACAGCAGCAATATTAGTGAAAGCAACAAAGAATCACTGTTTGAGTTGAAGCAAGAGTTCTTGATGAGGAAGTACTCATCAGAATCCATTGTGAGAAGCAAAAGGACATAATCTGCAACATACTTGTCTTGCTTGAAAAGTTCCATCTTTCTCCAACCAGTAGCAGCGTGTTACCATTTGGCACTTCTACTCTTATAATCCACATCATTGCTCAGGTATATATATATCAAACACAGTCCATGAACCCAGATAATTATTCATTAGATGCACTCATATGTGAATTATGCAAATGCATGGTTTGTGATGTTCTGCTATGATGCAGATGGATGAGGAATGCAGAATGAGCACGGATGAGCTAGTGAAGAATCTGAGAGAATATCTTTTGGATGTGTATGGCATGCAACAGTGAGTTTGTGATCTGTGCTAGTGCATCAAACAAGTTATGGGATTGTACACTATTGAGAAAAAAAAATATATCAAGTTTTTGGATTCTACTGTATGATTGACTGATGAGAAGATGAGATTTGGTGGTTTGGTTTGGTTTGTTTTTGCCTATAAAACAATAGAAACCTGTGAACATGTTTTTTAATATTCATGTCCCATAGTGTAAAGAGATCTTTAGGTTTGTGCACATAAAAAATGCTGTCTTCAACTATGACTGCTATGAATTAGAGAAAACAACTAGGGGAAGGTTCGTCTAGTGTGTAATTTGGTGCTGATGTAATTATAAAAAAACAAATTTGGGCATACTTTATTCAAAATACTTCCTTTGATCCATAATTATGTAATTTTAGTTATTTAAATAAATTTTAAATTAACCGATGTTAAGACCTCAATGAAGTATTATTTTTAATTTTTCTGATTTATTTTTGTTTCGATATTCTTTTATTTAAGAATAAAACTATTTTAGAAACGAATATTCTTAATAATTATACTTAAAAAGTCTTAATGGGTGTAATCGTTCCAGTAGGAACATAGACGCGTAATATGATTAAAAAACAATAAACAAATTTATTAAATAAAAAGTATTATTAAATTATTAAATGTAATGTTATGATTTAAGTATGAAATGTTTAGATGCCTGGAAAATGGTTTTGTTAAAAGGAAAAAGAAGAAGGAATAATTGTAACAGTGAAGGAAGAAGAAAATGGATGTGGTGTAGAAAAAATCAAAACGTTACTATAAAAAATATCTAACTCATTGTTTGATATATGTGGAATATGGAAAATGATGGAGGTGAGAAGAAATAAAGGGAAGTGAGGAAACAAATATTATATATTATATTTTTGATAGAGAATAAATGAATTAAATTCAAGAAGTGGTGGATTAAAGATGTTAAAATTTTGTCTCGTTATAAGAGACAAATAGACAAAGGAAACTTCAAATATAAAAAAAATATAATACAAAAACTAATTTAAAGATAAAAAAATAATTAATAATTATTAAATATTATTTTATAAATTAAAATATTATGAATATTTAAAATAATTTTTAAATTAGTATTTAATACTATTAATTATTAATTATTTTTTAAATTTTAAATTTTAAAGTAATCACTAATTTAATTAAAAATTAATTTAAAATCTAAAATAATTAGTAATTGAAACATTAATAGTTACTAATTAAAAATAATATATATATAATAAAAAAATTATGTTTTTTTAAATTTTAAAAGTAAAAATATTTCCAACAAAACATTTGAAAAAGAAAAGAGGGTATTTGATTATCTTGTGACCCTCAATCTTGCATTTAATCTTTACATGAAAATTAGATAAACTTTAGGATATGTCCAATTTATATATAAGTTGATAAAGAAAGTTTGTTTTCACTTGTTAACGGTTCTTCTTGTAATAGGGAACCAAGTTCCACAACAATGTAATCACGCTAATTTCTATAGCAAAATTACAAATTTCTTACTTCTTGTAACTATTAAAACTATAAGCATTTAAAATATTTTATATTCTTCGTTCACTTGCAACACAATCGGTCGGAACCATACAAATTTTAAATACTTCGATATTCGGTTGTGTTAATCAATAAACTCTAAATCATAAATCTTAAAGTCTAAATTCTTATAAGAAAATTAACGAGCCTAAGCAGCAAGTAAATATTATGTAATATGTTTTTAATGACGATTCAAAACACAAATCTGACCCAATAATATATAATGGTCCATAATAATAATATAAATAATCACAAAAGTTTCGAGAAAAATATACAAATTATCACATATTAATTGCACCAAACGCTTACTTGATCAATAGAACATTTTTGCAGGTGTTATCCCGACTGAGAGCCTACGAAGAAAGGAAGAGTTTGACTGAAGTAAATGATTGATGATTGACTAAGATGAGGTGAAAGTTGTTGAGTTAAGTGGAAGGAAGAAAAGTGACCGACCGATTGAAAATAATAAAGAATAGTTATCTGAATCTTGTTTTAGACAAAAACAAATACAAATAAAAAAAATCATAACAAAATTGCAACAAGTTTCTCTATAATTAAAAAGATAAATCAATTTTTTATATATTAAGATTAATTTATAAACAAGATAAAAATAAAAAATTTAAAAAATATTAATATAAAAGATAATGTTAATTATTCTTCTATAGTTGTTAAATCATATATAAATGTTTTGATGTTAAATACTATTATTAAAATTAATCATTTAGGTATTCTGTACTTTAGAACTTTATAATTTTATTTTCTAAAAACATTTTAAATAATTAAAGAATATTAATTAAATTTTCTTTTGATTTTATTTCTAAATAATAATAAACTTGCATCACAATTATTTAAGATTCAAATCTCAAAAACAATTTAAATATAATTTTCTTAAGTCTTTCACATGTGTATTAAAAATAAAATTGTAACTAATCTACCAAAATTCAGAACAATTGTATTTTGGTATGAAGGTGGAAACTACTAATGTCATAAGATGGCTTGATAAGTGAAGATTTATAACTAAAATTAAAAAGTGTTATAAATAAGTTATTTGTTGGGTTTGTAATGAATAATTAATGTGGTAGAAGTTCTTAGTTCTTAAATGTGTTCCCATCTTAAAACCATCAATAGATGTACAAATAGTTGGTAAAATGTCTAATAAAATGTCTTAAATGCATTATGTTCTATATAAGACAGGTGTTTTATGGATAGCATGTGAGCAGTGGGAACTCACAGTGTGAACAAAGATGATATGACACATTGACACATATGCTTCCAAAATTAAATGCTATGTATCTTAGCAATAATGTAACTTTAAATGTTCAAATTCCAAATGCTTTTTATTTTGGAAAGTAGTTCAATTTAAAATCAATTTTCTTAAAAATTGGTATATTTTTTTAATTTCAGAATTGGTTAATTGAAAGTAAATTACTAATATGATATACTATTTTATAAAATTAGAAGAAATTGTATTTATCATATACGAATTTGTCACAAATGATTTACATTGAACTCGAATAAAAAAATACGATTTTAATTATATTTTGTATAATTCAAAACGAAATTTAAAAAATCAATTTATTAAAAAATCACATATATATATATAATAAGAATTTTAAATAAAATTCCTACACATCATGTATTTTTTTTAATTTATCAGGACTATTTTTATTTGTTGAACTTGATCCATGATGTCATATCCGAAATTATTATCTTCAATTAAGAAATAATAAAGATTTTCTATTATTTCAAGAAATCAATGTTAAGATAGTTTTCTTTTGATCATTGCCTAAATTTATGTGACGACTGAAATTCTTTAATTTATGTCACGACTTGT